>NC_091449.1:21047131-21647131 GCF_964237555.1 Oryctolagus cuniculus | reverse complement strand
AGGTATGTGCAGATCTCAGACTCTGCGTGTGGTTATCTGTTTCTCTCTGTTCTGTCAATTTTAAGAAATCAGCTTTATTTGACATAAAATTTATATACAGCGAAATTCCTTGTATGTATAGTTCAGTACTTTTTAACAATTGTTTTATTGGGATGTCCTGCACACACCTTACAATTCGCCCGTTTAAAACATGCAGTTAATTGAGTAGTTTCTGTGTATTTACAGAGTGGTGCAGCTGTCACTGCCATCAGTTCTAGGAGACTGGTACTCATTTACACTCGGTCTGCATTCCCCTGATCCCTGCAACTAGCAATCCAGCTGCCGTCTCTGGATTTGTGTGCTCTGACAGTTTATGTAAGTGGAGTCATTCAAGAGGTGGTCTCTTGTCTGGCTTCTTTTACTTAGCATGTTTCTTTCTTTTTTTTTTTTTTTTAAGATTATTTTATTTATTTGAAAGGCAGAGGGAAAAGAAGAGAGAGGGAGAAAGAGACACACACACACACACGCACACACACAGAGAGAGAGAGAGATCGATCTTCTGTCCATTGGTTCACTTCCCAAACGGTTGCAGCAGCCAGGGCTGAGTCAGGCTGAAGCCATGGGCCTTGAACTCCATCTGGGTCTCCCACATGGGTGGCAGGGACCCAAGCATTTGAGCCATTTTCTGGTGCTTTGCCAGGCGCATTAGCTGGGAGCTGGATTGGAAGTGGAGCATCCAGGACTCTAACTGGAGCTCATATGGGCTGCCGATGTCTCGGCTTAACCCCACTGCACCACTGTGCTGGCCCCTACCATGGTGGGTTGTTATTTTTTAAAGATTTTATTTACTTATTTGAGAGGTAGAGTTACAGTCAGAGAGAGGAAGAGACAGAGAGAAAGGTCTTTCATCCAGTGTTTTACTCCCCAAATGGCTGCAACAGGCAGAGCTGGGCAGACTCAAAGCCAGGAGCCAGGGGCTTCTTCCGGGTCTCCCATGTGGGTGCAGGGGCCCAAGGACTTGGGCCATCTACTACTGCTTTCCCAGGCCACAGCAGAGAGCTGGATTGGAAGAGGAGTAGCTGGGACACAAAACAGTACCCATATGGGATGCCAGCACCTTAGGCAGAGGGCTAGTCTACTATGCCAATGCACCGACTCCACTTTTTTTTTTTTTTTAAGATGTATTTATTTATTTGAAATGCAGAGTGACAGAGAGAGGAAGAGACAGAAAGAGAGAGGTCTTCCATATATTGATTCACTCCTGAAATGGCTGCAACAGCTGGGGCTGGACCAGGCCAAAGCCAGGAACCAGGAACTCCATCTGAGTCTCTCCCATGGGTGGCAAGAATCCAAGTGCTTGGGCCGTCATCGGCTGTCCTCCCAGGCACATTACTAGGAAGCTGGACTGGAAGCAGGGAAGCTGGGACTTGAACTGGTACTCTGAAATGGAACACTGGCATCCCCACTGACACCTGCCGTGTCTCAGTGCCAACCCCCTTAGCATGTTTTCAGAGTTCATCCAGGTTATAGCATGAATCAGTGCTTGGCTCATTTTTTTATGGCTGAAATATTCTTTTCTATGTCTATATACCTCATTTTAGTGGGCCCTTCATCAACTGATTGACATTTGAGTTGCTTCCTCCTTTTGGCAGTTACAAATGTTGCTGCTACAAACATTAATGTAGATGTCTTTGTGTGGACAGTTGCTTTCAGTTCTCTTGGGTACACACCTGGGAGTGGAATCCCTGGGTCATGTGGTAACTCTTTAACCTTTTTGAAGAACTGCTAAACTATTCTCAAAAAGTTGCATCTGTACACATTGCCTACAGGTCTAATTCCTCTACATCATCCCCAATACTTGTTATTATCTGCCTGTTTTATTACAGCTATCCAAGTGGCTGTGAAGTAATATCTCATTGTGGTTTTTCTGCTGAAGTCTGATGTTGAGCATCTTTCCCTGTGCTGTTTGGCCAGTGATTATCTTCTTTGGAGAAGTTTCTAGTCAGATCATTTGCCCATTTCCTAATTGGGTTATTAGCCTTTTTATTCTTCAGTTACTAGGTTACATATTTCAGGTACTAGATTTCCGTGACTTACAAAAATTTTCTCCATGTGTGAGTTGTCTTTTTACCTTCTTGATACAGAAAAATCTTTATTTTATTTATTTTTTATTTGAAAGGCAGAGTTACAGAGAGAGAGGGAAAGAGAGAGACTTTCCATCTGCTGGTTCACTCCCCAAATGGCTGCAATGGCCTGAGCTGGGCCAGGCTGAAGCCAGGAGCCAGGAGCTTCTTCCAGGTCTCCCACATGGGTGCAGAGGCCCAAGCACCTAGGCCGTTCTCTGCTGCTTTCCCAGGTGCATTAGCGGGGAGCTGGATCAGAAGTGGAGCAGCTGGGACTCAAACCGGTGCCCATATGGGATGCAGGCACTGAAGGCAGAGGCCTGACCTTCTATACCACAGCACCAGCCCAAGTCTTTAATTTTGATGAAATCTGGCTTACATATTTTTCTTTCATTGCTTGTCTTTAGGTGTCATAGCTAAGAAATCATTGCCTAATCCAAGGCCATAAATATTTATTTTAAAATTTTTATTTATTTGAAAGACAAAGATTTATTGATTTAGTTGAACGAGAGAGCTATCTTCCTTCCACTGGTTCACTCCCCAGATGCCTGCAACAGCCAGGAATGGGCCAGGCTGAAGTCAGGAGCCAGGAACTCAATCCTGGGTCTCTCACATGGGCGCAGGGACCCAAGTACTTGAGCCATCACCTGCTGCCTCCCAGGAGGCGCATTTACAGGAAGCCGAATCAGAAGCAGAGCTGAGACCTGAGCCCATGTACCCATGTATTTTCTTGTGTGATTGCCTTTACTAGCACCCTTTCCCTTCAGGTGGGTGCAGATTAGTTCGCAGAGCCCTTCCTCTCAGTCTGAAGGAGTCCCTGTAGCATTTCTGAGCGTAGGTGTGCTAACAGTGAATTCTCTCAGATTTTACTTATCCACAGCGTTTTAGTTCTCTTTCACTTCTGAAGCATAGCTATACTTCATGTAGAATTCGTGGTCGACCTTATTTTTTACTTCCAGTTTGACTGTGTCCTCCCATTGCATGCTGGTCTCCATTTATTTTTTTTTTCTTTTTTCTTTCTTTTTTTTTTTTTTTTTTTTTTTGACAGGCAGAGTGGATAGTGAGAGAGAGAGACAGAGAGAAAGATCTTCCTTTGCCGTTGGTTCACTCTCAAATGGCCGCCGCGGCCGGTGCGCTGCAGCCGGTGCATCGCGCCTATCCGAAGGCAAGAGCCAGGTGCTTCTCCTGGTCTCCCATGGGGTGCAGGGCCCAAGCACTTGGGCCATCCTCCACTGTACTCCCGGGCCACAGCAGAGAGCTGGCCTGGAAGAGGGGCAACTGGGACAGAATCCGGTGCCCCGCCCGGAACTAGAACCCGGTGTGCCGGCGCTGCAAGGCGGAGGATTAGCCTACTGAGCCTTGGCGCCGGCCTACTGGTCTCCATTTCTGATGAGAAGTCAGCTGTTAATCTTACCGAGGCTCCTTGGCATGTGATGAGTTGTCTTTCTTTTTCTGCTTTTCAAGAGACTCTGTCTCCTGCTTGGAGTTGATTGATTTTTATGTATATGTAGATTAATGATTTTCATCAAATTGGCAATGTTCTGCCCCTTTCTCTCTCTCCTGTCTCTTTGGTACTCCTATTATACCTACGTTGGTATACCTGTCAGAGGGGCTGATGCTGCAGCCCAGCAGTTTGCTGTCCAGCTGGCTGCACCTGTCCTGCTGGCTTCCCCTGGCCAGAAACGTGGTCATGCAGGTGTTCCGACAGGTGTGGTGTCCTGGTGTACTTGGTTTTGTTATGTTACCTCCCTTCTTCCCTTGTTGCGGCCAGAGGACCTTCCCCACTACGCAGCCGGCTTCTGGTCCTGGGCTGTCGGGTCTCCTGAGGGAGGCGAGCAGCACCTTCTGCAGGTCAGGGAGTGGGGGGTGAACGCTTGGGGCCCTCCCGTGGTTCTGCTGTGTGTGTTTGAGTGAGGTGTTTCTTACCGAGGTGGGATAGGCTGGCGAACTGATGTCTTATTCTCTGTCTACAGGTTCAATGTCAACAACACCATTCTTCACCCAGAGATCGTTGAGTGGTGAGTATAGCCTATGGCCACCCAGGCTGTTCGTGGTGCTCAGCTCATTGGGGGGAGGGACTCCCCACTATTCCCACCCAGCCCATCCTAGCATGCCCCAGGAAGACCGTCCACAAGACTTTCCCCCTCAGCCTCTTCTCTTTTGTTTGATTTTTGTTATTGGTTGGTTTTTTCCCCCAAAGAACATGAATTACTCAAATATCAGTTACAGTTCTCTTGCAATTTTCTTGAATCTTTTTAATCAGATGGAAGGTGGATAATGACAAGGGTAAAAGTAAACATCCCACCTGGTCCCCTGGCCAGAAAAGCGGTCTTGCAGGTGTCCCGACAGGTGTGGCATCCTGGTGTACTTGCTTTTGTTGTTGTTGTTGTTACCTCCCTTTTTCCCTTGTTGAGGCTGGAGGGCCTTACCTACTACACAGCCAGCTTCTGTTTGGTAGCTGCAGGGTCAGCCTAACAGGTTGGCTGTGGCCTCTGTGTGCCCTGGACGTGGCCTCCAGCTGCGATGTGGCACCGGTTTTCTTCCCAAGCCATCAAGTTGCTCCTTGATTTCCAGCTGCGCTTCCTGTGGACGTTGAAGAGAGGCAAGGCCCCTTGCCACCGCATGGCAGATGTGCAGACTTCTCCCGCCTGACCCTAAATCCACATGGTCACGTGTCCCCATCCAGCCGGGAGATCCAACTCCCCCAGTCTCAGAGCTTAGGAACGCTGGGACCAAAGGATGAGCGGGAATTGACCAAAGGCAGGGGTGGGGAAAAGGCAAGGGTCGTCCAGTCTGAGGGACCACCCCTCCCTGGAGACAAGGGAAAGGGTGGCCTTGCCTGGCCGCTGCGGAGCCAGGGAAGTGAAGTCTGAGTGCGGTCAGGGGAGGGCAGTGGCTCGGCCAGCCCTGTTTGTCCTGAGAGAACTGGGTCTCCCTTTAGCAGGAAACCCTTGAAAGGTATAAGCAAAAGAAGGGTAAAGATCAAGTTTGCATTTTCAAAACTCATCTGGCCTCAGACTGGAGACTCAGCTGTAGGCGAGTGTGGGAGCGGGTTGCTGTTTGGGAGGCTGCGGCGGGGTCCAGGTGGCGAGGCAGGGGCGGCGGCGTGACGGGTTTGAGAGGTAAAGCTGCAGTCAGGAGAGAAGCCGGGAGGAACCGTCTGGGTTTTTGTCCTGAGCAGCTGGGTGGTGCGGGGCTGACTGGGAGGGGCAGACGCCCTGGCAGATCAGGGGCTTGTTGGGGGTGTGTGGAATTTGAGGCAGGTGCCTGTGGGCGAGAAGGCCGGGCCAGAGGTGGAGATCTGAGGATTGCCAACAGATGTGGGTGCCAACCCTCGGGGCTCCCAGCCCTGGCCCAGCAGCCAGCTCCATTTTGACTTCAAATTCATGACTGCCTCTTCTTGTTTTGCTAAAGTACCAAACGCTGGCCCCTACTGCACCCTCTCTCCCCCAGTCAGCGGAACAGAAAATCCCAGATGTGCAGAATGGCCCACGTCCACCTGGGCTGCTTCACACGTGACTTCCCGTCAGGGCCTCTTGTGGTCTGGGTGTTTTGGAGACCACGGCTGAGTTGTGAGCCCCAGCCTCTCCTGAGAGGGAAGCCATTAGATCATCACTTTGGGAAAGTGCACTTGAATCCCAGTGACATTTCCGAGGTGCCAAGGCGGATTCTGCGTTCATCAGGACACCTGCCGACTTTATTAAAGCGAGCAGCAGAAAGGACTTATCTGGCATTTGATGGCAGTAGGACTACTGTGGAAATGTCACATCGTCCTCACTGCCTCGGGGGTGTGTTTTAATAGCCTGAGATTCCAGCGGAGGATCCGTCACAGTCATGACTGGCGCCCTCTCCAGGTGGCGGAAGGAAGTGCCCAGGGTAGATCTGTGGTGGCAGGTCCCTCACGTCCAGGGGTGGGTGGGCTTTTTCAGGACGTTAAATTCCAGCCCAGGATTGGGTGTTTGGGCCCCCGAGTCCTGAGCGCTTTCACCACCCTCCCTCCCCGGGGCCTCATAGAGGGACGTTGCTGCTGGGAGTAGCGGACACCAGGTGTGAGGCCCCGTGGGGATTCTGGCTGCAGCCCGGCCTCCCCTTGGAAGTCACTGATCTTTCCTGAGCCTCAGCTGCTTCCTCCTGACGATGGAGACGCAGATATGTCCGGCTCGCTGTGTGGACGGGAAGGCGTGCCCACCCTCTCTGCAGTAGTTCGGGTGTGGTTTGAATTTGCTCCCTGAGGGTTCCTGTGTTGGAGGCTCGGTCCTCTGTGTGGTGGTGCTGGGAGGTGTTGGGGCCTGATGGGAAGTCATAAGTCATGGGGACGCTGTCCTTGGAAGGAATCGGTGGAGTTCTCATGGGATTCTGCTTAGTTCTCGCGAGAGCGTTGTTAGGAAACAGCCTGGTGCTGGCTTCCTGTGCTCCAGGTGACGTCTCGCTCCTGCACATGGGCTCCCACTGTTGTGAGTCTCTCTGCTGGAAGGCCCTCTCCAGGGCCACACTGTGCTCTTGGCGCTCCAAAACGGGTGCTAAGTGACCCTATTGGGTATCTGTCACAGCAGTGGGAAGCACACCGATGGGCTCGGTTTCCTTCTCTGCAAAATGGGCAGACGACTCAAGGGTGCAATGAGAGCGGAGTTGAGTGCCAACCCAGCTTGGTGGTGCTGCCGGTTGCCTGCTGCTGAGCCCTTGACACGTGCCACCTTGTTTAAGGAGGTGCTTCATTTGTGTTCTGTTAGCTAGGTGCTGTAGTTAGCCCCATGCTACAGATGAGGAGACTGAGGCACAGGGAGCTTATGACCTGGGCAGTGCCCTTGAAGGAGAGGCCTGCCTGACG
This sequence comes from Oryctolagus cuniculus, assembly GCF_964237555.1. Lineage (NCBI taxonomy): Eukaryota > Metazoa > Chordata > Mammalia > Lagomorpha > Leporidae > Oryctolagus > Oryctolagus cuniculus. The sequence goes on along the minus strand of NC_091449.1, from coordinate 21,640,201 downwards.
CACCCAGGAGCTTGGAGACCCCAGCCTGGGTGTCATGCTGAGGCCGGGGTGGGGAGCAAGGGGTGTGCAGCTTCCTTGGCACACGCACACCCAGCTGGCGGCTGGCGGCCCGGCGGAGGACGTGCGCTTCCGACCAGGAGGCAGCGAGCAGACTCCACCGGCGCGGGCAGCTTTGCTTTCTGATTTTTGTTTGGGCGTCATTCATTTCCTTTGTGTGACTGTTTTATTGTTTTCCATTCTCTCAAGCAGCGCCTTTTTGATTTCCTGTAAATTCCTCTATAATCATACTCTTCCCCGCAAACATGAGATCATAACCGATCGTTTCTTCTCTTGCGCCGGGTATCGTCGTGTGAATGTGAAGGTCAAAAGTTGAAACTTAATAAGAACAGGCGTCTGACTTCCATCATTTAGGCTGCGGCTCTACTTTCCTGTTTGGCAGATGATTAAATTGATCCGAAGGTAGAGTAGGGAATAAAAGGCGATGCTTTCATACCGTCTAATAGCGCGGTGCCTTGGGTTCTGGCTAAGTACCTCTGGAAGCATCACGGAAGAGCAAGTGTGTCGGCAACTGCCACGCGCCTCTCTGGGTTTTAAGTGAGACTGTGTCAAACTGAGTCATCCGCCGGTTATAGAACTGTTAATTACGCATGCATTAACCAAGCCGCGGGTAACGTGTCTATTTCTGCTCCCCTGTTTCTGTGTGCACAGGAGACAGGAAGCATGGATGGCTTAGGGGCAGAAGCCGGGAGCCTGGGTCCTGGGCAGCACGGCCCAAACTGGAGCAGGCATGTGCATGGCGATCGGGGTTCTCCCTGTGTCCGTGCAGAGTGTTCTGGTGGGGTTGCCCATCTCTGTCTCCTAAGGAGTTGGCATTTTACCTAGTGTTCATGAGAAAGCCACGTGGGCAGCGGGAACTTGAGTTCCTCTGCACCAGAGGGCAGGAGCTGGAATGTGGGCGTGTCAGACGCAGAGGGAAGGCCCGGCCGGGCCCTGGTGTGGGTGTGGAGGTGGACACTCAGCTCGCGGCTGGCCTAAGCCATTGGTTTGCCTCGTGGCTCTGGGCCTTTGAGAGGACTTGGTGATAGGACCTCCTGTGCGTGTGTGATCCTAACCCGCACATTGCTTCTGTCTTTCTTGTCGTTCTGGGATTTTATCACTGGGTCCCAGGGTCCCTGTGATATTGAACTCCCCACTCCCGGGCCCAGCCGTCTCCCAGTAAGGGAGGATCCTCGGCCCCTCCTGTGAGTTGTGTTCTGCGCAATGGCGCTTTAGGGTATAGACGCTGACTTTGGAAACCCTTCATTCTGCCTGGTTGTTGTGTTAATCAGCAGAGCGTTCAGACTTCAGCTAATTGATATCTTAATCCTGGGTTTAATGTCCAGAGGCAGTTTTGTGACCCATGAATATTTAAGTGGAAAACAAGAAGATTGCACTCATAACTCTGTGCCCAGTCCAGCTTTTGTCATTTCCAGCCAGTGGCAGGGGACTCTGGCCTGAGTGGGGTGGAAGCCTCAGCTGCGTCAACCTCCCCACACTCATGTTGCCGCCTTTCTGTCAGAGTAGCCACACCTGGTGTGGCGATGCTCACGGGTCCAGCCCCGAGCCTGGGGTCTCTGCGTGAGGCCGGGCTGTGCCCATGTTCTCCTGGCTCACGGCAGGCGCATCCTCATTCTGGCCAAAGAGCTGAATTGCCTTTTGCCCCGTCCTGTTCAGTCCTGAGCCACGGCCCCTGTTGCTTCCTGGAGGAGGCGGCTTTGTCCTCTGGTGGCACTGTCCAGCCTGTCCAGCAGTCTCCCCACACAGCCTCTAGCTGAGCGTGAGCCTCCCTCAGTGCAGGGGCCCGGCGTCCACAGAGGCTGCAGGAGAGACGGCCTCGTCTGATTGGGTGTGGCGAGTTCCTCCCGAGACGGGGAGAAGCCGTGCAGGGTGCTGGAGAGTCTTGTTTTCTGCAGTGATCTCAGGAGCAGCGTCTGGTGCTTGTGTCTTGGAGATAACCGGGCCAGGCGAGGGCGTGTCCTTCTCCACCTGCTGCCCAGGCCAGACTTCAGGTCCAGAGCGCCCGATGGATTGTTGGTTAAACGGACGCTCAGCAGACGTCTACTTAAGCTTGGATTCAACTGGGCCAGGCCAAAGCCCAGCCAGCCACTGCCTTGGTGGGGTAATTTGCCCTGGTTCTCTCTCTCTCTTTTTTTTAATATGACTTAAAAAAAAAATCCATCCTGGATTAATCAGCTAGAAGCCCAGTTCATCACCTTCCCCAAAGTAAAATCAGAAAGGGGATAGGTCCCTGGGCCTCCATGGGTGAAAATGATGATTGGAAATGTCATCAGAGGGAATGTGGCTGGGGTCCGGGGCTCCTCTCTCCCTGGGCCCGTGACAGCCCCTTCCCGCTCATCTCAGGGAGGGTGCTCAGGCTGCTGGGAGTCGGCAGAGCAGGGTGCCTGTGAGTGTGGGCCCCTGGGGGCCCGAGTCCTGGGCTGCCTCTTCCACTGTGGGAGCAACGCTGCTCCGTGCTATGGAGGCCTGGGGAGGCCACTCCCCCACCTCGGCAGCACCACAGGCTGAGCAGCATCCCTCGTCGACCTGGTGGCTGGGGCTGGCTGGGGCTGGGCCGGGCTGGGCTGGGCTGGGCCGGGGCTGGCTGGGGCTGGGCCAGGGCTGGGCTGGGCTGGGCTGCCTGGGGCTGGGGCTGGGCTGGGCCGGGCTGGGCCGGCCTGGAGGAGTCTGCTTTTGCTCCTGAAATGAGGCTATTGGTGGTGCTGTTGGACATGAGATGTCTTCCAACTCTGGGGCGATGCCCAGGGAGTATTGGCTTGCCAGGCGCGGTCCCTGGAGGGCGGGGGCCCATTGCCACTTTTTCTTGTAGAAGGGACTTAAATTGCCAGTGGGATTGCTGTGTGAGGGTTCACAGAGACGCTCCTGGGACACAGAGAAGGGGTTTAGTGGGGGGGCTGGGGGCTGGCGGGAGGTGTGTTCTCCATGGGAACTGGAGGCTGCGTGCCGAGGTGAAAGGGCAGGAGTAGTTTCCAGGCTGCGGAGGGAAGCGGGGGCAGGGGCAGGGGGGCTGGGAGTCTGGGGGCAGTTTTATCTTCCTCCCGAGGACACCTGGAGGCCACTAAAAGGCCCTGGTGAGGGGAGGCCTGCTTGGTGTTTCCTAGAGCTGTGAGTGACGGAGCAACCATGGAAGAGCAGGCGGGGCTGGGGCTGGGCCGGGGCCGGGGCCGGGGCCGGGGGGCTGGGCCGGGCTGGAGAGGGACGAGTCTGGTCTGAGAGGCAGAGGAGGTTGCATGGCGGCCCCAGGCCACAGGCGGGACGTGGAAGGCGATGGACGGAGGAGAAGGAGGTATCCTGGGTGATGCCCGGGTCCTTGTCCTCAGAGCGCTATGGAGAGGGATGAGAGTTCTCTTACCCTGGGCCCCAGGCAGGTGACATGGAGCTCACTGGGCCATCTCTCTGCCTGGAGCACCCTCAGAGCTGCCAAGGCCTGAACCCCATGCGTGGGTGGGCACAGGGAATCTAACCAGTGGGAAGAATGGTGGCTGAGGCCGTGGGCCGGGGTCCCAGGTGGAGGGAGACACCTGCCGAGGAGAAAGTGTGGGTGGCGTCAGGTCAGAGGCCTGGGGCTGGGTGCAGCAGCCTGGTTCCACCTGTGCTGTCACTCAGGGCGGCACAGCCTTTGAGTCTAGAGAGGCCGACTCGTCGTGGAGGGTGGCAGTGGGGACGAGGCCCAGGTGGCTGCTACTTGCTCCTGCAGGGGAGTTTGGACCTCAGGAGCCCGAGTTGTACATTTGAGCCCTGCCGTGGCTCAGACCTCACCCTCCAGGGAACAGGGACCAGCGTTCGGTGCTGGGCGGCAATGGTGACAGATAGCTGGCGGTCCCAGCTGTGTGGCGTCATGGAGACGGTATGAGTCAGTGGCTGGCTGCACCCGTGAAGTCCCTGAGGGCCCGCTGCCTCTGAAGGCCTGCATCCTTGCCTGCCTGGCCGAGGACAGACGGAGGATGAGCCATACCCTCGGGGCCGAGAGGTGGCAGCTGATCTGCCACCAGGCTGCTTGTGGGTGTTCCCTTTGCAGAGGGAAAGTGGGCAGGTGGGAGCCTGGTGAGGGAGGGCCCCGCCCTTAGTAAAGGGAAGCGGGGCTGACCCTGGAGGGGAAGCCCTGAGGGCCTCCCTCTGCAGAGTGGGCACCTCGTGTTCAGGGGTCAGCTGGGGCTGCTCCGCCTTGCTCTCCAGGTCTCAGCGTTACAGGCTCCCGTCCCCACTCGAGCCAGCGCCCCTCCTGGCACCCCCTCCTGGGGCAGCCGTTCTGCCACCTTGCCTCTGTGTCTCTTTCCCGAGTCTCACGATGAAGCACGCGTCCCTTCACTCCACTCTGCCCGGTGTCTGGTGCACGCGATGTGAATGAGCGGGCATTTGCCGTTATGGGCACCAGCGCTTCATGAAGGCTCTCGAAGCAACAGGTGCGTGCGGTTCAAACAGTCCCCTGGGACAGAACGCTCCCGGGAGCCAGATCAGAGTCACACGCCCTCCCGCCCACGCTTCCCAGCCCCACCGCCGCGTTTCTGGTTCTTCATACACTGGATCCCACTTTACCTGCTTGCGCAGTCAGCGTTCTGCACCGTCTTGCTTTCCCACGGGTAAACTGAGGCTGCGAGGCAGGCACAGCCACCGCCCCTTCCACAGCTCATCCCTCCCACTGCCTTCACCTCTGGACTTTCCTCACTGTTTCCTGTCAGGGTTCCTAACATTTCCACCATGTTTATGTGGTCAGTAAATCTGACATATTTGGGGGTGGGGGTTAATTTAATTTTTAAAAAAATATTTATTTGAAAGGCAGAGTTAGACATGAAGAGATAGAGAGAGAGAGATTGTCCATCTGCTGGTTTGCTCCCCAAATGGCTGCAATGGTAGTGACTGAGCCAAGCTGAAGCCAGGAGCCAGGAACTTCATCCGGGTCTCCCACATGGGTGGCAGGGGCCCAGGTACTTGGGCCATTTTTCACTGCTTTCTCAGGTGCATCAGCAGGGAGATGGATCAGAAGTGGAGCAATCAGGACTAGAACTGGTACTCATATGGGAAGCCAGTGTCACAGGTAGCAGCTTCCCCACCCTGCACCAAAATATTGGCCCAACTTAATTCTAAAAGGTTGGGGGTGGGGGGCAGCACTGTGGTGTAGCAGGTAAAGCCGTGCCTACATTGCTGGCATCCCATATGGTTTTTTATTATTATTATTTTTTTTTTTGACAGAGTGGACAGTGAAAGAGAGAGACAGAGAGAAAGGTCTTCCTTTGCCGTTGGTTCACCCTCCAATGGCCGCCGTGGCCAGCGCGCTGCGGCCGGCGCGCTGCGCTGATCCGAAGGCAGGAGTCAGGTGCTTTTCCTGGTCTCCCATGGGGTGCAGAGCCCAAGCACTTGGGCCATCCTCCACTGTACTCCCTGGCCACAGCAGAGAGCTGGCCTGGAAGAGGGGCAACCGGGACAGAATCCGGTGCCCCGATCGGGACTAGAACCTGGTGTGCCGGCGCCGCAAGGTGGAGGATTAGCCTAGTGAGCTGCAGCGCCGGCCCATCCCATATGGTTTGAGTCCCGGTTGCTCCACTTCCAATCTAGCTCTCTACTGTGGTCTGGGAAAGCAATAGAAAATGGCCCAAGTCCTTGGACCCCTGCATCTGTGTGGGAGACCTGGAAGAAGCTCCTGGCTTCAGATCAACCCAGCAGCTCTGGCCATTGCAGCCATTTGGGGAGTGAACAGTGGGTGGAAGACTTCTCTCTCTCACACACATATACTCTCTCTCTCTCTGCCTCTCTATAACTCTGCCTTTCAAATAAATAAATAAATCTTTAAAAAAAAAAAAAAAAAGAAACAGGTTTCTGTTTCTGTAGCTGTGACCATGGTCTCTGCAGAGCTAAGAGAGGTAACCTGGTGGCAGTTGCTTCTCTTTGGAGTTCGATGTCACGGTTTCAGGGGCTCCCTCCAAGGGAAGCTCCTAGCACCAAGAGCCTATAGATATTTTTTTTAAAGAATTACCATCAGTTGTAGAAAATAAATCCATATTTTAGTTTATTCTCTGCTTGAAGTGTGGTATTCTTTTTGTTTTTAATTTAAAAAACTCATTAAAACAAAGACAACGCATGTGCATTGTTGGAAGTTAGAAAATACACAGTAGCAGAAATATCCCCAGTGCTTAGAGCATCCTTGATGTGTCCAGTATGGCTCCCCAGTCTTAGCTGCGTGTGATACTGGGCTTCTCCCTCAATGCTGACTCACTGAGAAACCTGAGCCAGTTACCACGCAGCTCATCCTGCCTTCTGCATTTGTACATGTCTTTGTTCCTTTGGGTGGCGCTTAGCCCATTCTTCTTCTATCCCCACATTCTATCTTCTTTTCTGTTTTATTTTTTTTAAGATTTATTTATTTATTTGAAAGGCAGAATTATAGAGAGGGATAAATCTCCTATCCATTGGTTCACTCCTCAGGTGGCCACAACGGCCAGAGCTGTGCAAGATGGTAGTTGTACTTGGACCATCATCTGTAGCCTTACCAGGTGTGTTAACAGGAAGCTGGATTGGAAACAGAGCATCTGGGACTCAAACTGGCGCTCTGACGTGGGCTGCAGGTGTTACAGGCAATAGCTTAACCTGCTGTACCACAACACCAGCCCCTGAACTTTAGTTTGATTATACTTTTGGACCAACTCCACTTTTTAGAAAGTATCCCATTATCTCATCCTCTCTTTGATTTGTGCGCGCGCTCTCTCTCTCTCTCTTTCTCTCTCTGCCTGGGGTACATCCTTAAGGACTTTCTCCATTTAAGGCCTGTTTTTCCTTTCTTTTATTCATAGGTTGCCTCAGTATGTATTTTTATATTTACATGGAATGCAAAGAAAAGAAGTCTGTGGCTGAGCAGCCATGCAGCCTTTGACGTTACTTTAGCCAAGTCTTAGTTTTCCCATCTGTTAAATAGCTATGATAATTCTCTTTCCAGATTGGGTTCCTGGGGAAGCTGAGCCCCAGAGATAAGTGAGCAGGATGTATCCCAAAGCATCCTCTTGGGGTCAGTGCATGGGATGGAGTGAGGGAGCAGGCTTGGGCTCTGATGCAGCCACGAGGGCAGCTCAGCTGATCCTAGTGGGAGCTCTAGAGCTGGACTGGCCCCAGGGACGTCCCCAGTTGATGCAGGGGAGCTGGGTCTTTGTTCCTTCCGTCAGGTCTTGGAGGCCAGTACAGGGGTGTGGCCATGGGGAGTGCAGTTGCCCAGAGGACTGGCTGGCTGCCCGCACTTCCAGCAGCAGGTGGGACAAGGGCTTTAGTCCTGCAGGCGGCTGTTTGGGCAGTGCAGCCAGCATCCACTGCCACGTACAGGACCTGCGCAGAACAGGCACCAGTAAATGGCAATTGGAGGAGAAGGGAGGCCGTGTGTGGTTCCTGAGATTTGTCTGTTTAGCTTTGTGGGCCTGATATTTGGAAATATGGTCAGGCCTCTATGTTCATAGGTTCTATACATGTTGATGCAGCCAACAGCAGGGGAAAATAGTAACAATTCCAGAAAGTTCCAAAGAGCACCACTGGAATTTGCCATGTGCCCAGCCCTGCCGTGAATCCATGTGGGTGAAGTGCTGTTCTGTGGGTGTGCCCTGCCGAGGGCCTCCTAGCCGTCACAGAGCCTACGTCACCCTCTAGGACTCATTGGCTGAGGGTCTACCTCAGGCTTCCTTGGTGTAGGATGTACTTAGACCTAAGAGGGTTGCATCTGCCCTGAAGGTGGACCCGCTGTTCCCTGAACCATACACTATAACAACTATTTACATGGCATTTGTATTCTGTCAGGTACTGTAAATAATCCAGAGATGACTTAAAGCATACAGGAGAATCTCCGTAGGTGATATGCAAATACTACGCCAGTTTATTTTATTCACTCTCCAATTGGCCACAACATCCAAGTCTGAGCCAGGAGCCCAGAACTCCATGCAGGTCTCCCATGCGGGTGGCAGGGGCCCAAGCACTTAGGCCATCTTCCCCTGCCTCCCCAGGTGCATTAGCGGGGAGCTGGATCGGAAGCCAGAGCAGCTAGCACTCAAACCTGTGCCCCAATATGGGGTGCCGGCATCGCAGGCGGCAACTTAACCCACTGTGCCACAACGCTGCCCCTGTGCCATTTCACAGAGGTACAAGAGCATCTATGGATTGTGGTGTCCATGGGCGGTGGGAAGCAGGGAGCCTACAAGGGACGGCCGAGAGCTGTCTGGCTTCAGTGGGCTCTGTGTTCGCTCTGTTTCCATAACAGACCCTTGTGTAGCACTGGCCATGTGCTAGGAGCTGCCCTCGGCACTCTGAGATGCCAGGTCTCGGTTCTCACAGCAATCCTGATGCGGAAAATACTGGTACTGTCTCCAGTTTACAGATGAGGAACCCGAGGCACCAAGTAAGGTTCCCAGCCACACAGCTGGGAAGGGGTGGGGCTGAGACGGGAGCCCGGGGTCTGTCCCTGAGGCCTGCCCTTGGCGCCTCTGCACACTGCCATCTTTTTTTTTTTTTTGAAAGGCAGAGTGGACAGTGAGAGAGAGAGACAGAGAGAAAGGTCTTCCTTTGCCGTTGGTTCACCCTCCAATGGCCGCCGCGGCTGGTGTGCTGCAGCTGGCGCACCGCGCTGATCCGATGGCAGGAGCCAGGTACTTATCCTGGTCTCCCATGGGGTGCAGGGCCCAAGCACTTGGGCCATCCTCCACCGCACTCCCTGGCCACAGCAGAGAGCTGGCCTGGAAGAGGGGCAACCTGGACAGAATCCGGTGCCCCGACCGGGACTAGAACCCGGTGTGCCGGCGCCACAAGGCGGAGGATTAGCCTAGTGAGCCGCGGCACTGGCGCACACTGCCATCTAAATGCCCTAAGCCTGGAGTTGGTCGTCTGAAACGGACAGAGGAAGAAGATCATTGACTTCGCCCCACGGTGTGCATCTGGCCTGGGGATGAGACTGAGCGCAAGACAGAGCTTGTTGTGAGGACGCTGGGCACCCCCTGGAGGCCGGCTGCTGGAGGCACAGGGTGATGACCCTTCCATTCCCTGGGGGCACAGGGCAAGAGAGGCCCTGCCCCAGTCTCCACCCCACTGGCATCTCAAGGGGGTCCTGGCCCTGCTTCCCCCACCCCACATACACCTGCGTCTCTTTCCCTGCTGCTCCGCCCCTCTTGTCAGCCCTGTGATGCTGAATTACTGAAAAGGCTGAGCCAGTCATGACGCAGGTCATCCTACCTTCCGGATTTGTGCGTGTGTTTGTTCCGGGTCAAGCTCCTCTTGTCGGCCCTTGGTCTCGGCGTCTCTCTGTAGACCAGCTCCTGCCACACCTAGGCCTGTGCACCTGACTCCTTCCTGCCCCATCTCAGGCACGGGCCTGTCATGTGATGTCCCATGAGTCAGGGTGGGACGGGGCGGGAGGTCAAGAAGTCTCTTTAGTGGACATGGCAGGGTGAGGTCCTGAGAGGCAGCACTTGAGATGAAGGTGCAGCACGCTGGCCACGTGGATTTGATTCCCCTTTTGTGGATGAGGAAGCAGAGGCTCGGGGACACAGGGGGTGTGTGGCTCCCATGGCCGGGCTGCTTCTACCACCCGCAGCGGCTTCCCGAGCCTGCTGGCCGGGGCTGGTCTTAGGGCGGGATGGGCAGCTGCTGAGCTCCTGCGCCCAGGGCTTTCCTATGGATGCCTGAGACTTGGGGGCCCTCCTCCCGGCCTGTGCAGCCACTGGCAGGCTCAGACAGTGCCCTGCCCGGGCTGTGCGGGGTATGCTGGGCCCCGAGCGCTCCCCGGAGGGGTCCGCACTGACTTGGCACTCTGTCTCTCTCCTCTCTGCAGCCGAGTGTTTAAGACCGACATGGAGCTGGAGGTCCTGCGCTACACCAACAGGATCTCGAGCGAGGCCCACCGGGAGGTGAGCTGGCCGCCCGCTTGGTTGGGTGGGCGGCACTGACGTGTGTGCGCCGGCTGGGAGTCCCTGAGGGCTGCTGGAGAGGGAGGGAGTTTGCGTGGTGATGGCTGCCTTTGGTATTCCCTGGTGGATGCTGAGGCCCTGCCCAGTCCCCACCCCACATGGGAGTAGTGGACACCAGTCAGGGGGTCCTGCAGCGTAACGTCCTGCCTGCTTCCTGGCGTTCGGCAGTTTAGAGTCTTGGCGTTAACTGTGGTCCAAGCACACTTACTACTGCCCATGTTCCCTGAGAGCATCTTCACTGGTCGTCTTCTAAACTTCGCCACGAGACTCGAGGAACGGGACCCAGAGAGGCCGTGTGTGTGTCTTGAGAGACAGTCAGGGTGGCTGGGAGGGCACAGTGCCCACCACGGGCCAGTCACAGGCTCGCGTTAGGAAACAGGGCAGGGTGACCGGTGGGCAGCATAATCTCCTGTCCAGGGCAGTTGGAGAGGGAGGGAGCTCCCATCTGCTGCTTTACTTCCCGAATGCCTCGCAATGGCCAGGACTGGGCCGTGGCCAAAGCTGGGAGTCAGGGACACAATCCAGTCTCCCACGTGGCAGGCAGGAACCCAAATACTTGAGCTGTCACCACTGCCTCCCAGGGTCTGCATTAGCAGGAAGCTGGAGTCAGGAGTGGGTCTGCAGCCCAGGTTCTCCTGTGTGGGTTGCAGGCGTCTTAAGCTGTGTCTTAGCTGCTGATCTGAATGGCTGCCCCAATTTTCTCTGTTTTATGGATGGGAAGCAAAGGAAAACACTTAGTGTTAGTCATCATGGCTTTCCTGGGATTAAGTATTCACCGCACACACCATAGTTAAATCTTTGCTGTCCTCGGCCCGCGTGCCGCCACTGCGCCATAGCTCGGCACTCAGCGTTTGTCTGCTTCCAAATGCAAGTGCTCCGTGGTGGTTTCAATAAAGCAGAGTGGCTCTGGGAGCCTTAAAAAGTTCCAATTTGTCACATCCTCGCGTCCCTGTGTGTGCCACTCGCTCCTTCTCTTCTTTCCTTTTTGTGAAGAAAGGGGTTCGTTTGAAGAAGCCCTGCATTATTTATAAGGCCGTGTTACTTATCTGCTTAACACAAATGTCTTTGCTTAATATCCATCCTCTAGGTAATGAAGGCGGTGAAAGTGGGAATGAAAGAATATGAGATGGAAAGGTAAGCTGTGTCTCTCTGGGTAAAGATGAAAATGCAGAAAGCAGTGATGTCCGTTCGCTGAGCGAGTAACGGATGATGGTGCCACGGCGATGGCGCAGATCACGTGGGGGTGACAAGTGGACTTCGGGACGGCGGGTGGGCGGGACTGATCTGCCGGTGGCCGCCGCCGGGGCCCTGGCTGAGTGTTGGATGGTGATGGTCGCTGGTTACTTTTCAGCGTGGTCTAGTGCCCCATCATTCCACTCTTGGACTTCGTTTCTGCAATTTGCAGGAAACTTGACCAAATAAATAGCGGCTATTGTAAGCGTGAACGCTGCCGGTAGAGCAGCTTGCCATTTTTATGTGTAAACAGCGCCATTATGGCTGCTGTGCTTGGACCGCTGGGTCAGGGATGCTTAAGTGGCTCGTAAAGTGCTGTGGAGGGCTCCGCTAGCCTTCAGCTCCCATTAGGCCTGCAGGGAGCTGCACGCCTAGGGTGCTTCCTGGGACTGCTCAGCCTCGGCACACTGCTGCCAGGGGGCCAGGGAGCCCTGGGGTCAGACCCAGCCCACCCCATGGCTCCCTTCCCACCCACCATCCGGGGTCTCCTGGCAGCGGCTGTGCTGTAGGCAAGCCTGGGCAGGGGACCTCAAAAAGAGGCTTCTCTGTACCTCACCTTGGACTGGCCTTTGCTACCTGGCCTTGTAAGAGCTTGGCTGCTGCCGCAGAGCCCAAGTTCACTCTCTCCTGTACTCAGGGCCTGCCCTGGGCTAAGCCCCAGCTCTGGGAGTACGGGGACAGGGAAACTGATTGCCTGTTGCACCCCCAGCCCCTCTGGCCTGTCCGCATTGTCAGCGTGGGGTACAGGGCCACAAGGCAGGTGGGATCGGCAATGGGCAGTGAGGACAATCTTTCCCTGTTGCTGTGGCTCGGGGATGGCTGTGTTTATCCAGATCCAAGCCTGAAAGGAGTCAGGAGTGAACCTCTATGCTGGTGCCCTCGTCTTAGCCTGGGGGTCAGAAGTCGAAACAGCCCTACCTGCTGCTGTGTCATCCCAGGCAGGGCATGGAGCAAGGGCCACCAGACACCTGCCTCCATCCCATGAGCCCAGGGGGCAGGGGAGCGGGTGCTGAGCTGTGCACCCTGCAGCAGAACAGCGCCTGTGGTCTGGGATGCCCACATCCCTCCCCCCTGCCCTCCACACCCTGAGGGTGTGAAGTGGGACAAGCACTGTGGGGCTACCTCCAGGATGTGGGTGGGCAGTGGGGCCCTCAGATTGGCACTGCCCTAGAAACTGTTGACTCATGGTGACCCATGGCGGATGCCTCAAATAAAAATAACCAAGAAATTGGAGCAGGAGGAGCTTATCCCGGCGTGGAGCCCTACTGTCCGCTGCAGGCTGGCAGCCTGCACCTGAGAGGGGCCTGAGCCACCCACACCTGGCGGCCCAGGGCCTGGAGCCTGGAGCCTGGAGCCTGGAGGGCGACCCTGCTGTAGCGGGTGCACGGCACGGAGCTGTGCGGGGCCTGGGATGCTTCCCCCAGCTCTCAGCCCCCTCCCCTGGTAATGGAAGGGTTCCTACCCCCCTTTCTTTCTCTGGGAAATTTCAGGTGGAGTAGAATAGTATAATGAACCCTCAAGTCCCCATCAGAGTTGCGGTTTAATTTTGTTCTTTTGTTTTGCTGGAATACTTTAAAACAACCTCAGACAGCATGTCATTTCACCAGTAAACATTTTGATAGGTGTCTCAGTTGATGAAGGTTTTTTTTTTTTTTTTCCTTCCCGTGGTCACCACATCTCTATCACATCAAATTTTCCAGGTTTATGGTACCCCGGGCCCTCCATATCTGTGGATCTCACTCCTGCAGATCCAACCCACCATGGATTGGAAATATTCCAATTAAAAAAGTCATGTCTGCACCACACATGGACAGACTTTTTTTCTTGTCATCATTCCCTACACAATACAGTGTGACATCTGTTTGCACAGTGTTCACGTTGTGTTGGGTATTGCAAGCGATCTAGAGATGAGTTAAAGTGTACAGGAGATTATACACAGGTTTTATGCAAATATTATAGAAGGGACTTGGATATCCTTGGATCTTATTATCCTAGGGGTCCCGGAGCCGCAAGTCCTTTCTGAAGAACAGCTGTGATTCTGTACTGTTACCAACATCTAGTCCATATTGCTGGGAAGCTATCTTATTAGAACTGCTTTGTTGGAGCTGGGCTCCGAGCAACGTGTCCGTGTTGCATTTGGCTGATGTTTGGAGGAGTATCTTGCCAGGCTCAGCTCTGGGGAGAGCTTCCCTTGGTCTACAGACTGCTCAACCTTCTACCTGCACCACCAACCCTAGACAGGCCCATTACTGCCTCCTCTGTGCACCAGGTGGGCTGAAGCTGGGAGTCTCAGCCGAGTGCTAGGGAGCTCATGGCCAGGAGCAGCCCTGCGGAGGGTGCCGCATGGTGTGGATTCAGCAGGACGGGCCAGGTGTGTTCACCGCTGTGCACCTGCTGTGTGCTGCGCCTGTCTGTGGCTGCTCACAAGGAGGGCAATGCCTGTGTCTCAGGCCAGTGGGAAGCCTTGTGACATCTGGGTATCTGAGAGCTTAGGGCAGGGATAGATGGGTATGGGGCTGTGGACCACTCGGTAGAAAAGTGGATGCAGAGATGACAAAAGAGAGATGGAATCTGTTCCAGGAGGACAGACAGGGTTAGGGGTGTCACCCCCTGAAGGTGGTGGCAAGACAGTTGTCCAGGCATGTCATCCCGCCTCAGGGTGTCCCGCAGCCCCTGGGGCACCTGCAGCCATGAGGCCGGCTGACTGTTCTCTCTGCCTTGCGCAGGATTCTCTGTCACTGCCAGGGTTGCTTTGTGGCCTGTCTTGTTGCCTAGAAGGCCATGTCTCATTATCTGCATAGTGTCTTGGTGCCGGGAACTCTGCCTGGGGCTGTTAGATGGATGGATGGGAGAGGAAAGGTCCTGGGCTGTTTTCCTGCATCCCCTACACCACTGAGGACTTCTGAATTTTAGTAACTCCACGGTGGGGAGAAGAATCTGCCAGAGCCCTGGTTGGTGGCTCAGGAGGCAAGGCCCTGTGAACCCCTGGCTGGCTGCCCGGCAAGGCCACGTGGACCGCTGACTCCCAGGGCTGAAGGTGAGCAATTGCACCAGGCCCGTCCAGCGACCCTGAAACCTGCTGGCCCTTGTCCCGGGAGCCGGGCCAGCCCCAGCTTCCCGCAGGGACCCCACGCGAGGAGGGTAGGATGTCCTGTGTGTCAGGGCTGGAAGCCGGGAGAGCTGCTGGCCAGGAGCTCCAGTGCCAAGCCTCATCTTTTTGTTTTGTTATCAAGGATGTGTCATAAAATCTTGAGGGCAATGTTTAAAAAAAAGGAAGCAAGCGGATGGCGTTTACGAAGGCACTGCTTCCTCCGTGCTGTGCCCATGGGCAAGGTTTCAGAGGAAGTGAAAATCGTCTTCCGCCGCTGAGGTGTAGTAGGTTGTGTCAAAGCAAGGAGACATTGATGTAGGGGTAGATGGGGCCCAGGCAGCGGCCCACTGCTGGCCCGAGCAGGCAGGCTGTTTTACCGCCTCATATTATTTAACACAAGTGGTGTAGCCAGCCTGTAGCAGGCTGGCACGGGCTGGCAGCCGAATCAATTACCTGCGAACACTAATTTAGAGCATGCCCAATTGGCTGTGTAAGCAGGGCCCGGTTCACATTTGCCACAAGGAGATTAATAACTTGATGCTTTTGACAGCCTGGGACCGGAATTGGAATTGCAGCCTCTTTTTCTCCTGGCTGTGGGTGGGGGCATTTTGAGCCCTTTGATGACAGCTTCTCTGGGGCTCGTGGGAGTCATTTGAATGGCAGAGGTTCTGTGGGGCCGGTGCAGCTGGTGAAGCCGCCACCTGGGATGCCACGTTCAAGTCCCGGCTGCTCCACTTCCAATCCAGTCCAGCTTCCTACTAATGTATTCAGCGAAGCAGTGGAAGTTGGCCCAAGTGTTTGGGCCCCTGCACCCACGTGGGAGACCCAGATGGAGTTTGAGGTTCTTGACTCTAGCCTGGCCCATCCTGACCAGTGTAGTCATTTAGGGAATGAACCAGTGGATGGAAGATACTCTCTCTCTCTCCCTTTCTGTCTCTCACTCTTCCTTTCAAATAAATAAAATAAATGTTTAAAAAGTAACTAGAGGTAAGGGAGGGACGGGTGGTGGTGTCCTCCCCTAGCTGGGCCTCTTCTGTCTTCGCTGGGCCCAGATTCGAGTTGGGTTAGCAAGACACAGCTTGAGGGTCACACACATACCACACATGCACACACCCCTACACACCACACACTCACACCCACACCCCTATGTACCATATACGCACACCCCTACACACCATACGCCACACGTGTACCACATACCAGTACATACCACATAACCCTACACACCAGACATGGCACCCATCACACACACCACACATCCCCCTGTTACATGCGTCATACCCACCGCACATATGCACACCTGCCCACCACACACATGCCCGCACTGCACACACACGCCACCATGCACATGTACTCCATCCAGCCGGGGGTGCTGGGTCAGGGCATTGCCCTGGGAGCAGGCTGTCCAGCCCTGGCTGGTCTCGTTAAGCAGGCCTCTGTCTTTCTCTTTTTCTGCTTTTCTGGACTGGCGACTTCTGCCGCAGTGATGATGATCAGGGTAGAGTCCGTGGACAGCCCCACACTGCTGCTGAGCCTCGGAGCATGGGTCAGGCAATGAGCACGGGCAGGCTCAGCGGACCCCTGCGCATGTCCCCTGCGCTTGGCGGTGCCCCCTTCCCACAGACGCGGCTTCTCCACCAGGGTTGCGGGGGCTGCATTCCAACTCCCAGGGCCAGGAGCCGCCTCTGACTGGTGCCCTGAGGCTGGCGCTGGACTGTCCCTGCTGGCGTGTGCGGCCTTGCCTGTCTCTGGCCAGCGTCAGGAGCCCTCTCAGGTCACGCCCACGTCTCGATGGTGATGAGATCACCAGGAAGTCCGTGTTTCCTTCCTTCCGAGAGGTTCAGGAGATGCCTGGTTTCCAGTTCCTTGGGCATTGGTCTGACCCGGTCCAGTCCCAGCCTGGGCAAGCCTGGACGTTAGCAACAGCCCTGGAGAGTGCTCCGGTCTGGGGCACAGGTGTGATCCCTCCCATCCTACCATGGGCCTGGTCCCTTCTCCAGGGCAGTGCCTCACCCTGCCTAGCAGATGCAGCCTCCAGCCACCGGCCATGGTGAGGGACGAGAGTGGTGACCCAACCTGTTCATAAAGGACAGCCAGCTGAGATCAGCCTGGGTGTGTGGGCTCCTCCTCGGCCCTGGCGGCTGCTGTGGGTTCCTGCCAGTACTGCCCTGGCTGATGGGCACAGGCCTCTGCCATCTATTTGGTGTACCCCAGGAAGACAGCATGGCCCGCAGCCAAGCCAGCCACACCCTCTTGGAGCAGAGTTTACCTCCTCCTGCGCCACCCTGTACTGGCAGGGCAGGTCCCATGTGCCCACCTGCCCTGCTCTGTCCAATTCACCTGACATCAGGGAAGGGGCCCCTTGTGGATCTCTGTGGCTTGACCATGGAGTGCTTATTTGCCTCTGAGAGGAGCTGAGTAATGGGCAGATTTAGGAAGGACTTCCTGCAAACACATAGCCTGGTCAATGCAGGCCTATCAAAGCTTTGGGGACCAACACCAGCTGAAATGGGCCCTGTTTTGTTTGTTTTTTAAAAGATTTATTTATTTATTTGAAAGGCAGAATTACAGAGAGACAGAGGCAGAGAGAGAGAGAGAGAGAGAGAGAGGTCTGCCATCTGCTGGTTCACTCCCCAGATGATGCAAAAACGAAGCTGTGCCAGTCAAGAGCCAGAAGCTTCCTCCAGGTCTCCCATGTGGGTGCAGGGGTCCAAGGACTTGGGCCATCCTCCACTGCTTTCCCAGGCTGTAGCAGAGAGCTGGATCAGAAGTGGAACAGCCAGGACTTGAACCGGCGCCCATATGGGATACTGGCACTGCTAGTGGCAGCTTTGCCTGCTATGCCACAGTGCCGGCCCTGGTCCCTGTCTTTCCCAGTGCCAGTGGCCTGGCCCCTCGAGGGTCACTTTAAGTTATGTGGTGCCGGTGGGCATCTTGATGGAGTTGTCTCTAGTCTGTCACCACCAAACCCATGCTCGGTGTTGGGTTCAGATAATTATTTATCGTAGGGGTGAGGAAGTAGTGTTTTCTTCCTGGCTGATGAGATTTTATCAGGCAAGGGAGCCCAGTTTATCAGCTGTCTTCTTGGCATCTCCCTTGGCCTCTTGCATGTGTGCGTGTGCGTGTGTGTGCGTGTGCATGTATGTGTTGGGCAGGTAATAACCTTTTAATTTTTTAAAGGTTTATTTATTTGTTTATTTCTTTGAAAGGCAAAGTTACAGGGGGCGTGGGGAGAGAGAGAAAGAAAGATCTTCCATTCACTGGTTCATTCCCCAAATGGCTGCAACAGCTGGAGCTGGGCTGATCTGAAGCCAGGAGCTAGGAGCTTCTTCTGGGTCTCCCACATGACTGCAGGGGCCCAAGCACTTGGACCGTCCTCTGTTGCTTTCCCAGGCCACAGCAGAGAGCTGGATTGGAAGTGGAGCAGCTAGGACTTGAACCGACGCCCATATGGGATGCTGGTGCTGCAGGCAGTGGCTTTACTTGCTGCGCTACAGCACTGGCTCCTGACTTTTTTATTTTAAGTTGGTTTTAGCTCGTGGAAAACTGGAGACTTCCCGTACACGCTGTACCCGCTTTTCCCTGCTGTTAACATCACGGTAGACCGTCGCTTACAGCCCTGAACGCCGCCGCCAGCATCGTCTATGTCCCTGGGTTCTCCCAGGTGCCCCAGCTCGTGCCCAGAGGAGACCAAATTGCATTGGGATGTCCCATCTCTCTTGATGCCCCGCAACTCCCTCGAACTTCCCTTGCTTTCCGTGGTCCTGACGTCACGAGGAGCCCCGTCAGCTCGGTTGAGGTGTGCCTTTCAGTTGTCGTTTTCTCGTGGTCAGACCTGGGTCACAGGGGGAGGTTCCATCAGGTGAAACCCGGGTCCGTGCCGTCGGCACGTCCCAGCCCCGCTGGTGTCGGCCTCGCTCACCTGGCTGGACCCCCTTTCCCTGCTGCGCAGCCCACGCATGGGGGGGGGAGCCAGGCAGGAGCCCCTGCCCGCATGCATTATTCATGACGCACTCATTGTTTATCCAGCCATTTACTCATATTTACTCCGAGCTGTATAGACTCGCGGGTATTTATTTTATACTTTGGGTTATAATCCAGTATTGCATTATTTATCTCGTTGCCCAAGTCACTGCAGCTTTGGGCATGGAGGGTGCTCTCACTGGGCCCCTGTGTCCCTCTGAGACGTCCCCTTCATTCTTTTTTTTGCACTTTCCCGGACATTCTGGCCCTGCAGGGTGCTCTAGGCTTGTCTTGTATGTTCCCTGTGCCGACCCTAGGGTCAACCGTTTGTCCAGGGAGCCCTGGTACCTTTTGTCAAAGAACAGTATTGGAAGCCATGCCTGGGCCGTGAGTTTTCTGTGGATGAATTTGAAGCCTGGATTCCCGGTGCAGTGCAGGTGTGTGACGTCACAGCGCACATGCTGCTTTGCCATGGTGCATAGCTGAAAATAGGCAGTACAGCGTGGTGGTCAGCGCGTGGGCTCTAGGGCTGGTGTCCTTGAGTGGGTCCCAGCTCAGCCACTTCGCAGCTGTGTGACCGTGGGCACACTGATAACATTGCCTCAGTTTCTTCTTCTGGAGAAAGGATTGCTGTCAGCGTTGGGTGGGAAGGTCAGGAGGTTTGACAAATGAATAACATAGGCGTAGTATACAGAGCAGGATTGACATCGGCTGAATGTCAGAATGAGGTTCGTTGTGTTGTTACTCTTTTGCTGCCATTTTATAGGAGATAAGGGGCGGCATTGTGGTGCCGCGGGTGAAGCTGGTGCTTGAGACACCCCATCCTAACTGGGAGTGCTCGGTCCAGCCACTCTGCACTTCTGATTCAGTTCCCTGCTAACGTGGTGGCGGATGCTGACCCAAATGGCTGGGTCCCTGCCACCCTTGTCAGAGTCCTGGATGGAGTCGCTGGCTCCTGGCTTCAGCCTGGGCCAGCCCTGCCTTTTGAGGGATTTGGGGAGTGAGCCAGTGGATGGAAGATTGCTCTTTCTCTCTCCCTCTCTCTGTGACTCTTTCTTTAAATAAATAAATGAATTTATTTTTTAAAAAATAGTAGGTTGAAAGCTATATAATACACATTTTAAACTTTCAGCCACATTTTGAGGGCAGTGTTTTTGAGATCGTGTTTTGGGAAACTCCCCACATTTTTCTGTTTTCTGGAACAATGCAGAAAGCGTCACACCCAGCTGCTCCTGAGAGTATGAAGTCCTTTGCTATCCAAATGTGTCTCTGAGGAGAATTTCTTTGCTAACTCTTCGGGTTTTCTCATGGGGTTGCTTTATTCTGACTTTGTTGCTCTTAGAGTCCATGTACTATGTTTCTCTGGAAAGTTTTTATTTTCAACAGAGATTTTTTTTTTTAAAGATTTATTTATTTGAAAGACAGAGTTACAGAGAGAGGCAGAGACAGAGAGAGAGAGGTCTTCCATCTGCTGGTTCACTCCCCAGATGGCCACAATGCCCAGAGCTGCGCTGATCCGAAGCCAGGAGCCAGGAGCTTCTTCAGGGTCTCCTACAAGGGTGCAGGGGCCCAAGGACTTGGGCCATCTTCTACTGCTTTCCCAGGCCACAGCAGAGAGCTGGATCGGAAGAGGAGCAGCCGGGACTAGAACCGGCACCCAAATGGGATGCTGGCACTGCAGGCCAGGGCGTTAATCCGCTGAGCTACAGCGCCAGCCCCTTCATCAGAGATTTTAAATTGGAACCAAGACACCCAATTTTAGTCTCTTAAAATTTTAAAAACATCCCCTGCATGTCCGCAGCCTCATTTCCCTCACCCCTCACATTGTGTATTCATATGTTTTTTCTATTGATTACCGTGGCCAGATTTTATGTTTTATTGGGCTTTTCATAAAATCAGTTCTTAAATTTATTTTTCAGCTCCACCATTTGTCTCCCTCATTGATTTCCAATTTTATTATTAATTCCCCTCTCTCTTCCCACAACGTGTTTCAAACCTCCATCTTCTAATTTGTCTCCTTGAATCCTTAGTTCATTTTCATTTTTTCTTTAGTAATAAATGTGCTTGGGTTCATCTATTTTTCAGTACTACCTTGGCCATGTGCTGGTACGTTTGATTGATTTGTCTTTTGACCCAAGAAAGGAGCTACGTGTGCTTGTTTTCTTTTTAATTTTTTTTATATTTATATTTTATTTTATTTAATGAACATAAATTTCCAAAGTACAGCTTATGGATTACAATAGCTTTCCCCCCTCCCTGTGTGCTTGTTTTCATCTCCAGTGGATGTCGTTGGGTTTTCCCTGGTTGACTTTATGTTATTAGTTACTGGTTTTGTCATCATTGCAGTTAGAAAACGCAGCCTGTGTGCATTTGTTTTTTTAATTTTGAGGTTTATCTTTATGGCCTATTGAAAAATATTTGGCCGTGTGTTTTATAGAATACTGGAAGGTATGTCGTTCTTATTTAGAGCATATGATTGGATAGACATTAGTCATGTTTTTGTCTCACCCCAGGCATCGACCTCCTCCCTTATTTTTGTATATTTGCTCTAAGAGTGATAGAAATAGTTTTATGAATTCTCCTCCGAGATTCTTTTTCTTTATCTTATTAGTTTGAGAGACAGACATAAATATGGAGAAAAATAACCCACCCACTGGTTTGCTCTCCAAATGCCTGTAACAGCTAAGGCTGGGCCAGGCTGAAGCAGTCAGGAACTTCATCTGGGTCTCCCACGTCGGTAGCAGGGACCCAACTACTTGAGCCATCCCTGTCTTCCTGGTGTATGTTATCAGGAAGGTGAAATCAAGAGAGGGGTCAGTACTTGAACCCAGGCACCTCTTTGAGATTCTGTCTTCCTGTGTGTGTGTGTGTGTG
Organism: Oryctolagus cuniculus; assembly: GCF_964237555.1. NCBI lineage: Eukaryota > Metazoa > Chordata > Mammalia > Lagomorpha > Leporidae > Oryctolagus > Oryctolagus cuniculus. The sequence goes on along the minus strand of NC_091449.1, from coordinate 21,619,057 downwards.
TGTGTGTAAGCTTTACTTATTTGAAAGGCAGAATGACAGAGAGAGATCGATCTACATGCTGGCTCATTCCCCTAATTGTTGCAACAGCTAGGGCTGGGCCAGGCTGAAGCCAGGAGCCAGGAACTCCATCTGGGTCTCCCATGCCAGTGGCAGGGGCTCAAGTACTTGGACCATTTTCCGCTGCCTTCCAAGATACGCCAGCAGGGAGCTGGATCAAAAGCAGAGCAGCCGAGACTCAAACTGCTGCTCCAGAATGGGATGCTGGTGGCTTAACCTGCTGTGCCACAACACTGGCCCTTCCCTTGCGGCTTTTAAGGTTTCTTCTGCCTTTGGAAAGCTGGGAAAGTGTCATTTGTTCTCTTTTATATGCATGTCATTTTTATTATAGAACTACCTTTGTGTTCAGAAATATATATTTCTATTTCCTACCTGTTAGTAAAAAGTTGAAAAGTATCAGCATTTCACTTAAAAAACCTAGACATTTACCATAGTTTAAACAAATGATTTGAAAGACTGAGAGAGAGAGAGAGAGATTGGAAGGCAGGAGAGACAACAGAGAGACCTCCACTCCTTGGCTCACTCCCCAAACGCCCGCGCTGCTGGAGCCAGGCCAGGCCAAAGCCAGGAGCCAAGAGTCTACCGTATGTCCCATGTGGGTGGCAGGAGCCCAAGTGCTTGGGCCATCCCTGCAGCCTCACAAGCACATTGGCAGGAAGCTGGATTGGAAATGGAGGCAGGAAATTCTAGGCACTCAGCGTGGATACAGGCATCCCAAGTAGTGGGTTCCCCTGCTGTGCCACAGCCCCCGCCCCTATTATTTTACTTTTTGATCTCCTTTTACCTTCCCTTCCAGTTTTTCATACATAACTCCTTTCCTGCACCACAGCGCCGGCCTCTTATAATCATTTTAATCACGGTGTTTAGACTGCTGCATCAGCCCGTTTTGTGCCGTATTGTCCATTTCCTCGTACACTTGTTCTGTGCGTTTAAATTCAGTCATTGGAGCACCTCACTTGTGGGAGAGTTCATTTATTGTCTCCCACGTGACTGGTGGCTTCAGTGAGTCTTGAATTTTTGTTTCATGAAACTATCGCTCCCGCGGTTGCTGGAGATCTTAGGCGAATCTTCCTCTTTCTCCTCTCCTAAGAGCTTTGAATTTGCCTGCCCCGATGCCTGTGGGATCCTCTATCCTTGAGAGAGGCGGTATTTCCCGAGACACTGTCAGGGCCGTTCTGAGCCTGGGCTCTGCCTGAGAACTCAGAGCCTGCCAGGTGGCTGGGAGGACCCCTGGTCCCCAGTCCTCGGAAGGGGCTCATGCCGGGGCCATGGTTTCGCCCAGTTCTGCAGCCGGTTGGCATCACGGCTGCACACAGAGAGCCCAGCAGCTCACGTGGCAAGACTCTGGCCATGTGTGCTCTGGCTTAGGCCGACAAAAGGTGCACCAAGGAGCAGTATACACAGTGTGGCCGCAGAACGAGGGACAGCTGGGCCACCAGCCAGGCAGCTCTGTCCCTGGGCCAGCGTCAGGGACTGCCCACACACCCCAAACAGGAGTGTCCCACCCGCTGTGTTTCCTGCCTGTCACCCCGCTGGCCCCTCCCCAGGGGCAAGCACACCTCCCATGAGGTCATATTCTCAAGAGACCTGTGGTGTAATTGGTTTTGTGTCACCCTGGACAGACTCCACTGGGCAGCTCCCTGTGGCTTCCTTCTCAGTTATGGAAGGAAACCTGGCGGCCCACGGGGTCGGAGGCATGCCGGTAGGCCTGGGGAGTGTAGGACCTGCGTCTTTAGCCTGTCTTCACTGCAGGGCCTACCTCGGCCTTCCCGTCCTGCCTGTAGTGGCTCTCCCGGGGTGCCCTGGGCTGCCGTCTTTCTCGCCATTCCTATGTCTGCGCCCAGGGCGCAGTTCTCAAGCTGGTCCTGCCTCCCTGTGGCTCGCCACAGCCCTCACACCTCAGTTGCAGCTCCTTGCATTTTGTGGCTTGGTCCCCTTTCCCACTTGGGTTCATGCCCCGTTGGTGGCTGCGACTGTGCCCCTCAGATGTGCTGTCCTCGTGGGGGTCAGAGGCATCTTCTTGACTGTGGCCTGACCCCTGGAGTTGGCTTTGCTGCACCCCCCGAACTGGCCTTTCTGCTGTGCCCCCGTGAGAGTGGACTGCAGCTCCCGTGGGCCTCCAGAGGCCTCTGTTGGGTCAGGGTATTGGGTGGGGGAAAGAGTAAGGGGTGCCCATGGTACCCCATCTCTCACTCCCCAGAAGGAATTTTCTAGCAAGGCAAAAACCAGAGCTTGGAAATTGTGGCCTCCAGCCTGGACCCAGTGCACAGGTGGTATCAGTTTGGCCCCTACAGTGGGGTGTTTTGTCTGTTTCGGTTAATTTGACTCAGTGATTAAAAATGAGGAATTTGGAGCCAGTGTCGTGGTGCAGTGGGTTAAGTCGCCACACTTGCGGTGCAGGAAGCCCACATCGGAGCTCTGGTTCAAGTCCTGGCTGCTCCACTCCCAATCCAGCTCCTTGCTGATACATCTGGGGTGGCGGCATATGATGGCCAGAGTACTTGGTCCCCGCACCCCTGTGGGAGACCCGGATGGAGTTCCAGGCTCCTGGCTTCAGCCTGACCCAGCCCTGATGGTTGCGGTTGTTTGGGGAGTGACGGAAGATCCATCTCTGTTGGCGCACGAATTCTTGCTCGCTCACTGTCTCCCTACCTCTCATCTCTCTCTCTGTTGTTCTGCCTTTCAAGTAAATGAAAATAAATAAGCCTTTTTAAAAATCAGGGTTCTTTTTGCTTTCTGTTGTCTGTTTTTTACTTTTCCTGGAAAATCAAAACAGCTGGCAACTTGGGCAGAAATCCCCATGGAGCAGCAGCCCGGGGGCTCGCTCTGCAGACCCCACCCCTCCCTGTCGCCTCCCCCAGCACTGAGATTGACCCTTGTCATCACTCTTGTGCCATTGGTTCTCTCCCAGCTGAGAAAGATTTCTCCTATCGGTGTCTCTATCAAAGGAGGGAAAGATAAAAGAGAGTCGCACGTTTCAAGGAAAATGGCAGCGCTCTGGGGAAAAGGCTGCTTTTCATGTTTTGCGTATAAAGACTTGGCCAGCTGCACTCCTGCCGGGGCCCTCAGGCCCCCGAGCTGGTCCTGGCCTCCACAGGCCAGGCCTGCGTTCCTCACCAGCCCTGGAGGGGCACCCAGCAGGCACGGGGCCGGGTTGGGGTTGGCGGGAGGCCCAGAGCCCCAGCTGGTGGGGTGGGGGGTCGCCCCGCTTGGCTCTATCCGTCAGAGAGGGCCACGCCTGGTCTGGGGCACGGTGCACGAGGAATGACCCCGTGGCCGCGGCTTTGGCTCCCGGAGCTGGCAGCAGCTGTGATCACACTGCGAGGTTTGGTGCTAGCTTTCAGACAATTCTCCTGCAGACCTATCACATGCTGCTGCACAAAGGCACTCCCTACGGGAGCAATTATTTTGGGCCGTGAGTTTTTTCCCTCTTAGCTCTGGATCCTGTAGATGTCGTGAAGGGTTTAATCCATGAACTCTGATCGGCATTTCCACATCTGCCAGCAGGCACGTCTGCTCTTGAAACCCAGAGGAAGTGTAGGATCACTCTACCAAGGAGAGCGCCCCGCTTGGAGGCCCCTGGAGCAGGCTCTACATCCCCCGGCAGCACAGGCCTTTTGTGTCGGCACGGACCTCCCGGGCCGGGCTCAGGCGGTGTGTTTTCCTCCCTTGGTCCCGGGGCTGGGAAGGCGGAGGTGTGGGCTGTGGAGCATCCTCCAGTGGTCATCCATGGGTAGTGCCGGCCCTGATCTCAGCCTCCCTGCACGGCTGCCCAAAAGCAGGGTGAAAAAGGGTGCAGGGCTGGGGTAGGCAGCCAGGAGGGCGCCGGCCCAGCTCTGCACGTTTAGCCGCTAGTCTTACAGCCTTCAGGCTGAATACAGGACTCAAACATGGACGCCAGGGGAGCCAGGCTGCCGACAGCTTGAGCAGTGTTGATGATGGTGGCAGCTAGCGTGATCCTGTCCTGTCTGCCATGTCAAGGATCCAGCACCTGCCGGAACCCAGCAGCGGGACAGCCAGCACGGGTCAGGGTCATTACTGTGCTCTCAGGCTCAGCCAGCTGCCTGCATGTGAATCCCCCCAGGCTTTTAAGAAGCCCAGGCTGCAGAGGCAGAGCCCCGAGGTCCATGCCTCTTGGATCCTGCATTTGTGCTAATGTGCACCCCCCTGGGGTCACTCTCCATGAGTGTGGGTGTGGATGTAGGTGTGTGTGTGCGCACCTGCACCCACATGTTCTGGCACCTGCCCATGGATGTACTTGGTTTTTCCCCCCTAAAGGATTCTTTTTTTTTTCCTCCAAAGATTCATTTATTTGAAAGGCAGAGTTACAGAGAGAGAGAGAGGAAGACAAAGAGAGATCTTCACTCCTCACATGGCCAAAGCCAAGAGCCTGGAACTCCATCAGGGGCCCAAACACTGGGCCATCTTCTGCTGTCCTCGCAGGTGCATTAGTAGGCAGCTGGATCAGAAGCAGAGCAGCCAGGACTCAAACTGGTGGCACTGTGATATGGGATGCCTGTGGCTTAACCTGAGGCGCCACGACACCAGCCCTTGTGAACACACTTGGGACAGCTCTGTACGCTCCCTTCCTTTGTTACTGGTGCCTGCCGACCTCTGGGTCTGGGCTGTTCTCAGGTCACACTTTCAGAAGCAGCCCCGTGGCCTGCTCGGGTGCTCTCATAGAAGCCTCAGCTAGGACCAGCGGCACTGGGGTACCTGCAGCCCAGGATGATGGGGCTTGTTGCTGGAGGGCCCCGATGGTCCACCTCAACCCCCGCCACCATGGCAGCGGGGTGGCTGGTGGGGGCTGAGCTTGTCTGGGCTCTGCTTGTGCTGCTTGGCTCCCTTGCTACTCATCAGGCAAGTGCAGGGGCCTCTGACACATTCCTGGAGCCCGCAGATGGCTGTGGGCGTGGCAGCCGGAGGCCCATCTGAAGGCTGAGGTCCCAGGCCTGTGTGTGTGTAGGTGGGAGAAAGCCTTGGCACCTGGGGCAGCAAAAGCTGACGACCGCTAGATGCTTCCCTGCCCAGGTGCTCACCGTGAGCATACCCTTTCTGGGTGTGGGGTTCAGAGTGCTCCCAGCAGCAGGGCTGGGGAGGAGGTTCCTATCAGCTGCACAGTCAGTGTGCAAACAGGCTGCCTGCTCACTCCCACCAGACTCAGCCAGCTGGTGTGAGCCTTGGAGGCCTTCATTGACACTGCTGAGTGACAGGAAGGGCTTGGCCATGGCATGGGCACCTGGTGCTGGCAGAAGCTGGACAGGTGTTACTGTCCCATAGGTGGACAGGCCCCGGAGAGAGCATCCAGGTGCCCAGCTGAGCCTGGGGCTGGCAGCCAGTGCAGCCCAGCCTGTGAGAATGCAGTGGGCACTTGTCCTCCTAGCTTGGGCGATTCAGAACAAGCTTTAAGCAGCCTGTGTGTTTTCAGCCCGAGCTGGAGTCTTTGAATCATTTATCTTGGCAGCTCTTCTTAAAGCCGGAGAAAGGTGGAAATTCATCTAGGTGCTGCGAAAGGAGCCCCGGAGAAAAAAAGTGTGTGGTGGCTGCCGTGATGGGTGGCGTGCCTGCAGATAGTGCTGGTGGCTCGGAGATCAAACAGCTGAGAAATGGTTTCCCAGGAAGAACCCGGGCAATTCTAAGTAGGTAATGAGTAGTGACTTTCTTTTGATTTACGGCAAGACTTAGCAATCAATCTATAATGCTTTGAAGAGGAGAGAACTGAATCTCTAACAGGCTGCAGAGTCAGAATGATGTGGGCCAGCAGCCCTTCCTTGGGGGCAGGGGGTGGGGGGTGCAGTTGCCACTTGCTGCCCTGTCACAAGAACCCAGGCCCCTCCTGGTAGGCGGCAGACTGAGGCTGGAGCTAGCTGGGGCCACAGGCTCCTCATGGCTTGTCCTTCATTCGGACTTCAGGTGGTTTGTGGCTGCCTGCAGCCTCCCGAGTAGGCCTGGGGACCTCTCTGTCACCCCCCAGCCTGGGGCCTGACAAAAGACCAGGGGCCAGGGCGCTTAGACAGCTGACACCGCTGGAGGCTGGAGTTCAAGATCAAGGTGCCAGCAGGCTGGTTTTCTTCTGGGGCCCTGCTCCATGGCTTGTGGACTGCCGAGTCCTCTGAGCGTGGCTCCTCCAAGCACAGCCCTCCCTGGCTGTCCTGTGAGTCCAGATCTCTTGTAATGCTGGGTTAGGCCCCACGCTGACGCGGCCTTAACTGTGCTGCGCTCATTTGAGGGCACAGGAAACACCTTTGCTCTGGAGAAGCCAGGCCTGGCTCACACCTGTAGACCAGCAGCACCTGCTTTCTGAAAGGCTGGGGCTGGACCTGGGCTGGCACGGCCACCAACGTGCAGAGGGAAAGACGGCAGGCAGGGAGAGGGGGTGACCTGTGAGAGGAGCAGAGCAGGGCCAGGAGCCCCACACTCGCCACGTGGGAAGGGCGCTGTGGTGGGGCCTGGCAGGTAAGAGAGGAGTGGATGGCCGGGCCAGGCCCCGGTGAGCTGGCGAGCGGCTGGAGTAGCCCAGACCGTGGCTCAGGGAGGCAGGCCTGTGGGGAGGCTGCTGTAGGGGGCCAGGCTGGGGCCCTGGACAAGGGAGGAGAGGGGCTTGGAGGTGGCACGGGGGAGCACCCCTCCCTCCAGCACTGGATGTCAGGGGCACAGGGAGGAGAGAAATGGCCGTGAGTCCTGGGTTCTGACCTGGCCTCCCATGCTGTTGGGCGCACTGCTGTGTAGACCGAGTTGTGCCTGGCTGGCATCCGTGCACGGCCGGTGCCCCCCAGCGGAGGTCGGTCCGCACAGCCCAGGGGCTGCGTGCTGTCTGCTGACTTCTTTGTCTCCTGCCTCAAGTCAGCTTGTTTCCTGCTGTACGCAGAGGCGCTGCCCTGGGGCTCTGCTTTTATGAGGCCCATGAATTTGGGCGGAAAAGAGATCCCCAGGGCCCTGGCTCTGCACTTTCAGCTGGGGCCTGGCTGTATTTCCTGTCCTGTCCTTGAAAGTGTGTGTGTGTGTCTGTGTGTGTTGTGCAGTCATTACTCATGCTGTTCCCACCAGAGGACACGTGTGTGCCTGTATGTGTGCGTGTGTGTGTGGTATGCACAGTCATTACACATCCTGTGCCCACCTGAGGACGCGTGTGTGCCTGTGTGTGTGTGTGTTGTGCACAGTCATTCCATGTGCCCTCACTTTGCGCCCCTCTTACTCTGAGCAGACCACTCCTCTTTCAGCCCCGTTGCCCAGCAGACACGTATTAAGCACGTGCTGTGCGCCCTGGGGTTCCCGGAGAAGGGCAGGGCCTGCTCTTGGGCTGGGAGGCAGTGGGCAGCCCCGCGACGTTGCCTGAGGCCTCAGCGCTTGCCTGCCTCTGCTCTAGGCCCTCTGCCCTTGCTACCAGGTGTGTCATCCTAGTAAGCCCCTTTCCTGGGTGAGAAAGAGGCTAAGTCCTGTGTCTGAGATGGCGATGTGGACCGGAGAGGAGCCCAGCGTGGGCAGCCTGGCCAAGGGCCCAGGGACAGGTGCCGTGCTTGGCAGTGGCTGCCTCCGCCGGGTGAGAACAGCGCCACCAGCTGTCTTTGCCCCAGAAGGAGCAGTTGACTTTTAGTGAAGGCGTCACTTGCAGACACCTTTTATAGGACGAACAGTGTGACGCCATGAGTCATGATGGCTTGTGAGCCAGGATCGGGGTGGCATCTGGCCAGCTGTGTAGGTGAGAAAGCTGAGAGAGACCACCTAAGAAGGGGCGGGGGGCTCACCTCCACACCCACCTCTGGGTTAAGGTCCTCAGCTGGGAATCCAGGGAGCCGTCCCCCCAGCCCCCAGCGCTGTTCTCTTTGAGACCCTCTGAATGCAACAGGGCCAGAGCAAAGGGCTGAGCTGGTCAGGGCAGGGGTGCAGATGGGGGAGAAGGCAGAGGGGTGGAGGGTGGGCAGAGACCATCCGCAGGGGTGCTCTGGGTCCCACGAGGAGCCTGGTCCCTGCAGGTTCCAGGCTACAGACAGGGCAGTGAGAGAACAGGTGCTGGGGCAGGCCGTGGCACAGGGCAGGCCCTCGGTAAGTGGGTCAGTGTTCTGGAGTGAGGGGGAGGAATAGGGCTGCCTCCTCCTCTGCCGGGCAACGAGGACCTGACAGATTCCTCGCTCAGCACTCGGGGGGCCAGCCTGGCCGGGGCGCACAGTTGCACAGGTCAGAGTGGGGCTGTGGTCACCAGGGCTGCGCCCTCTCCCAGACGGCCATGTTTCCTGGGGATGTGGTCCCTGGCCTTGGCGAGCCCGGTGCCCAGTGGTTATCAAGGAGTCCGGTCCGTGCTGCTGGGCGGGCAGATAAGGGGTGCGTGTTGGTGTTGCAATGAGGTGTGTGTGGCAATCGCTTCCAGGTGGCCACGGGCCGTGTGCAAGGCTGGCCTCCCCGGGAGGATGTCAGACCGAGCGGTTCTGCAGATGCCAGCGAGCCAGGGCTTAATGGCAGCAGCAGGGGCAGGCTCACCGTCCATCCAAGACCAGCATCGCCCCGCGTGGCCACAACCGTCTCGGAATTGCACACGGGGGTATCTGTTGCAGAGAGCTCTGATGTCACTGTCGGGGTTTGCCCAGCGTTCAGCAGAAGCTCTTGACCTTGTGCCCACTCGTGTCCAAGCTGGCAGATGGCCACCATGCGCCGCCTGTCCTTGGCACACAGGTTGCCCGTGGGCCTATCGGGCTGGCCAGTGTTGGCGCATTCGCAGCCTCCCTGTGCCAGGCTGAGGGAGACAGGCGCCGGCACCCTTCCAGGGGAACCTGTCCATAGGCTCTAAAGGGAAGAGCAGCCAGATAATAAAATCCAGGCAGACTTGGTTCACAACTTGGATTTTCTGAACTTTTTTTGAAGACCCCTCACAGGCGTGGATTTCAACATTTCCTGCAGCACAGTAAGCTGCTTTTTCATTCCATCGTCCACGCACGTACTGAACTGCTCTCTCGTGCCCTGTGCTCGGTGGTGGCCGATACCGTGGGGAAAGTAAAAGCGGGAAAGGTAGTGGAGGCAGCATTGGCTTGTAGGGCCTCATGCGGAGGTGACGGTTGAGTGAGACCCTGAGGGGGTGAGGATCAGCGAGGGGACTCGAGGGGACCAGGTTGGGGCGAGAGGCCGCGTAGAGGAGGGCCATGGTCCGATGGCAGCCAGGGGTGCCTGCTGTGATGGGACAAGGAGTGTGCATCAAGGGCAGAGGCAGGGAGCCAGAGAGCGGCTCCTGCAGGGGCCAGAGTGGAGGAGGCGAGACTCAGGCTGTGGGGCCGGGTGTGTTGGTGAGGACAGAGTCAGGACCCCAGGGTTTCCATCCTGAGTGCCTGGAAGGACTCAGGTGCTGTTGGTGAGGGGTAGAGCCCGGGCCACCTGGGCTGGGGACTGGGCTGCTGCGGGGGCAGTAGGAGGTGGAAGGGTTCCTTCCCAGATTGGCCCCCGGGGCCGTCACTTGGGGGTTTTATACTTGTATAGACTTGTAAGATGGGTATTGAAGAGAGTTTCCTGCAGCCTCGGCGCCTGGTTTGACGTATTTGCTCCAGAGGGTGCACAGAAGGTATTCATCAAGACCTAAAGGTAGCTACACCTTTGAGGCTGTGACATGATTTAATCACAGACCCCTGGTAGGGGGCAGGAGGGCAGGGGCCCGGGGAGGAGGCCAGCCCGATGACGATGGTGTGGACTGCGAGACCTATGACTTGATCTCAGCTGGATCATTCTCTCTGCCCTGTACCCTCGCCGACAGAGCTGCTGGAGGGGACTCCGTGCTGGGGGAGACGGGAGACCAGCCTGCCGTGTGCTAGACCCTTGCGTCCGCACCAGCCTTGTGCACAGACTCACCTGTGCCTGAAACCTGGCCCCTCCACAAGAAGGTCTGGAGGGTCTGAGGTTGCTCCCAGGGTTCTGCCGTAAGTCACAGCCACCAACGCTCAGGACCCCTTGGTGTAGGCGCCCAGCCCAGAGTGAGGCAGGGGGCGGGAGGTGCAGAACCAGGCGCTGCAGGTGCAAGCGAGATGTGCCCAGGCTATGGGAGCCCTGGCCATGTCCTGCTTATCCCTGTTGCAGGAGAGAATGAGGAAGGAGCACTCCTCGGTCCCACAGCTGCCCGTGGTCGTCAGTGAGACAGTTCTGGTCCAGGGAGAGTCATCCATGGGGAGAACATCCCCCCCAGAACAGGCGCCCTTGCCAGGGCTGGGCTGTTGTCTGCGGGCAGCACCCTTCTGTCCCCACCTCCTTCACCCAGCGGCCGCTGCAGTCCTGGGCCTGGCCGGCTGGACAGAGGGATCAGGCCACTGGCCCACCTGGTGGGCCTGGTGACCAGTGTCAGCCTTGGCCTTTCAAATAATGGGGCTGGTGCTGGTGAAACCCTTTCGCCTGCTCTGCTCTTGATGGCCTGCAAGCTCCGTCTCCTGGCAACCAGAGGCAGGCCTGCCTGACTCCGGAGAGGAAGCAGCGTGGCCGTGCTGGGCCGGGAGTCGGAGCTGCTGGGTTTGTAGAAGGTGATAGTTCTCAGGCCCAGAGAGCAGAACCCCAGCACCCGGGCCCGCCTTCCTGAGGTCCCTCCTTGGTTCCCAGATGGTCCCCCAGTCTCACTGGTTGGTGACCTTGTTGGGGCTTGAGTCTGGGCAATGGGCCAGCCTGTGGGATCCGGAGGGTCACCTGTGACTTTAGCACCCTGCGGTCTCCCAAGTCATGGTTGCGGCATCGCTGCGTTCCTCCTGCTGTGCTGTTTTCCCTTCTGGCCCTTTCTGTGTGCGGTGACCTGGTGGTTGCTGGGGCCAGCCTGGGTGTGAGACCCTGGGTGTTAGCGAGGGTTTGGGACCTTGCCTCTCCTCGCAGTGAGACGACGTGGCGGGAAGTGTACAAAGTTCGCGAGAAAATAGGCCCCGAGCCGCCTCGGAGGTGTGCGCCCCAGTCTTTACTGACACCAGTCCTCCTGTGTCGCCGCCTGCTTACCTGGATTTATTCCGATGGACTGTGTGCACTTAGCAGTCGAGAAAGAGATTTGTCATTCTGCTACGAAACATCAAACACATGGTGACCTAAACGATTGTGACAGCAGAGAGTTGAGCCACGGTGTACAATGTGAGTGTTATTTATGATGCTCAGCCGTCTGCTGCCTCCAGTATCTCCTTAATCCAGTCTAAATCTGGAGCGCTGTCTCCGGAGCCTGCCCCTGTGTCTCCCTTAGCTGTTAATAACCGCTCCTCCGGGCGCCCCGTTTGCCGACAGAAAATCCATCGGAAGCTTTGGCATCTCATGTGGCTGTTAAAAAGTGACGTCCGCTTATCGATGTACCTGGTTCCTGCCAAATACTTGGGGACAAGTCACAGCGGCTGGGCTCCGGGACGCGTTCATGGCATTGCCAGCCGGCTGATGCTGGTTAAACAGTGTAGTTTAAGAGAAGGTGCTCACTGGAGATGTTTGTACTGAGAGTGCTGTGCTAGGACCACCACTCCTGGGGTCTCTGCTCCAACCTCCCCTGGTTCTGCCTTCCCTACCGCTCCCTGGGCTCTGCCTGGCTGCCTGCCCCCATCTCTTTACCTCTGCAAGTCTCACTTGCTCGTTCCTCTGCCTAAGATGCCGCCTCTTCCAGGAAGTCTTCCCTCAAGCTCCGTCCTGTGGCCCTTGCTCTCCCAGCCCCTGGCTTCTGCCTCTTCTGAGTCAGTCAACATGGTTCATCAGAGGATGCCTGTTTCTCCATGAGCTGGGCCCAGGTCTGCCTTGCCCACCCTGTGACCACAGCAGGTGTGGCTTGGTGTAGCCAGGTTGCTGGGTGCAATGGCTTTCTCCACCAGATTCCCTTCCGGGCCCTCCAGGGACACAAGGTGGGGGCAGGTGGGCACCCCTGGGCACCCTGATCTGGTCCTAGCCTGTCCCCCACACAGTGATTTGAGCAGCAGCAAGTGTGGGTAGGTGGAGCAGGCAGTGGCATTGACTTTCCCATAAAGGCGCAGTTGGTAGTGAGAGAACCTTCCTCAGCTGTCTTCTCGGGGGTGTCCGTGCTCCCCTTGGGGCGGAGGGAAGGGTCTCTCCAGGGGAGCCTCCCTGGTGGCTGTGCCCCAGCAGGGCCCATGTCACTTGGCAGGGCTGTGACCACCTTGGTCTGGCTGGATCCCAGCCCTGGCCATCAGAAGACGCTGAGGAAGGCGGACACTTGCCTCCAGAGCCTGTGGGGAGGCTGCCCACTGAGCCACCAACCCCTCCCCGACTCCCCACTGCTCCCCTACCAGGTCCTGTCCCCCTCCTCTCCCTACCCTTCCTCCAACTCCCTCACCACCCGCCCCTGTCCCTGCTCTCTCCTCTTCCCTCCTCTCCTTCCTCCTGTCCTCCCTGCTCTTCCAGGCCAAAAGCTGCACCCCCCCCCCAAACCAAGGTGGGGGGCAGAGCAGTCAGAGGGAGCCCTGGGCTGTTTAACCTCAGGCCCACCTTCCGCTGCTTGCTTCCCCCTCGCTGCTTCCTGGAGCCCAGCCCTCCCCCTCTGCATTGCCCCCACCCCTCCAGCGTTGGCGGAGTGGGGAGACCTGCTCAGCGCCTGCGCACACCAGCCCAGAATGCCCCATGCCTGTGAGCCGGCTGGGGGCGCTGGGAATGTGGTGTGGACGTGCAGAGGGAGAGCCAAGACAGCCCTGTGGCTGCTGCCCTTGGAGACTCTGACCCCCAGGCTGCTGGATGAGTGACAGCCGAGGGTCACACCAGGAACAGCTGACACCCACACAGCGCTTGGGTGACAATATCCTCAGTAGCCCCCACCCCGTCTTCGTTTCACAGGCAAGGTTACGAAGGACGGGGTGGGTGCAGGGCCCCCTCCACCCAGGCTTCTGGCGTGGCCTTTGTCCCCCAGCCAGACCTGGGCCCTGACTGCTCTTTGTTCCGGGCCGGCCAGCACAAGGGCAGCAGCCGTGTCAGGAGAGGCAGCAGGCTGAGTCGCTGGCCCTGGGGCCTCTGCTCGCCTTCCAGGGCCTGTTTTGCATCCTGTTAATTACATGTATTATTCACAAGCTGCTAAAACTGGCTTCTGGGGCCTGGATTCTCCCAGGCCCCCAGGCTGTCACAGCTGAGGCTCTGCTGTGGCGGGACCTCACTCGGGGTCCCCTGTGGTTTGAGTGGGGATCAGAGGCTGGCACAGCCAAGGGGTCTTCGAGCTTGGAAATGAAAACAAAGGAGTCCCCGGCTTGGTGGCTGCCGGCAGCCCCAGGCGTGCGGCCTGCTGCTCCTCAGCTCTGCCCTGCCTGGACACGCCACAGCGGTCACCTCGCCGTGCCGGGGGCTGCCTGTGCTGCCCACTCCCTCAGCTTCCTGGTCCCGCGGGCGCTTTTGATGTTTCCCGACCTATACTCTGTCCTCGAATTTGTGACAACCCTGAGTACTGTGTCTTGGGTCTGGCTTCCTGCTGTGCCTCCTGGCTCCTTGCTGGCCAGGCTTGCGAGGCCCAGTGACACCTCCAAGGTCGTGACCTTCCCCAACCCCTCGTGGGCAGCCCCTGCCCGTGGCTTTCCCTCCCAGCTGATGGTGTGTGTGTGTGCGCGTGTGTGTATTTTACTTGCTCCCCCTCCCCTATCTGTGATAAAATTTCCATCTGTACAGAGTCTCTGCTTGTAGAAGGTGCTCTGATGCACCCACCCCAAGGCCACCAGCCAGGGTCAGCTGCCTGGCGTCCCCTGGGATACCAGGAGCGGCCCCAGGCACGGGCTGCCACTCTTCATGTCAGCTCCCCAAGAGGCGAACTCTGGTGAAGGCAGAGCGGGGGCGGAGGGAGGGGGCGGCGAGTGAGCCACTGGGAGACCCAAGCGTTCTAGGTCTTGCTCTTGGGGATGCCACGGTGACAGCTCAGCCATCCAGACACCCAAGATATGTGTGCCCCACTGGATGTAATCGGTTGTCTTTCAATAGAGCTGTTTGCAAATACACACACACACACACACACACACAACAGAGCAGGCTGCGCAGGGTGAGAGTCCACACTGCGTCCACACCTCGGGCTTCCGGCTGACTCGGTGACCCTTTGTGTGCTCTCAGAATCCTTCTGGTGGGCGGTGACATAAGGAAAATGAAAAGTTAAGTGCAATTTAGGGACGCGCCGCCCGTGCTGTCTGTTAAGGCCAGGACCTGGATATTGAGTCTATTAGAAGCAATTATAAAAGGGACAGCGCGCCTTAATGCTTCTCGTTTGACAAGAAGGTTTTTAAATATGGGACATTAGTTAATAAAAAGTCCCCAGAAGCCCATTGTAATATATTACCTCATTGCTAACAGTTCATGGCCTCTGGAATAGGTAAAAAGGGGATGTAAAATTAATATATAGTTATTATTAAGATTGCCTTATAAATGAGTTAAATGCCCTAGAGGTGCACGGTGGGTGCCATTATTCTGAGAGCGTCTCAAGGGCTTTGCGGCGCCCTGTGTGCGTGTGCAGTACAGCTGCCCCGCGGCCAGCAGAGAGGCTGCAACCAGCAGCCCGACCGGAAGACACCTCCTGAAGGAGCCTCTTCCCCAGGTACGGTTGTCACTGGGCAGCTCCTGAGCCCAGGCGCACAGGTTGGAATCCGTTAGGGGCGCCCTGCTAGGGTTTGTGGAGCTCCCGGAGCCCTGGGAACCACTGGGTGGTCCCAAGATAATAGAGAAGAAGCAGTTCCCTTCAAGTGTTCCCTGCCTCCCCTGCCCCAGAACACCTGGCATGGGCAGGGCGGGTCTGTGCTGTGCTGAGGGCCAGCAGCCCTGCAGGCGGCTCTGGCTGAGGACCCCCTGTGCCTGTCGTTCGGCCATGTCAGGGCCACCGTCCCCAGGCTGCACATGCTCAGAGCCCCGGAGCCTGGCCAGGCCACCTCGACCGGGCAGCTGTGTGTTGAATCGGAGGCTTCAGGAACTGTGGAGGGAAAACCTTTGGAGTCTGAACTGTTGGCTGAAGCCCAGCACCGCTTCTGCGAAGAGCTGGTGAGTGTCACAGACTCTGCATCCCAGGCCATGTGCCCTGTACCTGCGGACTCCGCCCACAGCGGCAGCTCATTCCCCCAGGGTGATGCGGATGACTGGGGCTTCGCAGGCAACCACAGCAGGGGCAAATTTGCTTGGTGATCGGGCAGTCAGTCCCTCCCTGTCTCCACCCCACCCCCTGCGGGGGAAGCTTGGTGGTTGTTTCCAGGGTGTTCCACGAGGAAACCTCTCCAGCTCCCACTGCGGAGGGGATGCCCCATGGTGTAGACAGAGGTCTTGCCAAAGCTTCAGAAAGAAGAGTGGGCCTTGGAAGCCAGGTTGAGTGGACGTTCTTGGGGCTGATTCTGAAGCGTGCTCACTGTTTGGAATTCCGTACCTCCTGGTGCAGTGGGGGAAGGGATGGGCCCTGTGCCTTGCTGAGGACGGGCCCTACCTGGTTGGCCTCACCAGTTAAGCGACTCCCATGGTTTCTAGGGTGGTGCCAGCCACCTTGGGTGACATCTTTCAGTTGTGATCCTTAAAACAGGAGGCAGGAAGAGTGGTCACATCATAGAGTTGGAGTCCTGTCTTCAGCCCAAACTCTCCCAGTTGGGTGTTAAGGGAGGCTGGGAGGGGAGGGTCTCTGGGTGTGTGGCCGCTCCAGGGAAGAGTTGGTGCCCGTGTGGCAGAATGCAGGGGTGGGAGCTAAGTAATCATCTCAGCAAGAATGGCAAATGCCTGTGTTGGGTGGGACCCTGAAGGGAAAGCTCAGCTCTGTTTTCTGTTGCCTCCTCTCAGAGAAATTCCTGGGGTGCGAGGGACTGTAGGCTCTCAGACTTGGGGTGATCTCGGCCCACTCTGGGGTTTCCTGACCTGGAGCCAGGAAGGAATTGGCTTGGGTTGCTTTTTTTAGCATTTGCCCACACAGGCGTGTAGAAGCCAGAGACGCAACCGTGGTCCCTGAAGCCAGGCTGAGGCTCTGCAAGGTGTTCCATGTGGGTGGCGGCGGTGTGCACTTGCGACCCCTTGTGGCAGCTTCGCAGAGTCGTCCTGGATTGTGGGGCGCTCAGCGGGGCTGTGTCTGCCGGGCACAGGGCGTGGGCCGGCGGGGCGAGGCTGGGCTGAGGGAGCTGGCCTTCGGCAGGAACCTTTCGCTTCTTCCCCAAGATGCTTTCACGGTGAAAATAGCTTTCCTGTGATAAGAAGATAACACCTGCATTATAAATAAGGGGACAAAGCCCTAGGGTGCCCCGGCGCCCCCCACTGCTTCACCAGCCAGCCTCCACATCACTCCAGGGCACAAGCGCACGGACATGGATGGTAGGAGAACTCCGGGCAAGCATGGTTCCCCCTCGGTGTGCAGTGAGCATGTCCTGACAGCGAGCTCGGGCCAGCAGGGCACCACATAATTCACTCAGCCAATCCTCCCCCGGCGGCCAGCTTCCAGGATGAGCCACGCCGTGGCGGTCAGCTCCAGCCAATTGCTGCAGGTGGGGTTGTCAAGCCGCAGGCCCCTCCCCGCCGTGCTGGCCTTCATGTCTGCTGAGCAGGGGCTGTGTGCCTCCTGGGGAGTTTCCTCCTTCAATCCCACGAGGTGGGGCAGCATCCTCTCCACTTCATAGGACTCAGGCCGGGGGGACTTTGAGGAACCAACCCCAGGCCCCACTATGGACAGATGGGGGCTAGGCACCCCCCTCGGGCCTCAGGGTTCATTGTGTCACTCTGCCTTATTCATCTTGCCAGTCTGATAAGGGAGAAGATCCCACCTTAATCTACTTCTTTGATTATGGGAGAGGTTCAGCATCTCTCCCAGGAATTCTTGTGGCTGCTTGTGGAATGCTGGGGGGCTGGCTTGAAAGTCTGCAGTAGCATTTTGTCATCGGGATCTTCTCGTTGCTTTATCTGTCAAAAGCACATTCCCTGTTTGATTTACAGCAATCTGATGCCGTCCAGTGTAGTTTATGTCTGTGTGTTGCCTTTTCTGCTACCTCTGTACCACGCCATTGTGCACATGTTCACGCCCATCTTTCTGATTTTCCTTGAAAACTGCTTTCTATGCAATTAGGAAGTCAATAGCAAGACATACCCCTGTGGCCACACGGTTTCATCTTTCATATTTCACTCTCCATCTAAAATATATTTTCAGAATACAAAAACAAGGATTCTGGTTTTTCTGCTCCCACAAAGTGACTAGTCAACCAGTTGTCTTTGGAATAATATCTTTGCCCCACTGATTTAAAGTTCTACCCTGCCCCTGTTCTGAATTCCCATGTGTATCTGTCAGCAAATGACAGCTTTAGCCGCAGTAACAACCAAACCACAGATTTCAGTGGCTTACCACAGTGAGGCGTATTTCTAGCTCACGTGGCCTCTGAGGCTGGCCCATGCCTCCTCTCCAGCAGTGACCTGGGCCTGCTCCGTCTGCGTGGTTAGAGAAGGTGGGGAGAGCTCACTCTCAAAAGCCACGTCCCAGGGTTGGGCATCGGGCAGCAGGACGCCACCTGGGACGCCTGTGTCCCACGTCAGAGCCTGAGTTTGAATCCCAGCTCCACTCTTGATTCCGACTTCCTGTCGACCCATATCCTGGGAAGCAGCATGTGGTGGCTTAGGTACTTGGGTCCCTGCTGCCCACACGGGAGACCCAGACGGAGTTCTGGGCTCCTGGTTTGGGCCTGGCCCACCCCCAGCTGTTATGGGCATTTGGGGAGTGAACCAGTGAGAGCGAGATCTCTGTGGCCTATCTCTGTCTCTCTGCCTTTCAAATAAATTTATTTTTAAGAGCGCCACGGCCTGGAAGCAGATGGTCACGTGTACTCACATTCCTGCAGGGCGGGGCTGGGGGGTGTCAGTCGTGTGGATCCAGCCACCCGCGGGAAGCTGAGAAAGGTGCCCAGAGAGAAGAAAGGGAGGGGGTACACACAGGGCATCTCCAACTACGGCCACTTCAGGGAGCGTGGGATTGGGCCGGGCATGCATGCGTGCGAGAGTTTTGATCTCAGCCATGCACGTTCCCGCCAGCTTTTCCTGCCCTCTGTTACCTTCATCAGCTGCTCCCTGAGGACCTACTGTGTGCTCATCGCTGGGGATAGGGTGACGAGAGTTTGTCCTGCGGGCCTCCCTTAGGGACTTAGGTAAGGAAAGGGAGTGGTGCCGTTGTCAGTTGAAGGCCAGGCTCAAAGCTCTGCCGTGTGAGAGTCGAAGGGAGGCACCTCCACCAAGGGCTTTTGTTGGGGAGAGGAGGGAAGGACCACCTGGGGGAGCCCAGGAAGGCTCCTTGGAGGGGGCAGCAGGCCTGGCATGTGGTGGGTGCTGGCACGAGCAGGAAGTGAGCTCACTGGCAGGTGCCATGGGCAAGAGGGCTGGGCTAGGGGGGAGGCCTGAGGGCAGGTGAGACGGGGTGGCTCATGGGGGCCTATTTGGTGACTGCTGCAGGGTGTGTGTGGGCCGGAAGTGGAGAAGGCCTGGAGTGGGGGAGGCTCCCTGCTCATGGCTGGGCTGAAGACGGGAGCCCAGACTCTGGTCACGGAGAAGCCACTCCCGTGCTGGGGCATGACTCAGGCCGGCTGCCCTGAGGGCTCTGCCCACAGTGGGTAGAAATCACCAGGACCAGGGTATAGATCGCCACTGGCCCATCACTGAGATGGAATTTGCTACGTGGAGGCACCTGCCAGGTGTCTGCCGGCTTCTGTGAGCACTGTCGGCATCATAAAGAAAGGATTTTTAACTTTGCATCATAAGCAAAGGATAATTAGAATATAATTAAAAGCATGCATTCTTCTAATTATTGGCTTTATATAATGTGTGTTTAAAAACAAGACATCTGCTAAGGCTTCCTCTTGAATCTATCCAGAAACCAAGAGAAGGTGGCGTTTTAATTAAAAATGGATTATTTCAAAAACAGTTTAATCATCCTGTCGTCAAAGGACCTAGACCTTATTAAGTGGCCTTTGGTAAGTAAGTTACCCAACACCGAAGTGCCACGGGGCTCATTTCTGGCATCCCCTGAGGGCCCAGAGTTCTTTGTGGGCCCCCCATCCCCCCACCCCCATCTACAGGATGTTGACAGGAGAAAGGCTCCGGGCGGGTGGGTTACTTGGTTAACCCCCATGCTTACCCTCTGTGGACTTGAGTGGGGTACAGATGGGGAGGGCCTGGGGCTGTCCCCCCTCCCCCTCCTGTGCTCTGTGTCACGAGTGGGTCCCAAGGCGCCTGCCCCCGGACAGGTCCTCAGCACCCAGTTGCAGAACACTCAGCCCATGGCTCCATGCTGGGGGCGTGGCCCTGGCAGTAGCACCTCCTCTTCTCGGGGTGATGGCTCTGTAGGGGCGGCCCGAGTGCAACCCCATTTATCATCTGCAGTGGATAAAGACTTCCAAAGTGATGAATGGCACCGCTGTTGTTCCCGCAGCCGAGTGTGACTAAAATAACGCTTGCTGGGAGGCTCCTGGAAGAGGGGCCTTGGGCCGCTCTCACCTCACGGTCGACATCCTGCTGTCAGTCACAGCTGGGGGTGAGGCAGAGAGGGCCGGGCCCACCCGACCCCCACCCAGACTCTGAAGGGCTTTAGCCGCGTCCTCCTGGCACACCTGGAAGAAGCTTCTCAGAGAGCAGACATTTGTCGTAGGCACCTGCCGTCACGCCTCCTGGCTGAGCATCCAGGGTTCCTGCTCATGCAGGTGGCCCAGGGTCCCGGCCACAGTGCCGCGGCTCCTCCTGGCTCCCTCCAGTCTAGTGGAGACCCAGCCTTCTGCTGTGCCCAGTCCCTCCCTGGGCTGCTGCTCCCTCCTGATGACGGGTCCCTGAATTCAGGGTCCTGTGCTACAGTACTTCTGGTGGGCTGTGCATCCATCAGGGCCTGCCAGGCATGGCACCTGCTGCTCTGTCTCCCCTCTTCACTGGGGGCAGCTGGGGGAAGGGCAGGAGAATGGTGGCCATAGCAGCCAAAGACAGATCAGAGTGGCCCGGGCCCAGCTGCAGGGGTTGCAGGGCAGCTCAGAGCTAGCGCTTGGGCGGGAGAGCCAGACAGCACTTCCCACCACTGCTGTGATAGAAAAACACACTTTCAGGGGGCCAGCACTGTGGTCTAGCAAGTTAAGTTACCACCTGCAGTGCCAGTATCCCACGTGGGTACTGGTTTATGTCCTGGCTGCTCTGCTTTTGATCCAGCCCGTTGCTAATGGCCTGGGGAAGCAGCTGAGGATGGCCCAAGTGCTTGGGCCCCTGCACCCATGTAGGAGACCTGGAAGAAGCTCCTGGCTCCTGGCTTCGCATCAGCTCTGCTCCAGCCATTGCAGCCGTTGGGGAGTGAACCAGTGGATGGAAGACACTCTCTCTCTCTCTCTCTCTTTCTCCCTTCCCTCTCCCCCTCCCTCCCTCTCCCTCTCTCTGCTTCTCCCTCTCTCTCTTTCAAATAAATAAATTTTAAAAATTTTTTGAAAGAAAATGGTGCTTTACAAAGAAAGTTCTGTCTGAAACAGCACATTTGTGAAATAGTTTAAGATTGCAAGGCTGAGAAAGGAATTCTATATTTAGAAAGAAAGTAGGGCCGGACCCTGTGACAAGGAAAACTGGAGCCCCCCCCCACCACCAAGGGGCTGCCGCGGGGACGCCTCCTGTCTGCGTGAGGGTCGCTCAGGGGGAGCTCCTGTTTGGCGGGGCAATTGCACAGTTCCTTTCTCTCACCCAGCGAGGTGCTCATGGGATGTGGGGGAGTCGTGGTTGGGGGTACTCCCAATGTCCTCCAGACGGGGCAGAAACTGCCAGGCAGGAGTAGGGGCAGCGCCCTGAGCCACCGACCCTACGGCGGGAAGGAGGAGGGAAACGCAGCCATGTGGGCGGAGCAGGGCATCTCAAGGGAGCCAGGCACTGCTTGGCCGGGACCCTTAGCGGCTGCCTTTCCTGCAGCGGGCTTTGTTCCCTGAGACCCCCAGGCACCCCCGGGGACTGACAACAGAGGGGCTCCCACCGGCCTGGTGGCCCCGGGCTGCTGGGTTGGGGGTGGGGAGCAGGAGAGAACTCTGCTTCTGTTGGGTTCCTCCTCCCAGCTGCTGTCTGAAGACCTGGGCACCTTCCCGACCAGGATGCCCCCAGCCCAGAACCAAAAACCAGGCTTTTCCTCAAAGAAGCGGCGGAGCAGAATCTCCCAGCTTCGGTCATCCGCCCGACACCCTCGGGAATGCAGCCAGTCCCTGCAGCGTCTCTGTTGTCATCTGTTGGATACTTTTCTTGAAATGGACTCAGATTTTCCTTTAAATACTTACATATTTTAAACGAGAGTTGTGTATCCCTGCCATGAGTGAGACCTTAAGATAGATAGCAAGCATATGCCATCGCCGTGTCCGTCCTGGCGACTTGTACTGTCATCGCGGGGACTGTCAGCCCAGGAAGCCTTTCCCTGCTTCTGCCCCGAGCCACTCCCCCCGAGAATCTGCCTGTGTGTCCTGGGCTCCCTTCCCGGGGAGGGGTGTGGGGTAGGGGACGGGCCGCAGGTGTCCCTGGAGAGAAGATGGCCTCTCTGGGCCGTGTTATTCAAAAGTCAGCGCCATCTGCCACAGGCAGCCTTTTTCTCCTGGGGATGTGGTTTGTGCCTCCCCAGGTGGCTCCCAGGACTGCCTGGTTCTCCAAACAAGAGTTTGTTGTTTAGGGCCGGGAGCGGTGTTTCCGTGGCAGTCAGCATGAGGTGTGAGGTGGGGTCGGGTGTGAGTAGTCTGATCTCAGAATGAGGCCGAGGGCAGGTGCAGCTTGTATGTGGGTTTACGCAGCTCTTCCCAGGCTGCCCCAAGCCGGGCTCCCTCTCTTGCTCCAGGGGGCCAGGCCCCAGATGGGCCCAGAATCCCAGCTCAAGCACTTCCCACTGAGGCCACCGACCGTGGGCTCTGTGCGTCTTCCTCCTTCGTCTTCTGCCCCGGGGCACCCTGCCCCACTCCCTCGCTCTGGGAATCGGCCCTGAAGGTGCTGGAGAGGCTGGACTTGTCCTACAGGCCCCATGAGGATGGACAGACAAGTGGAGCCCCCAGCCACCCCTGCCCTGCCAGGACCCTCTTCCCTCAGCCAGCATGAGGGGGCGTCAGTGCAGGACCGTTAGGTGCGGCTGTGCCTCACAACCTGCATCCCGATAAATTCAGGAGTGACTGATGAAATGTGAACCCCAAAAGCGCAGCAAAGATGATCGAGTTTATATTATCCTAGGGATGGGAAGGGCTTAAATACAACACCAAAGGAAGCAGCCATAAAGAATAAAATGTAACAGATCTGACCGATAAAAATGTAAATTATCTGTCCAGAAACGCTGTAAAGAAAATTAAAGAGCAAAGGGGAAAACTTGTTACACGGATGATTGTCAAAACCGCTGCCTCGTAACCTTCATATACAAATCCCTGAGGGATCAATAAGAAAAAGATGAATATTCGCTTGGATTTTTTTTTTTTTTAGAAAGGAACAAGTCGTTCAGAAAGGAAGAGATATGAGAACAGACAAAGACGCGTGCTCAGACCTGCTTGCTTGTCAAGGAACCAGTGAAATGCATTGTGTCCTGCCCCCGGAGTCCCAGTCCTGGGGGTCGATGGCCTCGGGCACCCTGCGTGGGACCCGGCAAACCCTCGTGAGCCTTCTGGGGTGTGTTCTGCAGAGCACCGGAAACTCACCTGTGCCCAGCGGAAGGGCACGTGCCGTGGTGCCTGTGGAAACAGAGAGGTGGAGGCAGCCTCGCGAAGTTGGTTAAGTAAGCCGTCAGCTCTGGTGCTCCCCATGCAACCACTTACATGTTCCCTCACTCACCAGAAATGCACAGACACCTCCTGCGTGCCAAGCACTGAGCCCGGCAAGTCCCAGACAGCCGTTGGGCCCCACAGTCAAGATGCCTGCGTCCCAAAGGAGAGAACCAGGTTGAGTCTTGGCCGTGGCTCCAGCTTCTTGCTAGCGTGGAACTTGGGAGTCGGTGATGATGGCTCAAGTGGTTGGGCCCCTGCTGCTCGTGTAGGAGACCTGGCTTGTGTTCGCGGCTCCTGGTTTCAGCCTGGTCTATCCCCAGCCATCGTGGGCATTTGGGGAGTGAACTGGCAGATGGGAGTTTCTCTCTCTCTCTCTCTCTCTCTCTCTCAGATCATATCTATCTATCTATCTATCTATCTATATTTATTTCCCTGAACAGATAAAACCCCAGCCTGATGGGAGGCGGAGGGTGGACGGGCAGACAGCTGGGCAAAGGGATAGCATGGGAGTGCTGGTGCGGACTCCAGGGAGAGGGAGGCAGCCCTCAGCAGGGATTCGGGTGCCTCTCCGAGTGGGAGGAAGAGAGCCCTGAAGGAGAGGGGAGGGCCGGCTGTGGCTCTCTGGGGCTGCCAGTGCAGGCGGAGAAAATGCTCTCATCCGGGGCCCTGAGCCAGGAGCTTGTCTGGTGTCCCAGGAGACCGGCTGGAGTGAGAGAAGGTAGGGTGCTGGTGGAAGGCAGGGCTGGGTTTGAGCAGAGGAGGCCTGTGACCCTGGCAGGATACCTTTGGGGGCACACACTCTGCTGGGGACAGGACCTGAAGCAGGGAGGGCCCCCGGACCGATCTCGCCATCCGCGCATCAGGAGAAGAGCGGAGGCAGTGGCAGTGGGGAAAATCGGGAGATTCTGGGCGTGGTGACAGCAATGGAAGTACAGCGAGTGTAGACACGCATCTGTGGACCAGGCA
The DNA here is from genome assembly GCF_964237555.1 of Oryctolagus cuniculus. NCBI lineage: Eukaryota > Metazoa > Chordata > Mammalia > Lagomorpha > Leporidae > Oryctolagus > Oryctolagus cuniculus. Next base: position 21,595,424 of record NC_091449.1, on the reverse strand, counting down.
CGTGTTCTTGTTATAGCAGCAGTGGACGGCCAGCCCCCGTCTGGGACTGGGTGGGGCTGTTGGTTCTTCCAAACCCATTTCAGTCCAGCTGGGCCCTGTGCCCAGCTGAGTGGTGGAAGGCGTTACGGGACAGTGAATGCATGGACATGACTGCTTGGGCAGACTCCCAGCTCCCGGGCTTTTGCCGCTAAAGCTGAACCCACACGAAATCCCATGATGCAGCATTTCTGCCCTGCGGGTGCACGGGCCCCAAAACACCACACAAGAATTATTCATAGTAGCTGCAATCTGGAAACGAAATCTGAGTGCTCCCCAGCAGAAGGCAGGGTGGGCGGAGGGGGCGGGGCGGGGCTGTGGGCGTGTTTGGTCTGTGCCAGTTCATTGCACTGTGTCCTCAGGATTTGGGCTCTTTCCTGCCTGTGCACTGTCGACAGCAAACTGTTTTTAAAAATCTATGTGCATTAAAACAAGCGGAGTGTTCAGCCAGCTCCTGGGGGAGGTTTTCTCCGGGCGATGAGGTGAGGGGAGGCCTTTGGTTCTCGTCCTCTGGGTGATTTCTAAGAACTTCTCCGGCCAGAGTCTGTGAGACCTTTTCCACATCCGTGTGACGTCCAGTGTGGCCAGGGCTTCAGCAGCTGGGAAAAGAGGTCCATTTGTTCCGGTACCTGGTGCCTAGGCGCTCAGAAACTCAGCTTAATCGGGCATGGCAAGAATAAAGGGGAAGATTTGTTAATTGAATGTCATGTTATGTCCTCAGTTATGCTTAATACAAGATAGGCAATTTAGAATTCCCAATTATCCAATTAAAATGCTAATTATCTCATACCTTGATAAGGCTTCTCCTGGGGAGAGAGAGGGCGAGCCGCTGCTCTAGTTGGCTTTTCGGCGTTTCTCACTGATTCTGCGGCAGCCTTTGCCGCTGCCTTCGCCTGCCTGCAGTCGGTGGGTTCTCCCTTTCTGGGGTCTCTGTGTCCAGGGGCCCCTCCCGGACCACCTGCTCCTGGCCTGGATGGGACCATTTGTCCTTGCAAGGCCCTTTCAGCTCAGCTGAGGCCTCGCACACAAGTGTGAGGTCAGAGCCCTGGAAGGCTTTAAGCTTGGCCTCGTCCGCCCCCCACTGTTGATGGAGCTCGCAGCCTTTCCCTGCGTGGGTCCCCTCAGCTACTGCAGCAACCCTGAGGCAGGTGCACGTCTAGCCCCCAGCTACTCACAGAGCTGAGGCTTAGGGCGTCTAGGGCAAGATCATACACCCTGCGTGGGCTCCACACCCTCCCCCTACTCCCCCCACGGTTCCCTGACTTCCCTCAGGGTGACGGTCAGGGGAGGAGGGAGTGAGGAGGCAAGGGAGCACCAGGCAGCAAAGAAGGCTGCAGGCGATGGTGACGCCCCCATAGCTATGGCCGATCGCCTGGGTCCTCAGCGGTACCGCATCGGGCAGGCTGGGCCGAGCAGCTAAGCAGCTTTCCACTAGCGCCAGTCTGATTCAGAATGTGTTCCTGGTTTTATTGCAAGGCTCTAAGCCAGTCCCTTGTTGGTGACTACTGTGGGAATGCATCGAAAACCCTCAGGGCCTTGGTGGTGGCTTGTCCAGGCTTTGTCTCTGTCTGACCTCACCCTGAGCCCTGGGGGAAGGGAAGCCCAGGACAGCCCGCCCCCCCCATTCTTGTCCCCTAATGAGTTCCAGAGCCTGCCCTGCAGAAGGTGCTTAGAGAACACGGGCCAAGTAGGAGCTGGGGCCCTCTGGGAGTTGGGGCAGAGCCCCTGGCGGCTTACTGGATCCACTGGGGCAGTGGTTATGAGAATGGACGGGGCTCATTTCACCTCCTGATGGCAGCCACTGGTCACTGCAGAAAAAACCGTGCAGCAGTTCCACCCTTCCCCGGGAAGTCGAGAATATCCTGGCGCCAGCCCGGCGGGGGCTTCCAGTCCCAGGGAAGCAAGTCCTTCTGCCTGCTCTGGTGGAGGCAGCTGGGTCTGGCTCTTCATCTCCGTGGCTGCTGCTCCCACTCTGGGAGAGCAAGAAACTCCTGCTGGGCCCCAGGTGCATCTCGGGGCTGCTCTCTGCAGGGCTGGGTTTCTTGCTCTGGAATGGACTTTCCTGTAGTGAGTGGTGGGCGTTTTGGCCTGGCGGTGAGCACTCCAGGTAAGGCACCTGCCTCCCTACCTAGGCTCAATAGCCAGCTCCGGCTCCTTGACTCCAGCTTCCTGCTGGTGCGCACCCTGGGGGGCGGCAGCGATGGCTCAGGTAGTAGCCTTCCTGCTACCCACATGGGAGACCTGGCTGAGTTCCCGGCTCCTGGCACTTGGGGGAGTGACCCACCAGACAGGAGTTCTGTCTCTGCCTCTTTAGAATTAACAAAAAGGGGAAGAGGCCATATCACATTCATTACATAATATAGGAAATAATTGTAGCAATCAAAATACACGTGAATTAAAAGTAACTAGGATGGAGCTGGCGCTGTGGCATGGCTGGTAAAGCCGCTGCCTGCAATGCCGGCATCCCATATGGGTGCCGGTTCTAGTCCCGGCTGCTCCACTTCCAATGCAGTTCTCTGCTGTGGCCTGGGAAAGCAGTGGAAGATGGCTCAAGTCCTTGGGCCCCTGCACCCGCGTGGGAAACCCCAGGGAACCTCCTGGTTCCTAGTTTCAGATCGCTCAGCTCCGGCCATTGCAGCCACTTGGGGAGTAAACCAGTAGATGGAAGACCTCTCTCTCTCTCTCTTTCTCTTTTTCTTTCTTTCTCTTTCCCTCTGCATCTGCCTCTCTGTAACACTGCCTTTTAAATAAATAAATCTTAAAAAAAAAAAAAAAAGTAACTCGTAGCAGAGATCTCGGTACTGAAAGCAGTTGTCTGGCCCCACGTGTCACGAAATGTCCCCTTCCTACTTTATACACCCGAGGGCTTGGTACGGTGCCGAGCAGCGAGACCCCGGGACCAGCCTCTGTGAGGGCAGAGCGGCCATGTGGAGGGCCAGTGTGTCCCCCTGCCAACAGGAAGCCCATGCGTGCGTGTGTCCTGGGAGCCCGAGTGGAGGATGCACCTCTGCACTGTCCCCACAGGCCACCTGGAGGTGTTGCCTGTGCTTTGGCTTGCTCAGGGGAGGTGGGGGACCATGGACTCCCGTGGAGCAATGGAATGTGCTAGAATGTGCCTCAGTGGGTTCTGGGCCATGAAATTTGTGGGGCCTGTTTGGTTTTAAAAGAGCAGCCAAGGGGCTCTTTCTCTCCAGGCCCAGTGTCAGGTGCCCACAACTTCCCGTCCTGCCACCTGTGGGAGAGGCCCCTGTCCTCTGGCTCCCTTCATGGCGCCTGTGGCCAGTGTACCCTGAACACACTATTCCCGGCATGCCATGCACTGTTGTGTGTTCTGCACCAGGACAGAGGAACCATTGTCACCCCCTTTTTACAGTAGGGGAGGCCGTGTAGCCGTAAGTGGCAGAGCTGGGGTTCGGCCTGGGAGTCAGTATTGAGTGGAGCCCCAGGAGGCTGGATTTGTGGGTTCTGAGAAAGGACAGCAGCACAGGGTCCCGGGTGGAGAACTCGCAGCCCATTGTCACCCTCCATCCAGACGGCCCCATCTGATCAGCCCCGTGGGCTCCACCACCCCTGCCTGTCTCCCTCCCACGTCTCTGGTCCCACCACTCCCCACCCTTGGGGTACCCAGAGTCCATTGAGGCCCTGCTTGGTGAGGGGGAGGGCATGGTGCATGCTGCTCCTCACACCACCTCTGCTGCCCTCCTCCCCACTCCTGCCCCAACCCTGCTCAGCTCACACTGACAGCTCGGCTGAGCCTGGCTGCCTGGGACAGCCCTGCTGCTGTTATCATGGGCAGCTCATGCCTCTTAGGGCCTGTGCCTTATCACGCTGTTGGCTGATAAATCTCTGAGGGCAGAGGCTGCCCAGGAACCCCATGGGCAGCTGGCTTTGCGGGCCCCAGGGGAAGGCCGGGCGACACTGTCCCCGGAGCTCCTGCAGGTGTGGGCCTGGCTCCCGCCGCTGCTGCCTCTTCACCACCCTCTGCAGGCCCCTGGCACCGCAGTGACTCCACGCCTCATTACTCATAGCGCCCTGCCCCCAGGTTACTGAAACGTTCTCATTGACTCCGGGATGGGAAGCGCCTTCTCCCCTGGGGAGGAATTTATGGGCCAGGGTGGCGGAGGGACGGCCATTCTTCGGAGAAGCGCTCGGGGGAGCACTGAGCAGCATGGGGGAGCACTGAGTGGCATGGGGGCCGTCCAGGAAACTGGCAGGTGGGATGTGTGCAGACCCTGCTCCTGGGGGAGGTGTGTCCCACCCCGTTCTTCTAGGTGAGCAGGGGCAGGAAGGCCCCGCACCGCCCTTGGGCTGTGTGCTGTGAGAGCCGCAGGTCTGTGGGGAGAGAAGGCGCCAGTGGCCACAGGAGGCAGTGACTCGCCTGCCTGTCTCACCGTGTGCTGCGCTCTGATGGACAAACCGCTCAGTGCTTCAAACTGTCATTCTTGGTGGAATCGGCCTGCTCTTTTTCCATTGGTGCTGGTTATTTTGTTTGTGTTGAAGTCTGATCACTCGGTTACCGGAAGTCCTTGGGGGCCTCAGCCGGCCTCGTGTTGTCCAACAGCTCCCGTGGACTATGAGTTCATCTTGGGGTGGGGGTGTGCGTAGTGTGCTGTCTGTGCTGTGTGGGCATGTGCAATGCGTGCGAGCACGTGCAGAGCCTGGCTGGCCCTGGCTCACGGTGTGGCCGCCCAGTTTGGCATCCTGTTGGCTCCTGCCCAGTGCTGCAGGCCTCACCTTCAGGACCAAGCTTTGTATTCGTTTCCTGGCCTGAGGGTTTCCGGTCACGAGGGTCATTCACGTTTGAATCTGAAACCCATGACGGACAGACCTGAATCCTGAGGGTTGTGTTGGACTGTCACCGGAGCCTGCACACGCCCCTCCTGGCTCCCCGCTCTCTTGCTGTTCAGTGTTTTCCCCAAGTTCACTGCAGGTGCATCAGCTGCCAGCTCCCAGCCTTACATGCAGGTTAGGCTCTGAGTTCCAGTCCCCTGCCTCTCATGGGCCCAAAACACCATCACTATCCCCGGATGGCAGCCAGAGCCAAGCTTTCAGGCCCCTTGCTCCTGTCCTTGCGAAGTCGGCTCAGCTTCCATATTTTGTGCAGCCCCTATGAGTGTTGGAGGTGAGATGGCTTCTGGCTGACAACTCAGCCATCGTCTCTGGCTTGGTGGTTCACGGAGGTGCTGGCTGGCAGCCTGTAGCAACCACTGGCCCGAGACTCGGCTGGGTCAGTGGCGAACCCTCAGCTCCCATGTTTTCCACACAGAGGATGTGCAGTGTCGCTTTGCGACGGTGTGGCGTGTGAGCCGTCAGTGGGAAGTCGAGTGGGCCTGCTCCCACCTCCGCTCACCCTGGTGCACCTGCTGAGCCCCGAGCTGCCATGTAGCAGGCTTGCGTTGCCTCAGCTCAGGCATGTGGCCCCAGCTCGCAGCCCCTGTGGCTCCGTCCCCAACCCTTCAGGATCTGCAACGACCCCATCAACCCGCAGCCCTCTGAGCCGCCGCCTTGCCCCAGAACTTGGACACGAAGTCTGCAGAAAGGCGAGGGCCTGCTGTGACCACGTGGTATTGCCACTGGGTCCTCAGGTCCAGCCAGAAATGATGATGGAAAAGAAAGGCGGGTGTGAGGTTCAGCATGAGTGCCGTCAGACGCCCCGGCCAGAGATGGAGTTTCCTCCCAGGGCGTGTCTCCTGGTCTCCTCCTCTTTTCCGCACTTCTCTTGGGTGCAGACCTGGCTGTTTAGGGGGCAAAAACGGCCAGCATGGGCCTGCCGTTGGCAGGTGAAAACCGGGTCAGCCTTCCTCAGTGGAATCTTTGCTGGGCTATGCCTTTTCCTCGAGGATTACTTGTCCTCTCACCTCTTGGGACCAAAGCAGAAGTCGATGGCAGCCCCGTGGGTGCTGAGCACGAGGATGGCCAAGGCGGGGGCTGTGCACTTCCTGAACCCCCGTGTGCAGGGCTCGTTCCCCGCAGGGACCCAGCAGAGCTGTCCCGGCATCGCAGCCACTTAATGCCCAACCCCGACAGTCACGCGTCCTGCGTATTTACAGCGCCGGGCAGTTAAGCGCCTGCGTGCAGAGTTCTCTAAAAGCCAGCCTGGGCCTGGGCTGCTCTGGCACTGCCGCTGGAGCGCCAGGTGGGCAGGGCAGCCCAAGCCTTGCGAAGGAGATGAGCGCAGCTCCCCACACTGCCCCCTCCCCAGCTGCGTTCTGCAGAGCCTGGGCACCTGCTGTGTCCGGAGGACCAGAGTGGAAACTGGAGCAGCCCAGAGACTCTAGGTGGAGATGAGGCCTTTGAGGTCCTGGGGCACATGGTGGGGTAGAGGCCGGGTCCTACTTGACGAAGCCACTCCAGGATCCACCCCTGGGCAACTGGCATGGATCGCAAACAGCAGCTGGGCCGGCCCAGGGCTCAGCCTGGGGGCCCAACTCCTCCCCTCCAGGCTTGGCTGCTGGCCCTGCTGTTCAGGGTGGGAGTGTGTCCAGAGGGTCCTCTTGGCTTGCTCCTAGTCCTAGTGGAGACTGCCCCACTGTGCTGCATCCGTGGGGGTCCTGCTCTGCCTCCCGTGGTTCCCGATGCACCACAGGGGTCACCCCTCACCCCTGTCCGTGCAGCACTCACTGGCCCTTCCCCTCACCATCACAGGACAGTGCCGGGGCAGTGTGCTCCTCTGCAGGGGGCCAGGACCCTGCGGGCCCCAGTTCCTCCCTCCCTCCTCCTGCACAGCCTCTGTGGTTCTGTGGCCCACGGCTGGTCCTAGACACCAGGTCCCAAGCCTCACAGACTCACACTGAGGAGTTTGGGCCTTGGGTCCGCAGCAGAGGGAGGCAGGGACTGAGGGCTTGCGAGGGGTGGGGGTGGGGAGGTGTGCGGAGGTGTGCCTGGGTGGGACTGCACCCCCTGCAGGGACTCCGCCCTGACACCTCTCTCTCTCCCCCACAGCCTCTTCGAGCACTACTGCTACTCCCGGGGCGGCATGCGTCACAGCTCCTACACCTGCATCTGCGGCAGGTAAGTGCCTCCTGGCTGGCCAGGAGGAGGCTGGGGAGAAGTGCGGGAGCCCACGTGCCAGCACCGGCACCAGCGCCCGCAGCCCGTGCTCTGACATCAGTCTTCTCTCCTAAGGCTCTGGGCCCCGGCTGCCTCTGCCCACCAGGCAAAGGAGGGAGCCCAGCCCGCCCACCACAGGGGAGCCGTCGTGCCCCCTGCTCCCTGCTAGCCGGCTGCAGTAAGGGGGCTGAGCGCAGCGGGACTACCTCTCTGGGGCCTCACCCTTCTACACGGGCACACCCACTCAGCCATGAACATGGGGGCAACTCGTGGGTCTCTGGACGTGCCCCACCGTGTGGCCGCGTGTGTCACTGCAGGTGCCTGCCGCAGGGCACGTCCCAGCCGTGCATGACCCCCCTCGTCTCCCCAGCTCACCCCTGCACCACTCTGCCCTGGGGTCTGGCCCCTGCCCAGCCAGGATGGAGCTGAGCGGCTCTGTTGGCGCGCACAGCCTCGGCATGAATAAAACATGTGAACATCCCAGTCCTTGGAAATGTTCTCCTTTGGTAGATAGAGAGAAAAATCATTATTTCTACTTTTATGATTCCTGAGACTCCCGAACAGGGCCATAAATATTACACCCAGGTGGGGCTTTTTCTTTCCCTCGGACAGACTTAAAAATTGTTTTTTTCTTTCTTAAAGGCATTGCTCATCCATGAAGCTGTCTCGGGCAGAGGTGTTAGAGGCCGCTGCCTGCCTGTCCCCTAGCCATGGCCCAGACCCCAGGGTGGGCCCTTCCCCGAGCCCCTCTCCCTTGAGCCACCAGGAGTGGACAGCTCCCTCGGGTCCTTCCTCCTGGCCCATGAGCTGCTCGCTGTCTTTCCCGTGGCCCTGCCCACAGCCGGACTCCATTCGGCAGCTGCCCAGGTGGCGCTCACAGCTGGCAAGGTGACAGACAGTGCCGCTGTCCGCCGAGGGGCCGGCGCCAGCTGAGTGGCACCAGGGGAGGCAGACGACCCTGTTCCCTGTCCCCTCCACCCCGGGCCTCTGCTGGAAGGTGGTGCTGCCCGTGGGGCAGGGGCCGGGGAGCCGGCCCCGGGCCTGCTGGGTGAGGCTGGGTGCCTGAGCATCTCCCTGCTCTTTGCAGTGGTGAGAACTCTGCCGTGCTGCACTACGGACACGCCGGGGCCCCCAACGACCGCACCATCCAAGATGGAGACATGTGGTAAGTGAGGCTGGCCCCGGCACACCCCAGCCCTGCCTCTGTGTGGGAACAGCCAGGCCAAGGTTGGGCTCAGCATCAGGGTCACCCAGGGGCCTCGCAGTCCGTGGCCTAAGAGGGCCAGCCACGGCGAGGTCTCTGGGCCCGTGCTCAGCGCAGACTCTGTGCTGGGGCTGACAGCCTGCACCATGCCTTCTTAGCCACATGGGCAGTCCCACGCCCGCCACCCCTCTGATGGCCTCTGCCCTGGTGGAGGAGTTGCAGGCCTGCTCCTGGGCCCCGGGGTGTGGAGGGCAGAGCACACTGGGCCACTGCTCTGGGGCCTCGTGGGGAGGGTATGGGCCCCTCCTCACAGTCCCTCAGTGCTGCCTGCCTGTCCCCTCACTGTCCAGAGAGCCTCGCGGTGCTGGGTCCTGGGGCTTGGCCACCCTGGGGTGCCCTGCCTTGGCCTCTGGGCGGTGTGCTCACGACAGACAGGGAGCCCTGCTGCACCCAGATCTTTGGCGTCACTGCACCTGTTGCTGAGCAAGGCTGGCTCAGTGCCACAGCTTCCCCGCCCCGCCGGGCTGTCGGCTTCCTCTTCAGCGCTGCTCATGCACTTGCTTCCCCTGCTGGAGTTCTGGCGACGTGATGGCTGCCCCCTGCCCAGACCTGGCCTCAGCCCTGCCCCCGGGAGTCCCCAGCCCATAGCCACCCGGGGACATGAGTTTCCTTGCATACTCGCAGCGGCTGGGACAGATGCTATGCTCTGAGCCGTCACTGCCCAGCACATGTGGGAACCCACTCCATGCCGGGTGCCCCCTACCACGGGCCTCAGGTGTGCTGTGACTGGCCACAGCGGCTTCTGTCCCAGGGTCTGTCGCTGGCTGGGACGCTCTGACCATGGCCGTTGTTGGCAGGAGCCCAGCCCAGCGGTCCAGACAAGTCAGAGCCCCTCGCCCCCTGCTCTGAGCTCAGTGCCCTTGGACACTCACCGCTGAGGATGGATAAGGGGCACAAATTGAGCACCAAGGTGCTCTCTCCAGGGGCTGGCGCTTCTCCCAGGGGTAGAAGCAGGCAGAGGGTGAGGCCCAAGGTAGATTGGATATGGCCACAGCCTCCCCCCCCCCCGCCCCCCTACCCTGGGTTGCATGCAGCCGCCTGCTGTGCAGGGCTGTGAGCAGTGGGCTCAGGCGGCCATGCAGGGATCTGCCCCTAGCACCTCTCCACTGTTTCCTCACCCAGCGTCCATCCTGATCCCCACCAGGTGGGTGCCTCTTCCCTGGCGTGTGGGCAGAGAGACACCCAGGTGTGCTGCCAGCAGGAGCTGGGAAGGTGTTGGCTGGCTCAGCTGGAGAAGAGAGCAAGAGGGTGCGAGGGGGCGGCCCACCTGCTGTGTCCAGGGACTCTGACCTCCTGAAACTCTTCCTAATGCCTTTTGACCCTAGAGCCCAGTCTGGCTGGGCGGGCAGCGGGAGCGGGGGCGGGGCAGGTCCTAGGAACCGAGTCCCAGGTAGAAAGCAGTGCCCCAGCCACACCAGCGGCTCCCAGTGTCCCAGAGCAGCTCTGGCCAGGGGGAGGCCCCACACCACAGCCGCTGTGTCCATGACCCCATAGCACATGGCTGCTTCTCCTAGGGCCCAGCAGAGCTCCGTGCACTGTCCCCACGGCCCTCCTGGGCCCTGTGTGGCACCTGTGTCTCCAGGTGCAGCTGCAGAGACAGGAGTGGTCTGGGAGATCTCGCCCACGGGTGTGCGTGCCAAGCACAAATTGGTGATTTTGTTTTCCCGGTGCTAACTTTGAAATGTAGCCAGTAGAATAATTATGAGTTTATTATAGTCAATTTATTATGCGGCATTTAGAACAACATGTTTTGTTGATTACTGCTACTGCCAGATTGCTGGCGGCATTTATAATCCATTGTTTTATTGAAATTGATCTGCCGAGTGCCTACCGCGTTCGGTAAATAATAAATCACTCTGTTATCCCAACATAAAAGCCACAATGCTTCATCATAAGGTATGAAACCCAAATAGGAGCAAAATGCAGGGTTTCCCCGAGGCGGAGTGCCTCCCAGAGCAGCGTACGTGTGGCAGGCGGTGTCACACCGGGTGCATGGGTGAACGCCCCAGCGCTATTCCACATCCAGCCGTGGGGCCGTGTGGGGAGAAGCCAGCCCCTCCTGCAGGAAGCGGGTGCCTGCCCCATCTGTCTCTTCGTACTTCCCAATGTGGGCACCCCCCCCCGGGACATGCACACTCAGGGAGCTCAGGGGGTCCCTGCATCAAGCCCCCCCAGCTGAGATGGAGCAATGCAGCACCCAGCTCTGGAGACTGGGAGGAGGGAGGGGGTCAGAAGTGCAAAGTGCTGAGTATGGAACAATGCAGTGCAGCAGGAGGGAGCCCCGGTCACGGCAGGAGTGAGCGCCCGAGTCGCATGCCCTGTCCGTCTGTGTCTCAGCCTCGTCGTTGTCCTGTGCAACACGTGTGCCGGGGAGGGCTTCCTTTTGCAGGGGCCACCTTCAGCTGCCATCGTGGCCTGGAGGGCTCCTGCTCCGGGCAAGCTCATGAGCCGAGCCCCACGCCCAGCGCCCATTTCTTAGGGCTCCAGCCTGCCCCACCTGCTCGGCGAGGCTTCCAGGGCAAGGAGGACTGGGGCTTTGGTGTGGTTTCACTCCCTGGGGCCCTCCCCTGGCTCAGTGTTCGGGGGCCCGGAGGCCTCCTGGGGCCATACAACCCCTCTCCCACTGCCCCTGGGATTCCGCGGGAGCCCCATTGGTCACTGTTCGGAGGAGCCAGGGGCTGTTTTCGTTTTCCTTTATAAAACCAGCAGGAACACCTTTTATTGGAAAAAAATACATATTTTTCTTTTTTTTTAAAAAAGATTTTATTTATTTATTTCAGAGGTAGAGTTACAGTGAGAGGGAGAGACAGAGGGAGAGGTCTTCCATCCACTGGTTCACTCTCTAAATGGCCGCAATGGCCGGAGCTTTGCCGATCCAAAGTCAGGAGCCAGGTGCTTCTTCCTGGTCTCCTATGCGGGTGCAGGGGCCTAAGGACTTGGGCCATCTTCTACTGCTTTCCCAGGCCACAGCAGAGAGCTGGATTGGAAGAGGACTAGAACTGGCGCCCATATGGGAGGCCAGTGCTGCAGGCGGAGGATTAACCTACTATGCCATAGTACCAGCCCCGCCAAAAAACTTACGTTTTCAACTTTTGTTTTAGGGGACGGTGTTGTGGCAGAGCAGGTAAAGCCAGTGTCCAGCTGCCTCTAGTGCGCCTGGGAAAAGCAGCAGAAGTGGCCCACGTGCTTGGGTTCCTGCAGACTCAAAAGAAACTCCTGGCTTCCAGCCTGGCCAGCCCTGGCCCTTGCAGCCATCTGGGGAGTGAACCAGCAGGTGGAGGCTCTCTCTCTGTAGTCCTGACTTTCAAAATTGAAAGAGATACAGAGAGAGAGGGACTTTCTATCCATTGATTTACTCCTCAAAATGACCACAATGGCTGGGGCTGGGCCAGCCAAAGTCAGGAACCTGAGCTCCATCTGTGTCTCCCATGTGGTGGCAGGGGCTCAAGCACTTGGGCCATCTTCTGCTGCTTTTCCCACATGCGTTAGCAGGCAGCTAGATGAGAAGCGGAGCAGCTGGGACTCAGACCAGTGTGCATATGGGATGCAGGTGTCACAGGCAGTGACTTAACCTGCTGCACCACCACAGTGCTGGCCCCAAGGCACCCCTTCTCAAGAGGACTACTGGGTGCACACTTGCCAATGAATCCTCATCGTAGGTCACTGGGGCCCTTCCTAAGTGGGAGGCCCCAAAAGAACCCTCCCCACTGACTTGCCACCCTACTCTGGTGGTACACCGCCCCATTCCCCCACAGCCAGCCTGGGCTCTGGCCAGAGGCACCACATCCCCTCGGAAGCAGGACTGTGCTGGACTCCCAGGGTCCCTAGGCAGGCTGTCCACAGTAGCAGAGGCAGGGAGAGGTCCAGGGCGTGCCTGCCGTGGGCTCTGGTTTGGAAAGCAGCTGCGACATCCTTCCTACCTGCCTCCTCCTGCCAGACCAGGTGGCAGTGGGGGGGGGGGGGGACAGTGGCCCCTCTCAGAACCTTCTAGAGCCAGAACCAAGGGTGCTGGGCCTCTGTGAACCCAGCTATACAGTGTGGCTGGTGTGTCTTTCAGCACTGGCCAGAAGAGGGCAGTGTTGTCTCAGGACCTGTTGTCTTAGGACCTGTGGGCCCAGCCTCATCCCGGCGTGGCCCCTGGGCACGAGAGCTGTGTGGCTGGCTCACCTAGGGAAGAGGGGGGCCTGACTGGTTCCACGCTCAGCAGCTTTCCAGGGTCCTCTCTCCCCCTCCTTCCCTTCCTAGAGCCTTTTTTGGCTTCCTGCCCTGGTAATGACCAGCCCCAAGCCCTGGCCACCAAAACCCGACTTGGCTAATGGTTCCATCCGGGGGGTCACTTGGAGCCACCCCAAGCCGTGGCTACCACATGCCCCCACTCCTGCTGCCTGTGCTGCATTCCCGAGCCGGGGTGCCACCAGCGCCCTCCTCTGCACTTCTGTCTCTAGCACAGCCTCCCCCGCCCCCGCGCGCCCTGCAGGCTGGGGTGCCCATCTCCCAGGACCTCAGGGCCCCCTCGGCATCACTGGCCCCACAGTGATGGTTGACTTGTTCTGAGTCAGCACAGCCCGGCCCCCACTGGGGTGGGTCTATGCCTGGGGGTCCTTCCCCAGCTGCAGGGGGCAGGGTGACTTCTGATCCCCATGCCGGGGGTGCTGTGAAGTACAAGTGCCCCTCAGGGCCTGCTCCCTGTTGCCCTTGACCTCACGACCTTTCAGTTTCCCCCTCCTGACAGCCCCCAAGCAGCCCTATCTTGAGCCCCTTGTGGTCTCCAGGACATGTCCTGGGGTAGGAGCCCGGCAGGCCATCCGTCCAGACTGGCTAGCTGTGGGCTTCCACGTCTCAGGTGGGAACACGGGTCCTCACTCGGGTGGACACACCCTGACTGCCCAGGCGCCCCTGCCACGTGCTTCTGTGTGTCTGGATGCCCGGGGCTGCACCCACTCAGCTGGCGTCAGAGCCCACAGTTGGAAAAGCTCTAGGCCAGGCAGCCTGGGTGCTCAGACATCATGAGGCTCTCGTGGCCAAAACAGTAGACAGAAGCATGTGCCGTGCGCGTGACTCTGCTCCCTCCCCCGCCCGCTGCCCTCCCCCTGGGGGCTGCTGCCCTGAGCCTTGGCCTTGGCCACTGTGCTGGGGGGAGGGGGGGCGGCCTTGGCCACTGGCCCTGGGCGGGGGCGGCGGGTCCCACCACCTCCCAGGCAAGGTGCCACGGCGGCTTCTGGGGTTCTCAGCGGCCCCCTGTCTCTTCCCTATCGTCCAGGAAGTGGGAGAGCCGTTGTCACCAGGCACATGGGAGGCCCGCAGCACAGGGCTGCATTGTCGCCATGTGCACCAGGGACCATCACTCTGGGACCTGGGGACCCAGAGCTGCTGCTGGAGTGGCTGCTCGCACGGCACCTCCTGTCTGCCAGTCCCCCACTCCCAGGAGCCGCTGTCTCCTGGCAGGATTGAGTGGGGCAGAGGTGCCGGCCCGAGAAGCTCGCGGGGAGGGGTCGGCTTGGTGGTTCAGCCCGCGGTGCTGGGGGACCTGCAAGGGATGGCCTTTGCCCCTGCCGGCCACACCTGGAGCTGGCGCTGTAGGAAGACCTGGCCAGGACAGGCAGCCGGCTGTGCACCAGGGGGGCCAGCGCCCTGGCCTGCTCTACAGGGGCGGCGCTGCGGCCGCTGAGCAGAGAAGCAGCCGTGTGCCTGCCTTTGTGTCTCACGCTGAGGTCTGGAGGGAAGCGAGAGTTCCCGCTGTTCAGAAATCCCCTGGCCTGGCCTGGGACACGCACTGGGGCGGATGCACATTGGGGTCTGCAGTCTCCCGCCAACCTGCCTGCACTTTGAGAGGAGCCGTGCCACCACCCAGAGGGTTAAAACGAGGCCACAAACCCAGTACCGAGTGGCCCCGTGTAGACATGGCAGCGTGTCCCCAGAAGGCCTTCCACCCAAGGGCTGGCCGGGCCTGTAGGAAGCCCAGGGAGGCTCTGGGTGGGCCTGTGGTGGCAGGTGGCCCGGGCCTGGAGCGGCCCAGGAAGAGGCAGAGGAAGACAGAGCCTGTCCCCTCGCCAGCAGCAGAGCCACAGGGACACATGGGAGGGTTGGAGGCGCCAGCGTGTTGCTTGGGATGCATCCTGTGTCCCCAGATGTCTCAGATTATCACACAGATTCACTCGGCCAGAGATGCTCGTGTCCCTGGTGGGTGTCCCCAGGCAGCCAGGAAGGAGGGATCCTGCCTTCCGGACGGCGCCAAGTATGAGCGAATGGGCCGTCGTCAGCCCGCACGGAGCGGACCCCGAGGGGGCGGCCAGGGATGATTTATACGGGGCATGGCTTCGCTCCCTGGATTCCAGAGCAGCTTGAGTCGGCAGCGCTTCTGCGTGCAGAAGCTCTGAGGGGGATTTAACAAAACACACACACACACAAAGACAGAAAAAGATAGGGAAGTGAGAACGCGAAAATAGACCTCAGCCCGGTGCCCGGGCACCGCTGGGCAGCCTGGCGCTGGCCGGCTGGGTGTACACTTCCTTCTCCAGAAAGCGGGTGATCTGAAGACATTAAGAAACACAGTTGAGGGCTTCTAGAATCTGGAAGACACAGCCCAGCCGGCTGAGCAAACGCGGGCGCCCGCCATCCCACGCGCTCTGGGCTTGCGTGCGCTGTTTTAGATAATTCCAGCATTCATTGCGTTCCTGTGAGCTTCCTGGTTTTTTAGGTAGTTCAATTTCTGGGTTTTATTTTTTAATTTTTTTTTCCTTTTAGATCAGCACCATGCAGTAGACCTTTCTGCCCCCAGAGGGGTCACTCTGCTCCAGGTCACCCCCGCCCCCGTATGGCCCCTCCCAGGAGTCTGGGTTCCCTGCACTCCTGGCTCTGGCCCGCCTGCCCAGGCCATTCTTGGATGTTCTAAACCAGCAAACCACAAACCGTCTTCCTCTCTCGACTCTGTGGAGCCCAAGTGAAAATGCTCTGTGTTCCCTGGGCAGAGCTGGGCTGCGGCCCCACGCGGATCCACTCCCCACTGCCACTGCCGCCTGCCTGATGGCCCCATGGGGACTTAGACCCATGCGGGGTAACATCCCCGTTTTATTTTGTTTATTGTGTTAAACTTGGAGTTCTTCGTTTGAGAGAGAGAGAGATCCCATCCCTTCCTTCATTTGGCCCGTGACGGCCAAGGCTGGACTGAGGCCAGAGCCAGGATGTAGCTGGGAGCTCACTCCAGGTCTCCCACATGGGTGACAGGAAGCCAGCCCCCTGAGCCATCGTGGCTGCCTCCCGGGGTCGCCCTGGCAGGAAGCTGGAGTCAGGAGCTGGAGCTAGAGCCAGGCACTGCAGTACCGGATGCAGGGGTCTTAGCCGGCCTCTCAGCCACTAAGCCGAATGCACACCCTGTGGCCATTTTAGGGATGGAAAAACTGAGGCTCTGAGGACTGAGGGCCAGCATGAGAGCAGGAGGGCTCATCCCTGGGCTCGGAGTGGACGCCCCCACCCCCGCCTCTATCTCCCCCACAGTGTGGCGCTCAGATGGGCCCCACCCTCCTGGCCCAGCCTGGGGAGCGGGCGCCATGCGGAAGTAAGCCGCCGCTGCAGCTGCTGGCCCCACCCCCACCATGCAGCCGGGGCCTCCCAGGGAGCAGATGCAGGGTGTGGCCGCCAGGGCCTCCCTGTGTCATCCTCGGAGCACAACTGGGGTGGGTCACCCCCTGCTTCAGCTGGGGTCCCGCAGAGCCTGCACCCTGGCCCCCCGTGCCGCGGGCGGGCGGGCGGGCAGGCGGCCCCCACCCGCTGGGGATCACCTGAGGGGTTATCAGGTGCTGTCTGCACTGTGCACTGTTTATGGTGTTTTGCAATCAGAAGAGACCAGAGATTAAAAAGCGCCCTGCTGGGGACTTTGGATTCCAGCGAAGGTCCCGGGACCCTGAGCTGTCAGGGTTTCCCTTTAGAGATCTGTTTCTGTGAGGGCAGCTTGTGCTGTCAGGCAGGCCGGACTCCTTGTCCCACGCCCTGCTCTGCCCCTTGGAATAGCGCCCCCCCCCCCCCCGCCCCCTGCCCCTCCAGGCAAGCACACAGGCGGCTTCTGGAATGTTTGAGCGGTTGTGGTTACCCGCGAGCTGGATCTGGGTGAGAGGCCCTCGCGGAGGAAGCCGCGGCTGTGCCCCTGGGCCCAGCTCTGGCAGGCTCTGTGCAGCTGCGCACGGACCCCCACGGGCAGCCCAGCACAGAGCCAGACTCCGAGCGAGGCCCAGCCCCTGCAGGTCCAAGAGGGCGGCTCCCCACATCCCTAGCCCTCCCCCAACTTCCCACCCCCCACAGCCGCGGCAGGACCCTAGGCCTGGGTTGAGACCTGACCATGACCATGAGCAGGTGAGGGCTCCGTGGGTCCCAGCTCCAAGTCTGAGGGGCTAGTGCACTGGGTGAGAGGGGCAGGGGGTGCTCCTCCTATGTACCTGGTCCCACCCTGGCCTACTTGGGTGACCCCTCCCAGGGGGCTGCCTCCTGGAAGCCAGGCCTGGACCCAGCAGCCCTCACACGTCCTGAGGGTGCATAGCCAGGGCTCTGATCTGCCCTTGAGCACAGAAGACAGCACAGGGGCCCCTCCCGGGGCGCCTGGGGGCAGGCTCAGCCACTGTCCTGACTCAGCTACCTGCCCTGCTGTCCTCACCTCCGCCCCCACCCGCCTCTGCTGGCTCAGAGCTCCTGGGTCCCTGGCCTCTCCTTCCCTCCTGCATCTCCTGTGCTACACCCCATCAGCGCCCTGCTGGCCCCCTCTCTGCCACCTGGGGGTGTAGGATGGCAGCACTGGCAGACAGGGCGCCTGGAAAGCCCTGCTGGGCCCAGGCTGTCCTCTGGCACCCCCTCCTGGCCCTCCCCTCAGGCAGCAGTTGCCGCCTACCGAGGTCGCACCCCAACACTGCCAGAAGCAGGGATGGCTGGCGGTGCAGCTGCTCTGCTGGGCAGTGCCAGTGCGTCCATCACGCCTGTCCGTAGGCCCCTGGCTGGCCTCTCCCTCTCTCTCCCATGAGCCTCAGCCTGTGCAGGACGCAGGAGGGTCTTGGGATACTTCTGTGTTGGCCAGGGGCTTGGGACGTGTCTGTCTCCCCATTTGCCAAGTGAGGCCTTGGAGGGCGGCCCCCACCCCCATGGTCACACCCAGAGATGGGGTGACCTCAGCACCCTGCTGCACCCAGGGCCTAGGGTTAGGGGGACAGCGGGGCCCCCGAGGCCCGCCAGCCCCACGCCTGCCTCTCTCTGCAGCCTGTTCGACATGGGTGGCGAGTATTACTGCTTCGCTTCTGACATCACCTGCTCGTTTCCCGCCAATGGCAAGTTCACCCCAGACCAGAAGGCGGTTTACGAGGCCGTGCTGCGCAGCTGCCGCGCCGTGATGAGTGCCATGAAACCAGGTGAGGGCAGGGGGTGGGGCCAGGAGGGGAGGAAGGGCAGCTGTGTGGCCGGAGCCTGCAGGAAGCAGGTCCTGCCCTCCGTGACTTAAATCTGCCGCCCCAACCCCTGCTTGGCCAGCAAGACTGCTGATGTCACCAGGTCCCCAGGGTCACTCTTAGGAAGGGGACCGGCCACCAGGCAGGGACAGCCAAGGGTCGGGGAGCTCGGCCCAAGATCATCCCACCTGTGTCCCCTGCCCGTGAGGGGGCCAGGACCCCGAGGCACCTGTGCACGGACGCCATGACTGGAGGTCGGTGTGGGAGCATGTCGAGGGGGCTGGCCTGTCAGCAGGCCACAGTTAGAGAACTGTACACTTCATGTATTTGAGAGGTGGGGAGGGGGTAGACAAGCAGCTGCCACCCACTGGCTTCTTCCCCACCCACCCAGAGCCGGGAGCCAGAACTCAGTTGGGGTCTCCCATGTCGGTAGTGGGGACCCAAGTCCTGGAGCTGGGAATTGAACCCAGGTTCTCTGCAGATGTGGGACATGGGCATCTTTACAGTGAGGCTCAACACACACCCCAAGGCTGGGGATCGTCTGGAGGCGGGGCAGGAGGGCTGGGCCACCGAGGGGGAGGTGGGTATTGAAAAAAATATGTCATCTCCCCCTGGGAGCTCCAGGCCGCCTGCTCACATGGGACAGCCAAGCCCCGGCCGCAGGGAGGCCTGCTGGTGGCACCTGCAGCCGGCCCAGCGCCCCCACTCACACTTAGTCTGAGCCCACAGGCCAGTCCCCAGGACCCCGTGTTGCACTGAGAAGAGCCAGCACCCACCTGGTCCCCTGTCCTGTGCGGGCTGCCTGGAAATGCTGATTACTGGGGCAGCCACATCGCCTCTGGCTTGGCCGCTGAGCTGGGCCCTGCAGACTGCGAGGCAGGCCCCCCCCCCCAAGGCCTGCCTCCGGGCTGGGCTGCACAGGGTAACCTGTGCACGGGTCTGGAGGATCCCTTGTGGAGGGCGTGCAGCCGAGGCCCCAGCAGCACCCTTAGCCCGAACTGCAAGACTGGACGGTGAGGGTTCCCCGGGGAAGAGTCGGACTCCATCGGGGTCACATGGGGCTGCTGTGCTGATGGGGGCAGGTCACCTCCCCCATCGCATCCCGGAGGCCATGGCCAGGTCAGCCCCCTGCCGCATCCCAGTGGAAAAGCCCCTGGTTTGTGGGTTCAGCCCCTGGGCCAAGACAAATACCTCAGTGAGACTGCTGGGCTGCTTCCCGTGACCTTCCGGGGAAGAGTAAATAAAGACGAGCAGGAAATCCCACAACGATGCCCAGAGGAGAGGCAGAAATTAATGATCAGAATACACCCGGCTCCTGGCGGATAGCCCCCTGGGGATCTGAGGAACGCAGACCTTGTACCCCATCCTGGGGCCAGAGGAGGAGCCGTCCTCACTGCCTCTCAGCGGGGTGGGGGGCGCAGCAGACCGGGAGCACCTGGAAGATTGCATGGCTGGGGGGATCCAAGGTCTCTGTGGCTTCTGAGTCGGGGCAAGCTGCCGCCCTGTGTCGCTGGGTGCCTGGGATGGCTGAAGGGGGGAGGGGTTGCTGTGGAGGAGGAGTGACTCAAGCCAGGTGTCTGAGCTGGCCACAGCCACAGGCTGCCCCTGTCCTCCCAGCTCCTGGTCCCTGCTGCCTGCAAGCACCCACACCTCTTGCAGCCCCGCCTCCCACTTCCCAGCACCCTCCTTGCTAACCTGCCAACGCCCGCCTCTATGCGGCCCCTCCCTTCTGTGCCTCTGGAGTCCGCTCTTACCACCGTCCGTGTCACAGGCCACATGAGTGATGCTTCCATGCATAACTCCTGTAGTTGTGTGCACTGCACCTCACTCCCGGCTCTGGCCCCAGCCTCAGGTCCTGGCCACTTTTGAGGGGGAGAGAGGACTCCCAGAGGAAGCCAGAGGAGCGGCTCCAGTGGCAGGGAGCGCCCCCGCCCCCAGAATGGGCAAGGGAGGAGCACAAAGCTGCGGGTTGTGCCCCTGTGCAGGTAGAGAGGGACGCCCGCGTGTCTCCTGGGGACCTGCGGTCAGGGGCCCCTTGGCCAGCTTTGCCACCTCCTGAATGGGCAGTGGTCAAGTAGCTGGACTTCCCATCAGGCCTCCTCCTTAGAGATGACACAGGATGCTGGGGGGCGGGCAGAGATGCAGGGACCATGTGTCCTCCCAGCCCTGAGCCCCTCTGCAGCAGGGGCCAGGACAGGCAGGGCTGTCTTTGATGGGGGCTCCGTGTCCATCCCTGCTACTGGCTGTGGGCCCTCCCTGCTCTGTGTACCACCCCCTGCCCCACCCCCACCGGGCAGTCTGCTTCCATGGGGACCTTGAGTGAGCCCGGGGCGGCCAGGCTTGCTCGGCTTGGGCAGATGCTGCCCCTTGCCCTGGTGCAGGGCGAGCGGGTCTCCGAGCTCCTGGGAACAGACCGGGGACCCCCCCACGCAGGGCCTCAGCCCTGTGCCAGCTCTGTTTGCCAGGCAGCTCGCTGCAGCCCACGGGGCCTGCCCTGGGACCCAAGCCCCTAGCCTTCTCTCCGGCACCCCCAGGGTCTGGCTCACACAGCCTCCTTCCCCCCAGGGCCACTGTCCGCAAATGAAGTGAGCTCTTTGTCTGGAAGTGGCGCTGAGGACAGCAGCACGTGGGGCCCTCCACTGCCTTCCAGGCTTGGCTCCGGCTGGGAGCCCCCCGGGGCTGTCACGCTCCGGGCAGGAAGCCTCGAAGCTGTGATGGATGCCATGAGCCCCAGGCCCAGCAGGAGAGGGCCCTGCCTGGGGGCGGCCAGGTGGGCACAGAGGACCTGCCAAGACCCTGGCCGCCCTGCACTCACCCTGGGGCCTTGGACCTCTGAGCCTGAGGGTTTCATGAGGCATGCAGTGGGCACTGACCCAGAGGCTACCCTGGCCACCCTGGGTCTGAACACAAATCGGGTGGGGAGCACATGTGGGTCCTGGGCCCCCGAGAGCTACAAGGGAGGTTGGGGCTACCACCCCTGCCCACGCCAGGCACAGAGTAGGACTCAGGCCCCACCCTCTCAGGGCCCAGAGGCCATAACCAGGGCCCCAGCTGTGCCCGTATGCTGGGCTGTGCTGGGGTGGTGGAGCTCTGGCTGCACAGGAAGGGCCAGAGAGGGCCCACAGGAGGGGGTGGGGTGGGGTGGGGGGGAGTCCTACCTAAGGGGACCACTAGCAGGAAGCACCAGGGTAGCTCTCAGGCCCCTTGGCCAGATCTGGCTGCCCCAGCCAGGAATGGCTGAGGGACCTGGGCTCTGTCCTGGCCCAGGAAGAGCCAGTGTGCCCCGTGGACTAAAGAGGTGACGGAGGTGTCCAAGCAGATGCAGGCGACAGTGGACAAGAGGAGACAGCAGGGCCCTGGCCGAAGTGAGGGGCCGGGTCCAGGAGATGTTTCGGGGGGAGCCAAGACAAGCGTTGGTGCTGGCTGCTGGGCTGTGCCGGTGACTCCTGCTGTGGCGTCCCGGGTACGGGCAGGCGTGGGGCCATGGGTGTGACTGGCTTGGATCAGGGGGCTCTGGGGTGGGCGGGGCCTGGGCCGGCAGGGAGGCCCCCACGCTTATGCCCAGCCCATAGACAGTAACCTTCACACACTTCAGGGGCCCCGCCCCGGCCCCGGGTGTCGTAACCACCATCCGGGCCAGACGCTGGGGCCAAGTTGCTGGAGGTTTAATCACTGTCACAACCCTAACCACACACAGGCAGAAACTCCCCACTGCCGGCCAAGAGAGCTGTGTGCAAGGCCTTCCCTGAGGGCGCGCAGGCCGGGACGACCAGAGGCGCCGCGGGGCCGCCTGGGCCTGCACGTCCGGGCAGGCGCCGGGCCGGCCCCAGGAGGGGCCCCCACGGACCATGATTTATACCTGATTCCCACCCTCGCCGGGGCCGGGCCAAGACCACAGCCCGCTGCCGAGGCCGGCCGGGTTGGAAGGCTGCGCTTCTCGGGGAGATGCGGGTGGGGAGTGGGGTAGAGGTGCCGGCGCCCCAGAGGAGGCCCTTGCCCCACCGGGAGCTGAGTCCTCGGCAGGAACAGACCTGGAGCTCCCTCTGCCAAGGCGGGGGCTGGCGGGCCCCGCCCTCGGGAAGCTGCTTTTCCCGGGGCTGGGGGTGGGGTGCAGAAGCAAGCACGCAGATGTGTGCAGGGGACAGTTTGCCGTCGATGGCACAAGGAGGGAAGTGAGCAGGACCCTGGGGGAGGCTCTCGGGGAGACAGTGGCTTTTGTGCTGAGACCCCATACATGGGCAAGGCCAGCCCAGCAAGGTGCTTCGGGAACAGAAAGGTGCCCTGGCCTCCGGGGGGTGCTGGGTGGCGAGGGGACGGGAGGAGAGCGGTCTGGGCACTGGGACAGGCTGGACTTGTGCCCCAGGACACTGGAAAGTGTGAAACCCGGGCCTGGCCAGCCAGAGTGACAGATGGATAGAGGCTGCTGTCCGGGGGTGCTGCCCTCGGCCCCGGTAGATACCAGAGGCTGCAGCCGGCTTCCTAGGGCCCGCGTGGCGACGTCTGGCACGGGCACCATCGAGGCTCAGAGAGGTCACACAGGAAAGCCAGCCACCAGGGAGCACTCCCAGCCCTCAGGGGTGCTGACCGGGCCAGCCGAGGTGTCATTTAGGCACTCAAAATGGCAACCCCGACTCTGCTCCTCCCGGCAGTGGGGAGGAGCGACGGGGCTGGCCGCTGGGAGCTGGACTCCCGAGGCTCCCTCTCCCCTCTCCCTCGGGGCATTTGCGAGCAGAGCTCTGGGCCTCTCCGCTGCCTTGGACCACGGGTCAGGCCCAGCCCAGCTGAACCGGCCAGACCACAGCTCCACCACCTGCTGAAGCCCTCACCTCCAGCCGGCCGAGACCCCTGCCGGGGAGCAGCCCCACCGTGGGGGCCTCCTTTCCTGCCCAGCCCTCCTGGGTGCAGGACCCCTCAGGATGCAGCCTCTCCCTTCCCCCCACATTCCCCTGGGGTGGGCCTTTGCCAGCAGGCTGCCCTCTCTGGCCAGAGCCCCGCCCACCTGGCCCAGCTAATCCTGGGCCCTGGCCCGCGCTCAGCCCCCGTGGGGTCAGGACAGGAGGCTTCACTGGCCTGAGTCCAGAGGTGGGGCTGAAGCGGACGGGAGCCCTCCCCAAGTGCCCTATGGCACAAGCGCCTCCTTCCCAGGGGCCCAGGTAGGGCCAAGGACTGTGCTCCGGAGGCTCTCACAGTGACCTTTGCCCCAGAAACCCTGGGGCAAAGATTCATTTGATTGGCAGCCTGGGCTGGGCTGCAGACCCCCTGCTAGCCAGCAGTGAGGCTGGGTTAGCCCCACCTTCACCCCGAAAACCTTTGCTCCCCACAGGGCCTGCAAGGGTGAGTCAGCCCCACTCGGGGTTGTGCAGGGCACCCCCTCCTGCAGCCTCTGGCTTTCCCCTTGCCCCACAAGAGCAAAGCCCAGGCCTGAAGTGCCGAGGCAGCGTTTCAGCCAGAGCCTCGGGCCCAGGGCCCACGGAGGCCGCCCTGTGGCCGCGCAGGGGAGGGGCATGCCTTCTGCCTCCTGGTGCCCAGGCCCCAGGCGATGCTGTGACATGGGCTGGAGGATAAGCCTGGGCTGGCCCCTGTGTGTGTGGATGGCAAGAGCCTGCCCTTGGGATGAGAAGGGAGCGACAGAGAGGTCCCAAGGTCCAGAGCTTTGTGTGGAAAAGCCCAGCTCAGAGGGAACCATCCCCACCCCCACCCCTGAGCCTGCGCAGCCCTCGCCCTGTGCAGCCCAGGCTCACTGCCTTCCCCCTCTGAGCCGCAGGCGTCTGGTGGCCTGACATGCACCGCCTGGCCGACCGAATCCACCTGGAGGAGCTGAGCCGCATGGGCATCCTGTGTGGCTCTGTGGACGCCATGGTCCAGGCCCACCTGGGGGCTGTGTTCATGCCACACGGGCTCGGCCACTTCCTGGGCATTGACGTGCACGACGTGGGAGGCTACCCTGAGGTCAGTGTGCTGTGGGGGCGGAGTGGCCTGCCCTGGGAGGCTGTCCCAGGGAGGGGTGGGGCAGGAGACAGGGAGAGGAGGAGGGCAGGAATCGGGGTCCTGGCATGACCCCCGTGGAGGCAGGGTGGGTCTATGGGTATTCCTCCTGTGGCTGCCTCCACGCAACCCTGGACGCTGAGTGTAGATGGTCAGTTCAGAGCTGCACTGCACCCCTCCGGTCCTCCAGCCTGTGGCTCCATGAAGACACACCCCCACCCCACTTCCTGGCTGGCACCCGCGGCCTCCTCACGCCCAGGCACCCCTGGGAGGCTCGTGAGGGCCACAGACAGGGTTTCTCCGCCCACCCCTGCCAGCAACCCTCCCAGGACCACCCAAAGGGAGGCCCTCACAGGCAGGTGGCTGCGGCCTCTCTGGGGGGGTGGGCCTGTCCCTGCTGCCTGGCCCGGTGCCCACGGCGCAGGGCTGGTTATGCAATCGATGCACGCCCTGGGGCCCACCAGCCAGGGAGCCAAGACCAGGCTTGGCCTGGTGGCTACAGGGTATTTTGAAAGCAGCAAGAATGAATTTTTTTTTTGGGGGGGGGTGTTGAGATTGCTCAAGAGAAGCATTATTATTCAATTATTTTTTTCCTCAAGTGTAAACAGTTAAATTTGGAGAAACAGAATCAGTTTTAATTTCCTAATTTCTCCCCGTCCCATTGTGTGCGGGGAGCCAAGAGCAGGGCCTTCCAGACATTGTTAGCCGAGGTTCGTTATTCATTAGTCGCCAGAGCACTTTTTTTTTTCCACCAGAGAAAACTGGCAGCAACCAGTTTTCATCTTTTCCAGTAAGCAGCCCTTTGTGCTCAGAGTCTATTCTTCTGACAGATAAACACTGTGGAAAAATACGGCTTTTCCTATAAAAGTCATTTGTTTTATTTCAGGCCTACAGACACATCTGGGGCTCCTCTGCTCGGAGCCCAGTCAAGGTTGAAGCCTTGTGAGCCGTCTACCCAGAGGCAGAGGCGGGCACAGGCCCCTGGGGTGCCGGCCCCATGTACTCCCAGCAAGGCGGGCACCCTGGGCCACTGGGGCTCACCCTTGCCCCTGCGCAGGAGGCCTGGGCTCAGCCCAGCCCTTCCTGCTTCTTGGCCGGCCTCCCAGGCACGCCCAGGCCTGTGCCCTGTCCTTGGTAGACCCCCAAGCCGCCCTCGGAAGAGGCAGCTGCAGTCAGTGGGCTGGGGATCCCAGACCTTTGCCCCTACCCAAGCCGGGGTGGGGTGTCCTTCCACCCTCCCAACCCCCAGCTGAAGAGGGGCTGGAGGGAAGCATGTCTCCCTTGCCTCTCCACCGAGCCCCATGCAGCAGCTCGGCCTGGGCCTCCAGGGAGGGCGGGGCAATTGGAGGAGACGTGACCTTGTTGGGCCTCTGCCTTCACCAGGCCTGGCTTCCTCAGCCATGGGGTAGAGCAGGGGACAGGCACTCGGGTGTAAAGGAAGGCGCTGGGGGATACGGCAGGGGAGTGGTGCCAGGGGCCAGGCACTGGCTTCAGGCGGCAGAAGCAGGAAAATGCTGGAGCAGAGACCCCCAGACCCTCAGCTGCGACAGGGCCCCCCGCCAGCCGAGGAGGACCCTGCTGCCTCCCAGCATCCCCCAGCCTCCAGGTCAGCGGCCCAGAGGAGGGTACTGTGGGGCCGGGGGCCACGGCAGCAGGCTCGGTGCCCAGAGCATGACCCAGCCAGCCTCGCGGTGCCTGGGTGTCCCCTCATGGCCCAGCCTGCTCGCTGCTGGTCACAGCGGCTGTCCCCACCCTAACAGAATCGCAGTGACAGCCTTCCCTGCTGTGCCCTGCCTTGGAGGCTGGGCCAGCCTGGTTCTGGTTACCTTACGTGAACCACTAATTGAAGTCTGATGTTCTTGGCCCCCAAACAGTCAGAAATGACAGCTCCATCTCCAGCAGCTGGGCTTCCTGGGGGGAGCCGCAAGCGGGGCCGGCTCAGATCCTGACCAAAAGCTCGCTGGCTGCCCACTCGCTCAGAGGCCCTGGCCACAGGCCAGCTGGTTGCCCCAGGGATCTGAGGAAGGCAAGGATACTTCTGCCAGTGTCCTGGGCACCACCTGCCCCAGGCCCAGGCTGCAGCCCTGTCCACTTCGCCTGTGTGTGAGTGGACAGGCCCAGTGCTGGGTGTGCACTGGGGCTAGGGATGGGGCACGGGGGCAGGAACAAAGTCTCTGCAGGGAGTGGCTGCCACTGTTCCTCCAGGCCAGGCACAGGGAGGTGCATGTGCACCCAGCATCCCATCCTGCTGACAGCTCCAGCCCCTCTTCCTGGATGGTCACAGGGCAGACCTGGGACTTGGCCTAGGGGAGCCAGGACCAGCTCTTTTGGGGCCAGTTTCCACTTGAGCTGCCTGGAAGGGGAGATGCGGCCCCCCCGGAGGCTTCACAGCCTCCTTAAGAGCTTTTTTGGCCTCCCTGGTTTGGCTGCTACCCTTCCCCTGGCCAGGAGGGGGGCCTGAATGACGGAAGCCGGACACCCAGCCAGCTCCATGGGCCCACCCTGGCAGCTTGTCCTGGCTGTATGCACATGGTGGGTGTCCCTGGGCTCTTGAAGGTAATTCTGAGGGTGTCCAGGGCCAGGGACACGCAAACTCTAGGGTCACGGCAGAGGGAAAGGTCAGCAGAAGTGAATCTCGGCTGGAGACCCTGCCTTGGTCAGAGAGCCCCGATGAGACAGTGGCCAGCCTGCAGCTGTGGGTTGGGTCCTCCTCGCGTGTCCTGTCTCCACAGGGCGTGGAGCGCATCGACGAGCCGGGCCTGCGCAGCCTGCGCACTGCACGGCACCTGGCGCCAGGCATGGTGCTCACGGTGGAGCCAGGCATCTACTTCATCGACCACCTCCTGGACGAGGCCCTGGCTGACCCGGCCCGTGCCTGCTTCTTTAACCGCGAGGTCCTGCAGCGCTTCCGCGGGTTTGGTGGGGTGAGTGCCCATGGGCTCTGCATTCCTGCCCCTGGCATGTCCACTGCCCCACTGCAGCTGCTTGTCCCAGGACAACTTCCTCACTTGGGAAGGGCCCAGACAGGTGCCGCACTCCTGAGTGGGAAGGTGCCTCCCCAGGAACTCCAGTGCCCCTGACAAGGACAGGATGAGGAGGTGCCATGAGCGGCTGGCCTGCAGTCTTGGAGGCCAGCCCCTTCCATCCCGGGCCCTCAGAGCGCCCAGGCAGCAGCGGGCTCAGCCTGACGCAGGTCGGCGCTCTCACCGGCTCCAGTCACGAGCCTCTGTCCGTCTGACCCAGGTCCGTATCGAGGAGGATGTCGCGGTGACTGACACGGGCATGGAGCTGCTCACCTGCGTGCCGCGCACCGTGGAGGAAATCGAAGCTTGCATGTCAGGCTCAGACAAGGCCTTTACCCCCTTCTCTAGCCCCAAGTAGAGCCCGCCCGGCATGCCCAGCGGGACTGGGGCCTGGCCATGGCTCTGCGCGGCGGGGAGCCTGCTGATTAGCCCCCCAGCAGGCGAGATGGTGCTCTGATGTCCCACACGGATATCTGATCCTATCAAATAGTGATTGCTGATTCCTGGGCAAGCAAACCTTTCATACTAACCTTCTGCAAGACGATAGGCACTTCGCTTCAAGACGGGGACGTAAGTGCTGCCTGATAATCATCCTGTTCTGCAGTAGCAGCTGAAATCTGTCTCGCTGCCGTCTGCGCTCCGTTTCTCAGGAAAGATGCCTTTCCGGGGTTTCCTCTTAAAAATCACTGTGCAGAATGGAATTTGCAATAAAATGTATCCCAGCATGGTCCTCTGTGCATGTTGCCGTCTTTGCTGTCAGCCCTTTGCACTCAAGTACCCGGGGCCCGTGGCCTCCGAGCACTAGTGGTGGCGGCACAGGCCCTTGCACCTGTTTCTGCCTTGGACCGGCCTGGCTGCTCCAGGAGCCTCTCTGAGTCCCGGGGTCTCTGCCGGGCTGCAGTGTCACTCTGTCACTTCTTGCAAGACTTCCCAAGCCTCACATGCACCAGAAGCACAGAGCCCTAGGTCAGATTCCCAGAGCCCATGTGCAGTCAGGGCTTCCGAATCGCAGTCACTAGGGGTGATGCCGGGGCTGTTAATTTAACAGGCATCTCCCTGCCCTCCCCCGGGGGTGGGGGCAGGGCTCCTAAGGTTCAGGTTTTGCGAACTACCCTCACGTACCAAGCTTCAACCTCTCAGTAGCAGGGCAGACGGGTGTGGGGTGGAGACCCTGGGCCCTCAGTGGATCCAGCTGATGGACTTCGCCCACACCATGCCTCTGCACAGGCCCAAAGGCAGCGTGGTAACGTAAAAAGGCCTTTGATGTGGGTGCTGCCACAAAGAGAGATTAAGGGGCAGAATTACACAGCACTGATGTCCCGTGCACAGAGGATGTACTGCAAAGCCAACACCTGCCGGAGACCCTGCTGCCTGCCACAGCGCCATAGCCAAGGACAGCCTGCTCGTTCCCTGGTGTGCTGAGGTGCCCACGCGGGGCCCACTGTGCCTGGTCCTCCGACAGCGGCGTACCTGCCCTTACCTTCCCACAGAACTGCCCCATCTGGGAGCCGGCTCCCAGAATTCCGTACCCCCTTCCAGGTCTGTCTTCACAGTGCCCTGAGCCTGGGTGAAGTGCGAGAGGACGTACATCAGGCGGAACCACGATGGGGTGGGGAACTCCCGACGCTAAGCCTGACTGAGACCGAGGAGCTCAGTAGATGGCTCTCTTCCTGTGCCAGTAACGTCAGCGTGCCACGGCCTTGCTTCCAGATCACCATTTACCTTGGCTGCTTCTTAAATGTATAACATTCATTCTAGAAGGTTTTTCTGCCTCGGTCACCCACCTCTGACACTGAGCAGTGTGGCAACAGCCCTTCCGACTGTCAGAAAAGTGAGTTCCCCAAGCCCTCGCCCGCCCCCACTGCCCTGTGACAGACATGTTCCCGCGTAGGGGGGTTTCAGTTCCCCCACCTCCAGGACAGAACCAGTGGCAGTGAGCATGGAACTCTTGGCAGTTTTTGTAACTAAGACACAGTTTTTGTAACTAAGACACATAGCTGAAGGCATCTTGCATCTTTCTCCCTCTTCCCCATCAGACATACCCAAACCAATCGGTCCATTCCACACAGACCAAACACAGCAACTGGAAATCTCAGTAAACTCTGTCCAGGGGAGACACTGGGGACAAAGACGCAGCTCATTTAGCCCAGCCCAGTGGGCCAAAGGGTGTTTTCTCTGACAGCGCGGTTCCCAGATGCCTGGCCATAGCTACCTACTCTACTCTGCATTCCTGAGGATGAAAACAAGTCTCCTCCAATATCTGCAGAAATTTCTACAGCTTCAAAAATTGATGAGAGACCCTTCCAGAAAGCTGTATAGAGCTTTCCACCTCTGGAGGCCAGAGAGTAACTGAGTGCCTACTCCGTGCCAGTGCAGGATGAAAACCTGGCCCCTGCTCTCAGAGGTCCCCAAGGAGACCTCAGCTTCAATAAACACCCACAAAAGTGTTCCGTCGGGAACAGCATGAGAAGCACCATGAAGAAAGTAACGCGAGCTGCGGGGCTGGGAGAGGAAGGGTGGTGAGTGGGAAGCAAGCGATGCACATCCCAGACAGCTGTCTCAGGAAGGAGGTACGTTCATGAAAGCTTGGGAAAGCCCTGGGGCCACAGCAACGCAGGAGGGGACGGGATGGAGAGGAAAGGCAGCCACATCCTGAGGAGACTGGTCTCACCCTGGGCGCAGTGGGCAGCACGCAGCTAGCCAACCACCACTCGGGCCAGGGGAGGGTGGGAGGCCCCACAGAGGCCGGGGCCAGGGGAGGTGAGGCAGGCTCAACCCTGGTGACGACACGGAGAGGCATCCTGCTCTAACAGGACCTGGTGCAAGGCGTGACTGCCTTGTCCAGAGCCAGTGGTACAGCCCCAGAGCTCCCGGTGCCTCTGGGAGGCCTGAGGATGCTGTGGCAGCAGGACAGCCTCCAGGGAGTGGCCTTCTTCTGTGAAGTGTACGTAAGATGCTGATGAGTGCTACAGATATGCCCAGGACCCAGACGGGCACAGCCTAAGAGTGCTGTACTTAAAAAGACCTGGCACCTTCACAAAGAAAGCATCTCTATAAAATTCCTCAAGACAAGTTACTGGATTCTGAATTGCAATTAACTTATAAAAATGACACGGGACATCCTACCCATAGAAATAATTACTGTACTATGATTTTCATTGAGATGCAACAAGTAGAAATTTATTTCCCAAGACATAAAAATAATTGAAAGGTCATGGAAGAAGTCTCCAAATGGCAACTTCCCTTGAAACATTCAATTCCAGTCGTCGGCAAATTCATCCCCAGACGCTGTATGGCATCAGGTAAATAAAGGTGATATATATTCTATAGAACTGTGTCGGGAGGGGAAAGGCCTTACTTTACTTTCTTGACTGCCTGCCTGGAAACATTAACAACCTCCTCCCTCTCTGTAAATGGAAACCACGTAAGACATGAGGTGATCAAACAGGAAATCGTTTTATTACTCGCTAGGATACAGTTTTAGGTTAGACCAAATGTCTAAAAATACAACTAAAGATGCATTCATGTCAAAGAAAACCATTCCCCTGCCTACTACAGAAAATCCAGACTGCGACAGGAGCAGCTCAGCTCCTCCCCTCACTGCCCGCCCCGCCACACCCCTCCCCCAGGCTGGTCTCACTGTGCCTTTCTGGTATCCAATAAAAAGAAACCCACAATGAAATGCAGTCGTCCTTCCAAAGTTGTTTTTTATTTTAAATTCATTGAAAGAAATAAAATTATATTTTAAAAAAATAGAGTAATCTCACAAACTGAGGAAAGCCAGGAACAAAAAGAACAAGTTAGTGACTTCTTCCTGAGAGGCAGATCTCACTGCTGCAGAACGGCTTCTCCCTCCTGGCTTTCGCCACAGTTTTCCTCCTACTTCTAAGGCAACAAAAAGCACTGAGTGCTAGGTGGGCTTTCCAGATTCCGAGTTTCAAGCCCTCTAATGGGGATTTAGAAACATCAAAAGCTGCTACAATTTCCTTCTTTTTAATATTAAGTGTTAAATTTACACATACTTCTACATTTTTATGTAAGCTGCAGAATTTCACACTCATGACCTGAATTCCTGGTCCTAGTTTATTAAAGTCTTAGTACTTCTCAGTAAGAATGTCCAAAGTATCTGAGCTGGCGTCCCAGTGAGTGAGAAGAGGCCAGGCAGCAAGAGGGGCTGCCCGGATCCCACCCTCTGCAGCCAACGCCAGTCAGAAAGCACCCATCCTTGCAGACTCAGAGGCAGCCATAAATCCATACCAAAGCCTAGTTTCTAAACCACCAGATCCGTCCACGAGGCAGATCACATCTTTAATGGTTCGTAGGGAACACACAGAATAAAAGTTACAAAAGTCACTTTACAGTTCCAGAGCTCTACACTCACTCCCCATACTTGGCTTCCTTGCATTTAAACCATCAACAGAAAACATTTGCTCTCGACCACTTAGGTAAGACACTGAAGACAGTGGTTAGCATGTCTGTCCCAGGCATGGTCGTCACTGTTTGCTTATGCTACAGTTCGGACCTGCAGTTGACAGGAAAGCTTGAATAGCCTTTTCCCGAAGCTTCTTTCTTCAGGACAGCTAATCCGTGTAACTGGTGACCAAACTCCATGGGGACATCAATTTCTGAAAGTTTTGTTTGTTTGTTTGTTTTAGTAAGTAAAGAATTAAAATACCTGTTAGAGGTGCTTAAAGATTCAAGTGCCCCAACTGCATCTCCAATTAAATTCATTATAAACATCAATCAGCTAAAGATTCAGAAGGACTCCATATGTCTTAGTTTTTCACATCAACCTTTCTACAAGGTTAAAATTCCAAAGTAAAGGTGTTGGACCCTAACAAGAACCCCCATTCTGTTTTCTGGCTCCGTAGGGAATGAACAGCCCTCCTGGACGGCAGTCACAGGACAGTGGGCTCCTGTCTGTGCAGAAGGGCCTCGTGCTTCTGCCCTAAGCGTCAGGGCGCTATGGTGTCTTCTCCTGCCCAGGAAACAGCAGAGGTCAGCACCCTTCCGCCAACCAGGGGTGCAACCTGGGTTCAGTTCTGGTCACACTATCCCAAGTCCTACTAGGAAACAGCAGTGTGGCCAGAAGCGACCATGTTCAAAGGAGATACCTGGTAACATAAACTTTCTAAGATCAGATATGACACATGTCTCTCATCATCAGCTAGGCACAAAGAACTATGCAAAAGCCAACAAATTCTAACTAGAATTGTGCTAAAAAAAGAAAGAAAAAGAAACAGAACATTAACAAAGACGATCTAAACAAGCAACAATGATATGTCAGATTCTAGAAATGCCCTACTTTACTGATTGCCATTTTTTAGTCAACAAAAATGTGAATATCCTGAGTTTTATCGGCATTTTCTTTCTAAAATAACTTATGAGACATGAAAGTATACCAATGAATAAACCAGAGCAGTGATACATAAAGTCTGGAAAAGCAGCCCACTAATTAGAGAAAGAAATGTCACAAAAATAATATAAAAAGATGTATTTATGTGAAATAAATTAAAGGTCAAAACATTACATTTTCAAGTTTTCTTAGACTACAATTTTGGGAAGTGGCATGGAGTTGATATATTTTTCTCATCATCACTTAGTTAAGATCAAATACCAAAACAACCCTTCACAAGCAATTTAGACTTTAGAGATCGCGGTTGTGGCAGCTGGTTTGCACGCGGGACAAACCACCTGTGGATTATTCCAAACTGTAATCAGCAGTGTGCGTCACCTGCTGGGCATCGTGTTTACTAACTTGGCTGTCAAAATCCCCTCCTCCAAAATGCTTACTTTTACTAGCATCTGTGGAAACTAACATTTTGATAACACAAACTTCTCTAAAGCCACTTGGTTCTTTAAGGACGCAAAATAATGCCAATCCAATAACCCAAAAGTATTCCAAAAGCACAATTCTAACATGTTTAAATTTTACTTTTTCTCAAATCAATTTGCTTCCTAAATGTTACTTGTACTTAGAAACCAATTAGTTGCATATTGCCTTTAAGATGTGACAGGTTTCTTTACTTAACCTGTCATCACTATTCAAACACTTGTGCTTACTGGGGAAAACACTACTAATTATGCTAAAACAAGATTTATGTGATTCCTAAAATTGATCCAAATTACACAGTGATTGGTTTCTGGAACTGCGGATTTCTAATACACAACTAGGAATAAAATCACAGATTAACATGGATGGCATTCAACTTTTCTTCATCCAATTCACCATTTCCATGAAAACCAAGACCCTTCTGCGTGACCTGCCAGCGTCCCATTCCTTCTGTCAACCTAAAAAAGAAGCATTTCCTAGGAAGTCAGGATTTATTAACAACATCAAGGTTCAAGTTTTGTTTTTTTTTTGTTTTTTTTTTTTTACCATATACCTTACAAATGTTTGGCTTTTAATCCCCACAAAAATTCATATCATTTAAAACCAGATATTCTAATTACATGGCTACCTTTTTTTTTTTCCTGTTTTGTTTTTTTGCTAATCAACTCTTCAGTGCCGATTCAAGAAAATAAGCTCCAATGGATCTCTGACGAATGGAACAAGACAACGTTCAGCCACTGACATGAGTGGTGCAGGCAGTCACACTCTGACATTCAGCCACAGTTGTGAGGTCTGGAAAGGACGGGCTCTACTGTCCTGCGTTGTCAGAATTCGTTGTTGTGCTTTCAGTGCTAATGGGCTGCACGTTGTCTGCAAGGTTGTGCGCATGCTCAAGGAACAAATCTTTGAGTACACTTAATTCCTTAGTCAGCAATTTAATTTTTGCTTCCAATCGTTCATTCTCCTCTTTGAGCTGATTCACTCGCTGCAGTGTGTCTTGTGCCTTCTGCTTGCTTTTCAAGCGGCTCTTTTTCACAGCCATGTTATTCCTCTCTCTGCGCTGACGATACTCGTCACTATTTCGATCCATGGGTGAGCTCTTTTTGCTCTGCTTGCTGGGAGGCACAGCCTTGCCTCCTCCCCCAGGGCCAGCAGGCACCAGCTGAGGAACCTGCTGCACACCGCTGGCATGTGCCTGTGTGTGGATAACACTTATTCCGTTCACTCCCGGAGCACTGTTCTGCTGCGAAATCTTGCTCATTTGGCCACTCTCCCTTGCCAACACAGAACAAGCAGAAAGGAGGGCAAGGTGATCAGAGGTTTCCACAACAAACTGCCAAAAAATCTTCACATGTACCTACTGAAGAAAACAAACTGCATTAAAATATTTTCCATGACAGCATCAAATGAGATTAAACTTGCATGTTCCCCATACAGCAGGACAGTAATGGAGTGAGCTGAGAAAAGGCTACAGCAGCTGCCAACCGTGGCAGTTCTTCAGGGGCCTGAATCATTTAACTCAGAAACAGGCACGAGAGGCTAAACCCAGCCTTTCTGAATCTCCAAGGGTCCTGCCCATCTGTGATTGCTATCAAAATGGGAGGGAAACCACCAATTAGGTGACACACATGAACTGACAGCACCCGGAATGATATGCCAGGGAGAATGTAAGATATTCGGGTTAAACGTGGAAAAGCTCAATTATGGTGGCTGAGACACCACGACAGAACAGGGCAGAAGTCTCGACTGTTGGCTCGTGCCAGAAGAGAATGCTGGCAGGGAGGGCCCCTCCCCAGCATCCCCGAGGGCTGTGATGCTGTCCCCTGCGTGTTCCTTCTTCGATCAGGTAGACGGGGAGTCACAAAAGACTTTGCCTTTCTCCCAACGCCATCTCTATGGGTTATTTTGAAAAGGGGGGTGTTTGTGTGTGTGTTTTCTTTTGCTTGTTTTTTTTTCCAGTGCTCTCAAAAGTTTTCCAAAACGTACTGTTAGTTTCTTGGATTTAGAAGCAATGAGACACCAAATGTGCTCCCCCACCCCACTATGCTTGTAGTAGTGGTTTATCGTTCTTAATATAATTAACAAAACATCTACACACACCTGAACTGAAACCACAGGAAAGAAACAGAAGTCAATGACGCAACCAGGGAAGTGCACATACTGGGACTCAAGCTGGACAGCACAGAGCAGCCAGCACTGCACCCCCATAGCACTGCCAGATGTGCCCACAGGACATGCCGGTGCTGCGGCACTGCTATGATGCTGCCCAGAGAAATTCAAAACTACTCCTGTCCGCACTGCTGTGAATCCAGCTGAGTCCCTCTAGCCGCCTGAAGAGGTGTGAAAGCAAAACCACCCGAGTCATGAGGCCACTTCAAGACACACTGACTAAGCTGAGCTGCCTCCACCAGGAACTCCACTGACTCCTGGAAATCTAAAGCAGGATTATCAACCACAAAACTAGCTGGCTCTCTCCTCACAGAACTGCTACAACTCCATCAGTGGAAAAAATGTGGTCAGAATTATGAAATGCTCCAAATGAGGACACCCCACAGTGTACCTTCCCCCAAACCTTGAGCCAGCCATTTCTCTGTAACACTGTCTTTGCTTCCAGTCTTTGCTTTACAAAGTCTGTATATCATCACTTTTCATTATTTTAAAAGCCACACAGCCAGCCCTGAGCAAGCAGACACCTGTTCTCACTCCAGTACCAAGAGACAGAAAGCTTCCTTCTAAACCACGATGGAGATCCACTCCAAGTCAACCTTCAGTAATGAATATTGCACAATTTCCCTTGATAATTTTTATGTTGCCCAATTTATCTTCCAAAGTGGCTGTTCAGTATTAATTTGAGTTACCCTTATTGCTATCTGACACATATTCTACCCAATTTTCAAGAACCGGCTGGGGGCCAGCACTGTGGAATAGGTTAAGCCTCAGGTTGGACCAGCATCCCATATGGGCGCCAATTCATGTCTTGGCTGCTCTATTTCCAACCCAGCTCCCTGCTGATGGCCTGGGAAAGCAGTGTAAGATGACCCAAGTGCTTGGGCCCTGCACCCATGTGGGAGGCCCGGAAGCAGCTCATTGCTCCTGGCTTCGGATCAGCCCAGCTCCAGCCGTTGCGGCCAACTGGGGAGTAAACCAGAGGATGGAAGACCGCTCCCAGTCCCTCTCTTCCTATGTCTGTAACTCTGCCTCTCAAATAAATAAATCTTAAAGAAAAAAAACCCTGCTGAACTCAACACCTCTCTTGTGACTGTTACCATTCACGAATGTGTTCACCTTATTTATCTACTTTAAACTTCCATACACCATTTACAGTTTTTGATCTTTAAAACTAATCTCTACAGTCAACGTGGCCCAGCTGAGACAGCAGCACAGAGTAAGAACCAGGTCGATTCTCGTCTTAGCTCTGGCTCCAGTTCCTTCTGTGGGCTGTGCCTCCGCATCTGCAAATGAGAGATGAGGAATGGGTAGCCGCCTGCTGCCTGGCTGTGCATCGTGAATTTCAGTCACTCAGAACTCCCACCCGTTCCAGGCCCCAGATTCAGATGTCCATGCCCCTTCTGTACTCACACATCTAGGGATGGGAAGGGCTTACCTCAGTCTGACTCATCTCGCAAGGCTGAACAACACAGTAGGTGAGGTTTTGAAAGTAAACCGTTTGGGGGCCGGCGCTGCAGCACCAGCAATCCATATGGGCACTGGTTTAGACCCGGCTGCTCCACTTCTGCTAACAGCCTGGGAAAGCAGTGGAGGATGGTCCAAGTACTTGGGCCCCCGCACCCATGTGGAGACCCAAATGGAGTTTCAGCCTCCTGGCTTTGTCCTGGCCCAAACGGCTATTGCTGTTGCAGCCATGTGGGGAGTGAACCAGTGAATGGAAGATCGATATTCTCTCTCCCTCTCTCTGCCTCTCCCTCTAACTCTTGCCTTTCAAATAAATATTTTTTTAAAAAAAGGGGGGGGGGGGACAAAAAGAAGGTAAACCCTTTGGAAAAACAAAAGTATTCATTGACCCTGCAAATTGATAAAAATGTAAGAAAAATTGCAGATAATAAAAACATTTCCAACAATGCTTTAGAAGTTCAACTTGAAAAACAAGTCAAGCTTCATAAAGATTACGCATTTCTTTTTATGATGAACAACGTCAATGTAAAGTCATTTACGCTTCTGTTCCTTCCTCAAGCATTCACTGAGCACCTATAACAGGCAAAAAATGTACTCCAAACCTGGACACTCAACCCTAAATGCAAGCGTGGCTCCTCTGTGGACAAACCCAATTCCAAAGTTCAGGGGAAGCAGGGTGGCGCCTTGCTTCCTGCTAATGAGTCACTCCAGGAGGAAGCAGCAGCAGGGAAGCTCAGGAGCAGCAGGTCGCAAAGCCGGACCACCACCACCACCACCACCACCACCACCACCACCACCATCACCACCACCACCACCACCATCATCATCACCACCACCACCACCACCATCATCATCATCATCGGTTAGGAACTTCTCAGAAACGCGCCTTCTCAGGTGTCCTGATCTATGGCTCAGGCGTTCGGGAACGGGGCTGCACCACCATTTTTCCAGGGACTGCCAAATGACTTTGGTGATGCTGACACTGAGCCCCTGGTGTCATTACTGATGGATCTTTAAGGTTGGCTTTTTAATGCGAATCTCTTGAGTATTGTTCTTTCAAATCAGTAACACACGGAAAATCAACAATGTTAGAATGAGTAAAATGAAATTTTTCTCAAGTTTCACTTGGGAAAATAAACCTGTCAAGAATTTTCCTGGATGGACGACCTTTCTGTCTCTCCTTCTCGCTGTCTATACCTCTCAAATAAATAATAAGATCTTTAAAAAAAAAGAATTTTCCCAAAAACCCTCTGTCCCACACCCCCCCCCTACAGTTAGAATGATGTTTCTCCGCTGGCTCCTTAAAACAAACTTTTCACTCCATTTCCCAGTGAAGGCCAACGCTTCAAAGTATTCCTGAATGCTTCTCCCTTCTCCAACTCAGCTCAAATCACTAAACCTGACAATTCTACCTAAAAACAAACAAACAAACACAGTAACAACAAGAATCTCCTACCCTCATTCTCCTCCATCCCAGTGCCACCTAAATTACGTCAGCCTGACATCATCTCTCAGGCTTAGCTCCCCCAACTGCGGTGGCGAGAGCAACCTAGCAATCAAACCTGAGTGTGTCACACCCTCCTCCTCCAGTCCGCAGGTCCGACCCCAGGTCCCGAGCCCCTCTCCAGCCCTGGCTCCCTTCCACGGCACGTCTCGGCAGCACTAGACCACCACTGGCTCCTGAACACTGCCCACCTTCTCTTATCGCAGCGCTTCTGTCCAGTTTGCTCCCCCGCTTCTTGTCAATCCCAGCTCCACAGGGTGCACCACTGCAGACAAAGCTAAAGGCAGGCCCAGCACCGGCTGCAGGGGCCCTGAGGGAGGGACAGCCCCCTCTTCAGGGAGTACACCAGAAGGAGAACTCGTGTTTGTTTTGTCTTTTTAAACGTCACCTTTCCCATCCACGTTTGGTCTGATTTACAACACACAAAACAAACTGTTTGTAAATACACATCTACTACAGTGTGTGTTCAGTTTTTGCTTCTTCTTTTACTGACAGAGCTAGAAAGCCAAAAAGGCAGGAGACCACTGTCACCTCTCCGTGTTTGGACCACCCTCCCGGAACACTGCCAGACGACAAGCCTGGAGTTGTGGCTACCTGTGCTTCCCACTGGTTCTGTGACAGGGTCAGGCAATCCGGGACCACCAGACCAAACCCAAGCGCCGGGAGTGCGAGCTGCGGCTCCCAGAGGCTTCCCAGGTGCCGCCTAAGGCCCCCGGGAGGAGACCACCGCCCCCCTCCCCCATCACAGAGCTGACAGTCTGGATGGGCTCCTGAGATTCAGAGATGGGCTCTTGAAGACATGAAGTCCTGTTTCCCCCTATTTGTTTAAGACAGGTAGTAAAAATAATTGAACCAGCCACGCATGCCCACCGGAAACGGGGAATCAAAAAACTGGAATATCCCCTAGTATCCTGGAATTATTCAGCCTTGGTTTTCAGGTTTTCCAGAAACAACCCGAGGAACAGCCTACCCCAAACACCACTGACCGGATCCTAAACCATCAAGAACTTTCAGACACCGAAAGCAAGTCCTTACAGGATCGGGTTTCAAACTTTTCTTTGGGAGTCACCTTTCTCGGGAGAGGCAGCTCTGCTCCGAATGATGACCCACTCGAAGAACGCCGCTGAGAGCGAGCGGCTCCCAGGTGCGGAGCTGTTACACCCCTTCCAAAACCGACGCCGGGCAAGACACGGCCTCCTCGGAAGGGCAGAGCCCCCGGCCCCTCGCACCCTCCCCGGACGACACGCACCTCGGCGGGCTGCTGGCCCGGGGCTCCCTGCGGCCGCGCTAACCTTGCCCTGCTCCTCCAAGCCTCATCCAACCGGCAAGTGCAGGCCGACATGCCCGTGCACCGGCAAACCACCTTTCCGTGCAGTTACGCATTTAAAAGCCAGCTGTCTTCCCTACTTCCCCACTCCAGGAACTTCTCCAACACTTGTCCACCGCCACCCCGGCCCGAGCCGATTACAGGGCAGCAAACATCCTATGCGGAACGCAGGCAGGACACGGTCCGCCTTCCGCCGCTGCGGGAACACCCCGCATCCCCAGGGGCCAATGCGCGCCGGGCTGGTCTCACACACACACACTCAGCGCGGTTCACAAACAGGGCCCGGTCCGGGAGGGGGCACACCGCGTCCCCCATCCCTCTCCGGCCGCGCCGGGAGCGCGGGGGTCGGCGGGCGGCGCCGCGGCGCTGGGCCGCCGCCAGGGATGAGCTCAGCGCCCCCGCCGGGTGTTGCCGGCAGGTTGCATCAGACGCCGCACGGGGCCGCCGCCCGCGCCTGGAGCCGCGCTGGGCCTTCCCGGCCGCCCGCCCGCCTCGGGTCTCCTCGGGCCGGGCCCTGCGCAGACGCGAGCCGCCGGCGCCGCCGCGGCCTCCACCTCCGCCTCTCGGCGCGCCCGCCCGACCTCCAGTCCGCGGCCTCCTTACCTGCGCCTCCAGCCCGCCCGCCCCCAGGCGGCCTCCACTACGAGCGGCCCCGCGCGGCCCGACCCGACCCGACCCAGGCCTAGCTGCCCGCGAGTCAACGAGGAGGAGCGACGGTTACGAAACCGGCTGCCTCCGCCCGTTCCGCCGCCGCGGCCACCGGCTTCCCCTCCTCGCCGGCACCGCGCGCGTGGCCGCCGCCGCCACGACCAATGGGAACGCCGGCCCGGCGGTGACGCACCCTCCTCTCGTGACGGACAGCGGCATCAGCCAGTCACGAGCCGGGTGGCTCCGGGAGGCGGGCCGCGGCGGAGGCGTTGGCCACGGCGCGGCGCGGCGCGGCGCGGCCGGCGGGCGTGGCGGGTGTGGTGGGAGCCGGCAGTGGCTCGTTGCGCCGCCTGCGGCTCCTCAGCCGCCCGCGGGAGGCGGCGGCGGCGGCAGGTCCCTCGCCGTGGGATACGTGTAGAGAGAAAAGTCGTGTCCCAGCCGGAGGCTAGAGGCAGCCTCGCCTTGTGAAGGCCACACCTGCTTTTGGGAAACAACATTCCTGGGGTGGTTTTTTTGAATCACGCCCCAGAGTTTCCTGGAGCGCCCCCAGGGACCCGCCGCCTCGCCCACCGGCCTGAGCCCGCCGGGGGGATGCAGCCTTAGCAGGGGTGGAAGAGGGGAAGGAAGAGCCCAGAACCCTCAGCGGTCCTCAAGGCGATTGCAAACTTTTGTGTTTTGAAGACGAATGAAGCAGAGCTTGCCAGCATAGGATTAGTATTGTTGTCACATTCGTGGGAACTGCAGGCGGGGGTTCTTGGTGACGGTGAAATACACTGGAAATACACTGGATTTCCGAAATCCTTGCCTTGTGGAGTCTCCCAGGAGAGAGGTGATCGCTGGGAAAAGGATGGCTCCGAAGCCTGACTCCTGTAAGAGCCTGCACAGGAGGGCCCGAGAGCAGCGCCCTGGGTGCTTCCTCTTAGCAATTCTGAGCGTTCCAAGAGGCCCAGGTGCTGGGGCCGGCTTCGGCATAGACTGTTCTTAGGAATCAGCGAGAGATGCCAAGCCACTTGCAAAGAAGAAAAGGAAGGGGCTGCAGCTGAGAGTGAGGTGTAGAGGCTGGGCGGGCAGCAAGGCACCCTGTGTACCACACCAGTGTGCTTCTCTGGCGCTCGGTGCTCGCAGCCGAGATCGGTCTGATCCATTGTGATTTGAGCACCATTAAAAATGGGTTATGTTTTGTTGCTCATAAAAATCATAATTTTACCCTAAACATTTCCTTATCCTTTAAAAATTGTAGGAAAAGAAAAAAAAAAACACAGTGTATGTAGGTATATGAAGTTCTGCCCTGGCTTGCTAACCGCCTTGCCAGGCTGTTGCAGCTTTCTCTGTCTGAGCAGGCCCTCCACACCCAGCAGGTCTAGTCCACGCCCAGAGACTTGGGTGTTTGTTTCCTCTAAAGCTGGTAGCTATAATTCTTCTACGCAGTTTACAAATATTTACTTGGTGTTAACTGTGAGCTAAGTGCTGGGGATTCAGCAGTGAACAAAACCCACACAAGTCCCTGCTGCCTTAGAGCCAGGGAGACAGACGGCCCAGGAATGACAGACTTTTTCCACTGCCCTTTTCACATAGCTAGAAGTACCAGATGCTGTGAGAGATTACACGAAGAGAGCCAGACCCGGGTGACGGGCTAGGGAAGTGCTGGAAGACGAGTAGGGTTTGGCCAGGTGGCTCGGATGAAGTGGATGTGCCCATCGGGAGGAGTATCCTGTCTAAAGGCCCTGTGGCAGGAGAAATTTAAGACCAAAGTGGTCGAAGCATTGAGCCTCAGTGGAGACTAGCGAGACAGGCAAGGCCCTGTGGGTTCTAGTTTTTTACCAGAAGAGAAGGGAAGCCTAAGAAAGATGAGTCGTGACCATCAGGAAGCGAGGCCTGCTGGAGTCTCGATTCTCTAGAGTGAGGAGATCCACCATGTGGCCGCCTTACGAGTCCCAGGACCCAAGCCAGCACACAGAAAACTTTCCTGCACATATGAGTGTCTCTGCCTCAGCCATAACCACCCATCCCCACTCCACAAACCCAGAGAATTTGTAAACAGGTAGTATATCCAAGTCCCCTCTGAAAAACATGGGAAGTAGGATGTTGTATTCAATATTCTAATTACCTGACAGCTACTATGATTAACTACATTAGTTACTTGAGAGGTATGTTTTGTTTACCTGAGAGGCAGAGAGAAAGAGCAATCTCCCATCCCCTGGTTCACTCCCTAGAAAGCCTGTGATGGCCTGAACTGAGCGCAAGAGAAAGCTGGGGGCCTGGAGCTCAGTGCAGGTCTCGCATGGGAGACAGGAACCCAATTCCCTGAGCCTCACTGCTGCCTCCCAGGGTCAGCAGTAGCAGGAATGCGGGACTCAAAGCCAGAGGTGGGTGACAAGCATTTCAGTACTGGACACAAGTATCTTAATTTGTTTTGTTTTCCCCAGAAACCTTTTAACACAAGCATCTTAATTCCACCCCCCCCCCACACACAACTGCCTTTCAAATCTTAAAAAAAAAAATTAATGTCTGGCACATAGGAAGCACAAAATAAGTGTTTATTCATTTGCCCATCCAAAAATAATTTGCTACCTATGAGCCAGTTCTTGGTTTTTAATACCGTTCTCCAATAAAGGCAGCCAGGCTCATTGGAGGAATGGCTGATTCTAGGACTGGGCAGGAAATAACAGGAGATGAGCCTCAAGCTTCTGGTAGTGCCAGCAAGTCAAGGGTCCTAAAAAGGCAAAACTGTGGGAGACGTATGTCTCAGCTCAGGCTTCGGTAATAAAATATCATATAGATGAGGTGGCTTAACCCAAATTTGTTTCTCACAGTCCAGGGGCTGGGAAGTCCAAGATGAGGGTGCTGAGCAGGTGTGTTTCATTCTGAGACCTCTCCTTTTGGTTTGTAGGTTACTCAATCTCCATGTGCTCTTATGACCTCTATTATCTTAAAAAAGATTTATTATTTATTTATTTGAAAGAGTTACAGAGAGAGAGAGACAGAAAGGTCTTCCATCCACTGGTTCACGCTGGTGTCCCATGTGGAGTCCCAACTTGGAGGCCCAAGTGCCTGGGCTCCTGCCACCTTTGTGGGAAACTGGGAAGAAGATCCGGGCTCCTGGCTTTGGTCTGCCCTAGCCCTGGTCATTGCAGCCATTTGGGGAATAAACCAACAGATGGCAGATCTCTCTGTGTGTCCCTCCTCCTCTCTCTCTGTAACTCTGCCTTTCAAATAGATAAAATATAAATCTTCCAAAAGTAAAAGTAAATTTTAAAAAATTCTTATTTCACACTCAGGTGGGGGAGCATAACTGTCCCCTTCCTAAGTGTGGCCTCCACCCAGTGCCTTCCTTCCAGAGAGGCCGGCATGAGAGGGGGAGAGAGAGAGCTCTGCGGTGGAGAAACCGGACAAAGGCCACTGCAGCCAGGTGGTCCGCGTCAACAGCCATAGCCATGTGGATATGGTGAGATGAAGTTGGCACTTCACCTCTTAGGGCTTGCTCCCAAGTCCTCATGACCCCAGCCAAACCATGAGAAAAACGCCAGGCAAATTCCAATAGAGAGGCGTCCTACAACTGCTCCTCCAAGCAGCCGAGGTCATCCAGACAAGGAAAGTCAGAAGAGCTGTCGCAGTCTAGAAGAGACACAACGGTTACGTGGCATGTGGCATCCTAGGTGGGAACCCGGACCAGAAAAAGGGTAGTAGGTAAAAACTAAGGAAATCCAAAAGCAAGAATAATTCCAAAAGGTGGTGGAAAATGAAATTAAAAGATAATTTTGGTGCAAAAAAATGAAATCTATGCATAGTTTTTCATAATATGCATTTCCCCTTAACTTTTTGAAGTACCCTCATAAATTATGGACTGTAGTTAATGATAATATATCAAAGTATGTCTGTTAATTATGAAAATATACTATCGCTAGAAGTCAACAATGGGAAAACTGGGTGCAGGGTATTTGAGAAAGCTGTGCTATGTTCTCAATTTATAAAAAATAAACATTATTCTTAAAATATTTTGTGTTTATTATTAAAGATTTATTTATCTGAAAGGCAGAGTAACAGAGAAAGGGTTAAGAGAGAGGCCTTCCATCTGCTGGTTCACTCCCCAAATGGCCACAACATCCAGGGCTCGGCGTGGTTGAAGCCTGGAGCCTGGAACTCCATCTAGGTCTCCCATGCAGGTGGCAGGAACCCAAGTACTTAGGTCTCCTCTACTAATTCCCAGGCGCATTACCAGGGAGCTGGATTTGAACCAGCACTCATGGGATGCCAGCATTACAGGTGGCTATGTAATCTTCCATGCCACAGTGCCAGCCCCTGTAAAATATTTTTTAAAGTATGTGAAGTATATAATGGTGTTAACCTAAAACTGGACACCTTCAACGCACCAGAAAACCAGAGTAAGCTGACTTTAGCCAAATA
This sequence comes from Oryctolagus cuniculus, assembly GCF_964237555.1. Lineage (NCBI taxonomy): Eukaryota > Metazoa > Chordata > Mammalia > Lagomorpha > Leporidae > Oryctolagus > Oryctolagus cuniculus. The sequence goes on along the minus strand of NC_091449.1, from coordinate 21,551,295 downwards.
GAAGTTGAACTCAGAAGAAGAGCCTTGAGCCCCACTTCCTATCTGATCCTATGTTCCTAACTATGCTTCTGCTCCAGGAAGGGACAATTGTGGAAGGAAAGGACGGCGAGTGGAGGGTGACCACTCGGGCTGCAGGACAATGAGGACGCCCAGACAGCCGTCCCTGGGCCAACTGGGCCCCCTCACCTGCAGGTGCAGAAGCCAGCTCAAGGCCTGAGATGAGGCGACGAGAAGCTTCCCAGCCGGAGGGAGACAGCTGTCCCATTTGCCCAAATCCTACTCTACATCATGCACAGTCCCAGTGCTGAGAGTCCTACAAGACTCTAGCGCTGAGGCCCAACACCTGACAGCAAGGCCCCGGGGACACAGCCAGGCTGGGGCAGTTTGTGGGTTCCACTTGCCTGGCTTACAGTGAGGACTGAGGAGTCTGGGTCTGCGTCTAGGCCTTTGTCATTGTTTCTTCCTTTATTTTCCTTTTAGATTCCTACAGTAATAATTCCCGTGGGAGCCTACCCGGGGATCTAGATTCTCTTGGATTTCACGAGCTGAGCCCCCAGAGTTTATTTGCATAAACGTTGGGTTTCTGTCTGGAAGAGGAAGGTGGGGTTTGATGTTTCCTTTTTCTTTGAGAAGATTTCTAGGGGGGAACTGAGATAGGGAAGAAGCTGGGATTTGGAAAGAGACAAGTGCGACATTTCCCCCACCTCCGGGAACAGCCCCCTGCGGCTTCAGCCCAGGGGGAACTGGGGTGCAAGTAGAACCGTTCTGACTGGTGCAGACTCCAGCCACCAGCCCACTGCTCGGCACACGGGCTTCAGCTTTGTGAAGAAACCGGACTAGAGTCCGTACCCAGCGCCCTGTCCTCTGGAGAGGTTGAGAGCCGTGGGTATCGATGGTGCAAGTACACCGTGGCAGGTGCCCAGGAGTAGGCTAAGGTAAGGTGTCCTCCAGGAAACACTTGGTGTCAGAGGCTGGAGCGTTCGTTCTGCTGCTGTTACAGAGGCCCAGCTGCACCCAAAGGCGGGAAGGCCTAGGAAGACTTGAAAGCCAAAACAGAAAATGTCTTGCCAGGGTGGCATCGTGGTGCAGTGGGTTAAGCTTCTGTTGCAACATTGGCATCCCATATCAAGGCACCAGTTTGACTCCTGGCTGCTCTGATCCCAATTCAGCTCCCTGCTAGTGCACCTGAGAAAGAGCAGAAGATGGCCCAAGTGCTTGGACGCCTGCTACTCATGTGGGAGACCCAGATGGAGTTCCTGGCTCCTGCCTTCAACCCAGCCCAACTCTGGCTATTATAGCCACTTGGGGAATGAAACAATGGATGAAAGACCAACCTCTCCCCCCACGCCCACCATTTGCCCTGGTTATTCTGCCTTTCAAATAAATAAATACATCTTTTTAAAATTTTTTGTTACAAAGATTTTTTAGCTTTATTTTGGCTAAACTGTGGATGAAACCAGAGGTTGCAGCAGCCAGAGCCGCCTGTGAGATCAGAATGTGTCCAGGGCAGAGAGAGAAGTGAAGGAATTTTAGAGTGGCTGAAATGCCAATCCAACTCTGGTGTGCCACACGGCTGGCCAATTCTATGGGAACAAACCCTTCACATGTCCACAACCTTAACCCAGGTCTCAGCTCCTGGGCTCTCCTGACCATTCGAGTCCTCACAGATCTTACTCTTTTTTTTTTTTTTTAAGATTATTTATTTGAAAGGCAGAGTTAGAGAGAGAGAGAGAGAGAGAGAGAGAGGTTTTCCATCTGCTGATTCACTCCCCAGATGGCCACAACGGCTAGGAGCCAGGCCGATCTGAAGCCAGGAGCCGGGAGCTTCCTCCAGGTCTCCCATGTAGGTGCAAAGACCCAAGGACTTGGGCCATCCTCTACTGCTTTCCCAGGGCACAGCAGAAAGCTGGATCGGAAATACAGCAGCCAGGACTCAAACCGGCGCCCATACAGGATGCTGGCACTGCAGGCGGCAGCTTTACCTGCTATACCACAGTGTCGGCCTCTCTTTTTCTCTTAGTAGCACACAGTCTAATATTGAAATACACATCGTCGTGCCTTTTGCTATTGTTTCATCTTTTATTCTCTGCTCTCATCTATTAGAAAGGTAAGGCTCTAGGGCTGGTATTGCGGCACAGAGGTTAAGCTACTGCTTGTGACGAGCATGAGTTTGAGTTCCAACTGTTCCACTTCTGATCCAGCTCTGCCCTCCACGTGGGAGACCAGTGGAGTTCCAGACTCCTGGCTTCAGCCTGGACCAGCCCTGGCCATTGCAGCCATTAGCAGAGTGAATCAGCAGATGGGAGATCTCTGTCTCTATCTCTCCCTTTCTCTCTGACATTCTGCCTCTCAAATAAAGAAAATAAATCTTTAAAAGATAAATACAAAGAGGTGCTGGTGCTGTGGTATAGCAGGTAAAGCCACTGCCTGCAGCACCCACATCACATGTGGGTGCTGGTTCGAGTCCCAGCTTCCTCACTTCTGATCCAGCTCTCTGCCATGGCCTGGGAAAGCAGTGGAAGATGACCCAGGTCGTTGGGCTCCTGTACCCACGTGAGAGATCCAGAGGAGGCTCCTGGCTCCTGGCTTCGGATCAGCACAGCTCTGGCCATTGCTGCCATCTGGGGAGTGAACCAGTGGATGGAAGACCTCTCTCTCTCTGCCTCTGCATCTCAAGTAAATAAAAGATTCTTTTATAAAAAATACAAACAAGGCCGCACCGCGGCTCACTAGGCTAATCCTCCACCTAGCGGCTCCAGCACACCGGGTTCTAGTCCCGGTCGGGGTGCCGGATTCTGTCCTGGTTGCCCCTCTTCCAGGCCAGCTCTCTGCTGTGGCCAGGGAGTGCAGTGGAGGATGGCCCAGGTCCTTGGGCCCTGCACCCCATGGGAGACCAGGAAAAGCACCTGGCTCCTGGCTCCTGCCATCGGATCAGCGCGGTGCGCCGGCCGCAGCGCGCTGGCCGCGGCGGCCATTGGAGGGTGAACCAACGGCAAAGGAAGACCTTTCTCTCTGTCTCTCTCTCTCTCTCACTGTCCACTCTGCCTGTCAAAAAAAAAAAAAAAAAAAAAAAAAAAAAGAAAGAAAGAAAAGAAAAAGAAAGGTGAGGTTCTGCTCCATTGCTGGGCCATGCACCCATGAGACTTCAGGAAACACACATTGGGGAATGGATGTCTGGATGTCTCTATCCTGGGTGGGGGCCCTGGAGGATGCATCATGACACCCACTGTATCCCCATGCTTGAATCCCACACGTTATGGGAAGAGAATCCTATCTGTAAACACTTTGCCCAGGGTTCTGCATGGTCCGTTCCTGGAGAAAGTTGTAAGAGGAGAACTAGTAGGATGAACTCCAGCCCCTCTGCTACAGCTGGCCTCAAAGTTACAACTGATACCCCTCATCTGCCTCCCCTGCCACCCGTGCCAGTGTCCCCTCTCCCGTCGCTAGCAGCTCTTCTGTTGGGGTGACTAGCACCTTCATCTCTGAGAAACCCCGAGGCTTAGTTGCCACTTCTCAGGCCTTGGCTGCTGCACACGCTATCCACTTTGCACGCAAAAGAAAGAGAAGGTAAACAATGCAGAAACGGGTGAGATTGATCACTACAAGAGACGGAGGGGAGTGGAATGGAGAGAATGGAGTAGCTACATGGTAGTAGGAGTGAAAGGGCGAGCAATATGTCTGTGAAGGTGCCTTCCACACATCCCAATTAATAAATAACTAACACTAGCCAGCATATGGGGAGAACCCAAAATGAAACAAAAGCAAGAACCAATGAGCCTCACTATATTACAGAGGAACAACATAGCCATGCCATGGGAGAGAGAAAAACAAATCTGGAGGGCTTGAAAAAACAGCATTTAGATGTATAGTGTAAAGTTAAACACCAAAGGAACTGCACACCCACAGTATGCTTTGTTACTAAGTTTTTCACAGGGGCGTGGGTCAGCAGGTGTCAGAGTTTTTTATGTGTATGCCAAGACTGAACAAATACGTAAATCCATTTTGGAGAATGAGAGTGAGTTTTTCACCACTAGTGGAAAGGTGTTTCAAATGGAAACACCCGTGGCGTTAGGTTAGAATCAGAGGTTATCAGAAGGAATTAAAAATCTGTGATGTCAGCCAGCGCCGCGGCTCACTAGGCTAATCCTCCGCCTTGCAGCGCTGGCACACAGGGTTCTAGTTCTGGTCGGGGCGCCGGATTCTGTCCCGGTTGCCCCTCTTCCAGGCCAGCTCTCTGCTGTGGCCAGGGAGTGCAGTGGAGGATGGCCCAAGTGCTTGGGCCCTGCACCCCATGGGAGACCAGGAAAAGCACCTGGCTCCTGGCTCCTGCCATTGGATCAGCGCGGTGCGCCGGCCGCAGCGCGCCGGCCGCAGCGGCCATTGGAGGGTGAACCAACGGCAAGGAAGACCTTTCTCTCTGTCTCTCTCTCTCACTGTCCACTCTGCCTGTCAAAAAAAAAAAAATCTGTGATGTCTACACATATTGATGGATATAAGAAATAAATATAGTGTGTGACAATAAATAAATACATACATGTATATGTATGTGTGTGTATATACACGTATTGGGGATTAAAAGATAATGTGCATTTTCCTTTGGCTATCTAGCCCTCTATCTATAGCCACACATGTGTTCCCTAGTTTTGTCCATCTGAGGAACTAAAGGCAGTAACATTCCATTGGTAATGATCTTACCCAGAGACCAAACCATGGTTTCTAAATACCTAGGAGTCTGCACTGAAATAAATGAATAAATAAATACATGGGAAAATGAGAAAGGCTCTTCTTTATAGTGGATTCCACTGAATACACATAGAAAGAACCATTGAAATAACAAATCACCATCAGACAGACACCACAACACTGCTTGCTGCAGGCATGGATCACCAACAAATGTTAAAATCAACAGGTGAAAATCTAATGAGACATCAGATTTGTGTATATCCACGGAGGTTTCCCCACAAGACACTAATTTCAATGGAGCAAAGATAAGCTGATGGTACAGAAACCTGGGACATAACACCTTAATCAAACTACCAAAATTAGCATCCATAATATGCACACAGAGCCCTTGACCCTCCTGGAATGAGACACTGAGAAGGAGCATCCCTCTCACGGTGTGCTTGCCAAAATGTCCTACCTCAATGGAATCCTGAGGGAGTATCAGAGTCATTCAGATGGAGGGGTGTTCTGTACACTGATTAGCCAGCTCCTAAGAAGTGGCAAGATGAAAGAAAGCTGAGAAACTCTTCCAGATTGGAGGAGAGTAAGTGGATCTGACTACAAAGACGATGTGGCATCCTGGACCAGGATAAAGACATTGATGGGATAAGTGGAGAAGACTGAATTGGGCCTTAGGTTTGTTCATAGCATTATATCTTATGGGGCCCCTAGTTTTGATCATCGTTCCATGGCCAGATCAGCTTTTGCTGGGCATGGAGAGGTGGACACAGCCGTTGTGCTGAAGAGCCAGGGCACCCGTCCCTCATCTCCATCTCTCCCTCTCTGCGTTACTAGGCGAGGTCATCTATACCACTGGTTACCAGGGCCAAAGAGGAGCAACGGCCAGCAGGGCTCCCGTTCTCACAAGATAGTAAGAAAAATTTCCTAATTGACACTCAACCTTGCGCCCGAAGTTCTCACAGAGGTTAGCAGGTTGCTCCCCTAAGGAATAGGAACCTGCCATATACGGGTGACTTAAACTTGACTTCAAAATAAAAAAAATAGACAAAACAATTGATAGAGTTGATCACATAAACATTAAACACCTTTGGATATGAAAATATATCATAAATAAAAAATGTAGAAACATAAGCAACGTATAGCAATAACAGTATTGTATAATATTATTATTGTATAATAAGCTCTTAAAATCAATAAAGACAAAGGACATGAACAAGCATTTCCTAAAGAAATGTGAGTGACCTGAGACATGAAAAAATACATTCTGGTTATCAAATGCAAATTAAATTAGTAAAGATACCATATTTTACCTATCTGATTATAAACCGTGAGAAAGAATGTGGGGTGTGTGGGAAGTCAAGGGGATTGGCGCTTTCATATATGGCCAGTGGGGAAGTAATCTGGTAAAACCTTTCCAGATTTCCAAACCTGGCAGTTGGAAATAAAAACGCTAGACGTATACATACGACCTTGACCCAGCCATTGCAGTTCAGTCACTCATTCCAACAAAATCCTTATGTGAAAATGCACACGTACGGAAACACAGAAGCAAATACGTAATTATTTACAACACCAAAGGAAGAGAATCTCTCTAAATGTCCATTTCAAAAACCAACAGGAAGGAATGAAATGCTGCTTGGAAGAAAAGCTTTGCCTAACATGAGTAATTGCCTTAAAGCAAAGGATTATGCCCAAGTCTATTATTGGGTTTTTGTCACCTTTCTTTCTTTTGTCTTCTTATCCCTCGAGATCTGCTTGACAGATTGCACTGTAATGTGACCATTAGTGCTTGGATCTCTCTTCATCCCCACCTGGTCTCAGGTGTTGATGAAAAATGTTCTCCTCCAGGTTGTCTGCTGTTTGAACAAAGCCAAGATTAATTATCTGCGTTCCTTCTTTCAAAAAAGAGATGCACATTTAGCATTGAAAGACACATACAGATATTTTTAGTTACAGGCTCTTAAACAAGTAATCCTTAAGAATGTCATAAGTCTAGGTTAAAAGAGCGATCTTACAAAGACCAAAAAGCATGTATAGGAGCAGGTCCACGCCAAGTGCCTGTGTCTGATTGTCTGCTCCGGTTTCTGACTCCAGCTTCTTGCTATTGCAGACCCTGGGAAGCAGCAGCAAGGATGACTCAAGTAATAGGGTCCCTGCCACCCGCATGGGATAACTGGGTCCCAGGTCCTGGCTTTGGCCTGGTCCAGCCCCTGCTGTTGAGAACATTTGGGGGAGTGAAGCAATTGATGGGAGTCCTCTCTCTCTCTCTCTTTCTCTCTCTCTCTCTCTCTCAATGCATGCATGTGGGTCTGTCTCTTAAATAATCAAACCTAATTTAAAATTATTTATTGGAATATATGTTAAAATTTATACTTTTAATCACAAGAGCTATTTATTAGAAAAATATGAGCACTTTAAAAAGTAGTAAGTCTGTATTTATAGAAAGCATATGTTTGCATGTAATATTTTTTAAAAGATTTATTTATTTATTTGAAAGTCAGATTTACACAGAGAGAAGAAGAGGCAGAGAGAGAAAGAGAGAGAGAGAGGTCTTCCATCTGTTGGTTCACTCCCCAACTGGCCACAACGGCCGGAGCTGCGTTGATCTGAAGCCAGGAGCCAGAAGACTCCTCCGGGTCTCCCATGCAGGTGCAGGGGCCCAAGGACTTGGGCCATCTTCTACTGCTTTCCCAGGCCATAGCAGAGAGCTTGATTGGAAGTGGAGTAGCCAGGACTCGAACCAGCTCCCATATGGGATGCCAGCACTGAAGGTGGTTGCCTTACCCGCTACGCCACAGCTCCGGCCCCTGCATGTAATATTCCTAATGCTATATTTCAATGTTGTAAAATCAGAAGCTTGTAAAACACCATAATTACAAGTACCATAGAAAGTCTTCACAAAAAGTCACAGGTGGGTGGAAGCAACCCAAGTGTTTATGGATAGTCACAAATGAATGGATAAACCAAATGTAGTAGGTACCCCTAGACACAGTGGAATACGACACAGCCTTCCAAAGAAAGAGAACCGTGATCCACACTTCGACACAGATGAACCTTGAAGGGTTAACCTAAGCAAAATATGCCAGGTACAAAGGAGCATGCGCTGAAGGGTCCCGTCATAGGAGGAGTGGGTACTACAAGATGCAGTCAATGGCAGCTGTAGAAAGTACAGTGGTGCTCCCAGGGCTGGGGCAGGCAGGAGAGATGGGGAACTGTGCAGAATTTCATTCTGCAAGATGAAGAGGTGCTGGAGACTTGACGCTACGGAACTGGATGCTTACACGTGGTCCAGATGGCAAATGTTCTGATATGTGGTTTAAGATAATTTTTTAAAAAAAATTTAAGATGGAGAGATAAAGAGAGAATGTTCACATCTGCTGATTCACTCCCCAAATGACTGCAATAGTAGGGACTGGGCTAGGCCAAAGCCAGGAGCCAGGAACTCAATCCAGGTCTGTGTAGTTGGCAGGGACCCAGGGACTCAAGCCCAGGGTCTGCATTATCAGGAAGATGCAATCAGGAAACAGAGTCAGGACCTGAGCCAGGCACTCAGTATGGGACGTGAGTGTCTTTATTGGTGTCTTCACCACTAGGCCAAATGCCCACCCTACGACGTGCAGGTTTTCCCGCAATGAAACAAGGAATGAATGAATGAATACAACAAGCGAACGGCTTCCTCCAGGTAGGAAGGGTCACAGGGGCTGGCTGGATCTCAGCTAACAGAGGAGCTATCGATTCATTCCTTCCAGCTGTGTGGAGCCCACCTGCTCTGTGCTCGGCTCAGTGGGAAATGCTGGGGTTAGGCAGTGATTAAGGAATGACCCTGTTCTCAAAGTGGTTTTAGTTTACAAGAGAGACAGAGAGAGCACTTCCATTCCCTGGTTCACTTCCCAAATGGTTGTAAAGGGCAGGTCAGGGCCAAGCTAAAGCCAGAAGCCCGGAACTCCATCCGAGTCTCCCATATGAGTGGCAGGAGCCCAAGCATTAAATACTTTGGTCTTCTTCCACTGCCCTCCCAGGCACATCAGCAAGGGGCTGGATCAGAAGCGAAGCAGCCAGGACTAGAACCAAGGCTCCCATATGGGAAAGTGAGCATCTCAGGGGGCAGGTTATCCTACTGTGCTACAACGTCAGGAATCTGGATCTTGTCCCTAGATCCACAATAAGTTATGAAAGCTTGTTAAGGAGGGGGACGATGTGTCCAAATCTGCATCTTCAAAGGATTATCCTGGCTGTTACAGTGAGAAACAGACTGGGGGAGACCGAGACTGGAGGCAGGAACATTAGGCAAGCTGACACAGTAAAGAAGTGACAGGTGGCCTTGGGAGTGGGTGGACAATGAATGCGAGGAAAGAAATGGTGGGGTTGGACAAACTTCTAAAAGCCTGGCTTTGAACAAGAAGAGGCAGCAAGACTGCTGGAGGGGTAGTTAAGAGCCGAAGATGTGCGTGTGTGCATGGCATCGCGTGTGCACTGTGTGTGTGTATGTGTGTGTGTGTGCCAGCGTGCTACAGTGGGAGGGGCAGGCCGGCTCAAACGCAGAGGGCCAAGGGAAGCTATTCCCTAAGGGCGTGGGAGGGGATGAAACCAGATCTCTCTTAACAGAATTGACGTTAGCTCAGGAAGCAAGTAGAGAGCAGGGCCCTAGTTCCATTTAACAGAAGAGAAAGAGCAAAGGGTGAGTTTCAATGCAAGTTTGTAGGAAGGATTTCAGAAAGCCTCATGGAGGGGCTGGTGGTGTGGCGCAGGGGGTTGTGCCACCACTTAGTGAGGCCCATATTGCATATCAGAGTGTTGGTTCAAGTCCTATCTGCTCCATTTCTGATCCAGCTCCTTGCTAATGCACCTGAGATGGCAGCAGAAGATGGTCCAAATACTTGGGCCCCTGCCCCTCATGTGGGAGACCCAGATGGAGTTCCTGGATCCCAGTTTTGGCCCGGTCTAGCCCTGCCTGCTGCAGTCATTTGGGGTATGAATCAGCAGAAGGAAGATCTCTCTCACTCTCTGTCTCTGTCTCTCTCTGTTGCTCTGCCTTTCAAATGAATACACACATCTTAAAAAAAAAAAAAAGAAAAAAAGAAAAGAAAAAGAGGGGGCTGGCTCTGTGGCTCAGCGGGTTAAAGCCCTGGCCTGAGGCCCTGGCATCCTATATGGGTGCTGGTTCTAGCCCCGGCAGCTCTGCTTCTGATCCAACTCTTTGCTGTGGCCTGGGAAAGCAGTAGAAGAAGGCCCAAAACCTGGGCCCTTGCACCCGTGTGGGAGACCAGGAAGAAGCTCCTGGCTCCTGCCTTTGGATCGGCACAGCTCTGGCCATTGAGGCCATCTGCGGAGTGAACCAGCGGATGGGAGACCTCTCTTTCTCTGTCTACCCCTCTCTGTAACTGTCTTTCAAATAAATAAAATAAATCTTAAAAAAAAGAAAATTGAATAAAAAAGTAAGTGCTCTTTGGTGCAAAAATATCTAAAATTCAGGCAATTTCTTCAAATACAATTTTTTTTTGAAAGGTAGAGCCACAGAGAGGCAGAGAGAGAAAGAGAGAGGACTTCCATCTGCTGATTCACTCCCCAAATGGCCACAATGGCCAGAGCTATGCCGATCGAAGCCAGGAGCCAAGAGCTTTTTCCAGGTCTCCTATACAGGTGCAGGGGCCCAATTACTTGGGCCATCTTCTACTGATTTCTCAGGCCATAGCAGAGAGTTGGATCAGAAGTGGAGCAGCCGGGACTCGAACCAGAGCCCATAGGGGATGCTGGCATGGCAGGCATTAGCTTTACCTGCTATGCCACAGACCCAGCCCCCTCCATATAGTTTTGCACTAAAATAAACATTTCATTCCATTTCTGTGAACTTTTAGAAACATCCTCAAATTGATTTGCCACTAGAATATTGAGGGGTTGGTTTCCTGAGGACAATTGTCTCTGCACAATAGAAGGAAAGGTCATCTGGAGGAGGGAGTGGAGAGATGGAGATTTGCAGAGAGTTAAATGTGAAACTGGAGCTAAGAAAAGTAGGAGAAGATGCAACTCTGGAAAAGTGAGGCTTCTGGGGAGCACCGGACCCCGTGGGGGCTGAAGTCACAAATCTATCGGGTGCATTTTTGTGGCTGTTTCTGTGAATCCTAGTATCAGAGGGGTTTCTTAGAGTCTGACCTGTGTCCTTAGCTGGCTTCGGCCTGCACATCACAGACCAGTGCATTCAGGCTCCAGAGGCCTCAACAAGACCTTCTGAATTCACTATAGGCTTGGGGAAAAATATGAAAAGATGCTTGTCCCACCACACATCGAATACACTAGAGAGCTGTAACTATTAGGACAATGTGACATGCCCAGAACTGACCGCAGACCAGTGGAACAAAACAGACAGCCCCAAAGCACAGACAATTGTACGTGAAAATGTAGAAGATGGAAAACATGGCCTTTTAAATCCAGGAGAAATATGCCAATAAGTGGGAAAGCTTGGCTGCTTGTTAGATGCCTACGGCATACTACAGGTCTTCACCAGAATTCCATGGGAATTGAAGATATATGTATTAAAAAAATTGTGGGGGCAGGTGCCGTGGCTCACTTGGTTAATCCTCCACCTGTGGCGCCAGCATCCCATATGGGTGCCAGGTTCTAGTCACAGTTGCCCCTCTTCCAATCCAGCTCTCTACTGTGGCCCAGGAGGACAGCGGAGGATGGCCCAAGTACTTGGGCCCCTGCACCCGCGTGGGAGACCAGGAGGAAGCACCTGCCTCCTGGCTTCTGATCGGCATAGCTCCAGCCAAAGCGGCCATTTTGGGGGTGAACCAACAGAAGGAAGACCTTTCTCTCTGTCTCTCTCTCTCTCACTGTCTGTAACTCTACCTGTCAAATAAAAAATTGTAAATCATTAGAGGAAAATATTTTTAAATTATGTACTTATTTATTTGAAAGGCGTACTAACAGAAGGTGAGAAAGAGGGAGATGGAGAAGGAAAGAGAGAGAGGGGAAGGGAGAATCTTCCAACCACTGATTTAATCTTCAGAAGGTTGCTACGGCCAAAGCCAGGAGCCTGGTACTCCATCCGGGTATCCCACATGGGTGCAGGGGCCCAAGCACTTGGACCATCCTCCACTGCATCCCCGGTGCTTTAGCAGGGAGCTGGATCAAAAGCAGAGCAGCCAGGACTCAAATTGGTGCTGCAATACACGACATTGACTTTGTAGGACTCAGCTTACCCCACCGCTCCGTGACACCAGCCCTTGAAAATATTTTTATACACTCTGATTGCAGAAGATTCTGCTAAATAATTCACACGACCTAGAATTCAAAAAGAAAATAAAACATATTTGGCTGCATGCAAATTAAAAGAGAAAAAAAACCTCTATATGATCAAAAATAGAAAAGTTAAGTTAAAGGGTTAGAGAATAAGCTATAAACTGGAAAACAACACTTGTAATGTAGATTGTACACATAGAGTTACTATTAATAAGAACTTTCTTTTTGCTTTAAAGGTTTTATTTACTTATCTGACAGGTAGAGTTGCAGAGAGAGGGAGAATGAGATAAGAGAGAAAGGTCTTCACTCCCTAGATGGCCACAATGGCCGAGCTGAGCTGATCTGAACCCAGGAACTTTTTCTGGATCTCCCATGTGGGTACAGGGGCCCAAGGACTTGAGCCATCTTCCACCGCTTTCCCAGGCCATAGCAGAGAGCTGGATGGGAAGTGGAGCAGCCAGGACTTGAACTGGTGCCCATATGGGATGATGGCACTGCAGGCGGTGGCTTTACCTGCTATACCACAGCGCTAGCCCCTGCAGGCAGAGGCTTAACCTTCCACGCCCCAGCGCTAGCCCATGATTTTTTTTTTACACATATAGAGACATAATATGTGTAACAATGAAAGCATAAAAGGGGTGAAATGGAAATATTTGGGAGTAGAATTTATGCATGTCACTGAAACTGAGTCAGTATAAATCTGTAGGTTCTGACAAGTTAGGCTAAGGTTGGAATACAGGGATTGTCACACAATCCTGTGTATATACTGAAAAGCATTGAATTGCATACCATAAATCAGTGAGTTGCATAATATAATAATCATATCTCAATACATCTGCTTTTTAAAAAAGACAAGGAAGATATTAGCAGCAACACATAACTGTGATTTAATAGATAAAACATATGAATGCTATATTTGTCCATGAACATGCATTATTTTCAAATACCCATGGGACATTATAAAAAAAAGAGATTTTACATTAGACAATACAGGAAATGTGAATATATTGCCAAAAAAGTAGAACTTCTGTTGTCTACAGTGCAAAAAAATAAGGTATTAAATTTAAAAGATCAATAAAATAATCAAATAGCTTCATCAATTTAAAAAAACGTTTGGGTATAGTAAATATTTTGGATATAATAAAATGGGAATTTCAGTTATATTTAGGAAATAATGATAAGGACAGGATGTATATTATATTGGGGGACATGGCCAGAGTTTATTTACATGACCCAATAGGGGAGCCATTTGCCCATCCCGTGACCAGTTTGAGGGGTCAGGATCTTCCGGCAATGGAGCAGGACCCGAGGCAGGAGGGATCTGCAGCAGGTGAAACTGCAAACCAGGCCAGTCCCCACGCGGGCTGTGAGAGTCGACCGACAGCTTCTGTCACAAGTGATGTCATCAGGAGAGGTGAATGAGACGAGAGGCAGGCAGGCTAACTGCAGAAGGGAAATCAATGGATACAGGGCGCCGCCTTGCAAGAGAATGGGTTGAATAGCAAAGGATTAGCCGGGCTCTGGGGAAAATTGATCTAGCGACCTCTTGGTGACCGTGTAGCGCCAGTCCAGAGGAAGGCTGCAGATTCTCATCACACAAGTTGATTGGAGCTTCCCCTTAACACAGGCCGACCTGAGCTTCGCTTATTGTGAGAACTGTGCATAATGTCAATCAAAGCTTAAGTTCTTTGAAACGTAAAGCTGGCTCTTTGTAACGCTTGTTTGATATTCAAGGCAAAGCCCCAATTACATTTTTTTCACTGTATATGAAATTGAGATTCCTGCCTTTTTAAAAAGATGTGCTTTATGTTATTGATTTGAAAAGCAGAGAAAGAGAGAGAGGGAGAGACTGAGGGAGAAGGAGGTCTTTCACCCACTGGTTCACTCCTCAAGTGGCCACAATAGTCTGGGTTATATCAGGCAGAAGCCAGGAGCCAGGAACTCCATCCGGGTCTCCCACGTGGGTGGCAGGGGCCCAAGAGCTAGGGCCATCCTTTGCTGCTTCCCCAGTCATTAGCAAGGAACTGGGTGGGAAGTGGAGCAGCTGGGACTCAGACCGGCACTCATATGGGATGCTGGGTTCTCAGGCGGTGGCTTAACCCGTTATGCCACAGTGCCACCACCGGTTCCTGTTTAAAGTAAATTAAAGCCAATTCTTTTTCTGTGTTATTTTTCCGAGCATAATCAGGACCTCTTGTAGATTAATCTCTCCTCAACAGTCAGTTCCTTAACGTGAATTGCTTTCTGATTGCTGAAGGTGAGGGCAAAACGCTGGGAGTCTCCGGCTAGTGGAGCCACTTGGCACTGCAGGGAGAGGCTGCCCCACCCCCATCAGAAGGGCTGCAGAGAACAAGATGGGACACACACCGCCCACCTCAGTGTTACCTGGCCCTTCCTGGACTGGAAATCAGATCAGCCGTGGCCAGGTCTGAGGCCTTGGTGACACTACTGCACCCTCTCTCTCCCTGCGCAACTTTTTGCTGAGTCAGCAGGAACAATTGGGTCCGTTTTCTATTGCTGCAAGGCAATGCTACAGATAATCTGTAATAGATAATAGATAATCTGTAATGGATAATCTGTAGGGAAGGGAGGCTGGCAAGTCCGAGAGCATGGCTTCTGAATCAGCTCTGCTTCTGGTGCGGGCCTCGTGCTGTGTCACCAGGAACGGAAGGGAAGGGGGCCAGTGCTGTGGTGTAGCTGGTAAAGTGGCCACCTGCCCACCCGAGATGGGCATCCCTTTGAGTCCCAGCTGCTCTAATGTGCCTGGGAAGGCAGCAGAAGATGGCCCAAGTCCTTGGACCCTCGGACCCACATGAGAGACCCAGAAGAAGCTCCTGGCTCCTGGTTTTGAACCAGAATGGCCCAGCTCCAGCACTGTGGCCATTTGGGGAGCGAATCAGTGGATGGAAGACCTCTCTGTCTTTCTGTCTCTCCCTCTCTCCCACCCAAGTACTGACCAGGCCCTACCCTGCTTAGCTTCCAATATCAGACGAGATAGGGCGCATTCAGGGTGGTAGGGTGGTAAACACCTCTCCTTCCCTCTGTGTGTAGTTCTGCCAATAAATAAGTGAATCTTAGAAGAAGAAGAAGAAGAAGAAGAAGGAGGAGGAGGAGGAGGAGGAGGAGGAGGAGGAGGGATTCATCTGTCACAACCTGTTCTTGGGGGAGGGAACCCCCTCCCTTGAAGACTAAGTCACTCCTGAGAAAGTGGCACTAATCCCTTCCAGAGGGAACAGCGCCTGTGGCCCCAGAACCTCTTTTTTTATTTTAGAGGCAGCGTTACAGACACAGAGAGGGAGAAACAGAGAGAAAGCCTGTTCATCTGCTGGTTCACGCCCCAAATGGTCACAACAGCTGGAGCTGGGCCAGTCTGAAACCAAGAACCAAGAGCTTCTTCTGGGTCTCCCACGTGGGGGCAGGGGCCCAAGGACTTGGGCCATCTTCTACTGCTTTCACGGGCCGTAGCAGAGAGCTGGAATGGAAGAGGGGCAGCCGGGACATGTGGGATGCTGGTGCCACAGGTGGAGGCTTAGCCTACTACACCTCAGCGCCGACCCCCAGCACCTCTTAAAAGCCCCCCCCCCTCCCGGCTTTTGGACGGCAGTTTTCAGCCTAAGTTTTGGAGGGGAACCACGTGAGGTAGACGTCAATCTGCTGCCAGCTGTGGTCCGGCTTTTCTGTTGATGTGTTCTCTCTTACCTCTCACACAGGACATCTTCCTCCAGAGGAACCAGATTCCACTTATTTTATTTTGAAAGGTTGGGGAGGGGAGGCGCGGGGATAAATCTTCTACACAATGGTTCATTTCCCAAATGCCCGCAGCAGTCAGAACTGGGCCAGGCTGAAACTAGGAATAGGAGCACAAAAATCCACGCTTGCCACACGGATGGCAGAGAGCCAGGTGCCTGAGCCACCACTGCCACCTCTCAGTGTGCACTTAGCAGGAAACTGGAAGCGGGGGCAGAGCCGGGACTCGACCCGGGGTCTTCAATGTGGGTCGGAGGCGTCTCAAGCAGCGTCCGAACTTCCAGGCCAAGTGCCCACCCTGTAAGAACCCCAATTCTCTTGACCACAGCTGAGCTCTGTGGGAACAGGGCTGCAAGAGGCATGCCTGGTAACCGGACATATGCCTCCCAGGCACGGCTCTCCTGCCTTTTAGAAACTGCTTAAGTCACACATGAAAATCATCGCTGAGCTGGCCACCAGGATCCATGTCCAAGGTTTAGATTGTCAAGCTCCCTTGGGGAGCCCAAGTTCCCTTGGGGCTGTGAATTCCAAATGCCTGTGCCAGAGAAAAGATGCATTGGATGGTGCCCATGGCATGTCACAGCCCCTTCAAATGCTTATTTTTGTATTTGTACTCCAGATCTACAGACCACAACTCAACTGGGACTCTGATAAAGCTACAGCATTTTTTTAAAAAGATTTATTTATTTATGACCAGTGCCGCGGCTCACTAGGCTAATCCTCCACTTAGCGGCGACGGCACACCGGGTTCTAGTCCCGGTCGGGGCACTGGATTCTGTCCTGGTTGCCCCTCTTCCAGGCCAGCTCTCTGCTGTGGCCAGGGAGTGCAGTGGAGGATGGCCCAAGTGCTTGGGCCCTGCACCCCATGGGAGACCAGGATAAGTACCTGGCTCCTGCCATCAGATCAGCGCGGTGCGCTGGCCGCAGCGCGCCGGCCGTGGCGGCCATTGGAGGGTGAACCAACGGCAAAGGAAGACCTTTCTCTCTGTCTCTCTCTCTCACTGTCCACTCTGCCTGTCAAAAATAAATAAATAAATAAATAAATATTTTTTTAAAAGATTTATTTATTTATTTTAAAGTCAGAGTTACACAGAGAGAGAGGAGAGGCAGAGAGAGAGAGAGAGAGAGAGAGGCCTTCCATCCGCTGGTTCACTCCCCAGTTTGCCGCAATGGCTGGAGCTGCGCCAATCTGAAGCCAGGAGCCAGGAGCTTCTTTTGGGTCTCTCATGCGGGTGCAGGGGGCCAAGGACTTGGTCCATCTTCTACTGCTTTCCCAGGCCATAGCAGAGAGCTGGATTGGAAGTGGAGCAGCCAGGACTTGAACCGGTGCCCATATGGGATGTGGCACTGCAGGCGGCAGCTCTACCCACTACTCCACAGTGCCAGCCCCAGCATTTTTTCAAATCCGGTGTAATGTGTCTGAACCAAGTGACTAGAAAGAACTGGACTCTCAACAATAGCTGACGTGTGGCTGCTGTATCCCTTCCTTTGGCTTACTACAGGTGACCTAAATAACTTCCAAAAGGGGTTTCAGTGTCAAGTATTTCTCCTCCTATTTTTAAAGTTTACCAATGCATGGGAAAACAAAGCTTTTCTTCAAAGCTAAATGATGTTTGAATCAAATTCTGTGCTCATTCAAGCATTTTTTAAAATTACTTTATTTTCATTTATTTGAAATGCAGAGACACAGACATTCCATCCGTGAATTCACTCCCCAAATACCCACAACAACCAGAGCTGGGCCAGTCCAAAACTGAGAGTCAAGAACTCCATCTGGGCCGCCCACATGGGTGGCAGGGACCCAAGTCCTTGAGCCATCATCTGCCTACTGGGGTGTGCATTAGCAGGAATGCCCGATCAGAATCAGAGTAACCAGGCCTTAGTCCAACAAAGAATGCGGACATCCCAGGAAGTAGTTCGACTGCTGTGCTACCTGCCTGTCCCTCTGTGCTCATTTTTAAAACAAGTTTATTTATTTATTTAAAAGGCAGAGTAACTGAGAAAAAGAAGGAGAGTCAGAAAGAGAGATCTTCCATCCACAGGTTCACTCCCCAATTGGCCACAATGGCTGGGGCCAGGCTAAAACCAGGAACCAAGAGCTTTATCAGGGTCTCCCGTGTGGGTGCAGGGCCCAAGCACTTGGTCCATCCTCTGCTGCTTTCCCAGGGCATCAGCGGGGAGCTGGATCGGAAGAAGAGCAGCCGGGACTTGAACACCAGCGTCCAGATGGGATGCCGGCGCTGCAGGCCATCACCTTGACCCACTGTGGCACAGCGACTGCTCATGTTTTGATGCACTTTCTCATGCAGTAACTCAGCTCCAGGTGAATGGGATTGGCACGGGTGCATCCTCCAATGGCTGGGGCTGACTGGCCCGCAGCTCCCTGCTGATCACCAAGTGGAATAAATCCCCCATCCAACCTCGTCGGGTTGGCTCACCCATAGTTTTCTGGGGTTTCCTGGGGTCTTCCCAACATGGCTTTTCACAGCTGTGAGATTTCTAATCTAATTTTTGGCTCCAAAATATCAACCCAATTGGTTGATGCAACTTGTGTGTTTTTACTACTGGGTGCCATCTCGGGATTTTAATATTGAATATTTAATGCATGACTTCATTGATGAATCACTAACAAACAAACAAAACTTGATTTCCATCTGGGGGTGTGCCTTCAGCTCTTCTAATTCGCCCTGTTCATATATCTGTCATGGCCCCAAAGGGTGTGTACAATTATTTCAGTGTGGGAGAATCTCAAGTGATTAGCTACAACCTCAACGTTTTGAAGGTGTGACTGTTGTGGGCACAGTCAGAGAATTAATTAGATTTAAGCAGCCTGTGTGCCCAATGTCTGTCCTTGAAATGAATTGAAGTCCTTCCAAGACAGAGAGAGAGAGAATGAAAGAGAGAAGGATTACTTATGTCCTTTAGAACATTAGTCAAAAAACTTTAAAATGCTTCAGTAATTCTTAAAATGTCAGTAATTGTCCTAGTTCCCTGTGTTTAAAGGGATTTATTGAGAGCTATTTTCCCATGACAATTTAACATGAAAAACTCTGAGCTGAAAAAAAGAAACTAGAATAATTGGCTTTGATGAATTCAAGTTACTGTGCTACACTGGAGCTGTGGGTGCAGTGGGCTCAAAGGGAAGACGTGCTCTGGAAACACAGTCAGGGAATTCACGCATGCCCCGTGGAATCTAACCCACAGGCTGGTGCTGTATGGTGTTTACGTGGTAACTGGGTCAGCCCCAGCTTAGTCGGCTCTTGGTTTCAGGGCTAGGCACAGGACTGTGGTTTTGCAGATAAGATCTCATGCAGGAGCGGCTCCCTATGCATCAGTCTCACAGAGCAAACCCAGCAGGGTGCCTGGGCCCTGGCACCACCCTCCCCAATACTTCAGCCAGAGCCCCAGCCCAGCCCGGAGGACCTGGGGTCTCCCATAGCAAATAACCACATGAGCATGCTCTTGCTCTCTCTCTCTCTCTCGCTCTCTTTTTTTTTTTTTTTTTTTTTTTTTTTTTTACAGGCAGAGTGGACAGTGAGAGAGAGACAGACAGAGAGAAAGGTCTTCCTTTGCCATTGGTTCACCCTCCAATGGCCGCCACGGCCGGCGCGCTGCGGCCGGTGCACTGCGCTGATCCGAAGGGCCATCCTCCACTGCACTCCCTGGCCACAGCAGAGAGCTGGCCTGGAAGGGGGGCAACCGGGACAGAATCCGGCGCCCCGACCGGGACTAGAACCTGGTGTGCCGTTGCCGCTAAGTGGAGGATTAGCCTAGTGAGCCACAGCGCGGGCCGAGCATGCTCTCTTGATCTGGTGACTGCTTGCATGATTTCCAAGCTTCAGGTGGTTTCAGGGGAATGAAGACAACACTGACATTCCCCAGCTTGGTTCAGTAAGAATGGCACCGTCTTCAACTTGGGAAGAAGGTGTCAGAGTCAGAAAAACAATTCTGGGAGGCTGGCATTGTGGCACAGTGGTTAAAGCAATTGCCTGCAATGCTGGCAGCCATACGGGCTCCAGTTCAAGACCTGGCTGCTCCACTTGCAATCCAGCTCCCTGCTAATGCGCCTGGGAAAGCAGCAGAAGATAGCACAAGTGCTTGGGTCCCTGCATATGGGAGACCTGGAGGAAGTTCCTGATTCCTGGCTCCTAGCTTTGCTCGGGCCCAGCCCTAACCATTGAGACCATTTAGGGAGTGAACCAGCAGATGGAAGATCTCTTTTCTTTTTCTCCTTCCCTCTCTTTCTGTAACTGTGCCTTTAAGACAAATAAAAATAAATTTTTTAAAAATCAAGAAACAAAAATTTCTTTTTTTTTTTTAAGATTTATTTTATTTATTTGAAAGACAGAATCACAGAGAGAGGTAGAGACAGAGAGAGAGGTCTTCCATCCTCTGGTTCACTCCCCAGATGGCCACAACGGCCAGAGCTGTGTCGATCTGAAGCCAGGAGCCAGGAGCCTCCTCTGGGTCTCTCACATGGGTGCAGGGGCCCAAGTGCTTGGGCCATCTTGTACTGCTTTCCCAGGTCATAGCAGAGAGCTGGATTGGAAGAGGAGCAGCCGGGACTAGAACCGGTGCCCATGGCTCCCTCAATTTCTTAAATTGTAGATTTCACCTTCTGATTCTATGATCACCCTCAGAATGTTTGTTCATGAACCACATCTGATGGTGTTAAGTTTAGGATAAAGCGTAAAGGCTGAGACACCCTCTTCCAGGAAAGCCCAAACCTTAGAGTTCAGATTGTATCGGCGACAGAGGGGTGGATGGGAAGCAGTCAAGGGCTCACGGGGGCTGGGAGGTGAGCTTGCACACAGGAAATTGACCACAGTCCTCCCAGGAACAGCCCGGTCAAGATGTGGCACCTTCACTTTTGGTCTCTGCCCACCGCGGGCATTATTGGCTGCAGACGTCCCAATACCCTGTGTCATTCACTCAAGATCCAGAGTGGGGAGTGGGCCTGTGCTGTCCCCAGTCTGTGCCTCGCAACCAACATGTTGAGAGGCGGGAAGATGTCTAAGAAGTAGGTGAGATGGAGGGAGCTCCACCCGAAGGAAGGGATTAAAGTGCTCCATCCTGCGTGAGAAGGGATTAGGTCCCCAGACAGCAGGCTGCTGTAAAGGGAACCCCAGTCTCCGCCACAGGTCCCTGCTCCCCCTCTCACAGACGCTCTCGCCACGCAGTGCCATCTGCATGCTAGGACGCAGCTTGAGGCCCTCGCCAGAGGCACCACCCACCACAGCCTGAACTTCCCTGCTTCCAGAATCCGAGCTACTAGGCCTCTTTCCCTTATGCGTTACCCAGCCAGGTATTCTGTTACAGCATCAGAAAACAGCCGAAGCCTGCCACAGGCCTCCCTCGACTTCCCAGCATCCACGAGAGGAAGGGTTTGCCTCTCCAGCTTCCGCCGAGGCTGGGAGGCAGTGGGAGGCGTCGACCTGGAATTGCCCCTTTGCTGAGACCACACAGTAAGGGAAAGACCACTGCTCTGTGTTTGAGGGAGCACTGTGGGTGGAGACAGGAGCTGGGCAGCCAAGCTCATCCAGTGGTCCCCGCCCATCTGAGAAGGCAAAGGGGTACTGAGAACCCTACGAGGGCTTCTCCCTCTTCAGAGACCCCACAGCATCTACGGCAGACCCCACCCGCCAGCCGCACAGTGTGGCCTGCCTGGGGGCCGCCAGTACCTCCCAGCGAGACATCCAGCTTCCTACAGCGATCTCCAAGGAAGCCTGCACAGTGCGCGGAACATGACAATGACTCAAAACATATGTGTCGACCGAGAACATGAAACCAACGGCACATGTGAAAGTGCACTGCACTGCGTTCTGGAAGACTGGCACGGTGTCTGGGGAGAAGACCTGGGGTTGAGTCCATCTCGTCTCTCATCTGCCATCTGGGTCATCCTGGGCTGGTGTTTCCTCCTCTCCAAGCCACAGTGTCTCCCTGTGTGGAGGTGGATGATGATATCAGCCCTGAAGGGTTGTAGGGCGCATTAGACGCTGGCACGTGGCGGGCCCCCAGCACACAGATTAATAACGATTGGACATGCACGTTTGCTATGGTGCTTCTCAGACAGACACTTCACGCCGTGATTAAAGACAAATGTGTCACATCTCTAAGTTCCTCTTAGAGAATCTGTAGTTAACCCCAACTTTGCTTCGCAGTCATGATGTTTTTGAATTTCCAGAGTCCTGACATTTTATATTAGAGGGTGAACGTTTATTAACAAATTGTTTTCAATGACAGTAGAGATAGGAGGGGTACAAACTGATCTGGCCTCTGGAAAAATCTATTTTGTCATTTTTCAGATAACCACAAAGGCTTTTTTATCTTCTAGATTGATTAAAAGATGGAGCCCCCGAGCACGTGGCTAATGAAGGCATTGAATATTCAAATTGCCAATAAGTATTTATTGAGTGTTCATATACAACGAACAATTTGCAAGGCCTGGTTCTCATCACTTAGTGTGCTCCAAGGGCAGGAGACGAGGGGCAGGCAGACAACTAAGGTGAATTGGATCACGGTGCTAGAAGGTGCTAAGCACTAAGGGGGAAAGGAAGGGGTCTGGGAAGGAAGGTTGGGGATAAAGCCCATTTTAAGTAGAAGAGGCCGGGCAGGCAGAGGGAGGAACCCCGTGGGAGCAAAGACTTGTAGAGACCGATGCAGAGAAGCGAAGTCCCCGGATATGCCGCAAGGCCCGAGTGTCTAGAGTGGGTTTCTACACGGCTCTGAAAACTGCCCAGTTCATTTCCCCTAGTCCCTGCTCTCGTAGAGAGAATCAGTGACTCTTTGAGGGAAATGCCTGCCCCCTTCCTCCCGCCTGCCCTTCAAGGATTATATATGGGCTGTGTGCTCAAGGAGGCAGCCAGACTCCTGCTAAGGAAAAGAGTAAGTTCCTTTCTCGTAATAAGCAATGTGTTCCTGCAGGGCTTATTTGCTTTTTAATTTGAAGCCTATGAAAAACTCACCCAAGCTACACACTCAGTGAATTATTTTCCTAAAGGGGCCTATTGATCCCAAACACGTCCAAACAAGAGCCAACGCGATACACCTGGGAATAGGATGCGTCCTCTTGTACGTGGTGGTTTAGTAACCAACCACACCTAGTTCCAAAAAATCCCATGAGATCTGCCAGGATTTCGCTCTCCTTAGGTGGAAGAGGACGAGTCCCAGCACTGTGCCAAGGAGTCACCCTCGACCTGTGGTTCCCGAGAGATTCGCAAAACTGAGATTGTCAGGGAGAGCAACCAGCACCCCCCGCTGTAGATGTCGAGTTCCAGAATCACATGAGGTACACAGATGCCAAGTCTTATCCAGAGTTCCAAGGGTAAATCTCCAGTTCGCTCAGCTTTTTTTTTTTTTTTCCCCTCTCTTCCTGTTTCATCCCAAGCTGCAGCTCTTGACTGCTCAGCTCTGCCCCATGGGATAGAGAAGAGAAGGGAAAGGGTTGTTTTTGATTACTGGTTTCCATGGCAACCGGGAAGCGAGGGGTTTGGGATTGGCAACGGCAGGCTCAGCTAGCTTGGGGACACCTCATGCCCAGATTCGATGGAATAATCAGCTGGGGATCAGGAAGGCGCATCCTTCAGGGGGAACCTGTGCTGGAAATTAGTTTTGGATTCCTGCGGGATCAAGACCACATCTGGGTCCGTTTGTTGGGTCTATTCTCGTCTTGCGTACCCACGTTGCTTTCTCTCCCGAGTCCTCTCTCCTTGACGCCGTAATCAAAGGCAGGCTTGTACCTGAGCCCCTCTTTCTCAGAACAGTCGGCCTCCTATTCCTCTGATTGTGGGAAGCGCGGGGCTTTGGGGGAGGTTTCCTGAACTGTGCAGGGGAGGTGGATTTGAAATGCCGGCCACAGCCTGGAGAGAAGGTCTCTGATTGGACCTCTCGGTCTCCCGCCTGGCGTGGAGAGGACCACAGGACGTGTGCAAAGGTGGTTTTCGTTTCTGCTTTTTTGTTTTAATTTGAGAGACAGAGCTCCCATCCACTGGTTCACTCCCCCACATGCCCACGATGGCCAAGATGGGCCAGGAACTCAATCCAGGTCTCCTGCACCGATGACAGGGACCCTTAGTGCCCAGGCCGTCAGCACTGTCTCCCTGGATGTGGGGCTGGGATGAGAGTTATAACTGCCAGGCCAAATGGCGACCCCAGCATCTTAGCGACTAATCAGTTGCAAATCACCACCAATCTGATCTGAGTGTTCTGCTTTGTTTTTAATGAACTGACATGCCGAGGAACATGGCACAAAATGTAAAGTACACAACTGTGAAATGGTACTATGATCAAAGGACAGAAGACCCTTGTGGCCTCACCCCCCACACACACCCCTACTCCAGGCACTGCCCTGCTTCCTCCTCACATGTCCTGAAGCAGTTTTGCCTGTTTTTGACCTTGGTGTAAACGCGATTCTATAGAATGCACGCAGGGTACTCTCCTTTCATTCGTCTACATTGAAGTAGCCAAAGATAGCTCATTTTTATTACTCTATGGAATTTTCTTGTATGAATTTGCCAAAATGTATCTATTTATCTTTGCAGACATTTGGTTTGTTTCCAGTTTGGGGCTATTCTGAATATGTTCCATGAATGTGCTTGTACATGTCTTTTTTTAAAAAAAAATTTATTTATTTGAGAGGTAGGGTTACAGACAGAGGGACAGAAAGAGAGAGAGGTCTTCCATCCACTGGTTCACTCCTTAAATGGCCACGACAGCTCAAGCTGGGACTATCTGAAGCCAGGAGCCAGGAGTTTCTTCTGGGTCTCCCATGTGGGTGCAAGGGCTGAAGCACTTGGGCCACCTTCCATTGCTTTCCCAAGTGCATTAGCAGGGAGCTGGATAGGAAGAGGAGCAGCTGGGACTCAAACTGGCACCCTTATGAGATGCTAACACTGCAGGCAGAGGCTTAGCCCACTATACCACAGCACTGGCCCCTGTACATGTCTTCTGCAGGGACCCCTAGGAATGGAAACTCTGGGTAGCAGGATGTGGGGTGTTGCCCAGCTGTTTCCTAAAGGAGTTCTTTCAACTTGCACTCAGAGTATACGAGACATCCAATTGCTCCAAGTTCTGGGCTGAATCGTGCCCCCCAAAATTTGTGTGTTGCAGTCCTAACCCCAGTACCCCAAAATATGAGATCCTCTCCTTGGAGACAGGACCTCGAAGGGTATTCATGAAAGTGAATGAGTGGACAGAAGGGGCTGTGACCAGTATGCCCGGTGTTCTTCTGAGATGAGAAGACAAGCAAACGGACACACAGGTGAAGGCTGCATGGAGACACGGGAGGCAGACAGATGTCTACCAAGCCCAGGAGGAGGCCCTCGGGAGAGATAGACCCCATCCACCCCTGGGTCTTGGACTTCAGCCTCCAGAGCTGTGAAGAAAGTTCTGTGGTTGAAGCCTACTAATCGTGGATAGTTTGCTTTGGTGCCTTACGTTACGGCCCAGCAACTAATACATTCCATAGGTCTTTCTCTCTTTCTAGGTTTATTTGTTTATTTGAAAGACAGAGTTACAACAGTGAGGGAAAAGGGAGAGGGCTCTTCCATCCTCTGGTTCACTCCCCAGATGGCCACCATGGCTGGGGCTGCGCCAGGCTGAAGTCAGGAGCCAGGAGCTCCATCTGGGTCTCCCACGTGGGTGGCAGGGACCCAAGCGCTTGGGCCATCTTTGCTGCTTTCCCAGGTGCATGAGCAGGGAGCAGTGGAGCAGCTGAGACTTGAATCGGTGCCTATTTGGGATGCTGGTGCTGCAGGTGGCGGCTTTAACTCACCAAGCCACAGCAGTGACCGCCTCGCCAGCGGTTTCGATTTCAGCCATTCTGGTGGGGGCTGGGGGAGTATTTCATTGTTCACATTCACATTTCCCCAATAACTGCTGAAATAGAACACATGTTTCTACATTTATTAGCCATCTGGACACCCTCTTTGGTGAACTACCTATTCAGTTCTTTTTCTATTGGGAGCTCTTTTCATTATTGGTTTGTAGGAGTTCTCTATACGGTCTGCATGCAAGCCCTCTACCAGAAAATATCTTTGCCCTCTGTGGCTTGCCTATGACTTTTTGCATAGTGACTTTTGATGAGCAGAAGTTCCTCATTTTTTCTTTTTTTTTTTTTTAATATTTGTTTGAAAGGAGAGACAGAGAGAAAAATCTCCCATTACTAATTTATTCCCCAAATTCCTGCAACAGCCAAGGCTGGACCACACCAAATTCTGGAGCTGAAAGCTCCATCCGGGTCTCCCATGTGGGTGGCAGGGGCCTAAGTACTTGGCCATCATCCACTGCCTTCCCAGACACATTAGCAGGAAGCTGGGTTAGAAGCAGAGTAACCAAGACTCAAAGCAGCACTCCAATATGGGATGCAGGTATCTCAAACAGTGGCTTAACCCTCTGCACCACAACGCCCACCTCTGAAATTCATAACTTTAATATAGCCCAATTCATCAGTGTTTTTTGGTTATGTTTTATATTTTGTGTATTAAGGAAACTTCACCTACTCCATGCAAATATATATCTTCTTTTATTACATTTTTTTCCAAAAGCATTATTATTTAAACTGCCACATTTTGATCATCTACATGACAGGACTGATTTCTGGGTATAACCTGAGGTGGCGGTTAAGATTTATTTTTTTCCCTAATAAGGATATCCACTTAATGTAGCACCGTTTATCGAAAAACACGTCTTTTCCCTATTGCACTGTATTTGTCACCTTTACCATAAATTATGTATTCATATATGCATGGATTTATTTCCAGACTCTAGTTGTAGTGCATTGGTCTGTCTCTCCTGTGCCAACATTGCATTGTCACATGATTATAAAGCTATAATAAATCTCAGTATCTATAGTATAAACCCTCCAAATTCATTCATTCGTGTCCAAGCCTGTCTCTGTTATTTTAGGTACTTCACATTATATAACTTTGCAGTCAGTTTGCCAATTTCCCTAAACACTTACTAGAATTTTTATTTGGATTGCATGGAACTCAGAGAGAAAAGACATTTACAAAGTTAAGTTTTTCATGTCATGAACGTGGTATAGCTCTGCATTTGTTTGAGCCATCGTCCATTGATCCCAACAGTGGTTTTCAATTGTCACTGTAGAGGTCTTGTATATATTTCATTAGATATATACCTAATTATTTGCTATTATATACTGTTCTAAGTATGTTTCTCTTACAGTTTAATTTTCTAATTGTCTGTGACTGACACATAGATGTATAATTGATTCTTGTTGTATCCCATGACTGTCACTTTTACTTATTAAATGCAATAGTTTGCCTGTGATTCCTTGGGTTCCCTAGGTATACAGTCATTCCATAACTAACATCAGTTTTATGTCTCCTTTTCAATGCTTGTATTTTTTGTTTTCTTTTCTCTCCTTATTGTATTGCCTAGGCTCTCTCGCACAATGCTGAACAGAAGTGATGATAACCAATGTACTATGACCTGTGTTCTATAATGTTTGTACTACCAAAGCAAGTTTCGTTTCATTCTTAGTTTGCTTTGAATTTTTACTAGGAAGAGGTGCTGAAGTTTATTATATGATTTTGCATCTACGGATGCAATCACATGACTTCCCCCTTTTTCTTATGGGAGATAATATCAATTTATTTAGAATACTAAAGCAAGTTTTTATTTCTTCATCATGACATAGTATCCTATTTTTTTAACTTTTATTTAATGAATATAAATTTCCAAAGTACAGCTTATGGATTACAATGGCTCCCCCCCCCATAGTATCCTATTTGTATATTGCTGAATTTAGTTTCATAATATTTTGTTTAGGAATTTAAATCTATTGTTCATGGGATCAATAGGCTTACGATTTTTTTCCTACAATCTTCTTCTTGGTTTGAGCAGGTTATTCTGTCCCCTCTCTTTCAATAGTCCCCAGAAAAATAGTATTTATTCTCTTCGAATGGTTAGCAGAATTCACCAGTGAAGACTTCTGGACTTTGAATTTTCTTCGTGGGAATATTTTTAATCATGCATTCAATTTATCCAGGAGGTACAAAATTATTCAGATTTTTCTATTTCCTCTTCTGTCACTTTTGGTAGGGTATTTTTTTCTAAATTCCTTCTGAATTTCCAAATTCATCAGTATAAAGAGACATATATCATATCCTCTTTTTAATTATTGGTTACTTAATTATTTATTTTTTATTGATTTAAAAGGCAGAGAGGGCCGGCGCCGCGGCTCACTAGGCTAATCCTCCGTCTGCGGCACCGGCACACAGGGTTCTAGTCCCGGTCGGGGCACCGGATTCTGTCCCGGTTGCCCCTCTTCCAGGCCAGCTCTCTGCTGTGGCCCGGGAGGGCAGTAGAGGATGGCCCAAGTGCTTGGGCCCTGCACCTGCATGGGAGACCAGGAGGAAGCACCTGGCTCCTGGCTTTGGATCAGCGCAGAACGCCGGCCTTAGCAGCCATTTGGGGAGTGAACCAAAGGAAGAAAGACCTTTCTCTCTCTCTCTCTCTGTCTGTCTGTCTCTCTCTCTCTCTCACTGTCTAACTCTGCCTGTCAAAAAAAAAAAAAAAAAAGGCAGAGAGACAGAGACAAACAGAGATAGATCATCTATCCACTGCGTCATTCCTCTAATGCTCATAGCAGCCAGGGGCAAAGTCAGGAGCAGAAACTTAACCCCGGCTTCCCACATGGGTGGCAGGGACTCAAGTACTTGAGCCATTACCTGCTGCCTCCCAGGGTGTGCACTGGTAGGAACCTTGGATTGGAATCAGAGCTGGGACTCAAACCCAGGAATTCAGGGGATGCAGGTATCCCAAGCAGCATCGTAACCGCTGCACGAAACACCCACTCCTTATATATATATAGACAGGCAGAGTGGACAGTGAGAGAGAGAGAGACAGAGAGAACGGTCTTCCTTTGCTGTTGGTTCACCCTCCAATGGCCACCGTGGCCGGCGCACTGCGGCCAGCGCACCACGCTGATCCGATGGCAGGAGCCAGGTACTTCTCCTGGTCTCCCATGGGGTGCAGGGCCCAAGCACCTGGGCCATCCTCCACTGCACTCCTGGGCCACAGCAGAGAGCTGGCCTGGAAGGGGGGCAACCGGGACAGAATCCAGCGCCCTGACCGGGACTAGAACCCGGTGTGCCGGCGCCGCAAGACGGAGGATTAGCCTAGTGAGCCGCGGCGCCAGCCCACTCCTTATATTTTTAATGTCTGAACATCTGCTGTGCTGGACTCTTTGCCAGTCACGTGCTAGTTATTTGTGACTCTTCCTTTCTTTTCTTAATCGGTTTCACCACGAGCTCATAGATTTTAGAATTCTTTTCAGAGCCTGCATTGTGGTGTAGCTGGCAAAGCTCCCACCTGTGACACCAGCATCCCATGTGGATGCCAGTTCGAGACTCAGCTGCTCCACGTTGATCCGGCTCCTTGCTGATGTGACTGGGAAAGCATTAGAAGATGGCCCAGGTGCTTGAGACCCTGCATCCCGAGGGAGTCCCTGATGAAGCTCCTGACTCCTGGCTTTGTATTGGCCCAGCTCCGGCCACTATGGCCATGTGGGGAGGGACCAGCAAATGGAAGAACTTCCTCTCTCTGTCTCTTCCTCTCTCTGTGGCTCTGTCTTTCAAATAAATAGAATAAATCTTTAAAATTTCTCTTCAAAGGACCAATTTTTGTCTTTGCTTCTTTAATGTACATTTGTTCTTAATTTCATTGGCTTCTATCTAATCTTTATTATTTCCCTTCTACTTTCTTTGGTTCCAGCTGCTGTTCTTTTTCTAACTTTCTAAATGGATACCTATACCATTGATTTTCTTTGTGGCACAAGCATTTATGGCTGTGAGAAAGCTTTATCTGCATCCCATCATTTCATTATATTATCTTTTTATAATAGGTTAGTCATAGTATTTTCTGATTTCATTTTAATTTTTCTTTGACTCATCAGATTTTTTGAAAGGTTTTTCAATTTTCAACATTCTGGGACTTTGGATTATCTTTTTATTACTGACTTCTAGCTTCATTCCATTATAGTAAGAAACAGATGCTGTAGGATTTCACTCCTTTAAAATGTGTTCAGACTTGCTTTATGTCTCTTGTAAGCAGTGTGCAATTGGCTTGTGTTTTATTTTTCAGTCGGATGATCTTTGTCTTTTTTTATACTTAAATTAAAATTTCAATGAATTTTTAATTATTTGCCATATTTTAATATTCATTTCATCATATCAGATGTAAGGCAATTAGTGATATGTCAAGCTGAAAATCTAGGGGTGGGCTTTGTTGCATAGTGGGCTAAGATGCCAGTGGGACACTGAACTCATATCAGAGTTCCAGCTTGAGTCCTGGTACTACTCCTTCCAATCCAGCTTCCTGCTAATGTGCCTGGAAAGGCAGCAGAGGATGGCCCAGGTCCCTGATACCCACATGGGAGACCCAGATGGAGTTCCTGACTCCTGGTGGCAGCCTGGCCCAGGCCTGGCCATGTGGGTATTTGGCGAGTGAGCCATGAATGGAAGTGCTCTATGTTCATTTTTCTGTCTTGCCTTATTTTTGATTAACCAAGTCATTCCTTTTTTTTTTTTTAAAGATTTATTTATTTATTTGAGAGGCAGAGTTACAGAGAAAGGGAGAGACAGAGAGAGAGGTCTTCCATCTGCTGGTTCATCCCCCAAATGGCCCCAACGGCTGGAGCTGAGCCAATCCAAAGTCAGGAGCCAGGAGCTTCCTCCGGGTCTCCCAAGTGGGTGCAGGAACCCAAGGACTTGAGCCATCTTCCCCTGCTTTCCCAGGCCATAGCAGGGAGCTGGATCAGAAGTGGAGCAGCTGGGACTTGAACCAGTGGCCATATGGGATGCCGGCACCTCAGGTGGAGGCTTAGCCCACTATGCCACAGCACCAGCCCCTAACCACATCATTCTTATCAAGCCACTTCATCCTCCTAACTTGTAAAATGCATGTTATTTCGCTCTTGAAAATCCAGGAATTACAATATGCATCCTCTATTTATTAGGGTCACTATAAACCAGTACATTTGGTTCTTCCGGGATACGCAGAAGAAAGTCTAGAACGTTTAACTTCATCTCTCCCTGCAGTGGATGCCTGGTGTGCCTGCCTGCCTCCCCTGGGCACTTACTATCCCCGTCAGGTTGGCTTAATTTACAGCTCCCAGCACCTGAGGGCTCTGTGGCTGGGCACGCTGCTGGAAAGACTGGGAAGTGAGGACGTCCCTGACCACAGGCTCTGGGTAAATGTCCCAGCGTCTGCTCCCCGCAGGTGGGGTTACCCTGTGGCGTGCATTCTGCTCCAGCTCCCTACACCTGCTGACAGGATTAGGCTGCGAGGATGCAGATGGTGGGTGCACCCCAGTCTGCACCTCCTGTCCCTGCCTCATTCCCCAGCCTCTTACTGATAGGACCTGGGTTAGTTTCTGAAATAAATGGCTGCAACCCAGATCTTTGGGGATCTGCACCTGGTAATGTCCCTCCCTAGTTTGTACATTTTGAGTCTATATAAAAATCCCATACACCATAATTACTTGTGTTTAATGCAGCCAGGATTCATTTGTATTTACCCATCCTGGGTTTTTTTGTTGTTGTTGTTGTTGTTGTTGTTTTGTTTTGTTTTGTTTTGTTTTACAGGCAGAGTTAGACAGTGAGAGAGAGAGAGAGAGAGAGAGGAAGGTCTTCTTTCCATTGGTTCACCCCTCATTGGCCGCTATAGCCAGTGCACTGCGCCGATCCGAAGCCAAGAGCCAGGAGCCAGGAGCCAGGTGCTTCCTCCTGGTCTCCCATGGAGTGCAGGGCCCAAGCACTTAGGCCATCCTCCACTGCCTTCCTGGGCCACAGCAGAGAGCTGGCCTGGAAGAGGGGCAACCGGGACAGAATCCGGCGCCCTGACCGGGACTAGAACCCGGTGTGCCGGCGCCACAAGGCGGAGGATTAGCCTAGCGAGCCGCAGCACCGGCCCCTTCCTGTTTTTTTTTTTTTTTAATCACGATAGTTACTTCCTGAATTTCCATCCTTAACCCTGGAATTATTTTCAAGTGCTCGGAATATTCCTTCTGGCCTGTTTTCTAGTGTGGGTATAGAAATAACAAATTCCCTCACTGATTTTTTTGTTTGGTTCTGAAGCACATTTTAGCTGCTTTAGGAGTTCTAATTTGCAAACTGTTTTCTCTCAACACGTCACAAATATTCTCGTTTTGGGCCTCTGATGGCATTAATGTTTCCTGTACTCTCCCACCTTTTCTAGCTGTTCTCAGTGGTTGGGGTGGTCAGAAAACTTTGCAGGTACAAGTAACTAAAATGATTGGTTTTTGATCACATGCTCAATACACTTCCTTTAAATAGGGAGCAACAGCATACAGTACAAAGTGAAATGGTCACACGTCCACAAACCCAAACAAGCTTTCAAATTATCTCTATTACCAAAAGGGCACATACCTATGCAAGTAGTTATATGACATAGAAACGTAAAAAGTTCTATATCTTTATCCTAACCACTGAATTCATTTAGGGTGTGTGTATGTGTGTGCGTGTGTCCACATTTGCACATGTATGCTTTCACATTTAAACACGATAACATACTATTCTGCCATGGCCTTTCTCCTTGGTTAACAACGTGTGGTGGACACTCTTTCATGTCGTTGAATTTAGATCGACTTCATTTCTTTTTTTTAATAGTGTTTTTAAAGAGCCTAAGTATTTATTTAAAAGGCAGAGTGACAGAGTGAGAGACAAAGAGATCTTCCATCTACTGGTTCACTCTAAATGGCTGCAGGGCTCGACCAGACCAAAACCAGGAGCCAGAAACTCCATCTGGGATCCGACTCTTTCCTGCGGCAAGCACTCGGTGCTTGAGCCATCATTGGCTGCTCCCAGGAGCTGGATCAGAAGCGGGGTAGCCAAGACTGAAACGGAACCAGTGCTCTGACGTGGGATGCAGGCGTTGCAAACAGTGGGTTAAACCGCCGCACCACATTTATTCTAATAACTTCACAGTATTTTGTGGTAAAGAAGGTATCCTAGCACTTAGAGCACTTATTCATGGAAGTTTACACAATTCCCAACCTGTGCTTTCACAAGCAGTGATCAGTGATCACCCTTGAACACGTACAGTTGCTGCATTTGGACAGGTAATGGCAAACTTGCCCTGTAAAAGTCACACTATCTTTTATATGCCATTTGGTTGCTCGTCATGATGAGATTTTACCAGGTCCCTGGGCCACAGAAAGGGGTACAGATTCTGCTCCTTTAGAAGCAATGGCCTAAGGCCTGTGAGTTAAAAATAGCTTCAGCTTGTTCCATGAATGGCCTGAACTTAGGATGATGTTTGCATTTTTGAAAATCAAAGAAGAACACACAACAGAGATTGCATATGGCCCACAAAGACTACATTTGTTGGATGGCCCATTATAGAAGAGTTTACTGACCAGTGATCTAGAATATTCTTTTCTTTTTTTTTTTTTTTTTTTTTTTTTTGAGAGAACACAAGCTCCCACCTGCTGGTTCATGTCCCATATGCCCTTAAAGTCAGGGCTGGATCAGTCATAAGCCAGGAGCCAGGAATTCAATCCAGGTCTCCCACATGGGTGACAAGGATGCAACTGATTGAGCCATCACCTCCTAGGTATGCCTTAGCGGGAAGCTGGAATGTGGAGTTAGAGCCAGCATTCAAACCCAGGTTTTCCAGTGTGGGACATGGGCAGCTTAACCTAAGGCCAAATGGCCACCCCTGCAGCACCTTTTTTTTTTTTTTTTTTTTTTTTTTTTTGACAGGCAGAGTTAGACACTGAGAGAGAGAGAGAGAAAGGTCTTCTCCCATTGGTTCACCCCCAAAATGGCCACTACGGCCGGCACACTGCACTGATCCGAAGCCAGGAGCCAGGTGCTTCCTCCTGGTCTCCCATGCAGGTGCAGGGCCCTGCAGCACCCTTTTTAAATGCTAATGGGCACCTGAATCCTGGGAATCCACATCCAGAGATCTAGAGTAGGGCTTGGGATTCCACACCCCTAACAAGGTGCCAGGTGGTGTCATTGCCGCTGGTCCTTGGTGGGTACTTGGCGTAGCAAAGCTCTACAGTTTCACTCTCCAATAGCAGCCCTTGAGATGTGGCAAATACAACTGAGCAACAGAACTGTGAATTTTATTTTATTTCCATTAATTTATATTTAAATTTGAAACTGTATTCAGTGATTGGAAATTTTTTAAGTATGTTGGTTATGTGAGTTTTAGATTTATTTGTGGGGTAAAGTGTGAGGGAACAGAGGTGGTGGGAAGGAGAGAGAGAGAGAGGTTTTGTATCTGCTGGTACACTCCCCAGATTGCCACAAGAGCCAGCACTGGGTCAGTTCGAAGCCAAAGCCAGGAGCCAGGAGCTTCTTCCAGGTCTCCCACATGGGTAGCAGGGCCCAAATGCATGGGCCGTCTTCTGCTGCTTTCCCAGGCACATGAGCAGGGAGCTGGATCGAGCAGAACAGCTGAGACTTGAACCAGCGCTCTGGTACAGGATGCTGGCGTTGCGTGTAGTAGTTCAGCTCACTGTGCTGCCCCTGGCCACTGAATCTACTTTTCATATTAGTCATTTTTCCAAATTGAGACATGCTGAACAGGTAAAATGTGTGCCTCTTTCAAAGATTTTGCATAAAAACATTGTAGAGTTTCTCAGCAGTACTTTTTATACTGACTATATGATTTTTTTTTAAAAAAAGTATTTATTTATTTGAAAGTCAAAGCTACACAGAGAGAGGAGGAGAGGCAGAGAGAGGGAAAGAGAGGTCTTCCATTCGCTGGTTCACTCCCCAGTTGGCTGCAGCAGTTGGATCTGCGCCGATCCGAAACCAGTAGCCAGGAGCTTCTTCCAGGTCTCCCATGTGGGTGCAGGGGCCCAAGGACTTGGACCATCTTCTACTGCTTTGCCAGGCCATGCAGAGAGCTGGATCAGAAGAGGAGCAGCCGGGACTTGAACCGGCCCCCATATGGGACACTGCACTGCAGGCAGCGACTTACCTGCTGCGCCACAGCACCGGCCCCAATGAAATAATTTTTAATACACCAAGTTCTTTTAAAATTAATTTTAGCTGCTTCTTTTTACTTTTTTAATGTAGCTATTAGGAAAATTTAAGATACTTTCATAGCTCATGTTCTGTTTCTGTTGGACCGCACTGAGGCAGCGTGGTCCCGGGCTGTGCCTGAATGTTCTCAGCTGTGAAAGGCTCTGAGTCTATCAGGCAGGTGTAGGTGGCACAGTGAGGGAAGCAAGTTTGCGGAAGGTGTTGTAAAGAATAAAATAATTAATGGATGAAAATTAGCCATTTGTCTAGGAAGTCTTAGGTCAGTAAGGAACTCTGCATCTCATCCCCTTAAAATCCATATTTCTCTCCAAAGGCATGGTATTTTTTTTTAAGGAGTCCTAGAGAGAGAAACAGAGACAGAGAGACAAAGAGTTGCATCCACTGGTTCAGTCCCCAGACGGCCACAACAGCCAGGGTTGGACCAAGCCCAATCCAGGAGCCAAGAACTCCATCCCGGTCTCCCATGTGGATGACAGGGACCCAAGTATTCAGGCCATCAGCGGCTGTTTTCCAGGCACATCAACGGGGAGCTGGATCGGAAGAGGAGCAGCCAGGACTCAAACAGGTGCTGCAATCATGGGACGGCGGCATCGCAAGCAGCAGCTTTAACCTGCTGCACCAGAGCGCCAGCCCTGAAATGGGCGTTGACGCATCGCGCCGAGAAATCCACTTTGCCCAGGTTCTTCCCTTAGAGCTTTCCGGTTTCAGCTCCTGCGATGAGGGCATAGATCCCTTGTGAGCTCATCTTGATCTTGATCTTGGCACGTTTGTAGAGATGGAGCCCTGGACTATGCATGATGTGTGGTTTATTTCCAGGCTGTCTCTTCTATCAGTCTATAAGTAGGGTCTTCACTAAATCTCAGAAAATCCATAGGAGAAGAAAACTATGTGTGGATTTAAAAAATATTTTTACGCCAAAATCAAGTTAGCTTTTAATTACATTTTCCCACAAGCTTTAAGGCATCTCAGCAGGATCACAATGTTTGATTACTGCTGCTTTGTAGTAAGCACTCAACTTTGTTTTTTTTTTTTTAATATTTATCCATTTTATTTTAAAGGCAGAGTTACAGAGAGAGAGGGGCACACAGAGAGAGAGAGAGGCCCTCCATCGCTGGTTCTCCTCAAAAGGCTGCAACGGCCAGAGCTGGGCCAGGTTGAAGCCAGGACCAGGAGCCAGGAGCTTCCTCTGGGTCTCCCACGAGGCTGGCAGAGCCCAAGCACCTGGGCCATCTTTCTGCCTCTTTCCCAGGCGCATCAGCAGGGAGCCGCACTGGAAGTGGAGCACCTGAATACTGAACTGACACCCATATGGGAAGCCGGTGTTGCAGGCAGTGGCTTAACCTAATGCCACAGCAAGGGCCTCGTTGATCTTTTTCAAGATTGGTTTTGCTATTTGGGATTCCTTGCACCTCCATATGGATTTGGAAGATGTTTTTTGCTATTTCTGAAAAAAAAAAAAGTCACTGAGATTTTTATAGGAATTGAGTTGAATCTGTAGGCTGCTTTGGGTAGTACTGAGATCTTCACAGCATTAAGTTTTCCAGTTTCTGAACACGGGATATCTGTGCTTCACTGATATTTTCTTTCTTTCAGAACTGTTTTGTGCATTTCATTGTACAAACCTTTTACCTCCGTAGTTAACTCCTATGTATTTTCATTTTTTTATTCCACCCTAAATAGAATTCTCATGATTTCCTTTTCAGATTGTTCATTGTTAATATATAGAAATACAACTGATCCTTGTGTGTTGTATAATGCTATTTTACTGAATATATTTATTAGCTATAAAAAGAGAGAAAATCCCATTGGTTACGTATTAAAAATGAGGATGACAAAACTTTGATATGTAAAAGTTAATAGGAGGCCGGCACTGCGGCTCACTAGGCTAATCCTCCACCTTGCGGCGCCAGCACACCAGGTTCTAGTCCCGGTCAGGGCGCCGGATTCTGTCCTGGTTGCCCCTCTTCCAGGCCAGCTCTCTGCTGTAGCCAGGGAAGGCAGTGGAGGATGGCCCAAGTGCTTGGGCCCTGCACCCCATGGGAGACCAGGAGAAGCACCTGGCTCCTGCCATCAGATCAGCGCGGTGCCAGGCTGCAGTGCGCCGGCCGCGGCAGCCATTGGAGGGTGAACCAACGGCAAAGGAAGACCTTTCTCTCTGTCTCTCTCTCTCACTGTCCACTCTGCCTGTCAAAAAAAAAAAAAAAAAGTTAATAGGAGAGGCTGGTGCTGTGATGTAGCAGGTAAATCCGCTGCCTGCAGTGCTCCTCTTCCAATCCAGCTCCCTGTGATGGCCTGGGAAAGCAGTGGAAGATGGCCCAAGTCCTTGGGCCCCTGTACCCATGTGGGAGACCCAGATGGAGTTTCAGGCTCCTGGCTTTCGCCTGGCCCAGCCCCGGCTGTTGTGGCCATTTGGGGATGAACTAGCAGATGGAAGATTCTCTCTTTCTGTTACTCTGCCTTTCAAGAAATAAAGGAATCTCTTTTAGAAAATGGAGCCAGGGGACCATGAAGGAGGGGCCCTGGTGGACACATGCCTTGGCATAACCGTTAGAACTCTGTGAATCGGCGATATCCCAAGGTAAGTTGCTTGCACAAGGATACTTGCTTCGTGGATGTCTATTTCCACTGCTGAGCTGACGCCAACGCCTGCCACAAACCCTTAAAGCCAAAGGTCCTTGTTTCAGTTCAGCTCATGTGGACTTCTCCCTTTGACCTCTTAAAAGCTTCCCCTTGGCACAGTCTCTTTGGATGAGCCCCCATCCACGACAGCGCGTGTGCCCGAGATTACGATCCTCTGCTGTTTCTGAATAAACTCTTTGTTTTGGAGAACTGATCTCTCTATTGCTCAATGTAAGCTGACAGGGGACAGAGAGGCAGTATCCCTGCGGTGACAGTATTTTAGGGATTAGTGAAAAATTATTGAACGTCTTAAAAATTAAAGCCATATCTGAGGTTATGCGTAAGCCAAATGAAATTCAGAAGACATCGAGCTGGCAGGGACTGCCAAGGAGAAGCACTGATGGGGCCTGGGGGTGGACTCTGCTCCTCCTTGCTGTCCCTTGTTTGTTCTCTTGCTGATAATACAAAACTCTGCTTTGGGGAAGCAGCCTGGCCCGGCCAAGTCAGAGTGCTAGTGATTGGTTCAGGGGAGGCCCGGGCACATGATCAGGCTAAGGCCATCAGAGAGTCCTCCTGGGGACACGGATGATGACAGCCGGGACGAAGACTGAGAGCGGTTGCAGCTGACTCATCTCAACAGGAACAGCGCCGTAGCAGCTCGGCAGCGAGCTCCTGGAGCCCTGTGCAAGGGTGCTCTGTCTGTTCTTGGATTCTGGGAGCTTCTCTGCTTTTATCCCCCATAGATCATTTGGTTTACTTGATTTCGTTTGCCTGTGAGTCAGCGCGTTCCATAAGTAAGACTGATGAATTCTGGACTTGACCAGTGAGAGAACACAGGAAAAGGTCCTTCAGCCCATCGCCCGTTGCCATTAGTGGTCTCAGAAGGACACAATCTGGCCTGGCCGTGCAGACGCAGTGGGTCCCCCAGCGTCACCTATTAAGAAACTGCACGTCCCTACCAAGTTTTTCCTTAGATCAGATTTAAAATGTTCATTATTTGGACCGTATCCATCTGATGCTATTATCTCACATAATATTTCATACATATTGAGATACTTATTAAATGCCCATTAAGAGACAAGGATGCCAAAACATTGTTGCAGAGTGATGGGTCCATAGGCATTCATTATCCTAGTTTCTTAATTTTTATGAAGTTTGAAAATTTCCATAATAAATAATTTTTTAAAAGATTTATTTATTTATTTGAAAGGCAGAGTTACGGAGAGGCAGAGGCAGAGAGAGAGAGAGAGATCTTCCATCTGCTGGTTCACTCCCCAGATGGCCATAACAGCCAAAGCTGAGCTGATCCAAAGCCAGGAGCCATGAGCTTCTTTTGGGTCTCCCACGTGGGTGCAGGGGCCCAAGGACTTGAGCCATCTTCTACTGCTTTCCCAGGCCTTGGCAGAGAGCTCGATAAGAAGTGGAGCAGCCAGGACTCAAACTTGCACCCATATGGGATGCCAGCACTGCAGGCAGTGGCCTCACCTGCTAAACCACAGTGCTGGCCCCCTTAAATAATTTTTTTAAAAAATCTGTCCTGTGTATGATATGATGACAATCATGTGAGAAGCACAAGACGAGACCCTTCCTTCGAAAAGGGTAGAAGGCCGGCGCCACGGCTCACTAGGCTAATCCTCTGCCTGCGGCACCGGTACCCCGGGTTCTAGTCCTGGTCGGGGCGCCGGATTCTGTCTTGATTGCTCCTCTTCCAGTCCAGCTCTGCTGTGGCCCGGGAAGGCAGTGGAGGATGGCCCAGGTCCTTGGGCCCTGCACCCGCATGCGAGACCAGGAGAAGCACTTGGCTTCTGGCTCCGGATCAGCGCAGCGCGCTGGCCGTAGCGACCATTTTGGGGGTGAACCAACGGAAGGAAGACCTTTCTGCCTGTCAAAAAAAAAAAAAAAATGGGTGTAAGTCCAAGGAAAAGAAAAACAGCACTTACAGTCCATGCAGACAAGCTTGTATGAGCACCAGCAAGGAACGAGGTTCTCTTGACTACAGAGACCTTGGAAGAACGTGCACTTGACCTGAGGGAGCTGGAAGGGCTCACAGATAATAAGCTGTGCGAATGGTGTGGTGGGCACCGGGGCTGCTGTGACACACTCGCTGGACCTGTGACTTCTCCTGAGCCTGATTGAGGTGGTGGCCCAGCCTGCTGACTGCAAGAGGACCAGTGAAGACAGAGATAGGGGGCTTCCAGACCCTGGCTTGGCAGGGGTGGGGCAGGGCATGTCCTCCGAACGCATGAGGGAGCCATCCACTGAGTTGCTGCTTGGGTGGGGGGTGAGAACCCATGGAGCCATGCTTTGGCCAGGGTGTGTGACACACGAGTTGCCTTCTAAGGAGTGAATCCCGTTACCTGCAGAACTAGCAAAGCTTAGTGTTAAGAGTGGGCACTGACATCTGATGCTGTAGATTTAGAATCTAGCTCCACTATTTCAGTTGTTAATTTAAAAAAAAATTCAATTGTGGTAAAAAATATAGATAATATAAAATCTACCATCTTACCAGGGTTCAAAGGTGTCAAGCACATTGCACATGGTTGTACAGCAATCTCCAGAATTCTCCTTCGTCTTGCCAAACTGAAACTGTGACTGTCCCCTCTCTCCTTCCCCCAGCCCCTGGCCACTGTCATCCTACCATCTGTCTCCAAGAATCAGATTCCTTTAGGGGCCTCATGTAAGTAGAATAATGGAGTGTTTTCCCTCTGTGACTGGCTTATCTGACTTAGCTTACTGTCCTCAGTGTTCATCCACGGCACAGCGCGTGTCAGAATTTCCTGCCTGGGACTCGCACTGTGGCCTAGGGAGTTAAGCTACTGCCCGGGACGCTGGCATCCTATGTGAGCGCCTGTTCAAGGCCCAGCTGCGGCACTTCCCATCCAGCTCCCTGCTAATGTGCCAGGGAAAGCGGCAGAAGACGGCCTGTGTGCTTGCGACCCTGCCACCCAGGTGGGCAACCCACGTGGGTGGAGTTCTAGGCTTTTGGCTTCAGCCTGGCCCAGTGCCAGCTGCTGAGGCCATTTGGGGAGTGAAACAGCAGACAAAAGATCTCCCCCCCCCCCACCTTGTAATCTGCCTTTCAAATAAACAAGCAAATCTTTAAAACAGGTTCCTTCCTTTTAAAGGCTGAATAACGTTCCAGCGTAAGGACATACACATCCTTCTCTCTGTGGGATTTTGGGTTGCTTCCAACCTACAATGCTGCTGTGAGAGTATACAGGCACCTTTTACAAATCTTTGTTTATTTGAAAGGCAGAGAGAGAGAGAGCAAGCGAGCGAGCTCCCATCTGCTGGTTCACTCCCCAAACACCTGCAATGGTCAGGACTGGACCCATGCTGGGAGCCAGGAGCTCAGTCTAGGTGGCTCCCACATGGGTGGTGGAACCTGGTAGCTCGAGCCATCACTGCTGTCTCCCAGGGTCATCACGAGCAGGAAGCTGGAGTCAGGAGCAGCAGCTGGGCCTCTCACTGGGGTACCCCTAAATGGGACGCGGCCCCCCCAAGAGCTGAGCAGGTGCCCCATAGGCCACACTGTTCTACACTCCCACCTGCAATGTGTGAATGGTCCAACTGGCCCGTGTTCTGGGCAACCCTTGTCATTTCCTGTTTTAAATTATGATCGGCTTTCTTGTAGGTGAGGTTGGCTACTTCAACCCACATGGGGTTTGGAGAGTGTAGACCTCCACACGTCCGTCCCGGTAGCAAAAGGACACGGAGGGGCGCCATGATCGATGGACGCAAAGGCACGGAAGAGGACCCTGTGGGAGAAAGTCGCGGACCAGCCAGTGCCAGAGACCCGAAAGACTCCGCGGCAGAAGCCCGGGCTGCACGGGTGGGGGAAGTGCAGCGGGGCCACACCCAGAAAGCTGCGCAGGGCCGGGCCGCTTTCCCCCGCGAGGACACGGAGAAGAGGCTGGCAGAGGGCAGAGAGGAAGCACAGCTATGAAAAGAAGAGATGAATCGGTCCACAGCGAAAAACCCAACCCGCCGAGGGCCAGCTCGGGTCGTCCGTGCCCGCCGCTTACACATACACCCGGGCGAAACCAGCAGGCGGATGATTCCCAAAGACAGCAGACATCAGGCAAATAAACCAGCCATAGAGCCAGGACGTTCGGAGAGCGGGATCCGGGCTAGTACTAGACCGGAGATACCAACGTCAAGCTATACAGAATGAGGGACAGTTTTACCGGACAGTGAGGAAGTACTATTTTTGGAAATCCTTACTGAAAGTAGTTTGTTTCCTGGGAGGGAAAGCTCAGGCCTCCCCCGGATCAGTCGAGTAACTCAACGAGGTTCGGTCTCTGGCTTCTTTGATTTTTTTTCTTTTTTCCTTTTTTCAGTCAAAGTGAACATTTCCTGATTCCCAACGGAAAAACCATCAAACGCAAACTCAGCATGTCTGAAAACAAGCACATCCTTTTAAAGGATTTATTTATTTATTTGTTTTTAATTTATTTATTTACTTGAAAGGCAGAGAAGGGGCAGAGAGAGATCTTCCATCCACTGGCTCACTCCCTCAATAGCCACAGCAGCAGGATCTTGGTCAGGTTGAAGTCAGGAGCCAAGAACTCCTTCCTCGTCTCCCACGGGGGTGTCAGAGGCCCGAGCACTTGGGCCAGCTTCCCTTGCCTTCCCCAAGCACATTAGCAGGGAGCTACGTAGAAAGTGGAGCAGCCGGGACTGGAACAGTGGCTTTATCCACTGTGCTACATCAGCCCCACAAACTCATCTTCCTCCTTTTCCACTCAGACTCTTAAGAAAATCCCTATGACTGGCAATTTGGCACAACTGGCTAAGACACCGCTTACAATGACGATGGCATCCCATATCCGAGCACTGCTCCACTTATCATCCAGCTCCCTGCTAAGGCACCTGGGAAGGCAGTGGAAGATGGCCCAAGTATTTGTGACCCTGTCGCCCACCTGGGAGACTGGGATGGAGCTCCAGGCTTCTGACCCAGCCCCAGCGGTTGTGGCCATTTGGGGAGTGAGCCAGCAGACAGAAGATATCACTCTTTCTCGCCCTCTCTCTCCTCTCCCATCACACTGTTTTTCAAATAAATAAATCTGGGGCCCGTGCTGTGGTGCAGGAGGTTAATCCTCCACCTGTGGCATTGGCATCCCATGTGGGTGCTGGTTCTAGTCCCAGCTGCTCCTCTTCCAATCCAGCTCTCTGCTATGGCCTGGGAAAGCAGTAAAAGATAGCCCAAAACCTTGGGCCCCTGCACCCATGTGGGAGACCAGGAAGAAGCTCCTGGCTCCTGGCTTCAGATCAGTGCAGCTCCGACCATCACCGCCATTTGGGGGGTGAACCAGTGGATGGGAAGGCCTCTCTCTCTGTCTCTCCCTCTCACTGTCTGTAACTCTACCTCTCTTATAAATAAAATAAGATCTTTAAAAAGAAATAAAATAGCTGTAGGGAAATAGTCCCCAGCATTCAAAATTTAAAATAAATAAATAAATAAATAAATAAATCTTGGCAAAAAATTAGATTCCAGGGACCCCCACGGCCATTGGTGTCACCTACACTTCTCGTCACTCCCTCTGAGGCTCTTTCTGAAGCTGCCTCCCCCTGTGTCCCCTGCTGCCCCAGTCTGTCCTCCCTCCAGCCTTCTCGCCGCGGGGACTCACCTCTCAGCTCCTCCTCACTCCCTCCACCTCCGAGCCCCTTCTCCAGGAAGGTAGGCTCCCCTTCATCCACAGGGATTCATTCCAAGACATGGCACAGATTCCTGAAACCATGGGCAGTGCTGGGCCCCAGATGCTACGCATGCACCTGTGAGGGTTTCATCATTACACTGGCATAGTGGGGTAGGCGTTCAGTCTAGCAGTTAAGGTGTCCACGTCCCGCATTGGAGTATCCGGATTCTGTTCCCAACTCCAGCCCCTGACATTAGCCCGTTGCCAGTGCAGACCCTAGGAGGTGGCAGTGGTGAGTTCCTGCCTCCCACATGGGAAACAGGGATTGAGTTCCCAGATCCTAGCTCTGTCCCCAGCCCAGCCCCAGCCATTGTAGGCATTTAGATAGTGAACCAACAAGTGGGAGCTGTGTGCGTGTGTGTGTGTGTGCGCGTGCACACACATGCTTCCCAAATAAGAAAATATATTCTTAAAACAATTTTAACTAAATTAATCATACTAACAGACTACCACGAATAATAAAAGTGGAATAATAACAACAATATATTGTAATAAAAATTATTTAGGATTTACAAATTGCTTATTTCTGGAATTTTTCATTTAATATTTTTGGACTATGGTTCACCAAAGGTAATTGAAACTGCAAAGGTCAAAACTGTGGGTTAAGGGGGACACCACCCCCTCTGCTCCACAGCTGGTCTGGGCCTAGATCTGTGCACAGCTCCCAGACTTATGAAGAGTGGCCCGTACCCTTTAGAATGAAGCTCTGAGCAAATTTACCCACAGCCCATAGGTAAGTGCTGCTTCTGGGACTTTCACCCTATTTTTAAAAAGTTAGATCAGCAAAACAATATTAAAATAGCAACAAAAATTCGAGGCAAAAATTGGCCACAATTGCATCAGCCACGTGAACCGGGATTTCTCGATGGCCACAGTGGCCTCTTGTCGACGTGCTCTGTCAGTCTGTACAGATTTGCACAGTGCTGTGCCTTCCTACCTGACTTACCGCGATCTCGTGAGTGTAAGTTTCCATTTTGTTACATTTGCTTTCTAATTTCCCCTCTGGCTTTGGCCGTGGCCATTGGTGCTAACGACACGTACACCTGGACATTTTTTCTAGCTATAAACTAGATCCCCAGTTGTGTCACCCCAGAGGCAGGGGGCAGGTGTATTTTGGTTCAACAGCCATTGTTAGATGTTTGTTTCCCCAAAGTATTGCCACAGTTCATGTTTCTGCCGACAATGGTAGGAGAGTTGATCTCCTGTATTGACTGGCGCTATCATTTTTGCCAGTTTGAAGAGTTTTTGTTTTTGTTTTTGTTTTTGTTTTCAGAAAATGTGCCTCAGGGGCCAGCGTTACAGCATAATGGGTAAAGCCGCCCCCTGAGACGCTGACATCCCATATAGGCACTGGCTCCTGTCCTGGCTGCTCCACTTCCACTCCAGCTCGCTGCTAACATTCTGGGAAAAGACGTAGAAGATGGCTCAACTGCTCGGGCCTCCGCTACCCACATGGATAAAGCTTCGGCCTGGCCCAGCCTTGGCTGTTGTGGCTGTGGGGCGAGTGAACCAGCAGATGGAAGAATTCTGACTTTCAAATAAATAAATAAGTAATTCTAAAAAAAAGAGCTTTTTTTTCTTCAATTTGCATATCCCTGGTTACTAACAAAACTGATCTTTTCATCATTTTATTGCTCTTGGAACTTCTCTT
Organism: Oryctolagus cuniculus; assembly: GCF_964237555.1. NCBI lineage: Eukaryota > Metazoa > Chordata > Mammalia > Lagomorpha > Leporidae > Oryctolagus > Oryctolagus cuniculus. The sequence goes on along the minus strand of NC_091449.1, from coordinate 21,506,614 downwards.
TCAGTGAGAAGCCTATTAAAGCCTTTTCCTATTTTTCTGTCCAGTTGTTTGTGTGGTCTTTCCCAAGTCCAGGCTCTTCATGTAGAGGGGGCATTAACCCTTCACCTGCCATGCACATTGCAGGAGATTTGCCCTTTGGTTCTGAGTGCACCTGATCGGCTGCCTCCCATCATTCTCCTTCTCCGCTGGTGAATTCCCTTCCAAATGGAGTGAGGCTTAAGCATCTCTGGGGAATGAACGGCTGGGAGTAAAAGACCTGAGTTCTAGAATGAAGGGAAGGGCCGGGCAGAGAATGGCCCAAGACGTGTTCAGAGAGAAAAGCAGGAGCTGGATCGTGCGGGAGCCTTGTCAGGTTTAAGTGCAAAGCAAAGATCTGAGTTGGGCTCTGCCTCCAGACGCTACACGGAAAATGCATTGCAAGGGAGCAGGACTGGAAGCCAGGAGGCTGTCACCGTTGACCTGGTGAGAGACACTGGGGCCTGGATTCCTAGGGAGGGAGTGGGTGGTGAGTATATGCAGAGGCTGATGGATATATTTTGTGCCATCATGAAAGTTAATATGGGCTGGTGCCGCAGCTCACTAGGCTAATCCTCCGCCTTGCGGTGCCGGCACACCGGGTTCTAGTCCCGGTCAGGGCGCCGGATTCTGTCCCAGTTGCCCCTCTTCCAGGCCAGCTCTCTGCTGTGGCCAGGGAGTGCAGTGGAGGATGGCCCAAGTGCTTGAGCCCTGCACCCCATGGGAGACCAGGAGAAGCACCTGGCTCCTGCCATCGGATCAGTGCGGTGTGCTGGCCGCAGCGCGCCAGCCGTGGCGGCCATTGGAGGGTGAACCAACGGCAAAGGAAGACCTTTCTCTCTGTCTCTCTCTCTCTCACTGTCCACTCTGCCTGTTAAAAAAAAAAAAGTTAATACAAGAGTACTTTGAGGGCTGTACCCACGTGGGAGACCCAGAAGAAGCTCCTGGCTCCTGGCTTCAGATTGACGCAGCTCCAGCCATTACAACCATTTAGGGAGTGAACCAGTGGATGAAGCCCCCCCCCCCCACCCGCCGCCTCTGCTCTCTGTAACTCTGCTTTCAAATAAAATAATCTTAAAAAAAAAAAAGAAAAAGAAAAAAGCTAAGCATGGATTTCAAAAGTTCTTTCATCAAAATCCTTTTTCATTCCATTTTGGGGGCTTTTTGAAGTCACCTCCAAGACTTGTATTTAAAGCCAGCATAGGGCCCAGAGCCGAGGCTCACTTGGTTAATCCTCCACCTGCGGCACTGGCATCCCATATGGGCGCCAGGTTCTAGTCCCGGTTGCTTCTCTTCCAGCCCAGCTCTCTGCTGTGGCCCAGGAAGGCAGTGGAGGATGGCCCAAGTGCTTGGGCCCTGCACCCGCATGGGAGACCAGGAGGAAGCACCTGGCTCCTGGTTTCTGATCAGCGCAGCGCCAGCCCTGGCAGCCATTTGGGGAGTGAACCAACAGAAGGAAGACCTTTCTCTCTGTCTCTCTCTCTCACTCTCTTTAACTTTACCGGTCTAATAAATAAATAAACAGTCTTTAAAAAAATAAAGCCAGCATAGAGGAGCAGATTCCTGGGGCGATGGGAAGGGATATAGAGATGGAGGAGACCACCACGCCCAGAACCTGGGAGAGGAGCAGCAGATAAGTGCTACTGGGCAGAATCGTGTGGAAGCCAAGGGAAAGTGTTTCAACAAGGGGAGAGTGGTGTAGACCGCAGTGAGAAGGAATGTGGGATGAGGACCGAGAGCTGGGAGCTCGGGGGGCGCCTGACCAAAGGTGGTTTGAGTCAAGGGTCTGGGGCCTGGGAAGTAGATTGGACTAAGGGGGAAACAAATGGCAGGTGAATAAGCAGCCACAGGACATGGCGACGACTTGGCTGTGGCTGAGTCGGGAGGTGGGCAGAAAGGGGCAGATTGGAGAGAGTTTTGTTTGCATACGGGAGCAGTCAGTGCTGGCTGGCTGGTGCTGGCCTGGGAGAAAGGGCTTGACCTGGGGTAGGAGGAGCCACCTCCCTGATGAAGATGAGGATGAGTGAAGGCTGATGAAGGGATGAAGGGGGAAGAAGAGTGAAGAAAAAGCCCAGCTCAGAAATTCCAGAATACCAACGATCCGGAGTGGATCTGAACACAGAGCTGGAGAGAGCCCGAGGACTCACGGAGGGATGGAGTGCTGTGCTGGCAGTGCGCCTGTTGTGGCCAACAGCTCGGGGGCAGTGGAGCAGCCCCAGGAGTGCGCTTCAGCAAGTTTGCAGGGAAACGGCGTTGAAGGGCAAGTTTAGGGCAGGCATTTGGCCAGGCAGTTACGACACCGCTTGGGACGGCTGCACCCTGCCTCGAAGTGCAGTTGCAAATCTCCGCTCCGCTTTTCTGACCCAGCTTCCTGCTTCCCTGAGAAGCAACGGATGATCGCGCAAGTACTGGGTTCCTGCCACCCCCAGGAGAGACGCAGGCTGGATTCTGAGCCTCTGGGTTTGGCCTGGCCCAGCCCTGACTACTTTGAGCATGGAGGGAGTGAATCAGTAGATGGAAGATCTCTCTCTCTCTCTCTCTCTCACACACACACTTGCTGTACCTTTCAAGTAGATATAAATGGATAAAACTTGTTTTAAAAGAAAGATTTATTTTATTTGAAAGTCAGAGTTACAGAGAGAGAGGGAGAGACGGAGAAAAATCTTCCATGCGCTGGTTCACTCTTCCAAATGACCACAATGGACAGGATTCATTTGGGCCAAAGCCAGGAGCCAGGAGCTTCTTCCAGGTCTCCCATGCGGGTGCAGGGGCCCAAGCACTTGGGCCATGTTCTGCTGCTTTCTCACTGGCATTATCAAGGAGCTGGTCGGAAGTGAAGCAACCGGGACCTGAACGGACGCCCATATGGGATGCTGGCATCACAGATGACTACTTAACCCACTGCTCCACAACGCCAGCCCTCAAAACTCTTTTCTTTAAAAAAGCATAAGTTTGGGGCCAGTGCTGTGTCGTAGCGGGTAAAACTAATACCTGCCGTGCCAGCATCCCATATGGGTGCAGGTTTGAGTCCCGGCTGCTCCACTTCTGATCCGGCTCTCTGCTATGGCCTGGGAAAGCAGTAGAGGATGGCCCAAGTCCTTGCATCCCTGCACCTGCATGGGAGACCCGGAAGTAACTCCTGACTCCTGGCTTTGGATCAGCACAGATCCGGCAGTTTTGGCCATCTGGGGAGTGACCATCTGATGGAAGACCTCTCTCTCTCTCTCTCTCCTTCTCTCTGTGTGTAACTTTGACTTTCAAATAAATAAAGAAATCTTTTTTTTAAAAAAAGTATAAGTTTAATTTGGTACAAAGATTTTTGAAATTCATACTTTTTTTCATAATACACATTCCCATGAATTTTTGAAGACCCTCCCCCAGGCAGTTCTGAAAAAAATTTATTTTTTAAAAAGATTTATTTTACTTATTTGAAAGGCAGAGTCACACAGAGAGAGGGAGAGACACACACACAGAGAGAGAGAGAGAGAGAGATCTTCCATCTGCTAGTTCACTCCCCAAATGGTCACAATGGCTGGGGCTGGGCCAGGCCTAAGCCAGGAGCCAGGAACTCCATCAGGGTCTCCCACAAGGGTGGCAGGGGCCCAACTACTTGGTCCATTTTCAGCTGTTTTCCCAGGCACATTAGCAGGGAGTTGGATCAAAAGTGGAGCAGTACCTAAATGAAAGATCTCTGCGAGTGAGATCCCAGTGGAAAGAACGGGGCCATCAAAGAAGGAGGTACCTTTCTCTGAAGGGAGGAGAGAACTTCCACTTTGACTATGACCCTGTCGGAATAAGATCGAAGTCGGCGAACCCAAAAGGCTTCCATAGCCTTGGCAACTCATGACTAGAGCCTAGGGAGATTACTGACGCCATAAACAGGAGTGTCAAATTGTTAAATCAACAACAGGAGTCACTGTGTACTTACTTCTCATGTGGGATCTGTCCTTAATGTGTTGTCCAATGTGAAGTAATGCTATAACTAGTACTGAAACAGTATTTTTACACTTTGTGTTTCTGTGTGGGTGCAAACTGATGAAATCTTTACAACAACAACAAAAAAAAGTGGAGCAGTGAGGACTGGAACCGGAATTCATATGGGATGTGGGCATTTCAGGCAGCAGCTTAACCCACTGCTAGAACTAACTAGAACACTGGCTCCAAGAAATTCATTTTTATCCCAGAGTTCAATATCAAATCAAACTGGCATTCGAATGGAAAACGCGAAATGAAGACACTTCCAGTCATACAAACATTCATAAAGTTTATATTGACAGACATCCCTGAGAAATTCACCAGAAACTGAATTACAGCAAGTCAGAAAATGACAAGTAACTCTAAGAGAGAAATAGTGTGTGTGTGTGTGTGTGTGCGCACCTACAGTTACATAGTTCAGGTGACATAAATGTGGGTGATGGCGGGAAGAAAGGGACGAGGAGACAGAGCGCCTCCACACAGCATCAGAAAAACGTGGCTGAAAGGGTCCCGGGGCCAGCTGCTAGGAATGCCTGCGGCCTGTCATCGAAGTCATCTTTGGAGTGTCGACTCCACTTCTGATCCAGCTTCCTGCTGGTGTGCACCCTGGGAGGCAGCAGGTGACCGCCCAAGTGCTTGGCAGGTCTCACGTGGGAGACCTGGATTGAGTTCCAAACTCTTGGCTTTGGCCTGGTCCAGCCCTGGTTGTTGTGGGCATTTGGGGAGTGAACCAGCAGATGGAAGGTGGTTACCGCTGTCTTTCTCTCTGTCCCTTTGCCTTTCAAATAAATAAATAGTTTAAAAATTTTAAATATAATTGAAATCTTATAAGAATAGAAGATGTACACATTCTATATATTCTAATTCCTGGAGAAGAAAGAATGGGATAAATAAAATCCTATTTATTCAAAGTAAAAAAAAATATTGGGGCTGGTGTTGTGGTGTAGCAGGTAAAGCATCCCATATGGGTGCCTGTTCGAGTCTCAGCTGCTCCACTTCCAATCCAGCTCCCTGCCGATGCACATGGGAAAGCAGTGGAGGGCGACCCAAGTGCTTGGACCCCTGCACCCACATGGGAGACCCAGAAGAAGCTCCTGGCTCCTGGCTTTGGCCTGGCCCAGCCCTGGCTGTTGTAACCATTTGGGGAATGAACCAATGGATGGAAGATTCTCTCTGTAATTCTGACTTTAAAATAAAAAAAGTAACAAATTCTTAAACTGAAAACAATAAAGGAAAAGAAAATATCCCTATTCATAAAGAAAAACAGAAAACCTGACATAAGATGGCATGGGTAGCTCCAAACACTATGAGTTACAAGTGTGAGTTCCTGAAACACAGAAGAATGTAAGGACATTTGTCTCTCTTGTTCACCTCAGTTAGGGAACACCTCTAAAGTCTCTTTATTAATGCATAGACTGGTTGTCATAGCTACATGGTGGAATATTCCAGAACAGTGGCAGAAAGCAGCCACTCATGCTGCTCGTGGATCCTGTGGCTCTGGGAGTCCGAGGGGGCACTGTGCAGAAGACCTGGTTCTGCCTCCTGTGCGTGATCTCAGTTGGAAAACTCCAGAGCCGGACACTGGAGCCATCTGAGGGTTTGCTCCTTGCTGTGTCTGCAAAGCAGTGCTGGCTGTTGGCTGGAGTCCTCATTTCCTTCCCGTGTGGGCTGCGGCTGGGCCTCTCCAAGTGGCCGGGGTGTCATCACGACATGGTGGCCAACATCCCGACAGGACAGGAACCGGGGGAAGCCTGAAGCCACATGGCGTGGGAGTCGCCGTGTCGTGTTCGTGGGAAGTGAGTCACTGAGTCCAGCTCATCTTCGAGGGGGAGAGGGGATCAGACTCCTTCTACCAGGGAGGTAGCAAAGAATTTGTGGGCACGTCTTAAAATCATCGTAACAAGCACGTGGAAAGCTTTGTGATAAACAGAGAAAGTACTGCATAAACAGACTGAAAACTAATGCTATAGTGAAACATGGTCATACATCAAGCTAACATAATGTACAGCTATACAGACTGACATGCAAACGATATCGACCCACAGTGATTTCTCATGAACCAACTCTGTTGAGTTTTTCCGGCTGTCTGATGGGATAAATGTAAAAGAAATACCATCAAGAAAATTAGCTACTTGCTGTTGATAAGAGACAAGGGTGGAAAAAATAAAAATAAAATAAAAGGATGTGAAAAATATGCCAGGTATTCTAAGAAAAATAATTTGGGTGAAAACAATAGGGAATTTCATATTAACGAAAGAGTCAACCAGGAAAAGGGAAGTTAAAACAATGACGAGACACCAACCAACATTTAGAAGTAATGATGTCATTGTTTGCATGGGTGTAGGGAAAGGTACCAGAGGGTACTTTTTAAAAGTTCATGGAAAAAGGAAATTAAAAGTACAAATTTATTTGGGGATAAAACATATTTGAAATTGATGCAGTTTTTAAAATAATATACATTTTCATTCACTTTTTAAAAATCCATTCCATGTATTAGGAAAGATTTTTCTGCACCAAAAAGTTTTTTTGGTGGCAAAATAAACTCATACTTCTAATTCTGTTTTCCCCTGAACTTTTGGATGTACTCTTATGTATTCGCTTTTGGTGGGCAGGTGAAGTTGTGTGGCCTTTCTGGAGAACAATTTGCAGCATTGGTTAAATTTTAAACCCCACACCCTTTGACCCCTAAATTCCACTACTGAGCATTCAGACTGGGTACATCTTTGCTAGAGAATGGTGGGCAGTGTTTTTTATTCTATTTTATTTTAAAATACATTTAAACTTATGGAATATTAGTTTCTTTTTTTTTAAAAAAAGATTTATTTATTTATTTATTTGAAAGTCAGAGTTACAGAGAGAGAAAGAGAGGCAGAGAGAGGGAAGGATCTTACATCCTCTGGTTCACTCCCCAATTGGTCATTCCACGCGGTGCAGGAGCCCAAGCCCTTGGTTTTTTAAGTTAGCAAACTAAATAATATATCTACCTCTTGTTTAGTTATTTCATACATGTACAGATACAAAAAAAAAAAAAAAAACTGGTGAAGACAGATGACAGAGACAGTGGCTTCCTCCAAGGGCCACAGTGGGATTTAAAGTTTAAGAGCAAGGTGCAACTTTTTAATGTTTTTCTTTGCACCATGTTATACTTCGAATTTCCTAAACATAGAATACACTTATATATTAACTATATAATTTAAAAATTAAATTAACTTTTTTCTTGTTTTGTAATCTTTTGGGTAACTTCTTTATTGAGAGGTCACTTGCCTATTTTAAAGTGCACAGTGTAATGACTTTTAGTATATGCGTAGAGTTGTGCAATCCCAATCACAAGCAATTCTTCCTCTCACTGTACCCCATCATCTGTCTGCCACCCCTCCCCCATCTGCCCATCCTCCTATCCACAGGCAGCCACTAATCCACTTCCTGTCCCTGTAGAGCTGCCTTCTCAGGCATGCAAATAGAGACATATAGTAAGTCATCTCGTGTAACCATCTTCTTTCAGTTTGGGTAATCTTTTTAAGGTTCATCTGTAGCATCAGCATTTTATGGCTTTCTGTGGCCAAATAATGTTCCGTTGTATGGTGTGCCACCTTTGTGTATTCATTCAGCGATTGTCAGCACTGAGGTTGGTCCCCCTTTCTGGCAATGGTAAGTAGCGCTACTAGAAACATCTGGACATATATTTTCATCTCTCTGGAGAACATACTAAGCATGGAATGACTGGGTCAAATGGTAGCTCTGTTTAAGTTTTTGGGGACTGTTTTCCAAAGTGGTTTCCCTGTCAGCATTGTAGGAGGGTTCCAGTGTCTTCACACCCTCACCAACGCTTAAGACCTGTCTTTTCTTTTTATGTGATTATAATCATTCCAGGAGGTGTGCAGTGAGTATCTAATACTCTGATTTGTAGCTCCATGATGGTTAATGATATAGAGCATATTTTCATTGCTGGCCATTTGGACAAATGTTTGTGCAGATCCTTGTCATTTTAATTGAGTTAATTTGTTAGGAGTCGTTAGACTTCCTTCTCTATCCTAGATACGAATCCTTTGTCAGGTACACGGGTTGCACAGATGTCCCCTGTTATGAGAGATGCTTCACTTTCTTGACAGTGTCACTTGAAGCACAAAAGTCTTTCATTGTGATGAAGTCCATCTTATTTTTTATTTTGCTGCTTGTGCACTTGATGTCATATCTAAGAAACCATTTTGCATATCCAGTGTCAGGAAGAGTTAGCCTTATGCTCTTACAGTTAGGTCTTTGATCCATTTTGAGTGACTCTTGCATACAGTGTGAGGTAGGGGTCCAACCTTATTCTTCTGCTTGTACAGATCCAGTTGTCCCAGCACCATTTGCCGAAGAGACATTGAATGGCCTTGATATTCCTGTTGAAAAATCAATTTATCATAGATAGATGGGTTTATTTCCAGACTCTCAATTCTGTTCCATTGATGGATCTATAGGTCTAACCCTATGCCAGTAACACACTGTCTTGATTAATTTTGCTTTGCAGCAAGTTTTGAAATCAGGAAGTTGTAAGACCTCCAAACATTGTTCTTCTGTTCAAGATTGTTTTGGCTGTTCCAAGTCCCTCGAGTTTCATGTGAAGTTTTGGATCAGAAGTGTGTCAATTTCTGCAAAGAAGCCAGCTGAGAGTCTAATAAGAATTACACCAAATAAAATGAACTTTAAATGCTATTATTTAAAATTAATGTTAAGTCATTATTATTTTACGGGAAATGAGAATAAAGCATAATTTCACCAAGGGGTTCAATAGACCCAACTTGCAGGAGTTAATAGATGTCAGTATCTGTCATCATCAAGATCCAGAATCTCATTCATTTGCTTCCTTTATACCTTTCTCTTTTTGTGAAGCTTTATTTTATTTATCTGAAAGATGGAGTTACAGAGAGAGGGAAAGGCCTTCCATCCACTGGTTCACTCCCCAAATGGCTGCATCAGCCCTGGCTGGGCCAGCATGAAGCTAGTAGCCAGGAGCTCCATCCAGGTCTCCCATGTGGGTGCAGGGGCCTAAGCACTTAGGGCGTCTCCCACTGCTTTCCCAGGCACATCAGCAGAGAGCTGGATTGGAAGCAGAGCAGCCGGGACTCAAACTCGTGCCTGCATGGGATGCCAGCGCTGCAGGTGGCAGTTTAACCCGCCACACCACAGTGCCGGCCCCTCCTTTACACCTTTCAAAACTGTATTCTCCCTCCGTCTCTGCTCTTTCTGGTTCAGGCCCTTAGTTGTTGTTGGTTTTGTGGTTTTTGTTTGTTTGTTTGTTTGTTTGTTTTGTTTTTTTGACAGGCAGAGTGGACAGTGAGAGAGAGAGAGAGAGAGAAAGGTCTTTCTTTGCCGTTGGTTCACCCTCCAATGGCCGCCGCGGCCGGCGCGCTGCGACCGCCGCACCGCGCTGATCCGAAGGCAGGAGCCAGGTGCTTCTCCTGGTCTCCCATGGGGTGCAGGGCCCAAGCACTTGGGCCATCCTCCACTGCACTCCCTGGTCACAGCAGAGAGCTGGCCTGGAAGAGGGGCAACCGGGACAGAATCCGGCGCCCCGGCTGGGACTAGAACCCGGTGTGCCGGCGCCGCAAGGCGGAGGATTAGCCTAGTGAGCCGCGGCGCCGGCCTGGCCCTTAGCGTTTCTAACATTCACAACTGAAACACCTCCCAGAAGTCACCCTGGCTTCATCGTGATCTCTTAACCATCCACTGATCCCGTCTCCTCCCTTGGCTATCACTCTGCCGACGCTCCGCGGCCACCACGCCGCAGGTCAGATTGTCTACTGGCCCGGCCCTGGTACGCCGGGCTTCTACCTGCCTGCTGCTCATCTCCCGACCGTCCTCAGCACTAACTGTACCCTCCATTTCGGGGGGGGGGGAGGGGCAAAAATTGTGGTCCCAGAACACAGCACGCACTCGTTACAGAGGGAGAGACGAGAGAGTGCTTCCATCCATTATTCACTCCCCACATGGCTGCAATGGCCGGGGCTGGGCCAGGCTGAAACCAGAAGCCTGGAACTCCATCCGGGTCTCCCGCATGGGTGGCAGGGGCCCAGGTTCTTGGACCATCTTCTGCTGCCTTCCCAGGCACGTTTGCAGGGAGCTGGGTGGAGAGCAGCTGGGACTCGAACCAGACTCATATGCGACATGGGCGTTGCAGGCGGTGACCTAACCCACTGCACCATAGCCCCGGCCCCACGCCAGGCTCACGTGTGGAAAACCCTCAGTGATCTTTCTAGACTCGTCTCAAACAGCATTTCCACTTTTGATGATGATGATGACAGAACAGGTATTTGACATCAACATTTAAACCATAAGGAATACAAAATGGAAATTTAAAAGCAATCTCGTATGCTCAACCCCTGGCCACACCATTTTCTCTCTCTCTGTTAATAGGTATGTACTTGTTTATGATACTATCTTTTTTAAAAATTTATTTATATGATACTATCTTTATAATGAGTTGACCTCTTAGCATTAGAAAGTATCCCTTTTTATGATAATACTCTGTCTAAAGACTATTTTACTGATATTTTTATTGCCACATCAGCCTTCTTATGATGTATCTTTTCCCATTGACTGATTTTCAGTATTTTTGTATCATTATATTTAAAGTAGGTTGCCTATAGATACCATATACTTGGGCCTTGATGATTTATTCATTCTGACAACCTCTTCTTTCCTATTAGAATGCTAGTCCTTTTTATTCATATAATTATCAACATAGTTAGATTTAAGATTATAATTGTACTTTTTGTTTTCTATTAGTCTCTTCATTTTTAAAAAGTGTATTTGAAAGATAGTTACAGAGGGAGAGACAGTGAGAGGTCTTCCATCTGCTGGTTCACTCCCCAAATGGCCACAATGGCCTGGGCTGGGCAAAGCCAGGAGCCAGGAGCATGTGGGTGCAGGGGCATGTGGGTGCAGGGGCCCAAGCACTTGGACCGTCCCCACTGCATTCCCAGGCGTGGTACCAGGGAGCTGCATCAGAAGCAGAGAGCTAGGATGCGAACCCGCACCCATACAGGAGGCCAGCTCTGCCTGCTGTGCTACCACTCTGGCCCCTGGTCTGTTCCATTTTTTGTTCTTTTGTTGCACTTCCTTCCTTTTGACTAACTGAATTTTTTCTTTTAGATTTCCACTTAAACTTTGCCATTGGTTTTGCAACTATACCTCTTGGCTTTATTTGTTCATTGATGGATACCTTTAACTTTTCCCAGTCTGCTAAGAGTTGATTTTACACCACTTCAAATACAATGTATAAAGCTTTCAACCATAAAGGTCCATTTACATTCCCTGTTTTTCATGTTGTAGTTGTCATAATTATTACATTTACAAGCATTATAAGTCCCTCAATACAACATCATACTTTTGTTTTAAATAATTATTTTTGTTTTAAAGAAACTAAGAGAACAAAATTTTTTTATATTTATCCATGTAATTAGCATTTCCAACCACCTTCACTCCATCCTGTGGATCTGAATTTCCATCTGATTTCATTTCCCTTCAGCCTGAAGAACCTCCTTTAGCTTTTCTTTAAAAAAACAAAAACAAACAAAAAAAAAAACAAAAACAAAAAACAAAATTTATTTATTTGAAAGAGTTACAGAGAGGCAGAGGCAGAGAGAGAGGACTTCCATTCTGCTGGCTCTCTCCCTGAATGGCTTCAGTGGTTGGAGCTGGGCTGATCCAAAGTCAGGAATCAGGAGCTTCTTCCAGGTCTCCCTTGTGGGTGCGGGGAGTGGAGCAGCCAGGACTCGAACCAGTGCCCACATGGGATGCCAGCACTGCAGGCAGCAGCTTCACCCACTATGCCACAGCGCCGGCTCCATCCTTTAGCTTTTCTTGAAGTGTGACTACTGGTGACAAATTCTCTTCGTTTTTTACTTTTATTTTTAATCTCAAAATGGTTTTTATTTCACCTTCATTCTCCAAGGATAGGCTCAGTAGACAGAATTCTGGAGAGACAAACTCTTTTTGCGTTTTCTTTAAAGGTTTTGTTCCACTGTCTTCCGTCCGCATGAATACTCCGTGTCCCTGTGTGCAACGTGTAGTGTTCTGTGGTCATGTCCGAGGTTTCATTTTTCTCGACTTTCAGCAGTTTGATGAGAAAATATCCCCAGGTGTGCTGCTGTTGCTCAAATCCCACTTAGGAATTTCCCAAGCCTTCTGAATCTATAAATTTATGCATTAACCAAATGTACACATAATTTCTTAAAATGTTTTGCCTCTTTTTTTCCCTCCTCTCCTGCTGGAACTCTGATTAGATCTTCTTATGTCATCCAAGAGATCCCTGAGGTGCTGTTAATTTTTTTAGTCTTTTTTTAAATGTGCATATTCTTAAACATAGATAATTTCTATCGATTTATTACCAATGTCACTGCCTCCTCTGTCATCTCCCTTCTGGTCCTCGGACTACCCAGAGGCTTTTTTATTTCTCATTGAAATTTTAATTTAATTTTTATAGTTTCTGTTCTGAGATATTCCAGTTATTAATTTATAGTAAACATATTTCCTTTATATTATTTTTTAAGATGTATTTTTATTTATTTGAAAAGCAGAGTTACAGAGAGGCAAAGAGAGAGAGAGGTCTTCCATCTGCTCTAATCCACTCCCCTAATAGCCACAACAGCTGGAGCTGTGCCAATCCGAAGTCAGGAGCCAGGAGCTTCTTCCGGGTCTCCCATGCTGCTGCAGGGGCCCAAGGTCTTGAGCCATCTTCCACTGCTTTCCCAGGCCACAGCAGAGGGCTGGATTGGAAGCAGAGCAGCCGGGACTAGAACCGGCATCCATATGGGATGCTGGATCTTCAGGCCAATGCTTTAACCTGCTGTGCCACAGCGTCAGCTCCATCCTTTACATTCTTGAGAATAGTAATAGCAGCCTCTTTAAAATGCTGTTCACCGATTCCAGTATCTGAATCATCTTCGAGTTGCTCTCCACTGGCTGTCCTTTACCTCGGAATGCGTCATGTTTTCTTGTTTAGTATGCCAGGAAATTTGGTTTATATTTTGGACATTGTGAATGATTCATTGTAGAGGCATTGGATTCTGTTACATTCCCCGTGGAGAATACTGATTTAATTTTTAGCTTACAGTTAACTTGGCTCAACTCTGTCTCCTCTGTGGTGAGTGGCAGCTCCAATTTAAGTTCAGTTCTTTTGAGGGCCGGCACTATGGCTTAGTGGGGTAAAGCCTCCGCCTACAGCACCGACGTCCCCTATGGGTGCCCGTTCGAGTCCCAGCTGCTCCACTCCCAATCCAGCTCTCTGCTATAGCCTGGGAAAGTAGTAGAAGATGATCTAGGTATTTGGACCCCTGTGCCTGTGTGGGAGACCCGGAAGAAGCTCCTGGCTCCTGGATTCAGATCAGCACAGCTCTGGCCTCTGTGGTCATTTGGGGAGTGAACCAGAGAATGGAAGACCTCTCTCTCTGTCTCTCCCTCTCATGGTCTATAAATCTACCTCTCAAATAAATAAATAAAATAAATAAAAATATTTTATTTATTTATTTATTTGAAAGGCAGAGTTACCCAGAGAGGAGAGGCAGAGAGAGAGAGAGAGAGAGAGAGATCTTCCATGCGCTGGCTCGCTCCCCAATTGGTTGCAATAGCCGGAGCTGTGCTGATCTGAAGCCAGGAGCCAGGAGCTTCTCCCAGGCCTCCCATGGGTGCAGGGGCCCAAGCACTAGGGCCATCTTCTACTGCTTTCCCAGGCCATAGCAGAGAGCTGGATCGGGAGTGGAGCAGCCAGGACTCGAACCGGCACCCATATGAGATGCTGGCACCTCAGGAGGCAACTTTACCCACTACACCACAGCCCCAGCCCCATAAAATCTTAAAAAAAAAAAAAAAAAAAAAAAAGTTGGGTCCTTTTAGCCTCAACTGACTGCTTGGTGTCTGCTTTGTTGGGGGTGGGGTTGGTTACAGACACAGAAAAAGAATGATATTCCATCCTCTGGTTCACTCTCCAGATGGCTGCAACAGCAGGTGCTGGGCCAGTCTGAAGCCAGGAGCCAGGAACTCCATCTAGCACTTGAGCCATCCTCTGCTGCTTTCCCAGGAACCTTAGCAGGAAGCTGGATGCAAAGCAGAGCAGCAAGCCATGGCTTAACCTGCTGCGCCACAGTGCCGGCTCCTGAATGCTTCTTAAAGAGAAAGACACTTGGGGCCGGCACTGTGGCGCAGTGATAATCCTCCACCTGCATCGGCGACATTCCATACAGGCGCTGGTTCTAGTCCCGACTGCTCCTCTTCCGATCCAGCTCTCTGCTATGTCTTTGGGCCCCTGCACCCACATGGGAGCCCCAGAAGAAGCTCCTGGCTCCTGACTTCAGCTCAGTGCAGCTCCAGCCATCCCCACCATTTGGGGGTAAACCAGCAGATGGAAGACCTTTCTTTCTGTCTCTCCCTCTCACTGTCTGTAACTCTACCTCTCAAATAAATAAATTTAAAAAAAAAAAAAGAAAAGACACCCTGCGCCTGCATAAATTCCCTGTTACCATCAGGGAGCTGATTTGGAGACTTTTTTTTTTTTTTTCATAGTTTCAAGTTGGATACTTCCTTGGATTTTTTTGTTGATTGAATCTAAAGGGATCTGTGGCCAAGAGAGAACAGCGAAGAGCCCCTCACCTTATGGCTGTGAAAGCAATTTTTGTTTTGATCCCATTTAAAGTTCACAGGTCTTTTTTTGTTTCCTCCCTGGGAGAGCAAACCCTCAACATCCAGCCACGAGCTACCCATGTGTTACTGAATCCTCACAACGACTGCACTGAGACGATGGGTGTTTTATCCCCATTTTATAGATGAGGAAACTGAGCGAGAGAGGCTGAGCCCCTGGCCAGTGTCACAGTGCATTTGTGGGGCGCTCAGACTGGCCATTGCCTCCACAGATCATTCTCCTTCCTAACCTGCCTGTGAGAAATGGCTTTTTTTAAAAAAAAGACTTATTTTATTTATTTGAAAGGCAGTTAGAGAGGGACAGAGAGATCTTCCATCCCTTGGGTCACTCCCCAAATGGCCACAATGGCCAGAGCTGGGCTGATTCAAAGCCAGGAGCCAGGAGCTTCTTCCAGGTCTCCCACATGAGTGCAGGGACCCAAACACTTAGGCCATCCCCCACTGCTTTCCCAAGCCATAGCAGGGAGCTGGATTGGAAATGGAGCAGCCAGGGCTTGAACCAGCACCCATCTGGGATGCTTGTGCTGCAGGCGGTGGCTTAACCAACTATGGCACAGTGCCAGCCTGGAGAAATGGCTTGTAATGATAGCGAAGTGTCAGGACCCAGGCCATAGCTGGAGGGACAAAGCAGAAAGAGTCATCTGCTGCTTTGAACTTGGCCAAGTCCTTGGTAGCATCCACGTCAGAGGCTTATACCAGCTGGGCGTAACCGACAGAAGCCACTCCAATGATGGAGGGTTTAGGAAGTGCGCAGCCTCTGAGGGGACACCAGAGACTTCGTGATCAATTATCACAGCAGACACGAGGCTGCCTCGCCAGGGTAGAATCCAAGGACCCCCTGTTCTTTCACACCTCTTACGTGCGCCCGGATGGTTCTCACGAGCGTGTGTGTTGGCAGCTCTTCCTGCCATGCCTCATCCCAGCGGTGACGGGGGCCATGTGAGAGCCTCCCTGTCTTCCTCGTGGGGAGGGGAGCCTCCTACAGTGCAAGGATGGTCAGATGCGCTGGTGGGAAACCAAAAAGCTCCACCAGTGTCCCAGCAGCATGCGTGGTCCGTGTCACTGAGCCATCAAGCAGATTCCTGGAAACCTGCTTGTCTTGCAATAACTCCCCCCAGAAAGGGAAGAAGGCAGGGCAACCCTTTTCTAGGCTAACTGGCTGTGCGCTTCCCTGGCTCAGAGAAGGGTTGAACTGCAGACAGTTTTATAGGAGCGTGACTCAGACTGGTTTTCGTTGAACTGTTATTGCACCTTGATTGAGATAAAAATGCAGGCATTTGGAACGTAACGCTAATCACTTCTGATAAAATTGGATTCTAAAGATATCCTCAAAAACTCAAAGTTGTTCAGGTTTCCTCCACTTGGTGGCCAAGTAGATAGATCTATAATGGTGCTCCCGGTCGCGGGCCGTGAAAGGGAGTGTCTGGCCAGGGTGGTGGGTTAAGTGCTTTCCAAGTGACCTTTGGAATTTTGGCTGAAAGCGGTAGAGATGAGACCAATCGGAGAAGCGGGATGGAATGGTCTTGCCCCACCCACGATCTCTGAACTGCTAAACCAACCCAGACAGGAAGCTCAGCTCCAGGTTTGGGGGAAGTGGGCTGCAGGAACAGACCTTACCGTAACTGACTGCTTTATAGATGTTCTCCAGGCTGCCAATGAAAATAAAGTGCTGCTTAGGTTTTTATGGGCCATTTAGTTCTGTTCAAGGCTATAAAAGCTAAATGGTGGCCCCTCCTCGCTATGCCGAGTGTGCTCAGGGTCTACACAGCCATCGTTTGCGTTGGAGTCTTTGACGCAATTCCAACTTACTTTAATTTTTGTCTAATTCCTTGATATAGTTTAGGGCCCAAAAAAAGTCTCACCCATTTGCGAGCTCCTCGTCTTGTAGTTCACCTGCTCCTGGTCTTTCCTGAGACAGTCAGGACATACAGAAGCAGACTGTAGTGCCTCTCCCTTCTTTTTACGTAAATGGAAACATATTGTACACTTTCTCTGCACAGTGCAAGCATATATGTGTGTATGTCCGTATCTGCTTATTTTCTCTCTGTATATCCAGCATTCTTTGGGATCGCGGTGCCTTTCCATACTGATCTGTATACATTTTAAAATATAGAAAGAAATGAAATCTATTCTTTTTTTTTTTTTTTTTGACAGGCAGAGTGGACAGTGAGAGAGAGAGACAGAGAGAAAGGTCTTCCTTTTTGCCGTTGGTTCACCCTCCAATGGCCACCGTGGCTGGCGCGCTGGGGTCGGCGCACCGCACTGATCCGAAGCCAGGAGCCAGGTGCTTCTCCTGGTCTCCCATGCGGGTGCAGGGCCCAAGTACTTGGGCCATCCTCCACTGCACTCCCTGGCCACAGCAGAGAGCTGGACTGGAAGAGGGGCAACCGGGACAGAATCCGGTGCCCCGACCGGGACTAGAACCCGGTGTGCCGGCGCCGCAGTCGGAGGATTAGCCTAGTGAGCCGCGGCGCCGGCGAAATCTACTCTTTTAAAAGAAAGATGTCCCATCAAAAATAGAGTTAAATGCAATTCAGTTTTTATTACGGAGGGTGATTTGTCACATGAGAAAATTCGCAAAGCAGCAAACAATTCATTCTTAGAGTATGTTTCCAGAACTGTACCTATGAAGATATTTCAACACGTTTGCGGAAAATGTGTAGTGTGAAAAACTGCATGGATTTCAAAATTTTTACACCAAAATATACATCTTTTCATTTCGTTTTTCTATGAAATGTTTGAAGTACCCTCATACATATGCATGTGCATGATACAAGTATATATACATATATGAATGATGAATGAACTTATCTGAGATCCTTCCATACTCCTCCCCACCTTTAAAAACGTATTTATGTGTGTACATATGTATTTGAGAGGTGGAGAGACAGAGAGAGACCAAAAGAAGGAACTCACATCTACTGGTTCATCCCACAAAGGCCCCCAACAGCCAGGGAGCAGAGGCTGGGAGCCAGAACTCAACCCAGGTCTTCTACGTGGGTGGCAGGGACCCAACCGCCTGAGCCATCACTAACCCTCCCAGAGTCCGCATTAGCAGGAAGCTGGAGTCAGAGCTGGAGCTGGAAACCAAGTCCATGTGCTCTGATGTGGGACCTGGGCGTTCTAACCAGCATTGTAACCTCTAGAACCAGCATCGAAACCTCTAGAACCAACATCGTAACCTCTAGGCTAAACGCCCACCCCTCCCCTGCCGCCTCTTGACAGAGACACAGCAGAGTGTTAACCAGCTATTCCATAGCTATGTAACCAATTGTCTATTAATAGACAGACATTCCGTGGCCTCCAGTCTTTTGCTATTATAAACAAGGCATGGCCAATATCCTTGTACATAAATCTGTGTATACACAAGTTTATGGGATTAAACTTCTAGAAGTGGAATTGCTAAGTGAAAGGAAAATGACCCTTTAAAATTAGATAGATGTCACTAAGTTGTCCTCCGAAAGGTTTTCCGATAGATCATCCTGCCTGTTTTCCCCACTTCTTTATCAGAACAATGCGTCATCAAACACTTTCACCTTGATCCGTCCAATTTTACTATAGTTTTAATTTGTGTATCTCATATTCAAATTATTAGCACTCTTTTTTTTTTTTTTTTTTTTTTTACAGGCAGAGTGGACAGTGAGAGAGAGACAGAGAGAAAGGTCCTCCTTTTGCCGTTGGTTCACCCTCCAATGGCCGCTGCGGCCGGCGCACCGCGCTGATCCGATGGCAGGAGCCAGGTACTTCTCCTGGTCTCCCATGGGGTGCAGGGCCCAAGCACTTGGGCCATCCTCCACTGCACTCCCTGGCTACAGCAGAGAGCTGGCCTGGAAGAGGGGCAACCGGGACAGAATCCGGCGCCCTGACCGGGACTAGAACCTGCTGTGCCGGCGCCGCTAGGCGGAGGATTAGCCTAGTGAGCCACGGCACTGGCCAAATTATTAGCACTCTTAAACATTTTTAAAAATTACTTATTTATTTGAAAGGCAAAGTGACACAGTGAGAGATCTTTCATCCTCTTGTTCATTCCCCAGTTGGCTGCTACAGCCAGTGCTGGGCCAGGCCAAAGCTATGATCCCGGAACTCCATCCTGGTCTCTCATGTGGGTGATAGGGGCCCAGATACTTGGGTCATCATCTGCTGCCTTCCCAGGTGCAATAGCAGGAAGCTGGGTCAGAAGCGGAGCAGCCAAGATTCAAACCGGACACTCCAATACAGAATGCCAGCATTGCAGGTGGAGGTTTAGCCCGCTATACCACAATGCTGGCCTCTAAACATGTTGAAAATCCACTTAGGTTTGCTATCTTTTTGACAAACTCTCAGATTATTCTATTTTTCTTTTGGATTGTAATTTCCTTTCGTGCTGATTTGTAGAAGTTGCTTATGTAAAAATAAATGAGCTTTTTTTCTTTTAAAATAAAGATGACCTGCTAAATGTATAATTAACTGTAATTTAGTATCTATGATTGTGTATGATTATTCATAGAAGAAAACTCACAAAGCAGTAAACAACCCATTCTTAAAGCAGGTTTCCAGGTTTTTTATTTGGAAAATATATTCACTGAAAAAGCATTTAGAAGTTATGACAAAACTATACAATCCATTGCGGCATTATATATTTATAGAGTAAATTAAAATGATTTAAAACATTTAACAGTTTATAAAACTGTAAAGAACTATAAAACTATAACTTAGGTTAGCTAAGATACTTTACAGTTTATAAAAATATAAAAGTAGGGGCTGGCACTGTGGCATAGCAGGTAGAGCTTCTGCCTGCGATGCTGGCGTCCCACGTGAGCACCAGTTCCAGCCTGGCTGCTCCACTTCGGATCCAGCTCTCTGCTAATGCAGCTGGGAAAAGTAGCAGAAGATGATCCAAGAGTCTGGGCCCCTGCCTCCCTTGCAGAAGACCTGGATGAAGCCCCAGGCTTTGACCCGGCCCAGCACTGGCTCTTACGGCCATCAGGGGAGTGAACCAGTGGATGAAAGATCTCTCTTTCCATGTCTCTCCTTCTCTCTCTGCAACTCTGACTTTCAAATATATAAATAAATAAATCTTTAAATATATATATATATATATAAAGTAATAAATGCATAATCATCTGTTTGAAAAGTCCAATATATGTGAGTATATGAACTTAAAAGTGCAAGTTATTGGGACTGGTGTTGTGACACAGCAGGTTAAGCCATTCCCTGCAATGCCAGGATACCATATGGGCGCAGGTTCGAGTCCCAGCTGCTCCAGTTTCATTCCAGCTTCCTGTTAACGGCCTGGGAAAAGCAAAGGATGACCCACGTGTTGGGTGCCTGCCACTCATACGGGAGACCTGGATGGAGTTGCAGGCTTCGGGCTTCGGGCTGCCCAGCCCTGGCTGTGGTAGACATCTGGGGAGTGAGCCAGCAGATGGATGATCTCTTTCTATCTCTCTCTGTGTGTCTCTCCCTCTCTCTGTAATTCTGCCTTTCAAATAAATAATCTTCAATAAAAGGTGCACGTTATCCCCCTTCCTACCACGGACAGACCAGTGTTACGGTTAACAGAGTCTTTCCACACACCTACAAATGTGCATTTACAGAGTTTTTCCCCCAGCAAAGTCAAGCTTCCTGCTCACCCACAACTTGCTTTGTTTCAGTTGAGGATTTATCCCAGATATCGAGAATAGTAACTTCTGCAGTTCGTTTTAGTTCTGCAAATTGACAATTGCCACTGACCACAGTGGCCCTGACACTGGCTTCCTTTGGGAAAAAATTCGAGCCCCCTCGAGTGCACTTGGAACAGAGGTGACCTTTGCAAATACCTGGAGCCCTCAGAAAGTTTACGGAAAATGTGGGTTATGGAAAAACTATTCATGAACTTCCAAAAACTTTTTGCACCATAATCGATTCTTAATTCCATTTGCCCAGGAGTTTTTTGCAGAGTCCCCACTGTGAGCAGCTCGCTTGGTTTCTCTCTCGGCTTCAAGTCTGTACCTAGAGGCCTGTGCGGTGAAGCAGCAGGTTAAGTCGTGGCTCATGATAGCGGCATCCCACAGCAGAGCGCCAACTCAAGTCTCGGCTGCTCTGCTTCTGGTCCAGCTCCCTGCTAATGTGCCTGGGAAGGCCGCAGAAGACGGCCCATGTACTTGGGTCCCTGCCACCTACTTGGGAGATCTGGGTGAAGTTCCAGGCTCCCAGTTTCGGCCTGTTCCAGCCCAACCATGGTGGCCAATTGGGGATGGAGACTCTTTCTCTGTCTCCCTCTCTTTCTCTGTAACTCTGCCTTTCAAAGAAATAAATAAAAATATTTTTAAAAATTATGTATTTAGGGGCCAGCACTGTGGCGCAGCAGGTTAACGCCCTGGCCTGAAGCACCGGCATCCCATATGGGCATCAGTTCTAGTCCTGGATGCTCCACTTCCGATCCAGCTCTCTGCTATGGCCTGGGAAAGCAGTAGAAGATGGCCCAAGCCTTTGGGCCCCTGCAACCCCATGGGAGACCTGGAAGAAGCCCCTGGCTCCTGGCTTCGGATCAGCACAGCTCCAGCCATTGCGGCCAACTGGGAAGTGAACCATTGGATGGAAGACCTCTCTCTCTCTCTCTCTCTCTCTCTGCCTCTCCTCTCTCTGTGTAACTCTTTCAAATAAATAAATAAATCTTTAAAAAAGATGTATTTAGGGAATGATTTTTAAGATTTATTTATTTGAAAGGCAGAGTTACAGAGAGGGAGAGACAGAGACAGAGAAAGATCTTCCATTTGCCGGTTCACTCCCCAGTTGGCGACAATAGTTGGGGCTGGGTAAGGCCAAAGACTGAAGCCAGAAATTCCATCCTGGTCTCCTACATAGTGGCAGGAGCTTAAGCACATGGACCATCTTCTGCTGCTTTCCCCGACACGTTAGCCAGGAGCTGGATCAGCAGTGGAGCAGCTGGGACTGAAACCAGCATCCATATGAGATGTCTGCATTGCAGGTGGCGGCTTAACCCATGGTACCACAACACTGGCCTAAGGTCATCTTCCACACAGGGCTGAGGGCCTGAGACCTGGGGGTGCTGAATATAATCACCCGGTAGGAGGGGGAGAACTGGGGCCTTCCTGTAGCCAGCACCTACAGTTTCTTAATTTGATTTTTCACAAGATGTGTCTTCTCATCTCACCTGGGATTTCTTTAACAAGCAGCAGCTTTGCTGGATGTTGGTTGCAGGGGTTAAGATGCTGCCTGGGGTGCCACATCTCATATCTGAGTGCCTGGCTCCAAGTCCAGGTTCTGCCCCAGATTCCAGCCTCGTGCTAGTGCGCACCCTGGCAGGCGGGAGGCAGCAGACCATGACTCAGGTGCTTGGGCCCCTGCCATATCCGTGGGAAACCCAGATTGCGTTTCCAACTCCCAGGTCCAGCTCTGGCTGTTGTGGGCATTTGGATAATGAACCAACAGATGGGAGATTCTCTCTTCTCTCTCTCTCTCTCTGTCTCCTTTCAAATCAATAAAATAATTTTTCTTTTAAGAAAGGAGGCGCAGCTTGAAGCGCCTATCCTTGGAATCGCCAAGAGGAAAGATGGGGTCAGAAAGGCCTGGGCGCGGGGGTGGGCTCCATGGCCTCGTGCTGGAGCAGCAGCACCTGCCTCCCAGCAGGCGCACGTGGGCTGGGAGGGCCAGCTGTCCCACGTGGGCTCTCCTGGGGAACCTTCCAGTGGCGCCCTACAGACGGGAGCCAAGACAGGGGGCTCCAGAGGGGAGCCGAGGCAGAGGGGGTGGCTCAGGGCCCAGCCCAGGAGGTCTGCACTCCCCAAGCCGGATGCCCGGGCTGCACTACATCTTCCCAGAGAGAGGGACCCCTTTCCTTCCCGCAAAGGCACGTTTTGCTCAGCCAAGCTCCTGGGGGCTGCAGCTGCCTCAGGGGAGCCTCTTTCAAGCTGGCCCCAAGGTGCTGTGCTGTCTTCCAAGCCCTGCCAGTCACGCCTGCAGCAGCTGCAGGAGGCCCTGGCCAGGTCTGCCCAAGGCAGGGTCGGGTCTTCCCCAGCATCCAACAGGACGCCGCCTGGAGCTGCCCTCCCAAGGGAGTAGGGGCTGGGGACAAACCCAATTCTAAGAGAGTGGATGGGTAGCCATTTTCTTCAATAGAATCCATTCTGTGTTCATTCAACAAATATTTGAGGCTCTCCCGTATGCCAAAGCCTGTTCCAGTTCTGGAAATAGGTAGAACAGGACAGGCAAGCTCCCTGCGTCTGTGGATCCGGCATTCTAGTGGGGGAAGCCAGATAAGGAACAAGTAAAATAAGTAAACAAGACCATTCTTTCAGAGAGAGCGAGGAGGGAAATAAAACACACAAGGGCCTAAGGAGCGAGGGGGGAGGGGTGCTGTCCTGAGCCAGTGAGACTCAAAGGACAGGAAGGAAGGAGTGGTGCCAACCTGGAAGAACATTCAGGGAGCCAGGAGAGCTAGGGCAAGCTCCCAAAGCCCCGGGCCACGTTCTGCTTGGCAAGGAGGGCACGGGGGCCGAGGCGAGGGGAGAGGGCAGGGCCAGTTTAGGCAGGGCTCTTGGCCAGTGGACCCCTCTGGGCTTCCTTGTAGGTGCGGTGATCTGAAAGAAGCCGCAGGCTACCTGCTGGGAAGAACTGCAAGGCCAGGAGGCGGCGGGGGAGACACAGACGAAGACAGGAGAAAGACCAAGCATGAGAGAGAATTCGCTTCCACGGGGAGCCAAATGGCCTGCAATAGCAGGGCTGGGCTGGGCAGGGCTGAAGCTGGGAGCTGGCAACTCAACCCAGATCTCCCACGCGGGTGGCTGGAACTCAGCAGCTTGAGTCGTCACCACTGCCTCCCAGGACGCACGTTAACAGGAAGCTGAATCGGGAGCTGGAGGCAGGCGCTGAGCCCAAGCACTGTGGTGTGGGATGTGCGGATCCTAACCAGCGGCTTAGCCACCGGGCCAGACGCCCACCCTCAGGTTTGGGATTAGTGCTGGCTGTGTCCTGCCCACAGAAGGAGGACTGCGCACCTGAGTCCAGCAGATCACTGCTCTCCAGCTCACACTGAGTCACTGATGGCCTCCTGGGGCTCTGGGGCTCTGCCTGCTGTACCCCGGCCTCAGGCACCAGGGCCTCCACAGTGGGGGCCCCACTCATGTCTTCTCCTGGCTGCTCCCTTCCACTGGGCCAGAGAATTTCCTGCCAAGCCACTGCCTGGGCCTGCGTGGACCTCTCCAGCAGGCACTTGCTAACAAACCCACCCCAAGGCCCAAGGGGTGCTGGAGGGAGGGGTGGTGATTTTCCTGGTGGGGGGCGGCATCTGAGACCTTGCTGGGAAGATACACCTGCCTAACTAAGGACCTCAGGATCTTTCTGGCAGCGGTTGGGACAGGGGATGAGGAGCGAAAGGGGGTGGCTGTCCCCGGCTGGCGCCGCGGCTCACTAGGCTAATCCTCCGCCTGCGGCTCCGGCACACCAGGTTCTAGTCCCGGTCGGGGCGCCGGATTCTGTCCCAGTTGCCCCTCTTCCAGGCCAGCTCTCTGCTGTGGCCAGGGAGTGCAGTGGAGGATGACCCAAGTGCTTGAGTCCTGCACCGCATGGGAGACTAGGAGAAGTGCCTGGCTCCTGCTTTCGGATCAGCGGCCATTGGAGGGTGAACCAACGGCAAAGGAAGACCTTTCTCTTCTGTCTCTCTCTCTCTCTCACTGTCCACTCTGCCTGTCAAAGAAAGAAAGAAAGAAAGAAAGGGGGTGGCTGTCCCCACACCCCTGTCAGATTCTGGATTTAAATCTGTCTTCCAGGACCCCTCTGAAGATACAGCTGTTAGGTGTGGAGGTAGACCATGCTTTATCTAATGGTGTCTGTCTGATTGGCAACTGTTGCTATTTAAACAGATGGGAGGGGGCTGCCATTTGTGCTCTTGCCTGGCTCCCACAGAAGCCTGGTGTGGGCCTGCCACAGCCACTGCCTGCCTGCTGCAGCTCTCCCCCAGTGCAGCATGGGCTGTAGGGGGCCCGTGAGAAACCCCTAAACGTGTTTACCCACAAAGCAGGAAAAGGGCTTTTCCCAGTTAAATAAAATGAAGATGATGGAGAGGATCTTCTGAATTTTAAATTATGGCTTGATTTTCTTTTTCTAAGACTTATTTTATTTGAAAGGCAGAGCAACAAAGTTGGGGGGGGTTCCACCCACTGCTTCACTCCTCAAATCGCTACTCCAGCCAGATCTGGGCCAGGCTGAAGCCAGGAGCTGCAACTCCATCGTGGTCTCCCAGGCAGGGACCTTGGGCCATCACCTGCTGCTCCCCAGGAGCATTAGCAGGGAGACGGAGTTGAATCAGCACTGATATGGGGTGCTGGCTTTGCAAGTAGTGGCTTAACCTGCTGCATCACAACGCTGGCCCCTTATTTTCTTTTTCTAGAAGCTTCATTGCTTGCTGCTGCTTATCTGCTACCTGTTGCAACTCATTAAAATAACCAAGAAAAGCCTGGCCACTGTAGCATAGTGGGCTAAGCCTCCACCTGTGGTGCTGGCATCCTGTACGGGCACCAGTTCTAGTCCCAGCTGCTCCCCTTCCAATCCAGCTGTCTGCTAATGGCCTGGGAAAGCAATGGAAGATGGCCCAAGTGCTTGGGCCCCGACCCTGCATGGAGACCTGGAAGAAGCTCCTGGCTCATGGTTTGGGATCAGTTCAGCTCTGGCTGTTGTGGCCATCTAGAGAGTGAACCAGCAGATGGAAGACCCCCCTCTTTGTCTCTCCCTCTCTGTAACTCTACCTCTCAAATAAATAATCTTAAAAAAAAAAAAACAAGAATACAACAAAAGAAATCATGCACATATATGGTAGATGAAGACTAAGATGAAACTAGAAACAGCTGATTCTCACGACAATGTGAATTTTTTATAAAATAGACCTTATTAATTCGTGGTTGTGCCTGTATTATTTATTTATTTGAAAGACAAAGAAATAGATCTCCCACTCACAGGTTCATTCCCCCAAATGCCCAAAACAACCAGGATGGGGCAGGCTGAGGCTAGGAGCCGGGAATTTAATCAATCGGAGTCTCCTATGGGGGTGGCAGGGATGGAATACTTGCACCGTCACCACCGCCTCCCGGGGTGCACAGAACAGGAAACTGGAACTGGGATGCGGGCTTTCCCAAGCCATGTCCATCCACTACATAGAACACCTGCTCCTGTGGCTGAGAGTTTAGTATTGACATAATATAGCTGTATTTCCTAACAATTTAGTGCATGATCACAGAACTGACTATACCTTGCAATGTTCTGCAGAGAGTACCAACTGCCAGGTGCTTCGCCCTAGAATACTCTGAGAACGCTGGCCTGAGGCCCTGCCAGCCCTGGGTAATTATGTGCTGAAACAAGTTGTTTGACATTCCAAGTTTCTGGGGAAAAGAGAACTTCAAAATTGGAATTTTGGAGGATGGCGGATAATACAAGTTCTTACGGATCAAGCGAGCACCTTTGGCGTGCCGGGAGCTGGCCTTGGCACCTGGATGCTCTCCAATCCTTCCACCAGCCCAGTTCACAGAAATGAAAACAGCCTTAGAGAAATTCGGGAACTGGCCCACCGTCCCCCAGTAAATGGTAAATGATGAGGCAGGTGTTACTGTGTCTGGGAACCTCCACCCCACTGGACCTCTTGGTAAGAGAGGCTGCACCATGTGATGAGTGACAGGTCAGAAGGGTTCTCCAGCAGTGGGCAAGCTGTTGAGAAGCCCTAGGTTTTGACTGATGATCCCCTGGGTTCATATGCTTTGTCTGTCTGTACCTAAGGCATAAACAACCACTGTGGAAGACTCATGTGCCAACGTGCATGGGCAATCAATAGTAACTCCTGTTTTTATTTTGCTTTGCTTTTGTCAAAGTTTCAGGAAGGTCTTCGATAAAACTTTTTGAATGATGGAAACACTATTACACACACACACACACACACACACACATTCGTTTCTTATGTCGCCCAGCCAGGGCTTAGCTGTGCCTGACAAATTGCCGTCCTGGTCTTTTATCTCATTTGGTCCAGCTTCACGATGACCAAGCATACATCTGTACTTTCCTTAGCTTTAGGTAAAGTTACAGGACCGAGTCAGCAGGGTCAGTTTCATTTCCACCTGTCAGGGGGCCCTCACGCCAATGTTCGCCTTGTATGCATTGCTTTAGAAGAACTAAGCCAAAGCTTAATGTTCTCGTGTTGGTTGTTGTACACAGTGGATTGAGTGGCTGCTTGAGGTGCCCACATCCCATATCAGGATGCCTGGGATGGAGTCCCACGTCCGCCTCCCATTCAGCTTCCTGCTAACACACACCCTGAGGTGGCAGGTGATGGCTCTAGTACTTGGGTCTTCACCACCCACGTGGGAGACCTGGATGGAGTCAGCTTTGATAGAGCCTGGTTTGGCTTAGTCTGGCTGTTGCAGGCATTTGGGGAGTAAACAAGCAGATGAAACCTCTCTCTCTCTCTCTCTCTCTCTCACTCTCTCTCTCTCTCTCTCTCTCACTTCTCTCCTGCAGGAGCTGCCAGCTCCCTGCCCCATGGCTCCAGCTGCCAGCTGAGCACACTGAGGCTGCATGGATTTGAGCCCCACGCCCATCTCGCTTCAGGAGCTGCCAAAGTGCCATCATTGCAGCAGGAAGATCTTAAAGGGGCCAGACAAAGGATTGACAAGCTCCTCTTATCACCGCTTTGTCTCCACTGAGTGTGAGCCACAGAGCCGTGTCTCCCACGTGACTCTCCCGTGGTTCCTCCTTCTCCAGCCAGGTGGGGTGTCTTATCAGGCCTTCCCTCCCTGATCCCTGGGAACCCTCCAGTGCAAGGCAGCTCCACCAGCCCAGGGAGGCTCACCCAGGTTCTCCAGCCACTTCCCGCTTCGAGGCTTCAACCGCCCCTGGCCACCTGCTTGCTGCTGAACATCCGGCCAGCTCACACAGGTACTTCCACACCACTTGTGCCTCATCCTCTTAGACCACAAAGAAAAACTGCAACATGGCAGGCAGGTGGATCTTAGCCGCTGCTCCAGGATCCTCTCCTCCAGAGCCACAAAGCCACAGGTGAATCCTGTGGCTTCCCAAGGGCCTCCAGAGGGACCCCATTTCCTCGGGCGTGATACACATCAGGGATAGCAACCCCAGCCAGAAGCCAGGCATCCAGACGCCAAGTCCCAGCATCTTGCCCAATCTGTTCTTCCCACTGTCCCCACCCTGGGGTCACTTCACACCTCCTCTGCCTCTCTTCTGCTCCACACACACCACTCCTTTTATAGGGTAGCTGCTCTAGAACCCAGATGGGACAACACAGCTCCCCTGCTAGGCTCTGGCGGACAAAAGCCTGTAAGATAAGGGTTTGCTGTTCACCTGGAGTGGCCTTGGCCATCAACCCAGCCCCGTCTGTGGGTCCAGGCTTATCTAGGCGCCTCCCCTGCTCGCTTACCCTGGAGGGGCCATGCATCTTGTCCTTTGTAACCAGAACTCGCTCTGCACTCCCAGCTTCTCCACCTTTGCACCTGCCATTCCCTCCATCTGGAAGGGCCTTCCTCCCTCATTCTTCTGGCAAATTCTGGCTCCCCTCTCAAGTCACAGCTCAAAGGTCCCCTACAGCACAAGGCCCTCTCTCACCTCCCGCCTTAGTTCAGACTGCTGGAAGGGACAGAACACCACAAACTGGGCGGCTTATTAAAAAAAATTATATTTTCACAGCTCTGAGGCTGGGCATCTGAGAGCAAGGCTCTGGCATAGTCAGCTTCTGGTGTGGGGTCTCCTCCTGGCCACATGGTCTTCCTCTGCTTCCAAGGCCTCCAATCTTATCGGATTCGGACCCCACCTTATGACCTCATTTAACCTTAATTGCTCCCTAATAGTCTTATCTCCAAATTCCAGGCTACTTCACAAAGTTCATGGAAAATGGAATTCATAGGTAAGTTTCTTTTGGTGCAAAAAAAAATTTTTTTGGAAATTCATGGATATGAGGGGTCTTTGAAAAGTTTATGAAAAATGTTGACTATGGAAAATCAATGCACAGATTTCAATTTTTTGCAGCAAAATAAGCTTATCTTTTAATTCTACTTTCCATGTGCTTTTTGAAGTATGCTTCTACATTTGAAGGGACGGG
This sequence comes from Oryctolagus cuniculus, assembly GCF_964237555.1. Classification (NCBI taxonomy): domain Eukaryota; kingdom Metazoa; phylum Chordata; class Mammalia; order Lagomorpha; family Leporidae; genus Oryctolagus; species Oryctolagus cuniculus. Next base: position 21,477,873 of record NC_091449.1, on the reverse strand, counting down.
TACCCAATTCAGTCCGCAGCATCTCCCGGGGCACATGAAGTCCCTTTGCCACAGCACCCCCACCCTGGCTGCCCAGCGGTGTCTCCTAGCACATCTGGGGAATTAGTGAAGTCCATGCCCTACTCCTGCTCCTGCTGCGGCTCCTCCTTTGCCAGCTCTTTCTTCCAGCAGATCCAGTGAAGACCCTGACTGGGCTCTGAGCTACAAGGGGCGGGGAGCCGCTGCTCCCTCCTCTCTGGACACCTTATGCAGAGCAGGCGGCCTGAGAGCCCCGCGCACCACCTCTGTCACCCCCACACCCTCCTGCGTCCCTTCTCGGAGGAGGTATTTGCCCCCTGCTTCTGTTTCCTCCAACCCAAAGAGAAGCAGCCCGGCTCCGGAAGCTCTGGGCGTGAGGCTGGGGTCTCCCCGGCTCCCGCATCTGTGCGGGAACAGGACCCTATCCGGAGCCCTTTCTTTGTTCCTGTGCTAGGGAAACAGAGAAAATGACAATCCCTGTGGGTGTTTCTGGGTGTCCCTCCGGGTCTCCCAGCACAGGTGCACCGTGCATTCACGGGTCTCGCACAGGCCGGGAAAGGGCTCTGCAGCCCGCATCAGGTGACTGGCTTACGGTATCTGCTTTTACCCTCCCAGTCCAAGAACGCAAAGCTAAAAATATCTTGTTTATGAGCTCCGGTCCGAACACGGAGCAGGCGGGCCGTTCATCATTGGGGATCTGTTGAATAAGACCTTGATTAAAGCGCGGAATGCGCTCCCCAGACGGGATCGCTTCTTGGCTGCGGACCACAGTGGAAGCCTGGGCCTCCCCGGCCGCGTTTCCCGCGGTGCCTCCTTGGACGCTCCCAGGCGGACCGTGGCGGGCGCCTGGCCAGGCTGAGCGCGGCCGGGGCGCTGGGGTCTTGCCCTGCGCAGCCCGGCGAGGCACCCACAGGGCGTCCGGCCTCCACGCAAGAAGTCACGAGAGAAGGCGTGGGTGGAGGCGGGAGGCACTCACTGGCGGGCCCACGAGGCCCCTGGCTGCTGCGCTCCGCAGCTGCGATCCGCGTTACGGAAGGCGCCGGACGCCACGTGGCGGGGGAGCCTCTGCCGAAACCTCCTCCCCACCCGCGGCAGTGAGCGCGGAGGCGGCGCTGCGCCCCAGAGGCCCCGGGCCTGACCGCCTCGGCGCCTACGATCCCAGCTGGCGGAGCTCTCCGGGGCAGTGCGTGCTCGCACCCGGAGGCCTCCGCTCCTACGACATCCCCGCCCCCGCCTGGACGCTCACCTGAACGGGGAGTGCGGGATGGGGAGGGGAAGGAGGGAAAGAAGTGGCTGTGGGGCTCGTGGGCTGCGAGTCCCCTTCGCGGTCTTGGTCCTGGACCTGGAGTCAAGTTCACCTTCTCCCTCCGCGGCTACCCCCGGCCCCGCGCTCGCGCAGTGGCCAGCTCGGCTCGTCCAGGGAGCACTCGCGCTCCGCCCGCAGGCCAACACTTGGCAGCTCCGCGCCAGGTAGCTGCGCCAGCCCGCGCGCCTAGCAACCCTGCGCTCCGGCCTGGAGAAGTTATTAAAAAGAAAGTTTTCTAGCCTGGGCGAATCGACCGGTTGGGTCCACCAGGCTCCCGGGCCGCGGCGCCGCGGCGCCTCTGCTCCCCCGCGGGGTCCTAGCGCCCTGCTCGCCACGCCCGTGGGAGCCTGCAGTAGTAGGGGCGTCAGGGTTGGGGATAGAGGTGCTGCTACACGGAATCAGTGGGGGTCACCTGGAGATGGGACACGAATGACCTCGGGACCCCGCGCCCCGGGCCTTGGCGCACAGAGATGTGAGCAGTGCGGAGCGTCCGAATCAGTCCGCAGCGTCCGAATCAGTCCGCGGCCGGCCCCCTGCCCTGCCCCTCAGCGCCACGGATTCCCAGGGACCCGGGTCCGGCACCACAGGCGAGGCTCTAGTTTCCAATGCAAGCGTGAGCTGCGACCGCGCAAGTCCAAAACTCCCCCTTTCCACCGAGCCCCCCGCGCGGCCTCTGGTGGATGCTCCCGGGCCCCCGATCGGCCCTGGGCTGGAAGCCGCCGGTGCCTTGGGGAGACCAGAGGAGGAGGTTCCGCTACCGACCACGTGTGCACGGGGACGCCAGCCGCTGGCTCGCGGCGCAGAAAGCAGCGGGCGCCGCGCCACCGCCTCTGTCTTTGGGCGTCGCGCTCGGGCTCGGCTCACCGCCCCCTTCCGCAAGGCCGGCGCTAAGACCCGGAGGCGCCGCCCGTCGCGACGGCCGTCCGAGGCCGGCTTGGACAGTAGGGGGCGACGGCCGCCCCGGTATAAATGCGCGGCCGGCGCAGGCCTGGCCATTCGCGACCCGGAGCAGCGCGGGCGCGGGCGAGCAGGGACTCCGGGCGGGCGGGCGGCGGCAGCGGCGCCCCGCGCAGGCTGGAGGCCGCCGAGGCTCGCCATGCCGGGAGAACTCTAGCTCCCCCATGGAGTCGGCCGACTTCTACGAGGCGGAGCCGCGGCCCCTGATGAGCAGTCACCTCCAGAGCCCCCCGCACGCGCCCAGCAGCGCCGCCTTCGGCTTTCCCCGGGGCGCGGGCCCCACGCAGCCCCCAGCCCCACCTGCCGCCCCGGAGCCCCTGGGCGGCATCTGCGAACACGAGACGTCCATCGACATCAGCGCCTACATCGACCCGGCCGCCTTCAACGACGAGTTCCTGGCCGACCTGTTCCAGCACAGCCGGCAGCAGGAGAAGGCCAAGGCGGCCGCGGCCGCGGCCGCGGCCCCGGCGGGCGGCGGCGGCGACTTTGACTACCCGGGCGCCCCCGTGGGCCCCGGCGGCGCCGTCATGCCCGGGGGCGCGCACGGCCCGCCCGCCGGCTACGGCTGCGCGGCGGCCGGCTACCTGGACGGCAGACTGGAGCCTCTGTACGAGCGCGTCGGGGCGCCGACGCTGCGGCCGCTGGTGATCAAGCAGGAGCCCCGGGAGGAGGACGAAGCGAAGCAGCTGGCGCTGGCCGGCCTCTTCCCCTACCAACCGCCGCCGCCGCCGCCGCCGGCGCACCCGCACCCGCCCCCCGCGCACCTGGCCGCCCCGCACCTGCAGTTCCAGATCGCGCACTGCGGCCAGACCACCATGCACCTGCAGCCCGGCCACCCCACGCCACCGCCTACGCCCGTGCCCAGCCCACACCCGGCCCCCGCGCTCGGCGCTGCGGGCCTGCCGGGTCCAGGCGGCGCGCTCAAGGGGCTGGCGGCTGGGCACCCCGATCCCCGCGCGGGCGGCGGCAGCGGCTCGGGTAAGGCCAAGAAGTCGGTGGACAAGAACAGCAACGAGTACCGGGTGCGGCGGGAACGCAACAACATCGCGGTGCGCAAGAGCCGCGACAAGGCCAAGCAGCGCAACGTGGAGACGCAGCAGAAGGTGCTGGAGCTGACCAGTGACAATGACCGCCTGCGCAAGCGGGTGGAACAGCTGAGCCGCGAACTGGACACCCTGCGGGGCATCTTCCGCCAGCTTCCGGAGAGCTCCTTGGTCAAGGCCATGGGCAACTGCGCGTGAGGCGCGCGCGGAGGCGGGACTGCCCTGGGCCGGCTCTTGGCTGGGGGCTTGGGGTGCACCTGGGGAGTGATTTCGGGTCCCCAGGTCTCCAGGCCGCCGCCCTCCCCTCACCGGGCCGTGCAAGCCAGGACTAGGAGATTCCGGTGCCGACCAAAAGCCCGGCCCGCTGGACGCCTCCCCCTCCCTCCGCGCCGGACTTGGTGCGTGTTGAGACGAGGGGACCCGGCAGTGGTTTCTTCCCGCGGGAGAGGAAGAGTTCTCCGGGGGCTGAGCTGGAGCCCGGCAAACTCCGGTATTCAGGAGTAACCGTGTGCCTTGGAAATGCAAACTCGCTGCTCCAGTTCCTACCGAGTAGGGGGAGCAAATACGTGCCTTGTCATTTTACTTGGAGGGTTTCTGCCGCCCCTGGGACAGCAGCGGCCCCCGTGAGAGGGGGCAGGCCCGGGACGGGAGGAGTGTACAGGGAGCAACCAGTCCTAGCCAGACCTCAGCGTCGGCCCTCAGAGGGGAGCAAACATGGGGACTTGGGGCTCTGAGCCTAAGGTGGTTCCCCTAGTTATAATGAAGTTGAAGGGTCCCTAGTTCCTCACCTACCCCTCCCATAGCCTGCAGCAGGCTTGGCTTCCCGGAGCAGCGCTTACTGAGACGGGGGTCATCAGGTTTCAAGGAGCCCCTCCAACCCCATTCAGACCACCCAGCCAGGACGGGTGTTGGAGGGAGTGGTGGCTTGGCGGAAGAACCTGGAGATCTGGTAGTGGGGTGCGGTGCGGGGTGCAGGGACCGGGGGCCCAGCCTTGTCTGTACCGTGCGGACATGAAGTGCAGTCAGCCCATCCCAGAGGGACCCGGGCCATGACAAACTTTCCAAATATTCTGCTTTATCAGCCGATATCTTGTATCTAGCCTCTCTCCGTCCCGGCGCTGCCTTGTGCAGTGTCCGTGTGCACGTCTACGCTCCACCACCATTGTATTTGGTTTTTGTTTTGGTTTGGTTTTGCTCAGATACTTGCCAAAATGAGACTCTTGGTTGGCCGCTGGGGGAAGGCTCTGAGGTCCTCTTTCCTTCTGGTTTGGGGGTTGCTTTTGCTCCCGGGGACCAATGAGGTGAGGTGGGCGTCCCCTCCCCCCTTCCCCGGGTTCTCCCTGGCTGCAGCTGTGAGCCCCAGCCCTGAGGCCCGGGGCTCCTGGTCTGGAAGGGCAGTGGCCTCTGGCCAGGGCGTGCACGTCGCTGGGGCCGGCAGCACAGCAGGAAGACTTGGTTCTCTTCCTCTGGGGAGAACATGAGTTTCATGCTAGAAGTTTTATGTATTATGTCTATAATATAAACGTATCAAAGTCAATCTTGGTGTCTCTTTAAAAGCAGGAGGAAGCTGCCTGCAAGCTTTGCTTCGGGCCAGGTCACATTGGCAAATACTCACAGCGCTGTCCCTGGCCGGTGCCCTGGCTTCCATTAGTACCCCGTCCATCCTGAACCCCTATTTCCCTTAGGAGGGTGACTGACTTCCCCCAACCCAGACAAATAAACAGGCTCCAAGCTGAGAATGCCCAGAGCCAAAGACAGTCTCCTGGGGTGGGAGTGGGAGGCTTGTGGGGGGGTGGGGGTGGGGGGTACAGGGCAGAGGCCTCACCGTGGCCCCTCATTTGCCCCTGGGAGAAGAAAAGGGACTCTGGGAGCCCTCTTCCCTGGGTGCAGGCCCAGCCAGCAGCTCCAGGCTCCAGGGGCCCTCTGGGGATGCTCATTTCCAAATCACTCCCAGTACTCAGAGCAGCCCTGCTCTCACTCAGCGTTGCCCCAGGCTCCCCGCAGAGCGAGGGGCTGGCTGAAAGAAGCCTTGTCTGGTAGGACCCTCCTCCGCTCCCCCTGGACCAAGTGCCTGGACCCTCCAACTGTCTCCGGACCACGAGACTGCAACCTGTCCCCACGATGCCGAAAAGGGCACCCGGAAAGCTGAGCTCCTGCCATCCAGCCCAGCCCCCTTTGCTGGGCCCCAGGCTCTTAGGTAGGCATAGCGGGGCAGGGACACAGCATGCCTGCAGGGGTGTCCAGCATCCAGTCTCCCTGTCACCCCACAAGCAAGAGGCTGAGTCCTGGTGAGCATCTCACTCCGAGCACAAGCCACCAGCACCACCTTGTAGCAGTGGCAGCAGACGAAGAGGGGCAGCCCCTGGTACCTGAGTTAACAGGGCTCAGGAGGCTGGCAGGGGCTTTAAGGTGTTGTTTTCTTGGAGGGGAGAAGGAAAAACACTTTTTAGCTCATCTTCCCGTGAGAGTGTTCACATGATTGGATTGTACAATACCAGTAGCACGGCACTTCAAAAAGTCTGTGGGAAAATGGGATTAAAAAGATAAATTTGTTTTGGTGCAACAAATATTTTGAAATCCATGCATACTTTTTTTTCATAATGTGCCTCTTCCACAGACTTTTTTTTTTTTAATTCAGGAGACAGAGAATGAGAGAGACACTGACAGATAGCTTCCATCCACTGTTTCACTGCCCAAATGCCCACAACAGCTGGGACTGGACCCAGCCAAAGCCAGGGACCAGGGACTGGGCCCAAGTTGCGAGCTGGCCAAAGCCAGGAACCTGGAACTCAGTCTGGGTCTCCCACATGGATGGCAGGGACCCAAGTACTTGAGCCACCACCTGCTACCTCCCAGGGTTTGCATTAGCAGGAAGCTGCAATTGGGAGCAGAGCCAGGACTCGAACCCAGGCCTTCTGATATGGGACTTGGGCCTGTTCATCTCTGGACCACATGCCCACTCCTCCACAAGCTTTTCGAAGACCCTTCACACGCGCCAATGTAGACTGGGGTACTTTCAAGAAACCGAGCATTTTTTTAAAATCCTGCACGGCTAACTTGTCCCCCCTCCTAACTCTCCCCACTCTCTGCATCCTGAGCTTTGCTACCTCCTCACCCATGGCAGCCCTTGGCAGAGGAAGGCCGTGAGGAGGCGGCAGCCTGCACCACCCTGGGAACCAAGGAGGCAGAGCCTCACCGGCTGCCTGGAGGCCTGGGGCAGGCCACGGCTTGCTAGCCCCAGCAAACCCTCTCTGAGTTCAGTGCTAATTCCAGTTTTTCTTGTTTGAGGGGGGCTGAGCCTTGGCTTCCCCCTTTGCCCCCAGAACAGGTCCCAGGATGAGCAGGGGGAGGGGCTGCCCTCCTGCCCTCCCTCGGCCCCACCCTTCCTGCTGGGCCATCCCTGGGGGAGGGGGTGTGAGGGGCACCCCTCCCAGTGCAGGTGCTGAGGGCCAGGGTGAGCTGTGTTGGGAACAAGAAGGAGTCAATCACATCCAAACCCCACTGTGGCCCACAGAAGATGGGCAGCCTGCTGGGGCCGGGGAGAGCCCATGGGGCAGTGTAGGTGAACCTGCCCAGCCTGGAGTGGGAGTGGATTGTCCTGAGGAGACCCACGCTTGGACTCCACTGCTTCCTGTTGGGGGGGAGGGAGGGCTCCGTTCCCCTCCTAACTGCAGCTTCCCTGAAGAACTACTCCAGACCTTGACATTGAATGCACCCTGAGAGTGTTTATTGGAGGCCTGTTGTATGCTGAGGCTTGAGCCATAGATGGAGCCCTCAGCTGGGGACCAGCAGACACGGCTTCTGTTCTCAGGAAGCTCACAGCCTCATGGCCCCAAGCTACGGCTGCAGGGTGACAGGTGCAATAAGGGGGAGACAATGCCTGGATAGTTCCTGGAGCCAGCAGTTTTGACCCAACACCTGCTGAGAGCAGCCCTACCTGGACCTGGTCCCAAGACACCTGGATGCTCACACCTTGCCTCTCTCTCCCTGCAGATGATCGCGTGGCCCTCATCCCCTGGCTGGGTTGCCCCTGAGCCGTGGGTCCCCTGACAGCACCATGCAGGGGAGGAGGCACACAGGTAAAGGGAGAAAGGGAGGTGGCTCTTTTGCCACCAGATACCTGCTGGTGGTTCAGGCTGTCACAGATGTCACCCTTATCGCCTCATCTCCTGGGAGTCACTTGGCCCTGACACCTGCGGATGAGCCACAGACAGTGAGGAGTGTCGGCCCCTCCCAGGCCTTCCACCCCCTCCTTCCCAGGCGGGAACCTGCCAGGCCTCCTTCGAAGGGAGCTGCTGATTTCATTGGAGGGGAGGGGTCGGCTCACAGGGCAGGTCAAAGGGAAGCAGAAGGCACCTGCAGGCCTTCTGTGGACGTGGGGGCAGAGTCCCTGCCCCGCCCCCCCCCCCCCCCCCCCGCTCAGCTCGCTCTTTCCAATGCTAGTGAGCGGGGGAAGCTGCCTCTCTCCCGTTCTTTTCTCCAAGGAGATCTAAACCACCAGTACCTTCAAAGGATCTTGATTCTGTGAAAAGCCACTCTCTCCTCTCCACACCCCCCACACTCAGCCCCGCCCCACCCCCTCAATGTGGACGGAGCCTTTGACGTAAGCCAAGACACAGGAAAGATACCAATTCACTATCAAAGCATCCTAGCCCCATCCCAGAGCAATTAAAAAGCCAGATGGAATCTCTGGGAAACCGGCATTAATAACGCGAACAATCTGTGTAGGCCGGCAGAAACCCAGCAGCCCTAGGCGGGGGTGGAGCCTGGTGGGAGGGGAGGGGGAGTTGGGGGAGGGTGCTGGAGCCAGAGAGCTCACAGCCACATCTCAGCCATGTGGTGGCCCGCCAGGGAGGGGGCCCATCGCGAAGGTATGCTAAGTCTGACCACAGCTGGGCTGTCCCCTCCAGCCCTTGCGAGATCCGTGGTGCAGCCCGGACCCTGGCGGCTACAGACAGAGCCAGACAAATGTGGGACCCATTAGAGAGACAGCCACAGCCACGGCCAGCCCCGTTCTGGCACCCAAGAGCTTCGCTTCCCTTCACTTTTGTTTTTATTTATTATTTTCTAGTCTCAGGCCCCACCCACTGGGAAGAGGCTCCCCCTGGGTGTACGGCTTTCAAAGACGCTTTTCTCCTCTTTTGGTTGTGCCCGCGTCCACTGCCTGTGCCTGGACATCTGGCAACAGCAGGAGCTGGTGTCGGGGGGGGGGGGGGCCCCAGGGTGGGGCAGGGCCCTGGCCTCCAGGAGCTCCCCTTAGAATACCACGGGGCAGGCACGTCGGGCTGGCCCAGCTGAGCTCCTGAAGCAGGCGTGGCTACTGGGGAAGAGGCCCTGGGGGTGGGGGTCCCCACTGCCTGTCTTCCCGGGGTGGGGGGGCAGACAAAGCCACCTCTGCTCCTCCAAAGTCTTGTCCAGGCAGAGCGGGACAGCCAGACTCTCGCACAGGGAGCCTGGGTTCTGGAGAGTTCCACCTGGAGCCAACTCACAGAGGCAGCTTCCTCATCGCCAGGAATTCGCTTAAAAAACTTGCTCTGCGAGGGGCCGTGTTTTCTGGCCTTCGCCTTCCCCATCCTCGTTCTCCTTGGAAACCATCCTCCCAAAGGTCACCCCACCAGCTCCAAGAGCCGAATCCGTGAACTCTCCTGGGGGTCTTTCCTGCCTTCTCTGGGCCCCCTGCTGAATTTGGCTGCAACAGGTCTTCAACACATGTGTCTGAACGCACATTCCAGCTCCTCTCCCTTTCCCTCTCACCCTCGCCACTCCATTCCAGGGCCTGGCAGGTTGGCGCAAAGTCTCCGATGCTGGGGGCTGAGGGGCCAGGCCCCACCGTCGCTGGAGGCCATGTGCTGGAATCAAGGCCCCCACCGTGCAGAGGCCCCTGGAGACGAGCGGTGGCTTCTGTGAAGTGACTTTTACAATGCAAGAATCCTCAGAAAGCTCGCCCATCCTGTCCTAGATAATCTTCAGTGCCTGCATGTGATGGCTTTATCACCACCATCGGAGCTCCCGCCAGGCAGGGGCGAGGAGCTGGTCCAGGGAGGAGGTAGGATGCCTGGAGAAGGGGGCAGGGGAGGGGACAGGCAGCACAGCACGCTCCCAAAGCAGCCCGCGGCGCCACACAGAGGCAGCGGGCCCCTGGGATCGCAACACTTTTGCTTTCACAGGGGTTTCAGGCCTTTCTTCTCTCTGCTTGAGGTTGACCAGCAAGATAGTTCAGGAGGGACCATGGCCTGGGGGTGGGGATCCCGGGGTGGTCCAATGTGGCAGCTTAGAGCCAGGGAATGTCGCCCAGAGACCCAGAGACGGCCTGATGGGAGCCATCCCAACCTGTCCCAAGTCCTCCTGGATTTGAAGACCTTTCTGCTCCCTGGCAGGTGGCAGCTGGACCTCTCACCAGAAACCCAGCTCCTCCTCTCTCAGCAACCGCTGCCCCTTCCTTGCCCCAGCCAGGGAGACCTCAGGGAGCCCTCCCCGCCCCCACCTCCCCTCCAGCCAACCAGAGCCCTCGCCTGGGCCCCTTCCCCTCCACCCCCAGGAGCACGGTGCCCTCTTGCCAAGAAGGAAATGCGGCTGATTTATGGCGGCGTCTCCTGCGCACGTGTTGGGCAGTGGTCTCGGCTGGACGTGGTGGTGCAGAGATGGGGGGCCGGGGTGTTGGGGATGGGGTACCTGCTCCAGGTCGAGATGCTGTGACCTTCAGCACCAGGTTGGGACCCGTCTGAAGGAGCCTCTTTGAGTGATTTACAATTTGCAAACACGTTTTATTTGATTCCCGAGTTTTGCTAGCGCAATTACAGTGAGTAAGCATGACAAATCACTCCCAACACAGTGTCTCCTCGCTGTTAGGAAATGTGTTTGCTTCACGACTTCGCCTGCTGCGGCAACATTTTAAAAATAGACTCATTCACTGTACTGGAAGGCAATTTGCTCCAAATTTTCCCACTAATTTGATTTTAATCTGATATTTAAAATTCGTGTGACCACGTTCCCACTGATTTATAGGGAAGAAGCTCGTTGTACCTGGCAGAAGTGTAACTGGCTTTAGCCCAGGAGCCCACAGGATGAAGGATTCCTCCCAGGAATACGTATGCCTCCAATACGGCCTGGCCGCTGCCAATAGTCTGAGGCCAGCGGCAGCGAGCATGGGGCAACACCCCCTGGGCATGTGCAAGCCACACAGGGAAGGAAAGAAGCCCACCCCGGGGGCCTCCCCTCCTTGGGTTGCACCGGCAAAGTTCCGGCACGCAGTGGGTCTTCTGTCTGGCGTGGAGCAGATGCACCCAGCCCAGGAGCCCTCCCACGGTGCACACCTGATGCACGTGCTGAGCTGGGACCTGCAGGAAAGCGGTTGGTTTCCGAAGGACAAGTCCAAGCCCTCCCCAGTCTCTGAATTCTCTGCTCTTCAGTTTCCTTTTATGCAAAACGTATGCAAAACGGGTGCCGCACCATGGAGTTGTGAAAGATAAACAGGCCGAGCCTGTGAGACACTTGGCTCAGCCACCATTCCCGTGGGTTGGGGCAGAAGGCAGAGTGGGAGGGGTAGGGCACACCTCGGTCCCTGAAAAACTCCAGTGGAAGGACATGGTTGAATAATTCAGGACAAACTCCTTGCACCCACATATCTGTCATTTTTACATTGCTAGAGTTACACACACACACAACACACGTGCACACACACACAGGTTGCCTTTCTTTTGCTGAAAAAGCGCTTACTGAGCTCCTCCTGGGTGCAGAGCCCTCTAGCCAGCGACCTTGAAGGCTGAGCATGGAGGTCAAACCTTGCACAACTCTCCAAGGAGCAGGCACGCATGCACTGTGTGCTTTTGTCGTGGTAGAAGATTGTTCACACACACGCACAAAGCCGGGTGATGGCTCCTGGTAGTGAGCACATCTCCTCACTGGGATGCTAGTCTCCTCAAACGCAGAGAGGGTCCCCCCTATGCACTTCTTCCTGTTTGGAGAGCTCTGGGTCCGGAAGCCACTGCTGGTGGGTGGAGGCACCTGCAGCTCCCCACGCGATCATCTCAGCACTTGGCCAAGGTCTGCTTCTCATAGCCCAACCTAGCTCGGGCCCAGAAAGTGGGGAGGAGGCTGCCCTCTGTGGTGTGGGAGGACCTGCTGGGCAGGGCCACTGCAAACCTGGGAAGCTCTGAGGGCCTGGTGTGCTGCAGAGGAGATCCTTGAAACTGTAGGAGCTGTCCCAGAGCTGGGGCCACCCCGGGGAAGGAGCTCCAGGAAGCTAGCCTTCCTCTCGTCCCCTCACTGCCAGGAATGCCAGCACGAGAGTAATTTGAGTTAATGAGCAAACTGGCCAGGCAAGGAAGGAAGCGTGCTCTCGCCCCTGCTCCTCGATGCTCAGGCAGCCTTAAACCATGGGTCTCTGCGTACCCTGGGCCAGCTGTAGGACAGCCAGGAGAGTGGGCACCATGTGGGTGCTGGTGCAGGTGCATCTGGGTGCTGCGGGCAGACACACTAGGATCTGACTCTGAGACTGCCCTGGAGGATCCCCCCTCCCCACAACCCCGGGAGCAGCTCTCAAGCTCACCAAGGTCTGACCACTGAGAACGAATCTTGTCTGGGAGCGGTGGTGGCATGTGAGTCATGGGCTAGGGCCCTGAGGGGAGGGGAGGTGGGGACGATGGCTCTGAGCCCAAAATGTGTCACAGGCGAGATGCGCACCTTGAATGATGCGGAGTTTATGTAATTATGTGCGGCAGTGCTGTAGGGTGTGTGTGTGAGCCCCGCAGGAAAGGAGAGCTGCCCGCTCAGGGGTCCTCAACCTCCCTCCACTGCACCAGGCTCGTCGGCGGCCCACCGCTCACCCAGGGGCCAGGTGTTCCCAGAGGTGGCCCAGCCAAGTGCCCAAGGTCACAAACACAGGGCAGGAGTAGGGCCTGCCCTTGGGCCTCTACAGTTAGCATCCAGGGCTTGGGCTGGGGGTGGGGGTACGTAGCTTAACACTTTCTACCCCAGAGTCCAGCCAGGGAGGGAAAAGCTTGGCTTCGTTGACACTCTCATTATCGGCCGGATTCCATGACATCTCCCCCAACCCCTCACCTACCGTCAACGTTCCTAATGCACTTTAGTTTTTAATCTCTTTTTCAAAGATGTATTTATTTATTTATTTGAGAAATAGAGTTATAGTCAGAGAGAAGGGGAAACAGGGATAGAGGTCTTCTATCCACTGGTTTGCTCCCCAAATGACCGCATTTGCCGGAGCTGCACTGATCCAAAGCCAGGAGCCAGGAGCTTCTTCTGGGTCTCCCACATGGGTGCAGGGGCCCAAGCACTTGAGCCATCTTCTACTGCTTTCCCAGGCACATTATCAAGGAGCTTGATCAGAGTGGAGCAGCCAGAACTCAAACCGGTGCTCATATGGGATGCCGGCGCCGCAGGCAGAGAATTAACCAAGTGGACCACGGCGCCGGCCCCTAGATTTTAATTTTTTTTTTTTTTTTTTTTTTTACAGGCAGAGTGGACAGTGAGAGAGAGAGACAGAGAGAAAGGTCTTTCTTTTTCCGTTGGTTCACCCCGCAATGGCTGCTGCGGCCGGCCCACTGCAGCCGGCGCACCTCGCTGATCCGAAGCCAGGAGCCAGGTGCTTCTCCTGGTCTCCCACGCGGGTGCAGGGCCCAAGCACTTGGGCCATCCTCCACTGCACTCCCGGGCCACAGCAGAGAGCTGGACAGGAAGAGGAGCGACCAGGACAGAATCTGGCGCACCGACCAGTACTAGAACCCGGTGTGCGGGTGCCATAGGTGGAGGATTAGCCTATTGAGCTGCGGCGCTGGCCTAGATTTTAATTTTTAAAAATCAAATCAGCCACCTGTTGTTTGGAGCATCTTCATGAATCTCAAAAATGGGAGTGGCACACCTGGCATATTGCAAAACCAGGTTGGGGACCACCTGACACCCCCATCCACAGTCCTCATGGGCCGAGAGACCAACTGCTAGTTGGCTGCCCTCTCCAACCCCCCCCTCCCCACCGAGAGAAGGCATTGGGACTGGTATCACCTGGCACAGGCCTGGGGGCCAGGGTGAGACCAGGGCCTCCACCGGGGAGCTGCTCACGGCCCAGGCCCCGACGCTGGTTACACAGGGCTGGGCCTGCATTCCCACCCACTGGAGGCCCTGGCCTCCACACACACCTGCTGTGTGACCCGCACAGGTTTGGCTGCCTCTCTGTTTGAGCATGTCTGAGAGGTGTGCCGGATTCCCAGAGGCAAGGTGATGAATGGTGTTCTTCCAGAGCAGAGCAACCACAAGAACCTGATCCCAAGACGAGTCACAGAGCGAGGACAAGGAGCAGGCCACCTGGCCTGCAGGAGAGAAGCGTGAGTCAGAGACAAACGACCCACCTGCTAACCAGAGCCCTCGCTCGCCCGGGGAGCTCAGGGTTGGGAGCTGGAAGGCGGCAGGATCCAAGGTTGGGTAACGCCCCGCCTGCCTCTGGAGCCCAGCTCCTCCATCCTTGCCAGCCAGGGACTATAAATGAGGCTGGCGGGCCAGCCAGAGAGGAACAGCAGAGCTCTGTGGCCCACACTGGAGGACCCTAAGGTGGCAGTGGCTTCATCAGGCCCTCCTTGGCCATGGCAAAGGTACCCTTTGGTGTCACCTCCGCTGCAACAGTCATTCAGTCCATGGGTCCCACCACGTGGAGTCCACACACAGGAGAGAGGCACAGAGGCCAGAGGACGCAAGGGAGACTGTGTCACGGGGGACGCCGTCACCATCAGCACTGACTCAGGGTGGCTGAGGGGCCTTCCTCGCCTCCCCTACCCACGCTGCCTCCCAGCGACTGGTCCTTAAGGCCCATGAGAAGGAAGGAAGAAAGAAGAGAAAACCGGGCTGTGCAGGTGTCAGGGCCACCCCAATGCTTCCTACGAAGGCAGGGGAGACTACAGAGGCAGGAGACAGGCACGAGTTGATTTTTCTTTGCTTGCTGACCTTGTTTCCATGTGTCCTTTGCTGCATTTTACTTGGTGTTGTACAACATTATGGCCCTTGGCCAAGAGCAGACTGGTTCTAGAATTTCCCATGAGTATTTTCTGAGCCATTGGTTGTCTGAAACATGGAACTGGAAAGATTGCCACCAAAGCCTAACTAACCACTGAATGGATCAGCACTTCCCTACGTGCGTTCATTTCTCAGTCCTAGGAAATTCTTGCCATTAATCCTTTACACACCAGATCTGCCTCATTTCCTCTCTCCTCTCCTTCAAGGGCAATATTAAGTAAGTGCTAAATCTTCTCTTTATCTCTCCTATTATCTGTATTTTCTCTCTTGCCTTCATGTGCTACGTGTGGGATAATTTCTTCAACCCCTTTTCTAATTTGCTAATTCTCTTCTTGGCTGTGTTTAATTGCAATTAAACCTGTCCGCTGAGTTCTTGACTTGGATTATTGTGATTTGTACTTGTGGAGGTTCTATTTGATTCTTTTTTTCAGATACAACATTGCACTTTTTACAAATTCCTGCTCCTGCAGTGATTTTTTAAGTATGTCTTATTCCTTTAAACTTTATGTGCACAGTCTTTGATGGTGGATGATTCTAAGGCTGGAGAGCCTATTACTGTTTAGTGTTGATTGTCCCGGTTTTTATTCACAGTGTCCCATTTTCTCGTGTGTCTTATAATCTTTGTCTATGTGCTGGTCATTGTTTTTGAAGAATTTGTATGAACAATTGAAGATTTAGGACAAAGGAATGTTTGACTGGAGCGAATTCTCATTTGCTCCTGCCAAACATCTGGGATCACCTTAATCAGTCTTTATGGCTTGATGGTCACTAGCCCACCCAGGAGAGGAGCGCTTAGGTGGTAAGGTCATGTGAGCACCCATTGACTTCTGGTTCA
This sequence comes from Oryctolagus cuniculus, assembly GCF_964237555.1. Classification (NCBI taxonomy): domain Eukaryota; kingdom Metazoa; phylum Chordata; class Mammalia; order Lagomorpha; family Leporidae; genus Oryctolagus; species Oryctolagus cuniculus. The sequence goes on along the minus strand of NC_091449.1, from coordinate 21,462,695 downwards.
CCTGGGTGGTGAGAGCCCTTTAAATTCCACTTCAGTGTGAGAACAGCGTCCTGGTGCAGGTTCCACCTTGTGTGAGCCCTGAGGTTTGATCTCTATCGCTCTCATCCCATGAGCCTATCAGAATTAAAAAATTTGATGTGATCAAAAAATGCCTTGGAGGAAAAAATGTAGCTTTTCTTCTTGCTTATCAGACTGCATTCTTTTTGTTCTCCATGTTGGCCTAGCAATCCCAGACTTCACAGCCTTTAGTACTTATCTTATACTTCTGGTTGCATTCAGTGACAGAACGGCCCCCAAATAATCTAGCCTGCAAATGCCAGAAGCTGGAAATCCTCCCTTCACTTGTTCAGCAAGTATCTGGGGGTGCTACTATAGGATTTGAAAAAATTCATTGAAAAATGGAATTAAAGACAGAGTTTATTTTGGTGCAATATAATTTTGAAATCCAGGCATAATTTTCTAAATGTTGCTTTTTAAAAAAGTTTTTTTAAAGATTTTTATTTATTTATTTGAGAGGTAGAGTTGTAGAAAGAGAGAAAGCTCTTCCATCCATGGTTCACTCTTGAAATGGCTACAATGGCCAGAGCCAGGAGCCAAAGCCAGGAGCAAGGAGCTTCCTCTGGGATTCCCACATGTTAGGTCTTTTTTTTTTTTTTTTTTTTTTTTTTTTTTTTTTTTTTTTTTTTGACAGGCAGAGTGGACAGTGAGAGAGAGAGACAGAGAGAAAGGTCTTCCTTTTCCATTTGTTCACCCTCCAATGGCTGCTGTGGCCAGCGTGCTGCGGCTGGCGCACAGCGCTGATCCAATGGCAGGAACCAGGTGCTTCTCTTGGTCTCCCATGCGGGTGCAGGGCCCAAGGACTTAGGCCATCCTCCACTGCACTCCCGGGCCATAGCAGAGAGCTGGACTGGAAGAGGAACAACCGGGACAGAATCCGGCGCCCCAACCGGGACTAGAACCTGGTGTGCCAGCGCCACAGGCGGAGGATTAGCCTAGTGAGCCACGGCACTGGCCAACTTGGGTCATCTTCCAATGCTTTCCCAGGCCATTAGCAGGGAGCTGGATGGAAGAGGAGCAGCCAGGACTAGAACCTGTGCCCAAATGGGATGCTGGTGCAGCAGGCAGAGACTTAGGCTGCTGTGCCCGAGGCATGGTCTTTTCATAATGCACACTCCTATGAATTTTGAAGATCCTTTGCATGCAGGGATGAAGGCTTTTTACACTAAAATAAACTTACCTTGTAATTCTATTTTTGAAGTCACTGCGTATCTACTAGGGACTGTGCTGGGGGCACAGCAGTAAACCAGACAGAGAGAGGGAGCCCTTGTGAGTCTCTCTGGAAAGGCAGACACTACACAGAGTGACACGGTTGATGAATTACAGTAGCGATGTGCATTGTGAAGTAAGAAGATTCAGGGGTGGAGAAAGTGTCTGACTGGCAGTCTTGGCTGGCTCTGTGGACTCAGGGAAATCATCGTGAGGCTTGCTATGTTCAAACTGAAACCTGGAGGACCAGAGTAGCCGAGGGTTGCAGTGAGAGAATCCAGGCAGAGGGATCAGCATATACAAAACTCACACGCAGGGGGGATCATGAATAACGAAAGGTGCCCAGAGTGGGGCGGGGTGGGGGGGGTGAGACCACAGGGTCAGCTGAGGGAGACTGTTAGGCTGTCACAGACGGGGGTATAGATGTTGGCCAATATCCCGAGAGCATCAGAAGCCCTCGAGAACATGGAGGTGTCGTTTGCTCGCTGTGCGGGTGGTGGAGGATGGGTCATGGAGGGCAAAGGGGGCATAGGTCAGGCCAGGGCACAGAGGCAGGGGCTGGGATGAGCACTTCTACCCAGGCTGCCCGAAGTTCTCCCAGAATGCCGCAGCAGCCCATGCTTACCAAATCCCATCCTCCACTTTGCTCTTGGCCACCCTGGCGGCCTCCCATGCCTTTGGGGTTCTTGCTGGGTTTGGCTGATGTGGGGAGTGGGGTCGGTCTTTAGCGGAAGATTGGAGGAAGGAAGAAAACAGAGACTAGGAAGATCTTTCTCCCAGCTTCGTGGCATCACCTGCACCCCCAAAGACGACAGCCCCTTTCTGGCGGCCTGTGCGCTGTCCTCCACGGCTCCAGTTCCCGCTGGAGAATTAGAATGAGCAGCGCCAACTCCTCCCCTCATCCCTTCAGCCTTGCAGGGGGAACAACGGCTTCCAGAACTGGTTTCTGGGGCCTCCGCATCCCGTCTCGATTCCTGTCCCCCTGGTCACACATCTATGAAGGATCCTTTTGCAAACATCTCTTTATCAGAACCATCGGGGTAAGGCTGGTTTCCTGCCAGGAGCTTGAGTGATCACCAGTACCCAGGGAGGTTTTTTTTTTTTCTTTAAAGAATCCAGAGAAGCAAATCTGCCTGGGAATCCTGGAGGGGTTCCAGACCCTCGTGGCGGCCTAAGGAGTGGTGTTGGGGCCCCCACGAAGGCTCTGTTTCCGTCTGCACTCGCAAAGCAAACACAACACGTGTGTGCGTGCACACGCAGCCATCAGAGCCACACGACAAACGGCCGTGACAATTTCACAGTGCACCAGTATCAACAAGGACGGAGGAAGTTAGGAGGATCCCTGAACATTTTCGGTGCCCTCTGTCTGGCCTTGCAATCCCTGTGCTTGCAGCCCAGGGGTGGGGGTGGCTTCACAGCCGGCAGCCAAAGGCAGCTTCCAAACTCTTGTTCAAAGAAGTGTCCAAGGGATTCAGGTCAAAGTGCATCTGCGTTCTGGGGTGGACTCGCCGGGGCCGTGCTGTGCGCAGTTCCGGGAAGGACTCTGACTTGGCTTTCCAGCCCCGGGTTCCGCTTCTCCTTCCTCTTTCTTCGCATTTCCTGCACCTCCTGCCCGGAAGCTTCCTTCACTTCACTTTCCTTCTGGGGACGTTGCTGGGAACACAAGCACCTGCCCAGGGGTTCACGGATGCTGCCCAAAGTCGATGCTCAGGGGCAGGAAGTTGGCCTGGCAGCTAAGGCAACGGTATCCTATGTCAGCATGTCCGGGTTCAGACCCAGCTGTACTGCTGACTCCTGCTTCCTGCTAACGCAGACCCCGGGAAGCACTGATGGTGGCTCAAGTCACTGGGCTCCTGCCACCCATGGGAGAGACCTGGATTGAATTCCTGGTTCCTGGCTGTGGCCCCCAGCTCAGAGCTGTTGCAGCCGTCAGGGGAATGAACCGTGAATAAGAACTCTCAATCTCTTTTTCTCTGTCTGTGTCTCTCTCTCTCTCTGCCTCTGAAAAAAATTTTTAAAGATTTATTATTTGTTTATTTGAAAGCAGAGTTACAGAAAGAGAGAGGGAGAGAGAGCTCTTCCATCTGATGGGAGACACTTTTGTTGTGAGTGAGCTCACTTTTGTTGTTATGTTTTCTCTGTTAAGATTTATTTTGTTTATCTGGAATGCAGAGTTACGGCCACAACAGCCGGAGCTGAGCTGACTCCAAGCCAGGAGCCAGGAGCTTCTCCTGAGTCTCCCACGTGGGTGCAGGGCCCACTACACCACAGCACCAGCTCCCCCAAAAAATGTTTTAAAAAACAAAAACAACTGGGGCCAACATTGTGGCATAACAGATTGAGCTGCTGCCTACAAAACCGGCATCCCATGTGGGTACCGGTTCGAGTCCTGGCTGCTCCATTTCCCATCCAGCTCCCTGCTAATGCACCTGAGAAAGCAGCAGAAGATGGCACAAGTGCTTGGGCCCCTGCACCCACATGGGAGACCTGGATAGAGTTCCACCGGGCTCCTGGCTTCAGATCAGCTCAGCTCCAGCCGTCGAGGCCATTTGGGGAATGAACCAGTGGCTACAAGATCTCTCTCTCTCTCTCTCTTTCTCTCTGTCTGTCTCTCTCTGTCATAACTCTGCATTCCAAATAAATAAAATAAATCTTAAGGAAGAAAACATAACAACAAAAGTGAGCTCACGCCTGCTGTGCCTCTGTGCTGAGGGCTCACGTGCAGAGCTGTGCCTGGAAGAAGCAGACTAATCCTTGTTGGAGGTTGCTTGGGTGGGGACCGACCGTCCGGAAGGGGCTCTTTAAGGAGGCGGTGTTCACTGGAGCCTGGGGTGACAGGAAAGCCCCAGTCACAGAAAAGGCTCCTCCAGGGAAGAAGTCAGACAGTGCAAAGTTCCAATGGCAGGTCGGTGTGGCCCGATGCGGGGGAGGGGCGGAAGACAGGAGGCCAGAGAGGGTGGCAGAGGCCTGCTTCCTGCAGGTGGGGGTGGCTGGCCGGGGACAGGTCTGGTTTAACTCTTGCTGTCCCAGTCCACATGTAGCATCCCCTTTGACCCACAAAAGTGTCCCTGCTTTGTTCAAGAAATGCCACAGTCGCTGTACATGCGGGGCAGAGTCCAGGTGCAATGTGTTTTAGGGGCAGCGAGAAGTCAGTCATTGGAGGGTCTTGAGCCAGGAAGTAACAGCATCGAGGGGTTCCCTTCCTTCTCCAAGTGCTCTCTTCCACTGCAGGGACACGCTCAGGAGCCGTGCACGGCCGGATGCCTCGTGGTGCTAGAAGTGCTGATGGCCGACAAACGTAACCACGATGGCACAGCTAGCTCGTGGTGACTGAGCATGTCAACGTGCCCCTTGGACAGATGGGAACATGAAAGAAAAAGAATGACCTGCTGGTTCTTTGTCGGAATGCAGTAACTGGAAAACCATAAGCGACTTCTTGCTAAGTCTGCTCTGAAATCCACCCGGTCTTTGGGGGCACCGCGGGCGGTGTGGGTTGCCCCTGACTCCCATTCGCATCCACACATCCAGGCTTCTGTGGTTCGGGAGCCCGGCTGTGGGCCACTTGCCCTGCCTGGGCCCACACCCCATACTGGTCCGAGTCCCATCTTCAGTGGCCTTAGCCACCCAAAGAGGGTTATGACACTGGAGCATCCCCCTCCCCAAGTCCCTCCTCTGTGTTGAGCCAGGTATGGCGAGAAAAACAAGCACAGCAGGGCGTGTCTTCAGGTACGGCTGCATCCAGCAGCCCAGGCGGAGTCTTCGCTCTGTCTTCTGGTTGTGCCATCCTTTGTGACGGATTCCAACTCCTGTCGGGGGTCCTAGGAACTCAGGACCTCCAGACAAACACCCAGCCATTCAGAGCTTCAGCTTTGGAGTAATTGCATCCGAAGTCCTGGAATTGGGTTCTGCTAGACCTCACGGAACCAGTCACTCTACGTGCGAGCATGACGAAGTGGACTGGCCAGTCCCGACCCCTGCTCTCAGCGCCTCCACCCCCCACCACTGCCACCACACGGTTTAGAGGAGGGGAGTCAGTCCCACACAGGGCACGGAAGGCTCTCCATGGAAAACCCATGGAAGGAGAGACCCGGGTGCTGAGGCAGGCAAGGCTAGTGGTGTCCACGGCCCCTGCCCACTGTCCCAGGATGAAATGGAGCCCGTGGAGAGTGGGGGTGACCCAGAGACTCCTTGGTCACCTGCTTCAAAAGCAGCGGGGCTTTCACAGCGCTGCTGGAGAAGCGTGTGGGTCGTGGACTCAGCCAGGGCAGCTTGGGCCCTGGATTTTGTTTCTGATGTCGGTGCTGCCTCTGGCTACCGGGGTTTTTCCCCCAACCCCATAGATGGAGCCTCTTGGGTCCCAGCCTGACCATGGGGTCTGTGGCTGCAGCCCCCAGGAACAGAGCTGTGGGGGAGACACAGGGCAGTGGACAGCAGCCCTGAGAGAGGTGGGCGAGAGGGCCCGAGAGACTCAGCAGGCTTCCAGGCAGGGCCCTCCCCTTGCTGCTCCCATCTTGCTGGCCGCCCCCTCAGGCCTCTGAAGCCACCACGTCCTGTCCCCATGGGCACCTGGGACTTCTTTTTCTTTTTTAAATAAAGAGTGATTTTATTTATCCCCAAATGGCTATGACAACCAAGGCTGGACCAGGCTGAAGTCATGAGCCAGGACCTTCTTGTGGGTCTCCCACACGGGTGGCAGGCAGGGACCCAAACACTTGAGCCATCCTCCACTGCTTTCCCAGGATCATTAGCAGGGAGCTGGGTCAAAAGTGGAGCAGTGCTGACTGGACCAGGCACTCTGATTCAAGCATGGTAGCTGTTCAACGCACTGCACCACCATGCTGGCCACCGCCTGGATCGTCTTGTCTAGCCCTTCTGAGACACCAGTTCTGGCTTTGAGACCAGAGCTGGGGCCAGGGTGGCTCAGGGGAAAGGGTGCTGGCTAGAGAGGAGGTTAGGAGAGGCCTCCAGCCTGTGCCACACTCAAGGATGCTCCTTGAGGTAGACCAGGCTCAGAGAAACACATTTCATGGCGCTGACCACACACAGGTGCATTCTTGGATCTTCCCTCTCACACTGTAGCTGCTCCAAGGGTGCCCACCCCTGACCTGTTCATCAGAGGAGTGGGTGGCTCCCTAGAGCCCACTGGCCCACACTAGGGTCTCAGATTACAAACGGTGAGGCCAGAGCCAAGCGAGCTGTCCCCAGCACTATACACTTGCCTAACAGAGTGGTAAGTGAGGTCACCAAGGGAGGGGGCGGACCCGGGGCAGGAGGAGCCGGAGCCCAGGGATCCCCCACCCCGCAGTCAGGAAGGGACCGAGGACGTCGGGGTCCTGCCCAGCAGAGACCAGGAGGGGCTCTGCACGCCCCAAAGTGTGCAACAGTACCCCAGGCTCAGAGAAACACACTTCATGGTCGTCTGAGTCATTTCCCACAAAGCTGAGCTTACCGTCCCCCACCTCCCAACACACACAAATAACTTTAGAACTTTTGTTTTGAAAAATAAAAAATATGTTGAAAATTTCAAGATGACTTTTCAACATAAATTGCTCCCTTGCTCACCCTCGGCCCAGGCCCCCCTCACCTAATTTCCCAAACTTTGGCTGCCACAGCCTGGGGAGGACCCTGGCCAAGTGGGTGGGCGGGTGGGTGGGGGAACTAGGGAGGCCCTGGACGAGGCAGCCCCCGGGGCCCAGCTGGCAGACGCCCGAGGGGCTTTGAGATGGCCCAGGGGTCCCCCAGGGTGTGGCTCCACCGAGGTGCTCCTGGGCAGTCTGGCTGAGCCCCTCGAAGGCCCCAGCAGGGTGGTCGCCTGTTCCTAGGCTTGCAGTCCCTCTAGGCTATTTCTGGGGACACAGGTAACACCCGGCTGGCTGCTGGCCACCTGTCACGCTCCGGCCAACGTGACCTCACTCACCTGCTGCCACACTGCTCCTCCCCCTGTCCCTGGGAGCCTACAAGAGAAGGGTGCGGATCCTCCGTCCCCAGGTCTCAGCAGGGTCTTACCCTACACACGCCCTGGGCCGTGGGTATCCGCCTTCCCATTTGCAGCCAGGAAACAGCACCAGGCGCACCCGGCTGCATCGGCTGAGCTCAGACTTAGGGCAGGGAGGCCCTGTGGTTCCTGCTGACTCCCAGGAAGATCCCAGCTGGAACTCCAGGGCTCAGATAGAGGGCTGCAGTGGGGGGCTCCCTGGGGCCCACTGGACCTCCACCCACTGCCCTCAGCGCTAGCCTCCTCGCCCTCCCAGGCAGCAGCTGCAGCTTGGCAGGCTCAAGACTCCTCACAGGTGCCTGGGTGGCCCTGTCACCTCCCATCTTCCCAGGGGACAGCCCTTGGCAGCTTCTGATGGGTTTTCCAGGCAGGGGAAGCCACCAGTTCCAGCCTCCATCAAAGCAGGAATCAAAGTTGGGCTAGAGCCTGCCACACACCTGACCGGCCAAGGCACCTCGGCCAGGGGGCTCAGGCTCATGGGTGTAGGATGAGACTGAAGTCCTACCTGGCTGCCATGAGCCCCCGAGGGTCCAAGAATCAAGCAGGGCTAGGTGGGTGCCTGCCCCCTGCTCCCAGCCTCCAGAAACTCCTCCCGAGCTGCCAAGCCCTGGTGGCATCTCGGAGCCACCCACTGGGTGCTGAGCCACTGAGAACCGGGTGCCTGCCTCATGCTAGCAGCTGGGGACAGAGTCGAGCCAGGAGAGGCTCCTGTCCTCCAAGGGCCCCCCGTCCCTGGCAGGAGGCCCGGCAGACCCTGGGTTTGCAGGAGCTACCCAGGTCGGCCTCTGTGCCCTACACCAGCCCACGGCCAGCTCTGGGTGGTGACCCTGGCTCTCCAGCGCCCCGGCTCCCACCTGGGAGCAGGAAGCCATTGCGGGAGAAGCCGAAGGTTTCACTGGAGGAGCCGGGGGTGAGCAGGGGGCAGGCATAACCCCCCTTCCAGGAGGCAACGTGCATTGGGGTCCCCAGGCCTGTGAGGGCCGGGGCTGTGAGGGGAAGGGCCAGAGGTGAGCTGGACTTCCTTAACCACAAGAAAATGACAGCTCAGTTGAGGAAAACTTCTGTTTCGGCAGAATATTTTTTCCACTAGGGTAAGAGCTTTTCGCCCACAGGCTCCAGGGGAGCCGAGTACCCCAGAGAGGGCTTCGGGAGTTTCGGTTTGAATAGTCAGTGTCGATTCTTAATCACTATCTTGAGAAGGCACCTCTTGGTTTTCCAGCAGGTGGCTGGGCCACGGGCAGTCGAGCCAGGTGCATGCGTGTGCATGTGCGAGCTTGTGTGTGCATGTGTGCCTGGGCCTTGAGGACTCGGGCCAGGCAGGGGGAGGTTTCGTCACCATCGTTCCCCGTGGTCAGCTCTGCAGAAATGACCTGGACTCTGCAGCCCTGAGGCCCTCCCCCCGCCTGGACAAGGCCAACAGTGGCATTGATTGAGGGCTGCAGGCTGGGCACTTGCCCACGTCACCCCGTTGCGAGGCTCCCGGCTTTGGGGCGGCGTGGGGCCCCTCCCAGATGTCAGCTGAGACTCAGAGTGAGGACAGCACCCGTCAGACACCGAGCCAGATGCACACGCAGGCGGCCTGATGCCCTCAGAGACCTCCTGAGCACTGCCCCATCTGCCCAGAGCCATCTGCCATGCACCTGGCAGCCCAGGCCTGGAGAGGTCTAAGGACTTCTTTCCAGGGTCCATGCTCCAACAGCAGCCCACTGGCCTCGCCTTGGATCGGGGGCACCTCCAACGCAGCCCTGGGCCCCAGGCAGGCTGGGTGACAAGTGGGGTCTTCCAAGAAATCTGGGAAACCTGTCCCTGCTCCTGTCTCTGTTGCCTCGGACCTAACCAGTGTGGCAAGGACAAGCCTTGGTCCACACGATTGCTGGGGCAGAAGGTGGCTGCTTCCAGCTCCTCCCTTTTCCAGTGCAGCCCAGGGGGCTCCCTGGAGGTGGGCACCAGAGGCAAGCTGTGGCACAGTGAGGGTATAGGAAGTACTGGCTAGACAGGAAGGCACTCCTCCTCCTCTCGCCCCGACCGAGGGCCCTGTGCCTGCTCCCACCCAGCCAGGTACACGCTGAGAAGTGGTTCCTGCTTCTCATTCCCCCTTGCCCTCAGGCCCCAAGGTGCAGGGTCCTTCCCATCTCATCGCTGGCTGGCCCCTGGTCTGCTGGGCACACACCCTGCATTACTCTGCCTTCTGCTCTGGGCTGGACGGCTCAAGGCTCCCAGGGGAGGAGGCATGGCCTAGGTCTCCAGGGATGTCCAAGGGCAGAGTAGAGCCGGCCCATTGTAGCCCTGGCCCTGTGGCCTCTCCAAGACTCCCCAGGGAGGATTAGGGGCCATCGAGACTGGAGGAGGAGCCCAGTCTGGCATCCCCCTCCTGGGTACTCGCAACTCCAGGGCTAAGGGCAGTTGGCTCTGACCGGAGTGAGGAAGCAGGGCAGGGGCCAGAGCCCCTGGGGTCCAGCTGGAGGGCCAAGGGCTGCCCCCTGACCTTCTGCACACACAGAGACCTCCCCCAAACCCAGAGCTGGGCGCACACAGCACAGCCACGTCTGTGCATCTTGTGTTGGTGCCCAGCTGTGTGCCCGCATGTGCGCATAGGGGAGACCAATCTGTGGGGACTTCTGAAACTTCCCGGAAAACTGGAATGAAAACAAGAGTTTGTTTTGGTGCAAAACATTTTGAAACCCGTGCCTACATGGGGTCTTCAAAAAGTCTGTGGAAAGTACAGATTATGAAAAAAGCTATGCGTGGATTTCACAATGTTTTGCACCAAAATAAACTTGTCGTGTATTCCATTTTCAACAGGCCTTGAGGTCCCCTTGTAGGTCTGAAGCTGTCTGCAGGTTGGGCTCTCCCTACACACCCAGAGTCATCAAGGCAGCGGAGCACCAGAACTAGGCCTCTCCCTCAGCCTGGGCCCTGTGGGGCCAGCCCTCCCTGGGACTCCTTGGGATTCTGCGCTTGCACACGGGCCCAGATGAGCTCCCTGCCCCCAGGTGGAGCAGAGGAGCAATCGCTGCTCCTAGGGGTGCCCCCAGCCAGGTGGCCCTGGGGCTCTCAGGAACCATGGAGTCCCAGGTGGCAGGAGGGAGGCCCCAAGACACTACTTCTAGTGCCAGCCCCAGCCCTGGCCAGTGGGAAGGGGTCAAAGTGTTCCCAGAGTGGGCCGCACACTGCTTCTTGTGTGCAAAGCTCAGAGCCCAGGTGTGTGTGCATGGAAACCAGCACATGTGCAACCGTGCCCTTGCACTTCCGTCTCCTTCTCAGCTCCCCCACCACCCCCGTTTGTCAGTTATCCCCCTCCTCCAGAATCCTCAATGGCTCCCGAGGGCCCAGGCTACCAACCCAACTTCTCTGCCTGTCACTCCTACCCTGGCCCCATGGTCTCCGTTTCCTCCCTCAACCTTCTCACTGCACCTGGGCAGCTTGCTCCCCGGTCCTGCTCTTCATGCACTTGTTCCGTATATGTGTACTGGCAGCGGCAGCTCTCACACACTGGTGGCTTCTGTTGTGTGTGTCTGAGTTAGGACTGAGAACGCAGTGAGCGGGGAAGAAGCGCAACTTGCACTGGTTTGGGCAGAAAAGGAATTCATAGGCTTTTGTAATAGAGAAGAAGTCTGGATGGTACCTGGATCAGGCACAGCGGGGTGTCAGTTGTCAAAACCAGGGTCTCTCTCTTAGCTCTGTCTCCAGGCAAGATAGCACTAGGCTCACCTTCTCCTGCGCCACCAAGGAAAAAGCAAAGAATTTTTGTCCAGCAAAAGTCTCAGGGCTGACACCCATTGGCCAGGCCCAGGTCACGTGACCCATCCTGCCTGAACCATGGGGACTGAGCAGGGAGAGGACTGGTTCTCCTAAGCAACACCAGGGCCGCCCCAGGAGCAGGGAATGAGTGGCAGGGAGCCAGAACCTTGGGCTTCCCCCCGGGGGACGGGCACGGTGGGGACACAAGTGTTTCCTGTCCCTTGTTCCACCCCGAGCAAGAATGGGATCTAGAAATTGACCTGGAAAGCCCCAGGCTCCCTGCTCCACTTCTCATTGTACAGTTGGGGAAACTGAGGCCCCATGGGGCTGGAGCTGGAAGCAGAACACACGCTTTGACAGCAGTCAGTGCAGCTCGAGCTGGGAGTCCTCGGCCTGGCCCCGCCCTGAGAGGCCAACTTGTCGGCCTGGGATGGCACTGGCGCCACCATAGGTCCCTCAGAGTCAGCATCCATGAGAATCCATCAAGCCACTACAGGGGGGCCTGCTGCCCTGCAGGGGACCCCCGGCTCAGCTGGCCCCAGCCGGGCTGGTGCAGCGGGTGGAGGCCAGAGCCTGAGACACCCACACTGGCCCACCCCATCCCAGGGAGAAGCTCGCCTCAAAGGCCAGAGGGAGAGGCACCAGAACAGGTTGATTCAGGGCAGGATCAGAGAGGTGCAGGTGTCCGGACCACCGGCCACCGCTTCCCCGCGGCTGCTGAGGCGGGGCAGGGGGCCCGGACTCGAGGGCAGAGGAGGTCGAGGGGTAGAGAGGCCAAGAGGGGCCCAGCAGGCTCCAGCAGGCTGTGGACGCTTGGCCACAAAGGCCTGTTTACTCAGAGGCCCACGAGGTCAAGGCCCAGGCCCGGGGTTAATTATTAACAGCCCGCCTGGCTCGTGGCTGCCTGGTGTGGTGTGGGCCAGAGCCCAGAGCCTTGGCACTGCCCTCGCCCCGCCCCCTGTCCCCCATCGCCACCAGACCTGGCGCTCTGCAGGCTCCAATCCCCGGGCCGCCTCAGCAGGCCAAAGGGGGCCAAGGCTCTTCAGGGCGGTTGGGTTTGCCTTTCACAGCCCAGGTTCTGGGCGTCCTACCCGGCAGGGTAGGGCCAGGGTAGAAGCGGCCATAGGGACAGGAGACCTTGCTCAGTTTGGAGGGTCGTAGCAGGTGCAAGGGGTTGGGGTGAGGTCTGTCTCTCTGGCAAGCTGTGGGGCTGGGGGTGGTAGCCATTTGCGGAGAGGGGGCGTCGTAGGTCTGAACTCACCTGGGTCAGGGCCAAAGCTTCCCTGGGAACCTCAGGGCGGCCGCTGCCTGTGCTGACCCTGCTCAGGGACAGCTGAGCTCCGTGCCACCAAGCTGTGTCCCCTGCAGCCCTGGGAACCAGCGGCACCAGGACAGGCAGGCGGCTCCATGCCCTGCGGACAGCTCCTTCCTTCTCCCAGGAGCCGTGCTGACAGAGGAGCTGCAGCCGCATTAGCAGCTTTTCGGGCTGCAAATCCCCGCTTTGTCCTGCAGATTAGCAGCTGAGAGGAGCGAGGTGCTGGGAGCTCCCGCTGGGGACCTGGGGACAGGTACTTGGTAGCAATGCGGTCTGGCCACCCTCTCTGGACTCAACCCCAGGGCAGCCTGGTCCTCAGCCAGACCCAAGGCCCGCCCGGGGCGGGGGTGGGGAGCAGACCAGGGGGCCTAGGGGTCCAGGGTTGGGTGCAGGGAGGCTCTGCTCTTGCACAGTCCCTGGGCTCATCCACTGTCTCTTAGAAGATGACAGCAGCACCTCTGTGGGACCTCGAAATAGCACAGGTGCGGATTCAAGGGGTCACGGCCTGGAACTCTGCATTTCCCGCCCCCCCACTCAGAGAGGTGGCCCCTCCAGGTGATCCCCTGGGTGGGGGACCTCTCTCGGCTACGGGGGCTGGGGCAGGTGAGGGGATGACTGGCGGGGATCTTGGCTCAGGAGGTGCCATGGGGGTCTGTCTCTGCCTCCAGGGCAGCAGAGAGGCTTGTGGGTCCACAGTCCCCAGACTGTGAGGCCGCTGTGGGGTGGGGGTGGATCCTAAGGACCCACTCAGGGGCCAAGGCTTTCTGTGGCCTCTTGGCCTTGGGCCCCGTGGAGTACTGCCCAGGCCAGACCCTCAGCGTCCACTTAGGACACAACTGTTCCCTTTTCAAGTCACCACTTCCCGACCAGGAAATCCTCAACGAGGCAGCCCGACCCTCCCTGGGTCAACACTTAGGGAGGAGGAGGAGGAGGGTGGGGAGCAGAGAAACAGGCCTAGGCCCCAGGAGTGCAGGCCAGGGAGAGCAGGGTCCCCATGTGCACACACACACACACACACACACACGGTGTCACACATGGACACTCAGACACATGCGTATGCCGACACAGGCATGCACACGTGTGCGCAGACACATAGGAATGCATGTACTGCCAGATACACACGTGCACACACAGAGACACACGCAGATCCTCCTGTCATCAGCAGCCATCACAAACCCACGGCTATGTGAGCCATGCTGCCCCCTACATACACACATGCACCCAGACACACACACACATGCACACACGTATACTCTGCTTCCCAGCAGCCTTCACGTCTTCGGGGCCTCCCTGGTAGATGGCAGCCACACAGCACCTGCTCTTCTGGTGCCCCCAGCAAGTCGGAGGCCAGCACTGAGCACCTGAACCCAGCACAGCACCAGGTTCCATCTGGGAGGCCAAACCCCACCTGGGACGTCCTCGTGCCATGGAGGAGATGGGGCCCAGGAGTGGGAGAGGCCACATCTGACGTCCCTGGAGTAAGAGGGGACTCCAGGTCAGGGTTGGCTCTGGGGCCAGTGCACACACCGGCTTCCCGTTGCTCTGCCTGGTGAGGTGGGGGCTGCAGCTGGCACACAGCACTTGGATAAATGACGACAGGCCGGCCAGGGAGCTCTCTGTCCTCTGGGCTGGCTTCAGGGCCCCGGGAGGTCCCTGCCGCCCTGTGACCTGCCTCATCTCCCTGGCTCGCCTCCATCACGTGAGAGCCCGGCCCAGGTGAGCCAGCCTGCCTGTGGCTCCTGCTTCAGCAGCGGCGCGCGGGCTGTCCCGGGACGTGCCTGCACACGGCTCCCAGGTGGCGGCACGCCAAGCCAATGCCAGAGCCAGCCCAGAGCAGCAGTCTCAGGGCCTGCCCACCACCCACGTCCTGCCCAGCCTAGCGCGCCTGCTCCAGCGGGGGACCCGGTCCTCAGCCGCCCTGGTGGGACCCGGGCTCCCAGGCACGCGGCAGCCTCCCTGTGAGCACAGCAGCCCCCTCTGCAGGCACCCGGGGTCTTGGCAAATGCGGGTCCCATCGTGCCCCTGGCCCAGCCTGCAAAGACTTCCCAGGCCCTCACAGCTGCTGCCCAGCCCCTTGCGTCCCCCAGGTTCTGCACAGCCCGGTCCCTACTTCAGTGCTGTCCCCGCTGGATGCCATCTCAGGCCATGGTGGCTCCACTGTGGCCCTCAGGCAGCTGATTCCTGTCCCAGAGACTCTGCACTGCAACTCCCTCTAGGCTGATCTCCTGCCTCCGTCAGCTTTCAGCTCTGCCGCCACCTCCCCAAGGAAGTCCTCCTGGAATGGCTCCGGCTGCTGCCGATTTGCATCCATTGCCAACTCCTCTTGCTCCCTGGAAGGAGCCTGCCCTCTGCCCCACTTATGTGGCTGTTCCCTGTCTTCCTTGCTGGGTTGCCAGCTCCGTGAGGGCGAGGACTAGGTCTTTCTCACCCTCAGCCTGGAAGGGGCCCGTCTTGCTGAGCTGCCAGTGTTTGTTGAGTGAATGAGTGACTGAGAGAGGGCATTGCTGAACTCAAATGCCTGAGCGTGAAATAGGAACGGCCAGGGGTCAGGTGTGGGAGCCAGGGGCGCTGGGGCCTCCTGGGGCCTCCTGGCCACACCGCACAGGTGAGGACCTGGTCTTGGACCCGTACTCTGTGCTCCTGTGGGGTTAAGTTCTGTCCTGTGCTGTGAGGACTCCCTGTTTCTAGTCTTTAGCCGACTGCAGCTTCCTGGCCAAATCCAGCCTCCTGATGAGTTGAGAAAAAGCCAGAGAGTAAGGCTTCATGACACATGAAAATGACACGAACTCACGTTTTCCTGTTCAGCAGTGATGTCTCATCGGAACGCAGCCGCGTCCACTCCCGTGCGCCGCCCATGGCCGCCCTGTCCCAACAGTGGCTGCAGGACCCTCTGGCCCTTTGCTGCAGAGGCCTGGCCACCCCTCCTCGTCCCGGACCCCTGCCCACCGCTGCTGACGCTCTGCTGGGCCCTTGTGGAGTGGACAGCGCACGGGAGCGTGGCCATGAGGAGGGCCGGGCTTGCTGTCTGCCACGGGGAGACATGCCTGGCCCTTCCCTTCACTCCCGTACGTGGGCACAGGGCTAACCTATTCTGTGCCAAGCAGGAGCTGGCCTGACACCCCAGGCCTGTCCTGAGGGACGCACCTGGGGCACGGAGCCCTGAGCCGGAGGCTGCAGATGAGGGACAGGGGAGCTGGCCTTGAATGCACAGAGCGAGTGAGGCCCAAACTAGGTCCTCAGACACAAGGAGAAGGTGAGCCTTCGGCCTGGCAGCGAGGACACCCACGCTGCACATCTGGAGTTCTTGGCTTCCACGCCGGGGTTTAGGCGCAGCCTCTGGCTCTAGCTTCCTGCTAACACAGACTCTGGGCGGTGGTGGTGATGACTCAGGTACCTGGGTCTCTGCTCCTGCCCTCTTGTGAGAGACCTGAGTCTCCAGCAGAGAGCTGGATCAGAAGTGGAGCAGTCAGGACTCGAACCAGCGCCCATATGGGATGCCGGTGCTGCAGGCAGGGGCTTTACCTGCTACACCATAATGATGGCCCAAAAAAATAACTTTTTAAAAATAAAAATAATAGGAGCCTGTGTTGCGGTAGAGCAGGTAAAGCCACCTCCTGCGACATCAACATCCCACATGGGTGCCAGCTGGTGTCCAGGCAGCTCCACTTCCAATCCAGCTCCCTACTGATGGCCAGGGAGAGCAGAAGATGGCCCAAGTGCCTGGGCCCCTGCACCCATGTGGGAGACCCAGAGGAAGCTCCTGTCTCCCAGCTCCTCACTCCTGGTTTTGGCCTGGCTTAGCACTGGCCATGTGGCCATCTGGGGAGTGAACCAGAGGATAGAAGATCTCCCTCTCCACCCCTCCCTGGTCTCTCCCTCTCTGTGTAATTATTATTTAAATAAATATTAAAAAAATAGGGGTAATGCTATGGCATAGTGGGTGAAGCTGCCACTTGCAACATTGACATCCTAGATGAGTGCTGGTTGGAGTCCCAGCTGCTCCGCTTTCAATCCAGCTCCCTGCTAATGCACCTGGGAAGGCAGCTGATGATGGCCTAAGGGCTTGAGTCCCTAACACCCAGCTGGGAGACCAGGATGGAGCTCCTGGTTCCTGGCTTCAACCTGACCCTGGCCGTTTAGGCCATTTAAGTGAATCAGCAGATGGAATGGAAGACCTCTCTCTCTTAGTGTGTGCATGAGTGGGTGTCACTCTGCCTTTCAAATAAAGAAAGAAATCTTTTAACAATCAAATGTAAGTCATAAGTTGCCAGGGGAAAGAACAGGATGGGCAGGTGGCAGGCCTAGACTCGGAGGGAGGTGTGCAGCCAGGTGATAGGGGGCTCTGGACAGTCCGAAGCCACCTTCACCCCCAGCCCCCCACCCCGACCTGGATTTGGCTCCAGGCTGGTGACAGCGGCTGCCGAGGGCAGATGTCAGATCTGATGGGTGGAGGTGGGATGCTGAGGGCAGCAGAGGGGCGCCCCAGTCTCAGCCCCCCATCCCCTGGCCAACAGTGCCCCTGGAGTTGGAGGACCCGGCTGGTGGTGCACAGGGGCTGGGGACTCAGGCTAGCAGGGCTGGGGCTGCCTGGTCTTGCTCCTGGCCGCCAGCAGCTGCCACAGCCCTGCACAGGACCTGGTGACAAAGGCCTTTTCTTCAAGGTTTAACAAAGCCCGAAGTCCTGCCCAGCTTCCCTTGGTTGGGAGCCCCGGAAGCTTCACCTGGGAGGTGACTGAGAGCTGACGCGAGCCACAGACCACCCATCAGCGATGGCCCCAAGACCTTGGTGTCATCAGTAGGGAGTGTCTGCTTCACACTTCCCAGGGTGCCAGGGAGTGGAACTGGGTGACCCAGGCCTTGTAGGTGCCCCACACTGTCTCAGGGGAGACAGACCCAGGGTTTGGCCATGGGTTGGGTCCTGGCTGCACAGCCGCCTGGTCCTTGGCCCCACAGGGTCCTCTGGGAGTTATAAGGATGGCCACTGGCATATCCTGGTGGCAGCACGGGCGGGGACCCGGTGGGAGTTTCACAGGAGCTGTCCTGACCTTGAGCCGGGCCCCAGCCCCTGGGAGGAGGCCCCTGGCTTCTGGGCTCCAGCCCTGACCAGTGGTGGGAGCAGGGAGGTGGGTGAGGATTTGGTCTCTCAGCAGCCCTGCCCCATTCTCGGCACCCGGGGTGCTCCTGGGTACCTGCACCCCGTGGGCTGCCTCTCCTTTAGGCATCATGACTCCAGCAGACTCAGCACAGCTGAGCACTGCCCTGTGGACCCTCTCTGGAATGCACCTGCCTCCCATGCCATGGGCCCTGGGCATAGGGTGCCCCTGAGCCTAGCTTAGGCCTGATACTAAGGCTGTCCCTCCCTCATCATGTACCCCCTCCCCCGGGGCCCCCAGATGTGCCAGAACACAACCAGGAAGAAGCTCTGCCCAGAAGGTGACAGGTGTGTGCTCAGAGACACAGGTGTGTACGCATGCTCACACTTGCCAGGTGGGTACCCCCCCACTGCCTCAGCACCCAGGAAGCCACAGCTCTGCTGCTGGGGAGGGAGGTGGGGAGGGGATGGTACACATGCAGGCTCCAGGGTGTGTGTGTGTGTGTGTGTGTGTCTGCACACGCATGTGTATGCCTGGGCCAAGGTGGTGCTGCCCAGGAGGGCCTGTGCCGTGTGCCAGTCCACCTGGGAGGAAGCAGGACAGAGGGAGACAAGCAGCCCCAGGGGGTCCCCTGAGTGTGGCAGGAACGGACACAGGGACGGCTCAAGGTTCCTCCTGCAGGATCCAGGCCCACGGTGGCCGTGGGCAGGTGTCCACACTGGGGGCTCTGTCCCAGGAGCTGGGGTCGCCTCCTTGGGAAGAGCCACAATTCACCCCTCAGTGGGTGCTGCTGCCCCCTGGGGTTCAGAGATTCCCCCACCTCCTGGATGTCCCTGGGGCTGGGGTGACCAGCCCCCCACTGCACCTCCAACTGAGACTAGGAAGCCATTTTGATCCGTGATGAGAAGAGGAAGTCCTTGGGGCCCCAAAACAGAAACAGGAAGCTGGGAGGGGCACATGGATAGGGAACGGGAAGGGGTCACGGGCAGCCGGCAGATGTGCCCAGGACACCCCAGCCTTCCTGGGCCCCCACCGGCAGCCATAGCGGGGCGTCTCTGCCCAACCCCGAGGCTGGGGGCCTGGTCCGTGCCCAGCTGTGCTGACCTCAAGGACAGACTCCTGGGACACTGGCTCACGGTCCTCCGCAGTGTGTCTCGCTGTCCAGGCTGCCTGGTTCTGACAGCGAGAGCAACAGGGTCTCACTGGGGTCCCACCCCCAATGTGTTCCTGTCTGGCTCTGCACCCTTCCCTGCCCCCTGAGTGTTGCCAGGTGGAATTCCCCAAGGGCTGACCTGCTCTTCCTCCATCCACGGTGTCTATGTGGCCATCTGACCCCCTCCCAGACCAAGCCTTAGCCACCTAGCTCCCCAGTCACCTGTCAGCTGCTGTCCCCAGGCCTGGCTGTTTCCCCCAGTTGTCCTGGGGAAGGTTGTGGCTGGTTCCAGGGCCCCTACTCTAGCTTAGCATTGATACTCAAGGCTGTCCTGGCCCCTGGGACTGTGTCGCATGGGCACGGCTGCCTCACTGTGTGCCCAGGGTCAGGATGTCGTCACCTGGTGCCTCAGTTACCTGGGATGAGATGTGGAGTGTCTGATAAAGATGCAGGAGCTGCAGGTCGCTGGGCCCCTGAGCAGAAGGACCTCAGGGCCTCGACTTGGGCCCCGATAGACCCCCCACATCTCTACCCCACCCGGGCGGGGGGGGGGCTGGGTTGAGGTGTGAGGGAGACAGGAGAGCAGGTGTCACACAGGTGAGCATTTGCCTGCCGTTCCTCCCTGGGTCCGGAGGCTCCCACAGGAAGACTCTCGGGGTGGCGTGGGTGGGGGCCGGAGCCTGGGAGCCAGACGGCACATGTCACCAATTTCAGTTCTGCCGTGGCTGGCCTGAGGCAGCCTGGGACTTCCCAGGGTGGAAGGACAGGCCGGGGGGCCAGCTGCTTGGGGGCGGGGCTGGGTCTCGAGGACCCCCTCTCCAGCCCAGCTGTCCGGAGAGGGATGCAGGGTGGGCTGCGAGCGGAAGGTGGGTGCACCCCTGGTGTCCCTCTATCTCTCTGAGCCCCTAAGAGGTCCTACAGGTCAACCCCAGCCCAAAAATCCTTCTTGGACCCCTAGGATGGTGGCTGTAAGGTTCAGCTGCCCCAGAGGCATCTGAGAAGATGAGGCAGAAACCACAGGAACCCCCCCAGACGGCCACCTCATCTCAGCTCCTTGGGGCTATCCCCCAGAGAAGGGAAGCAGGGAGTGGGGTGGCGGGCAAGGGAAGCCCCCTGCCCCAGCCCAGCAGGTGGTCAGCGCGGGAGTCGGCAGGGAAGCGGGCGGGCCGGTGGGAGCGCGCACATCTGACTGGACCCCGTTCTTGGGAGATCCGTTGTGAAACTCGCTTCAAACCCCCAAACCACAAAAACGGCCGATTTTCCCAGCTCAGTTCTCACGTCTCTCACATCAGCCGGGGCGTCTTCAGCATTTCCATCCGAGAGAAACCAGGCCAGCCCTGGACGCAGGGGGACCCGCGACCCTCAGCGCATGGAGCCGCCGGAGCCTCGGAAGCTCCTCCCGCAATGGCCTAAGCCACTCCGTGCCCTGCAGTCCCAGTGTGGAGCCTGGAGAAGCCACGAGGCCCAGGCCTCATGGAGAAGCCTGGAAGTGAGCAGCCAAGGGCCTGGGAGCTGCAAGGGCTGCGTCCGGGCGCGTTCTCGCACACCCTTGCTGATGGAGGGTCAGGAGGCGGGGACCGGGAGATGCCCTTCTGTCTGGAGTAAGAGGTAGCGCAGGAGTCCCCTGGGGTCTCCGTGCCACGTTGGTGCACAGCGCATGTATGTGGCTCTGGTCTCTCGTTCAGGGACTGATGGTGGCAGAAAGGCCGGCACTCGTCCAGCAGTGGCACTGAGAGAGAGTGGAGATCCTGGGGACGCAGTGCTGCGTCTCTCAGTGAGGGTTAGAGCCATCTTGGGCCCTTCTGGTATGGTAGGTGGCTTTCCCTGCTCCGGAGAGAACGTGGCTGTGGCCCTCTGCACACAGCCCTCCTGCCTCCCAGGTGAGGCCAGGCAAGGACCCTCCATGGCCCAGCCCCTGGGCCTGCCATTGGCCCCTGCCTCTGCCCTCCCTCTGCCCTCTCTACAACCTGTGGTCCCCTTGCCCTGGCCCGCAGGCTGTACCCAGCTGCAGGCCTGAATTAAGCTGAGAGAGTTTCCAAAAGCAGATGTTGCTGCGACAAACACCAAGCTATAGCTTCCCAGGTGCCGGCCCAAGTGTCCCTGAACTGGCACTTTCCTTTTTTTTTTTTTTTTAAACTATGGATATAAGTGATTATTTGAAATGCAGAGTGACAGAGACAGAAGAGCTACAGAAAGAGAGAAAAAGAGGTATCTTCCATCAGCTGGTTCACTCTTTAAACGGCTGCCATGGACTGGAGTGGGCCAGGCTAAAGCCGATGGAAGGCCAGGACCTCCATCAGGGCTGCCACATGGAGGGCAGGGACCCGAGCCCTTGTGCCATCATCTGCTGCCTTCCCAGGGGCATTGCAAGGAATCTGGATCCGACACAGAGCAGCCAGTGAGGAATGCAGGTGCCCCAAGCGCCAGCCGAAACCGCTGCTCCACGCCGCCGGCCCTGGGCACTTCTCTTTGGTAGTGGCCCGTAGGAGGTGGTTGCGGCTCCACTTCCTGTGTTAGCACAGCACTGGTTGATAATGGCTACACCATGCACCTGTAAGTAGGAACATTGCCAGGTCACTCCAGAGCCCGGAGACTCCAGCCTGGGTATCTCTGACCTGGCAGAGTCCCCTGAAGCCAAGGCCAGGGACAGCAGAGTCCGGGAGGCCCAAGTGAGGAGTGGCGGGCCCGGGGCTGGGGACACCCACTGGCTGACGAGACACAATGAGCACAGATCCCTGTGTGTGGGTCTCGGCCACTGCGCGCCTCTCTGGCTGCTTGGGGTCGCGTGCCCACATCTGTGCATCTGTCTGGGCGTCCGTCTCCGTGGGGAGCTGTGTGGGGAAGCATCTGTCTGAGTGTCTGTGTCGGGGTCTGGCTGTATTTCCCTCTCTGTTCATTCCGCCGCTATCTGGCCTGGTGGGGCTCCAGGGCTAGGAGACAGCCGAGGACCAGCTCCCTGCCTCGTTGCTCCAGTGCCTGGTGGGAGGCAGGCAGGACACAGGAATCACACTTGCAGTAGCGTGGTCACCACGGCGACACGGGAGCCTTGCCTCAAGGGCAGGACGTAGGAAGCCAGAGGCCCTGGTCCTGACATGGATGCGAACGGGAGCAGGAACTTCCAGGCAGAGGAGCAGCCCGTGTCATGGCCAGGCGTGGAGGAGTGGCAGGTACAGGGCAGGGTGGCAGAGCCAAGAAATACAGGGGGTGTGGGAGGCGAGGGCGGGAGGAGCTGGACACACAGGCCTAGGGGCCACCGTGACCACGCTGGGCTGATCCTCACCACGGGAGGGAGAGGTTAGGAAAGTGGCCTGACCCCGTGACCACTCCGTCTGCTGAGAGGAGACCGGCCTGCCAGGGCCCTGGATGAGGTCAGAGCAGCCATCCTGTGAGGGGCAACAGGGGCTGGGGACGTGGGGGGCACAGAGAGATGTGGACAGGTGCTGGGCTGCAAAGGCTGTGGTACAAAGGTGATGGGCGAGGACCGTGCGTGATTGTGTGGGGGTGGGGGTGCAACAGGTGCACACACGTGCACAGCCACGCTCGTGCCTGCCAAGAGCTTGGGCCTGGCCCTCTGCCTTCTCCCTCTCTGCTTTCCAGCCTCGCCGCAGACATGACAGTGACGGTAAGAAGGGCTTGGTGTTGCAACTGCATTTCCTCTCGAACCCAGGGCCGCCAGAGATTAGCTGAGAGCCCGAGTGTGCCAGGCGATAACACCCCCACTGCCCCCACTTCCTAATCTCTGATTCATTTCCAACTGATAGCAGCGTGGGGGTCACGGGCGACGGGGAAGTGCCCTGCGGGTCCTCCCCGGGGGCTGTGGCCCAGCTGCCGGCCGGGGCTCTGACAGCAAAGACTGAAGGAGGCAGGTGGGGCAGCTCAGAGGATGCAACAGAGGAGACTGACAGGGACACAGGGACTGGGGGGGGGGGTGCAGGAGGACGAGAAGGGGGGAGGCGGGGGGAGAGAGATGGAGACAGGGAGATATACAAAGACCAAGGTCGGGGTCGGCTGAGGGGAAAGCGAGATAAGGGGAGAGCTGAACAAGGCAAGTGGCAGAGGCAGATTGACAGGCATCTCAATCTATCCAGAGAGGGGTCGGGGTTGCCCGCGACGGGGGGTCACGCAAAAAAAGAGAAGAGCCAGGAATGAGAGGCACAAGGACAGAGGAGGCGGCCCGAGGTCCAGAGTGCTGGGGAGTAACAGGGGGGCACAGGGGAAGAAAGAGAGTATAGGGGGCCGGCTGGGTGGGGCTGGCCCGCCCTGGGAGCTGCCCAGGCAGCCTGCACGCGATGGCTCAGAGCAGCCCCAGCTGGCACAGGGGAGGCCTGGGTAAAGGCTCCTGCCCCCACGCACATCCTGGCTGGCCCAGGGAGCCATCAGAGGAGCAGGCTGGAGATGGGGGCTGCACACAGCTGGAGGGGCTGACAGAGCCGTGTGCCCATCCCTGGGGCTCAGCCAGGACCAAGGGCACAGGACAGCCCTTTAGGGTTTCCCTGTACCCAGACAGGGTGTGGTGGGACTGGAGGGTCGAGGTGGGGTGGGCCAGGCTCCACCCAGGGGGCCGATGGCAGTGTGTGTGTGCCGGGCCCCTGCACCCATGCCCTCCCAACCATAAACTCGGGGTACCGGCAGCTGCCCACCTGCAGGGCAGCAAACCCGGGAAAGTACACGCAGGCTGCTGGGCTCAGGCCTTCCTCAGGGAGGAGGGGCTTCCCAGAGGGGAAGGGACAGAGGCCTGTGGAGGCTGCAGTGGCGGGGGCGGGTGGGGTGGGGGGAGGAGGCTCAGTGCTCAGCGCTGGGCAAGAGGAGCAGGCTTTCTGCAAAGTGAGATCGGTGAGCAGGTGCCGGGAAGCCAGGGGCCAACGAGGAGCGAATCACGGAATCACACAGCCTGGGGAGGGGCAGGGAGAGCTCGCTCTGGGGGTACAGAGACATCCAGAGGCCCCAGTCCCTCCAGTATTGCAGTAAGGGTCTCGGACCTCCCACCCACGAGGGCCAGCAGCCGATGGCGCCCCGCTGGGGACCCCCTCCAGAGGCCTGCAGGCCAGGAGGGCTCACCTCAGTCCCTCCTGGGGTCGGGCGGCCACCCCCTGACTTGCCGAGCCCGCCCCGGTGCCCCGACCGCCGGCGCCCACAGGAAGCGCTGCCCGCGCCAGCACTTCCCTTTTCTGAAATCTGCCCCCAGCAGCCTGGCGGCCAGGGAAGGCAGACTTCCCGCTGGCCCCGGCCCGGGCTCTTCCCACCGGTCACAAGTGGTTTGTTCCTGAGCTTCCCTGGGCAGAGGTGACCTTCTCGTCTCAACCACAGATCGGTTATTTATCAGAACAGGAAAGATGGCACCAGAGATATGTCCTCACCCCTCCCGGGAGGGCTCGGCCCGCTCCAACGACCACACGCCTGCTGCCCACATCACACGGGGCCTGCTCACCACATCACACGGGCCTGTGTGGCCAGCGCGTGCGTGTGGGAGAGAGTCCAGCGGCGGGCCTCATGGCCAGGTAGGCCGGGATGCGGCAAGCAGCCGGGTTTGGAGGAATTTGGAGTCCTCTGGGTCTGGCGACAGCCACCTTTCTTCCAGTTCTGCTGGCCACCTGTGACAGTGCCAGGGCTCCTCCGCCCCCTACCTAGGGACACCCAGGTTGCTCCTCTATGACCCAACTCTGCAGACACAGGCTCAGCCCTTGAGGGTTCAGGACCCGCTAGTGAGGAAGAGAAACAGCAGGTGCCAGGGCTCCCACTGGTGTGTTGGACAAGATACTAATTCTGTGCTGTTGTTGGTTTGCCCTGTGCACTGTAAGACACAGAACTGTAGCACTGGCCTGGTCCCACGGCCTGCCAGGAGCATTTCCCACCACCGCCATCAGGCACAACATTGCCCAATGTTCCTTGGGAGGACAGCATTGTCCCAGGTCGAGAACCACCGATCTGGGTGCATCAGGAGGCCCTGGCTTCCGTGGAGAGAAAGTTCCAGATCTCAGTTGGCCCGTTTTGTAGTTGTCTGCTGGAAAGTCGTGGGCCAAATGACAAACTGCCTGGCCTCTGGGGTTCCTGGGAGCTGGAGGGTGTGCCCCCGCGGAGGATCTGGGACGCGGGTTCTCTCGTTCTGGGCATAGCTGCACTACAGAGCCCAGAGCCAGGGAAGGGGACCCCCTGTGAGAGGGGCCATGGGGATGCTGGGAGGCTGCACTGCAGGGCGACAAGCCAGTTAAGCTGGGGTCACAAGGCACTCAGTTCAGGTCCTAGGCCAGGAAGGCTCCAGCATCAGGACACGACACAGGACAGGATGTGGGTCCGGGCTCCCTGCATGATGAGCCCCTTGCATCCAGCTGGCCCGAGAGTGGTCATGGTGCTTCCCAAACTCCAGGGGCAAAGGTAGGGAGGTCACCTCTGAGAAGCCGAAACCCTAGCCTGAGCCATAAGCAGATGTGGGGCTCAAATTTACACAACCCAGGGGCTCTAGAGCTCCAAATCTAGAAATTAATATAAACCACCACATGGGGGCCGCAACAGAATCTTACTTTCAACAGCTGCAAAAATGTTGCAGCCCAGATAATCATCATGCGCGCGCGCACACACACACACACACATACAATCCTGAATGCTCAGATCTACAAGGTACTAGAACAATTGAGATGCTATTGGGCTAGACAGAGATAATACTACAAGAGAAGTAGACTTAAAATTGCTAAGAAGGGGCCAGCATTGTGGCACAGCGGGTTAATGCCCTGGCCTGAAGCGCTGGCATCCCATTTGGGCACCAGTTCTAGTCCCGGCTGCTCCTCTTCTGATCTAGCTCTCTGCTATGACCTGGGATAGAAGTGGAAGATGGCCAAAGTCCTTGGGCCCCTGCACCTGCATAGGAGACCCGGAAGAAGCTCCTGGCTCCTGGCTTCGGATAGGCCCAGCTCTGGCCATTGCAGCCATTTGGGAAGTGAACCAGAGGATGGAAGACCTCTCACTGTAACTCTGTCTTTCAAATACATAAAATAAATCTTTAAAATTACTAAGAAGATAGAAAAGAGAATGTAAGATGATAAAAAATGCTATTTTAAAATGATAGGTTTGGGGGCCGGCGCTGTGGCACAGTGGGTTGACGCCATGGCCGTGAGCGCCGGTTTGGGTCCTGGCTGCTCCTCTTCCAATCCAGCTCTCTGCTGTGGCCTGGGAAAGCAGTGGAGGATGTCCCGGGTCCTTGGGCCCCTGTACCCATGTGAGAGACCCAGAGAAGGCTCCTGGCTCCTGGCTTCGGATCAGCGCAGCTCCAGCCATTGCGGCCAATTGGAGAGTGAGCCAGCGTATGGAAGACCTCTCTCTCTCTGCCTCTCCTTCTCTCTGTGTAACTCTGACTTTCAAATAAATAAATACATCTCTAAAAATAAAATAAAATGATAGGTTTCAAAAGAAAGTGAATAGTCCTTCTAAAATCTTTTCATTGCAGCATTGAGTAAGAGTTCAGGGGGTGATGAGCTGGCTCTGAGCCCCTTGTATCCAAATTAGATGTGGCTGAAAGGGCAGTTAGGAAACTGGAAAATATACCTGGGGAAATTTAATGAAATGCAACACAGAGCTATAAAAACAAGGAAAACATGGGCACTGTAGACTCTTGGAGATTGGAATGGGAAGAACCAACTAGGAGCAACACACCCATAATAAGGAATCCCAGACAGGGAAAGCTAAAAATTCAAGACCGATGATTGAGAAGTTTCCAGAACTAGGGAACAAGTGCTCATGCTAAAAATATGCACACTGAGTCCTGGGAAGGATTAATTAAGAGCAAACACACATCACACTAAAACTAAAAAACACTGAAGACAAAGACAGAAACAGCACCACAAATGATTGACAGCAGACTTAGCAGTGGCAGCAGCCATGGATGAGGCCCACATGATGGTAATATCTTCCGGGTGCTGGGGAGATTCATTTTCAGAGTCCTGTACTTCTCACCCATGGGGAAAAGTGGTGGTGCAAAGAAGTGCACTTGAGGCAGGGGCCGTGGCCAGCAGGTGGACTGAACGTCCCTCAGACAGGTGATGGCTGGCAGATGTGCCAGTCTGGCTTTGTAGAGGATCACCTGGGATGCACACTTGAGAAAGTGGTGATGGCAAGGCCGGAAACCGATCTCTTCCTGAGAAGAATGAGATAAAACGGCAAGAGAAGGCCAGCAGTCTCCTTCCGGTCCTGGAGTCAGTCTGGCTTCTGGTCACAGCCACGCCTTCCCTGCACGGCCACCTGACCAGAAGCTTGCACTCTGCTCAGACTCAACCTCTTCCCTGGGTCTTCCCACCAGACACGGCTTCTCTGTGTCTCGGCTATTTCTGTTATTACTGGACCCACCCAGGGGAGAGGGCAGCCTG
This sequence comes from Oryctolagus cuniculus, assembly GCF_964237555.1. NCBI lineage: Eukaryota > Metazoa > Chordata > Mammalia > Lagomorpha > Leporidae > Oryctolagus > Oryctolagus cuniculus. The sequence continues at coordinate 21,435,778 of NC_091449.1, read as the reverse complement.
GGGAAGAGGGTGCCAGGATACAGGCTGTGCAGCCCAGTGGGCAGCATCCTTGACTAGAAATGACTCCTATTTCATAGGGAAGCTTGCACAACCAGACTCCAAGATGCTATTGGGCTAGACAGAGATAATAGTGATAAAAATAGCTAATACAGACACCCCTCTGCCGAGGTTGGGGTACATCCCAATGAACCCATTGTTTTTTCCAAGGATTTGTTTATTTGAAAGTCAGAGTTGGCGGCGGGCAGGGGAGGGGGGTCCTTGCATCTTCTGGTTCACTCCCCAAATGGCTGGGGGCTGGGCCAGGCTGAAGCCAGGAGCCAGTAGCTAGGAACTTCTTTTAGGTCTCCCACATGAAAGTGCTGCCATCCTGGGTCTCCACCCAGGGGGGGAGGGACAGCGCTCTTGACTTTGAGAACCCCACTGCCCACCATCCCTGACTTCTGGGAAGAGGCCCCCAGGCCTAGTGAAAGGCAGCCCCCCCCAGGACACCATGTACCCCTCCCTCAGGGACTGCTCAGGCCCTCACTGCCCCACCCTCACCAGCCTCTTTAAATTGTCCCCGTTTCCTGGGGCCCTGGGGCGCTTTCTAGGAGAAGAGCCTGGCTGGTGTGCAATGCCAGGGGGATGCAGGGGGTCACTGGGGTCTGATGGCAGTGAGGATCCCTGCTCAGGGCCGGAGAACCTGTCTGGCCTGGCAGAGGGTCTGGGAAAGGCCTCAGCAGGCCTGCAGCAGGTGCTGGCTCAGCCCCAGCCAGGGGCATCCCCTGTGGGCCGGGCTCCTTGTTCTGTGCACGAGATGTGGGGACCCCCTCCATCCCAATTCCTGTGTGCCAAGCCTGGGCATCGGCAGGGTGGGGGTCCTGGTCAGTGGTGGAAAGCTGTGTGGGAGATCCGAGACCATGGTCTCTATGTGTCCACCCAGGACCCAGGGGTGGACCAGGGTGCATGGCCCTGAAGGAAGTGATCCCAAGAAGCTGACAACGTCCCCCCCGCCGAGATGCGGCAGCTGTAGAGATGTCCCCCAGTCCCCTGGCCCCAGCATCCAGCTCTACCCACAAAGTATGCCTGGTCCACACCCCACCCCAGGACACCCACCTGGAAGCCTCCCCCACAATTCAGCTCCACCTCCTGAGCTCCAGGCTCTGCCAAGCAGAGGCCAGGGGTTGTCTGGGATGGAGGCAGGGCCACCTGGCCCTGGGGCTCCTGCAGGGTCACTGAGCTGGCTCTGCTGGTCCCTGTGTGTGCCGCTGGCAGCACTGTCTCTGTGTCTGTGTACATGGGCATGTGTCTGTGTACATGGTGTATGTGTGTGTGGTATCAGTACGGGGTGTCTGTGCATGGTGTGTGTGCATGATGTGTGTGTGCATGGTGTCAGTGCGTGGTGTGTGTGTGTGTGTGTGTTCATGGTATGTATGTATGGTGTATGTGTATAGTGTGTGTGCATGGTGTCAGCATGTGGTGTGCATGTGTGTGGTGTGTGTTTGCATATGTGGAGGGCATGCATGGTGTGTGTGCATCCACAGTGTCAGGAGGAACAAGGTCTGACAGGAGCCCATCTGGCCAGGTGGTTCTGTGTGTTACTCTGAGTCTGGTGGCAGGTGCCGCTGAGTGACCATAAGGACCAGGAAGAGCCCGGGTTCCCTGGGCAACCACTGTGTCCTCAGATCTCGTGGGCGCACAGTGCAAGGCAGGTCCCCGTCTGGCCCAGGGCTCTGCTGCTCTCCACTCCTTGCTGCCCCCTCCATCCATGTTGCCCAACAGCCACAGCACTCAGGAAGCCTGGGACCCCTGTCCCCTCTCTGGCTGGCTGGGCAGGGCCCTGGGCACCTGGGTAGGCAAAGGAGCCTGGCCCAGACCCTAGTGCGGCCCAGGCCTGCCTCACACAGCACCTTTTGCTCCGAGAGCCAGATTTCCCATGCAGCGTCCTGCAGCTCCCAGCCTCGGCTCCAAGGCCGGTGCCAGCTCCTGGGCCAGCCGCGTGCGTCACCTGCTGTCTCTGCTACCAGTGCCCTGATCACTGGTATGGGTGTCACTTAGGCCCGGGTGGTGATTCTGGGGAAAACCCTAGCCCAGGTGGGCAAAGAAAGGGGACCCCGCCCGGGTCACTCTCTCACTGTTCCCAGCAAGTCCCCCAAGCTAGGTTCCCACCAGACTGGCCAAGAGCCCAGCTGGAGGATAGCCCAGAGGACTGCCTGGGGAGGGCAGAGGGTGGCTGAGGGCAAAGCCAAGGCCAGGTGTGAGACACAGTCCTCAGAAAGATATGTCATGGTGGAGGGGGTCTCCTGGGCTCCCCTGCCCCCCTGGTGACCATAGGCCCTGCTGCCCACACCCACCTGGGCCTGGTCAGCCCACACCATCTCCTGCCCCTTCCTGGTTGTGGGGAGACCCCAGGGGGCCCTTCAGTGGGTCAGGACTCTGCCCTGGGCAATATAGTTGGAGGCCAAGGTCAAGGCTGATGGGGTCAGAGAAAAAGGAAGACTCCTCACCCTGGGGTCAGGCCTACCTGGGCATACATCCTTGGCTCCTCCTCTCCCTCCTGCTCTGAGTTCAGTGTGTTCTGCTTCCAAGCTCACCTGCTTCATCCATCCTAAGGGGAGACCCCTGCCCCTCCTCCCCCTCTTCCTCTTCCTCCTTCTGCTCTTCTTCCCCTCCTCCCGAGAGCAGGAAGTGCTCATGTGTCTCATGGCTATAGGCTGTGGGCTGCTGCGCGTCCCCCTGCTGCAGACCCCAACAGACCCAGGCCACAGAGCGGCTGGGCCCAGCGCCCTGGGAGGAGGAGGAAGGCAGCCAGCAAAGAAGGCAGAGTCTCAGGTCCATGGCGGCCACCAGGGAGCCCTGATGACAACCAGCATGGCTCAGGGAAGGGGACTCCCAGAACAGGATGGATACATAGGGCAGGGGTGGCTGACCTGCCGGGCCCAGGACCCCAGGAGCACACTGGGGCTCCAAGCAGCCCCTTCCTCCCCTCCAAAGGTCAGGGCTGCCAAGCTGATGGGTCCCAGACTGGGCAGGGGCACTCCCTGCAGGCAGTGGGCACCCAGCTCTGCGGAGACCCTGGGTCTGGGTGTCAAGTGCAGGGAAAGGGCTGGGCCCCTGAGGACTCACAATCTCCCCCTGTCTCGTCCCCTCACAGCTGGGCCCCAGCCAGGGGCTCAGCCCCTCACCCACCCCGGCAGCCAGGGCAAGGATTGATGGAAAGACCGATGGGTTCAGAGGTCCCGCTGTGCGGCCAGGCCAGGGGTCAAACATTTGCTGACAGCAGCCTTGGGCGTATTGATCTGATGGGGGCAGTGAGAGAACTCTGCCCCCCACAAAGGACTGTGGGTTCAGGCTGGTGGTCGGCGACTGACCTCAGCAGAGCTCCGCCCCCCCGGGCAGACTGCTTGCGGGGAGCTGCTCCCACAGCCCCCGGGGAGTCGGCGTCACCCTTGGGCTGGTGCTCCAATGTGCCTGAGCCAGGGGACGATGAGGAGCAGCCGGCCATGTACCCCAGCCTCTGCAACTCCCACAGCTACAAAACAACTCAAGACTTGAGGGGGTCCAAACCACAGCCAGTATGAGGGCCATCAAGGGGACAGCAGGCTGAGAGCAGGGCTGGCTTCCTGGAGGAGGGGGTGCACAGCTGCAGCAAACCCCTCTCTCCCAGGCGTATCTGATCCAGGGACGGCCTCAGGCTGACCTAGCACCCAACAGTGAGACAGTGACCGTGGCGTTGGCCCAGCCCACTTCTACAGAATACTGGAGCAATTCCAGCTTCCCTCACCCCAGAAAGAGGCAGGGAGTGAGTCCATGGTGGGTCCCCAGAGCAACTCTTAGGGGTGGCTGTACACCCCAGCTGCCCCTTATCCCACTCACAGACTGGCCCAGAGGCGAGGAGCTGCTGAGATGTGGGTGGCTGGGAGAGAGGATCCTCCCCAAATAAACATACCCCAAACAGCTCGGACAGAAAGGTGTCTCTCCACCCACCCTCGAGCTGCCTGGGGGAGAGGTGAATGTGGAGGTGGGAGCACGTGCAGCTGCATGTGTGTGCATCCGTGTACACTTGTTAGCACATGTCCTGGTGTGCACACGTGGGCATGTGTGTTTGTGTGTGCACTTGTGTATTTATGTGCTTGTGTGTGTGTGTGTGTTTGCATGCATTTAGATGCATTCGTCCTAGGTCCAGGCTGGGCTGGTCCCTTCTGGGCACTGACTGGACTGGAGAACCTGCAGCTGGTTCTTAGAACGGCCTGGCTCTGACTTAGCCAGAAACCCTTGCCAGTCCCTGTGGCCCTGACCCTGGCAGCTGTCCTGGAACTGAGGGCTTCTGGCCAGCCCCCGCTAGCTGGTGGTGTGGCCAGAGGGCAGCTCCATCCACTGGGGAGGCATGTTGCGACCTCTGGCCCACAGCAGACCCAGACCCCAGGCCAAGGCACGTGGACTCGGGTCTGGAGCTCTTCCTGATTCAGCCAAGCCAGCTGTGGGACTTCTTCCTGGCAGCGGCCCCTGCTGGCTACTTCAGGTACTGCAGACTAGCTCTATTAGCCCTGGTTCCCTGGAGTGTGGTTCCTCCCTGGGCGGAGCAGTAGCTGGAGTGTGATTTAAAGTTTTCAAACTGCGACCATGTGGAGCTCCTCAAATCAAGATTCACTGCTTGATTTTGCATAAAGAGTTTCTGGAAGACATTTCTCTTAAAATGCTTTGATTAACTGTCTCTTCCAGCTCTGGGAGTCTGTTTATAAGTACTTCCCAGGAAAATCAGATTTAGACCAATGAATTGGACTTTAATGCATCAATAACCCCAGCCCCTCCTAAAAGGGGCACAGGGGAACTGGATAAACCAAAAAGCTTATGAGATCTGATTTGAACACCTCTTAGGGGCCAGTGTTGTCGCGCAGTGGGTTAAGCAGCCACCTGTGACATCAGCATCCCATATGGTTCGAGTCCCAGCTACTCCACTTCCAATCCAGTTCCTTCCAGTGCACCTGGGAAAGCAACAGAAGATGCCCCAAGTACTCAGGCCCCTGGCATCCACATGGGAAACCTGATGGAGTTCCAGGCTCTTAGCTTTGACCCGGCCCAGCCCCAGCCATTGCAGCCATTTAAGGAGTAAGCCAGTAGGTGGAAGATCTCTGTCTCTCTCTGTTACTGTGACTTTCAAATAAACCTTTAAAAAAAATAAGTAAACACTGCTTAGAGACCAGAAGCAGCAAGAGAGGGAGACAAGGCCCACTCCAGAGCTGGACAGCCTTGGGGCGCGCTGGGGCCGAGCCCTTAGGCCAGGGCAGGCTTCCTGGGGACCACAGGGGGGCCCTGGCCATGGGGCTTCCCCACCTCACAGCCTGTAGCTCCTCTCCTGTCTCCACCCCAACCATCAGCCCACATATAGGACCACGTGACCTCTGCCTTCCACACCTGCGGCGTCTGCCTGAGGCCGTGCAATGGATGTAAAACAAGACTCACGGGGGCATAGAGCTGGGCTGCACCTCACCGCCAGCTCACACCCTCACCTCACACCCAGGAGCTCCCCGTGGGGACTCCCCCGCCCCCTGCACCGCCCCAACATCAGCAGTGGCAGGACCAGGGCCAGGCCATGCCCGGGGACCTCTCAGGACACGCAGAGTCTTGTACAGCCCTCTGACCCTGCTGGAGACAGGTGAGTGCTAAGGCTCAGGAAAGAAAGCCTAACGCTAACGCTTCTGCCCGCAGAGCCGTGTGGCTCACAGTTCAATGAGCGAAGTGTCTGGAATATCAAACAATGGCCAGGGAGAAAACCAGGACAGAGAGAATGAGAATGTGGCAGGGGCGACTGTGGTTTTCAAAAATGCTTACCTGTTTATTTGAAAACCAGAGAGAGAGAGAGAGAGAGAGAGAGAGAGGGAGGGAGATCTTCCGCCTGCTGTTTTACTCTCCAAGTGGTTGCATTGGCTGGGACTGGGACTGGGCCATGCTGAAACCAAGAGTCTGGAGCCCCATTCAGATCTCTTATGTGGGTGCAGGGGCCCAAGCACCTGGGCCATCTTCTGCTGCCTTTCCAGGAGCATTGAGAGGGAGCTGGATCAGAAGCAGAGCAGCCGGGATTCAAACCGGTGCTCCCCTATGTGATATGCCACAACACTGGGCCCTGGTGTCAGGATTTTCAGTGGAAGGGCAGAGAAAGCCCTCTGAAAAGGTGCCACAGAACCAAGTTCTGAAGGGTGTGAGGAAGTGAGCCCTGGAGACATCTGGGGGAAAAGCAACCAGATGGAGGGAGCAGCAGGTGCAAAGGCCCTGAGGCAGGACTCTGCCAGCTTTCGGAGCCCCGAGGTCAGAGCCAGGTGAGTGGCAGAGGAGTGAGCAAGGTGGCGGGGGCCATGTGTAGGGTCATTGCCACAGCAAGGTGGTGGGGGCCATGTGTAGGGTCGTTGCCACAGCAAGGCCTTCAGGTTACTCCTTGGGGGTACAGAGGCCCCGTAAGGTGCTAAGCAGCAGAGAGACTTCAGCCCTGGCCAGGAAAAGCCTGTCTGGGAGCCTGGGGGCTGAGACAGAGCAGCCTTCCCTGATGCAGGGGGCCTCAGGGGCCCTCATGGGTCCTATTTGCTGTCCTCACCAGCCACCACCACACCGCTGGCCCTGGGTAGGACAGCCCCTCTGGTCCCAGGCCAGCCATGAGGTCCTGCTGCCCTGCAGAGAAAGATGACACAGCCCAAAGCCCTCTGCTTCCTGCCACCCACCAGCCTTCATCACTGCACCACACCTGTGTAGGCCTTGGGGTTTCACTGGCAGATTGAGCTTGCTCCTGCCTCAGGGCCTTTGCACATGCTGTCCCAGCTGCCCCGGATGTTCTTCCTTTATGTGTTATATGACTGACCCTCCTGTTCATCTGCTCACAAGGTCAGCTCTCCCCGAGGACCTTACTCACCCTGCCCAGCCAAAGCAGCTGCCTCCCCACCCCCAACCCCGCCGGGCCCTGGCGGTACCTCTCCCATGTTCTCCTGTGTAACACTCCGCACTGCAAATTCTCTGGCTCACTTATGTGGTGGTGTTGGTGTTCTACCACACGGAGCTCTGTGGGGCAGGGCTTGGTTGTGCGTGGCGCATGTGGCTGGGTTCCCGACACGTGGTAGCTCCTGGCTGAGCGTGGGACGAGGGAATGCATGGCAGGAGGCGGGGGATCGCCTCTGAGAGGGGACCAGGAAAGAGCTCAAGGGGGCCTGTGGTGGCCGGGTGGGGCTTTGGGACTCTGAGTGCAGAGCCAGACTGGGCAGGGAGGTGTAGGCGGGGATCAAGGCCCAGGATAGGCAGGCCCAAGGGGTTTACCTGGAGGTGCAGGCAGGGGTGTCCTCGGCCTGGCGTGCATGGCCCGGGATGGGGTGGCCTCTCACACACTGCCACAGACCAGGGCGTCCCCTACCTGAGGGAGCGGGCACTCCCAGTGGGCGAGGGGCTCTGGCCCCTTAACTGGGGGGCTGCCTTTAGTCCCGTGGGCTCCTGGTGACACCTAGTGGCCGGCACTTCCTGTTGCACTGGCTGTGCCCATTCCCTGAGCTGGCTCCAGGGAGGGGGGGTGTCCCCGGAAAGCTAGGGCACCCCATGCCCCAGGTCTCCTCCCACGGACTGGTTCTCACGGTCCCCGCCCCCACCCAGGCTCTCGCCTCACCCATGCGCTCACTGTCACGCCCTCTTGGGGCTCATCCCACACACAGGAGGCGGCAGAGCCACGGTGTCTTGGGGTCCCCTGGGCAGATGGCCTTCTCCAGGGCCCCACCAAGCCGGCTGCACTCTCTCCCACCTGCCCGGCCACACATCGCCCCCCCCCAGAGTGCCTCCAGGGGACATCAGAGCCCACGGCCACCCTGTGAGGGCGCCCTGCCTCCTTGGCCTCTCCCAGCCAGGCGTCACAGCAAGGAGACCAAGGGCAAGACCAGCAAGAACCCAAGCAGGGCTCAGCCCGCATGCACGAAGGCCTTGAAGATGCCAGCCATGGGAGAGGGCCCGGGGGGCCAGCCAGGCCCACGTTGGCCAAGAGCAGCCTCCGGCTGTGCCAGGGCCAGGCTGCGGGTGGCACACAGAGGAGGAGCCCTGGGGAACTGGGGGAAAGGCTTAGTAGGCGGCACTCCCCGCGCTGTGCCAGCTGAGGCACGGGGCACACAGCGCCAGGCAGCACCCATCCCCGCCCTCACTCCGGCACCACTCCCTGCATCCCCACCCCGCCAACTCGGGGGCCTGCACTGTATGGAGGGAGGGGAGGTCCCCGAAGCTAGGCATCCACAGGGCAGGGCGAAGCAGGATGGAACGGGATGGGGTCTCTGCCAGGGTGGGGTCGGGGCCAGAGGAGGGCAGCTGTGGCCTCCTCTGTCCCCGCCCCGGGCCCCTAGCCTGCTTGCCAGGGGTGTTGGGGACTGGCAGGTCGGAGGCAGAAGAGGAGAGAGGCGGCCAACCCAGGGTTCCTGTGGCTGCTGCTCAATGCCCCAAGACACCTTTGGAGCTGCAAGTTCAAGTTTCACGTGAAGCTTGACCCCAAAGGCGTCCCACAGGTAGGAAGGGGAGCACCCCCAGCATACCGAGTGCCCCCTGCACCCAGCACCAGCCCCGAAGGATTGGGGCAGCTTCTCCGTGGTAGACATCTGTCAATAAGAAATGCAGCAGCCTGGAGCTTAGGATGGGAAGCCGAGATTCCAGGTAGACGCCCCGGCGCTCTGACTCCTCCCTCCCCCGCCCCCAGCCCAGGCTCGGGATCTGCGCCTTAGATGCTCTCTGGCCTTGTGGCCTGGAGGGGTTCACAGAAGCCCCCAGTAGACAAGGAGGAGCTTGAACGAGCCATGGCCTCACCTTGTGCACCTGGATTCATGACGCTTTCCAGGACAGATTCTGGCCAGGACTGGGTAAGGGGCCGTCTGGGGTGGGCTGGACGCCTCCCTGGGGGGCTGAGGACACCAAGGAGGGGTGCTGGCCCAAGGCACACAGGGGAGGGTGTCTACAGCCAGGAAGGACCACATCCCAAGCAGAGGGAGGCAGGGGGAGCCATGGTAGGAGCCGGGGCCAGTGAAGCAGCAGCTGGGAGAGATGCGGCCTCGCAGTGTTGGGGGGGAAAGGGACGTGGTTGTCCCCCCACTTCTGGGGCCCTGACCAACCTGCTCCCACTGGCCTAGCACTAGCCATCCCCCTCCCACCAGGCTTCCAAGTGGCCCACCAGACGCCTCTGAGGCCAGCGGGTCCTACCAGGGCACTTGGCACAGAGTCGGAAGGTACTTTGGACGGTCACGATCTGGGGTGCTGCTGAGATGAGGGGCGACTCCGGGAATGGCCGGAAACACCCCGCATGCACAGCGTGTCTGTGGTGTGGGGGATGGGGCCCCCTGGCGCAGGTGGACATCCCACTGGTGCTGGCCAGGGTGGACCCCACTTCCGTTTTCCAGGATCCCCTGAGGGTGGCACGGCGATTCCAGGGAGAGGGAGCCGGGTTTGCCTTTGTCGTTCTGAGTCTGCTGCTTTGGGGGAGCCCACCCCTGAAATGGCATGGTGGCCCCAGCGGGCTCTGCTCCCAGAATGCTGTGCCACAGCCTGAGCGAGCCCAGGTCACCAGCATCGAACGCTCGGCAGGGCAGGCCCAAGTGTTTGCGGATTGATTGTGCACACATGATGAGAGTATGAATTACTTTACTTCTCCCTTACTTCTTTTAAAGATTTATTTATTTATTTGAAAGGCAGAGCAATAGAGAGAGTGAAAGTGAGAGAGAAAGAGAGAGAGAGAGAGAGAGAGAGAGAGAGAGAGAGAGAGATCCTCCGTCTGCTAATTCATTCCCAAAATGGCTAAAATTCCATCCGGGTCCCCCAGGTGGGTGCAGGGACCCAAGGACTTGGGCCATCTTCTGTTGCCTTCCCTGGTGCATTAGCAGGGAGCTGGAATTGGAAGTGGAGCAGCCAGGACTGGAACCAGCGCTCCAATATGGGATGCCGGTGCCGTAAGCAGCGGTTTAATCCATTGCACGCCAACGCTGGCCCCTCCCTCATTTTAAAGTTGGGACATTAGACTGATCTTTGGTGTTAGATTATACAAAGGTATTGCAAAAAGTCCATGGGAAATGGAGTTAAAAGATAACTTTAGGAGAGGACCTGGGGCCTGGCACGCACCTGAATCCCACGTCAGAGAACCTGTGTTGGAGTCCTGGCTCCCCTCCAGATTCTGGCCTGGCCAAGCCCCAGCCTTACAGGCATCTGGGGAGTAAATCAATGGATAGGAACCCTCCATGCATCAGCTATCTCAAAACAAAAACAAAAAGATAAGCTTATTTTAGTGCAAAAAAAAAAAAAAAAAGTCCATGAAGCCAACACTGTGGTGTAGCGGGTAAAGCCGCAGCCTGCAGTGCCGGCATCCCATATGGGCACCAGTTCACGTCTCAGCTGCTCCACTTCCAATCCGGCTCTCTGCTGTGGCCTGGGAAAGCAGTAAAAGATGGCTCGAGTTCTTGGGCCCCTGCACCCACGTGGGAGATCCACAAGAAGCTCCAGGCTCCTGGCTTCAGATCGGTGCAGCTCCAGCCATTGCGGTCAACTGGGGAGTGAACCAGTGGATGGAAGACCTCTCTCTCTCTCTCTGTCTCTCCTTCTCTCCCTGTGTAACTGACTTTCAAATAAATCTTTAAAAAATTTCTTAAAAAACAGTCCATATATAGTTTTTTCATAATAGATATGCTCCATGAACTTCTTTTTAAAAATTTAATTTATTTATTTTTCCATCCACTGGTTCACTCCCCAAATGCCCGCAAGGGCCAGAGCTGCACTGATCTGAAGCCAGGAGCTTCTTCCAGGTCTCCCATGTGGGTACAGGGGCCGAAGGACCTGGGCCATCTTTTGCTGCTTTCCCAGGCCATTAGCAGAGAGCTGGATCGGAAGTGGAGCAGCCAGGACTCAAACCAGTGCCCACATGGGATGCCAGCACTGCAGGCAGCGGCTTCACCCGCCAAGCCACCATGCCGACCTCTCCAGGAAGTTTTTGAAGTCCCCTTGTATTATGTATGCACTTTATCTGGGGTGACGAGAAGACACGGGAGGATTCTTTGTGGAAGGGGCAATGACTGGATCAACCAGCTCCAGGCCTCAGGAGCAGGGTAACAAGGAGGAGGCCCGGAGGACCAGAGACCGCAAGGGGAGGAGGGCAGGCAGGGAGGGAGCAGGAGCTGCCTGCGTCCAGCCTGGGGATCCCCAGCCTGAGGGGCGCTGCGGGGAAGCAGGTGTAGGAGTGAAGACCGCAGATGCCCTGAGGCACTGAGAGGGAGCCTGGGAGGGAGCCCAGGTTGCGGGGTCTGCAGGGGGAGGGGGGGGAGGACAGAACGTGGAGTGACCAAGAGCAGCCAGCGGTCAAATCCAGGCAGCTCCAGGGGAACGGGCTGTGGGCAGCGCCCCGAGGAAGGTGTGAGGGCCGTGGGGCACAGCCGGCGGGAGCATAGCAGTGCCCAGACGCCCTCTGAGCTCTGGGGAGGACGCCCCTCGGAATGCAAGGCACTGACCTCACAGAAGGAGCAGCGAGGTGATTCTTGGCAGGGGAGGGGGGAGGGAGACACAGTCAGCTGTGCAGGGGAGGGGGTGCTGGTGTGCATGGGACAGGGCTGACCACAGCTCACAGCTGCTTTTTTTTTTTTTTTTTTTTTAGACAGGCAGAGTGGACAGTGAGAGAGAGAGACAGAAAGGTCTTCCTTTACTGTTGGTTCACCCTCCAATGGCCCCTGCGCCCTGCGGCTGGCGCACTGCGCTGATCCGAAGGCAGGAGCCAGGTGCCTCTCCTGGTCTCCCATGGGGTACAGGGCCCAACCACCTGGGCCATCCTCCACTGCACTCCCTGGCCACAGCAGAGAGCTGGACTGGAAGAGGGACAACCGGGACAGAATCCGGCGCCCCAACCGGGACTAGAACCCGGTGTGCCAGCGTCGCAAGGCAAAGGATTAGCCTAGTGAGCCGCAGCGCCGGCCTCACAGCTGCTTCTGGTCAGCTCGCAAAGACCTAGACAGAAGGGTCCCAGACCCCAAACCGAAGATCAACATTTAACAATATGGAACCGCCAAGGAGCCTGAGTTGATTCCTGCGTGTTATGCCTGGGATATCCACACATTTGCACAATTATTATGCGTCAGTTTAAAAAAGAAAGATAAGGGTTAAGCTGCTGCTGCGACACTGGCACCCCAGGTAGGAGTACAGTTCCAGTCCTGGCTGCTCCGCTTCTGATCCAGCTCCCTGCTAATGCACCTGGGGCCCTGCCACCCACATGGGAGATCTGCATGGAATTCCTGGCCCCTGCTTTGGCCTGGCCCAACCCTGTCCATTGCAGCCATTTAGGGAATGAACCAGAAGATAGAAGATCTCTCTCTCTCTCTCTCTGCTTGTCTCTTCTCTTTCTCTGCCCTTCAGATAAATAAATAAATCTTTTTAGATATGATCATAAAATGGGGAAAAAAAAATAAAAGGCAGCTCTTAGAAGAAGCCACCAAGCCGTATCTGGCCCCCAAGAGACTGGGTCCCTCCCTGTTCATCACACCAACCAGGTGGGGCGAATGCCAGCAGGGTCCTGGGCAGCATGGCTGAGGAGCCTCGGGGCCACTTGGCCATGGCTCCCAGCTGCCCACTTATCGACAGTGTGACCTTGGGCAGATCACGTCCTCACTCTATGCCTCCGAATTGTGATCTGTGAAATGGGGAGACAGCAAAGTGCCTGCCCCATCCCCGTCTCCCCCAGAGAATGCTCTGATCCCATCTGTGGCCTGGCCAGGGCAAGGGCCTGGTTCACTGGGGCCCCAGCGCACAGGCGGAGCAGATGCAGCCGCTGCCCTGGGGGTATTCGCTTGGCACTTCCCCCCTCCCAGTGAGAAGCCACCAATGGGCACTGGTCCCAAGGGCCTGGCCACAATGCTGGCCAAGCCCTCAGTGGCTCAGGTCAGCACAAGGCATGGGCGGACTCAGACCATGGACCAGGTGGAGCCAACCCATCCGCAACCACTGTACTTGTACACAGAGAGGGGTCTGCACAGCACGTGGCTAGGGGCCATGACGGGGTTGGGGGGCTCAGGCCCTAGAGGGTACACAAGCCCCAGCAGGCCTCCTGGGGTCCCCAGGGAAGGACCCCGTGAGCCTCTGCTTCTCCAGAGCAGCCCACCCCCCAATGGAGGGAGAGTCGGGTCCCCAGACCCCCAGCTGGAGGGGAGCCACTGCAGGTTTTGAGGGCCCTGGCCAAGGGTTTATCAGCAGCCATGGGACAGCTTTGAGCCCACGCCTGGCCCAGGCTCCCTCCCACAGGGTCCTACAGATCCCGAGTGGTCTCAGATCCAGCCCTGTGCAGCAGCTTGCACAGCCTTGTTTTCCCGTCTGAGTTTCCGTGGTGGTTTTGACAGCGCAGGGGCCTGTAGTGGCCACTCCCCAGCAGCTGTGGCCGCCTGCCCGCCCGCGCCTTTCCCATGTTCACGGCCTCCCGGCCCCTCCGGCAGATGGGGAAGCTGAGCCCACAGAGCCTGCAGAGCCCCTGCCCGCCAGCGCCCGTCCGCCTTGCTGTGAGAAAGGCCGGGGCCCATCAGATAAGGCTCCGGGCCCTCCCCGCAGCCACCGCCACCGCAGGAGCCTCTGTCGCTTGCGGAGCCCTCTCGGCCCGGCCCCGGGCAGGTGTGCCGTGCAGAATGAATCTCAATGCAAGATTGTGCTGGTTTCACTATGAGTGTCCTGACCCAGGCCAGCACCCACGGCCCCCCGGGGCCTCCCCTGCGCCTCTGGGCCCAGCAGGCAGCCTCCCCATCAGCTGCAGCAGCCAGGAGCCCGGGCAGCCCTCAGGAAGGATTTCCCTGCCTCTCAGCTGACCCTGCTGGTCCACAGAAGCCTGGCCTGTGTGCCGTCCGGGGCAGGGTCTAGCAGTAAGGGTTCCTGAGGTCCAGTCCTCACCACCCACCAGGCTTGGGCTCAAGGCTGATGGGGAGGCTGCCCTCTGGTGGTACGTTTTGGAATGGCAGGGGTTCTTGAGTGCTGGGATATGGGAGTGAGTTCAGGGCTGGGACCACTCCCAGGGAGAGGAGAGCCCAGACTCAGAGCAGAGCCCCCCCCCACCCCAGATTCTTGTGATCCTTACTGGTCCCCGTCATCCACAGCCCCCCTGCCAGCAATAGGTGACTACACAGGGCCTGGAGGGTAGGGGCTATAGGGGAGGGCATAGGGCGACATTTCTCCGCTTATAACCAGCAGGCACAGGGGCCCGAAGGCCTGGACAGCAGGGAGGTGCATTCAGGCAAATTGACCCCCCAAAACTGCTGTGAGTACTAAGGGGTCACTGCTGCCCTCCTCCCCCACCGCACAGAGGAAAACAGAGACTCTAGATGTCCAGTGGCTCATCCAGTTTCTCAGTGAGTGGCAGAGCTGGGACTAGAACCAGCAGCCACCAAGTAAGACACTGGACTCCTTCATGGAGGACCCAGCAGGCACTGGAGTGCGAGCAGCCCCTGCCATTCAGCAGGACCTGGCCCAGCAAGGAGACGGGCAGCGTGGGCAGGGGGTGGGCACCAGGTGAGGGGTGCAGGCAGGGAGGTGACAGACAGCTGCTGTCCGAGTTGCAGAGGGGCGGGGGGCTTCAGGGAGGGTGAGCCCCTGGCCAGTTCACTTGGCTGTCCCCTAGTGTAATAGTGCCTCCCTGCGTTTTCAAACTTGTGCCAAGTCTGGGCCTCACATTAAGTGGTCTTGCTGCTGAAACATCACTGGGAGGAGTCGGTCTCCTGCCCCGCAGGTGCACAGAGCCAGGGCAGTCTGGGTCGGAGAGGGGCTCACCCTTTGGAGCAGCCCTGTGTGGGGACCATGCTGTACTCAGCCTCCAGGGCAGGGTGGCGGGGAGCATGGGGAAGGGCCAAGGTGGGGGCCATCAGGGTCCTAGGCACAGAGACAGACTGGGGTCCCATTCCCAGCATGGAGGAGTAGGGGCTGTGTGGCTTCCGACATCCTGGGAAGCTCAGGAGCCACAGGCTCATGGTGGATCATTCCAGAACATCGCCAACAGCAGATGCATAGTCTAGAAAAAAGTCAGTCTCATAAGGAAGTTTTTTAAAAAGATTTTTTATTTATTTATTTTAGAGGTAGAGTTACAGACAGTGAGAAGGAGAGACAGAGAGAAAGGTCTTCCTTCCGTTGGTTCACTCCCCAGATGGCCGCTACAGCTGGAGCTGCGCCGATCCGAAGCCAGGAGCCAGGAGCTTCTTCCCAGTCTCCCATGCCGGTGCAGGGAACCAAGGACTTGGGCCATGTTGTACTGCTTCCCCAGACCATTACAGAGAGCTGGATCGGAAGTGGAGCAGCCAGGACTCGAACCAGTGCCCATATGGGATGCCGGTGCGGCAGGCAGAGGATTAACCTACTGCGCCACGGCACCGGCCCCCTCATAAGGAAGTTTTAAAGTTTGACAACTAATGGGACAAAGATGAATTCCGGGAGGGTGCAGGTGTGAGAAAAAGCCAGAGGAGGCTGGGCTGGGCGGGGTGAGTGGGTGTGCATGTGAGTGTGAGTGTGAGTGTGTGTGCATGCTGTGGGTCGTGTGTGTGTATGTGGTGTGTGAGTGTGCATGATGTGTAAGAGTACATATAGGCCGGCACCGCAGCTCACTAGGCTAATCCTCCGCCTGCGGCGCCGGCACACCGGGTTCTAGTCCTGGTCAGGGCGCCGGATTCTGTCCCGGTTGCCCCCCTTCCAGGCCAGCTCTCTGCTGTGGCCCGGAAAGGCAGTGGAGGATGGCCCAGGTCCTTGGGCCCTGCACCCCATGGGAGACCAGGAGAAGCTCCTGGCTCCTGGCTTTGGATCAGCGCGCTAGCCACGGCGGCCATTGGAGGGTGAACCAACAGTAAAGGAAGACCTTTCTCTCTGTCTCTCTCTCTCTCACTGTCCACTCTGCCTGTCAAAAAAAAAAAAAAAAACAGAGTACATATATGAATATGTGGGAGTGTGTGCATGGACGAGGTGTGAGTGTGTGTGTGTGTATGGCATGTGAGAGTGTGTATGCATGGTATGTGGGTGTGTGCATGGTGTGTGAGAGTACATTTGTGAGTATGTGTGCATGGACAAGGGTGTGAGTGTGTTGGTGTATGGTGTATGTGAGTGTGTGTGATGTGTGAGTGTGTGCATGGTGTGTGGGCATGGTGGATGTGAGAGTGTGAGTATATGTGAGTGTGATTACATGTGTGAGTGTGCCTGCACGAGGGTGTGAGTGTGTGTACAGTGTGTGTGAATGCATGTACATGGTGTGTGAGGTGTGTGTGCATGGTGTGTGCATGTGTGCATGGTGTGTGAGAGTATCTATGTGAGTATGTGGGACTGTGTGCATCGGTGAGGGTGTGAGTATGAGAGTCAGTCTACATACATGGTGTGTGAGAGTGTTAAGGTGTTAGACTACAAGCCAGTGCCGCGGCTCAATAGGCTAATCCTCCACCTAGCGGCGCCGGCACACCGGGTTCTAGTCCCAGTTGGGGCGCCAGATTCTGTCCCGGTTGCCCCTCTTCCAGGCCAGCTCTCTGCTGTGGCCAGGGAGTGCAGTGGAGGATGGCCCAGGTGCTTGGGCCCTGCACCCCATGGGAGACCAGGAGAAGCACCTGGCTCCTGCCTTCGGATCAGCGCAGTGCACTGGCTGCAGCGCACCAGGCCGCGGCGGCCATTGGAGGGTGAACCAACGGCAAAGGAAGACCTTTCTCTCTGTCTCTCTCTCTCACTGTCCACTCTACCTGTCAAAAAGAAAAAAAGGTGTTAGACTACACGAGTGTGTGCCTGAGTGTGCACAGTGAGAGTGTGTGTATAAGGGTGCGAGTGGGGCAGGAGCAGCCATAGAGAGCCAGCTCTTGGCAAATGCTAATTGTGTCAGGCCCCTAGGGAGAGTCCGGCAGCCTAGGCTCGCCAGAACCCTCCTGTGTCCACTTCCCGGTGCCCGGTGCCACTGCAGGAGGAGCTGAGAATGGCCTGGAAGCCATTCTGGAGGCTGGGGGGGGGGGAGTCCAGGCCAGCCCCCTCCCAGCCGCGTGCTCTCATCCCATGGTCCCAGGCACTGTCCCCGCTTCCACCTTACCTGGTCCCAGCTGCTGGTGGCCATCAGCAGCCTGGGGGAGCCACTGGTGGCCATCAGCAGCCTGGGGGAGCCACTGGTGGCCATCAGCAGCCTGGGGAAGCCACGTCCCAGGAAGCGGCTTTGGGCCCACGTGTGCAAGGGGGCTGTGTCAGGGTCACACTTTCCTTCGAGGCTTCCAAATATTTGGAGGAATGACGTGTGGCGTTTCCATGCATGCTCCTGCGCTAGGCCTGCCGGAGTTAGGGCTGGACATGGAGCAACAGCAGGTTCAGGGAGGGACAGAAGGGGAGAGAAGAGATCAGGACAGGAACGAAAGGAGGTGAGGGGAGGGTAGGCAGGGCACACGGTGCCACAACCACGTCTGGGTTGAGAAACCCAATAGACGGGGACCCAGGAACCGTCCCCAGGCCCTGCTTGGTTCTGTGAGGGAGAGCTGGGCAGGGCAGAAACAGGCTGCCCAAGTGCACACCTGGGTTGGACCCGTGGGTCAGCGAGACTGGAAGCACTGGGTGGGGCTGACACCCACGAGGAGCAGGGGATGGCAGGCAGGCTCACAGAAAGCCCCTCTCACCCAGCTCCTGTCCTGCTTGGGGCCCCAGCCCAGGACACGGCTCACGTCTTGTTTTTATGGAGGTATACCCTGCACACACCCAACAAGGCACGAGTCGCGAGTGATGCCCTGGGGGCCGGCACTGCGCACAGTGGGACTCAGCATCCCTTCTGAGTGCAGCTTCTGACCCAGCCTCCCGCTAGGGCACCTGGGAAAGCAGCAGATGGTGACCCAAGTACTTGGGCCCTGCCACCTGCACGGGAGACCCAGATGGAGTTCCAGGCTGCTGGCTTTGGGCTGGCCAACACCTGGCTATTGCAGCCATTTGGGGAGCAAACCAGTGGATGGTTTTCTCTCTTTCTCACTCTCGTTCTGCCTTTCAAATAAATAAGTAAATCTTTAAGTGTTCTCTTGATGAATTCTCATAAACAGAACATACTCACATGCCCGGCACTCAGACGGAGACGGAGACGGTGACCTGCACCCTAGTCCCTACCCCCCAGGGGAGCCTCTGTCTCAAGTTCTGGCCTTATGCATTCATTTTGCTTATTCCAGAACTTGACACTCCTGGACTCGTCCCTGAGGGACCCTTGTGCCCAGCGTCTTCCACTTCGCCAGGTGCTTAGCAGAACCCTGTGGGTGGCTCGGTATGGATCTGTTCACTTCCTTCGAGGTGCAAGAACGTATCAGCCCATCCCCCTGCTAATGGTTATCTGAAGCCCAGTTTGGGGCTCCTTTGAAGACTGCTGCTGTGAACACTACGTAGCTGTCTTTTATTTCTATTCTGCATACATAAGGGTCCTTCAAAAAGGTCATGAAAATGAAATTAAAAGATGTCTATTTTGATGCAAAAAAATGGTTTAAATCTATAAACATGAAGGGCCTTCAAAAAGCTTAGAAAAAGTGCAAATTAGGGAAAAAACTATGCACAGATGTCATCTGCCCCCCACCCCCGTCGTGGGTGTCTATAGCTCTAATTGCACACAGAGAAAAAGCGACAATGACTCTTTTGTAGGAAATGGAGTTCTGACACATGGGAAGATGAGAGAGCTTGGGATGGCAGAAAAGCAGTGCCAACTGGGGCTGGTGCCGTGGCGCCGTAGGTTAATCCTCCACCTGCAGTGCTGGCATCCCAGAGGGGTGCCAGTTCTAGTCCCAGCTGCTCCTCTTCCCATCCAGCTCTCTGCTGTGGCCTGGAAAAGCAGTAGAAGATGTCCCAAGTCCTTGGGCCCCTGCACCCACAAGGGAGACCTGGAAGAAGCTCCTGGCTCCTGGCTTTGGATCAGCACATCTCTGGCCCTTGGGGCCACTGGGGAGTGAACCAATGGAAGGAAGACCTTTCTCTCTGTCTCTTCCTCTCACCATCTGTAACTCTACCTCTCAAATAAACAAATAAATAAATCTTTTTTTTTTTTTTGACAGGCAGAGTGGACAGTGAGAGAGAGAGAGAGAGAGAGAGAGAGAGAAAGGTCTTCCTTTGCCGTTGGTTCACCCTCCAATGGCCGCCGCTGCAGCCGGCGCACCGCGCTGATCCGATGGCAGGAGCCAGGATCCAGGTGCTTTTCCTGGTCTCCCATGGGGTGCAGGGCCCAAGCACCTGGGCCATCCTCCACTGCACTCCCTGGCCATAGCAGAGAGCTGGCCTGGAAGAGGGGCAACCGGGACAGAATCCGGCGCCCCGACCGGGACTAGAACCCGGTGTGCCGGCACCGCTAGGTGGAGAATTAGCCTATTGAGCCACGGCGCCGGCCTAATAAATAAATCTTAAAAAAAAAATAAATAAAAGCAGCGGCAACACCCTGCAGCCGGAAGCCCACAGGAGGGTCCAGGCCTGCACAGGCCGAGCAGAGCTACAGTCTCGCTGCCTCCTCTCTTCCAGCTCCTGGGCTTCCCGGGGTTGGCGTTCCCACCCACTCAGGCTGCTCAGCCAACAGGGCACTCTGGGAGGAGAAGGTGGGGCTTGTGTGGGGTCCACTCCCGCCCTGACTGAGCCAGGTCCACACCCGGCCCTTTCTCCTTCCTCCGTTTGACCTCGGTTATCTGCTCGTGGAGCTCCCATGACGGATGCCACACAGGCCCGGGAGCGCGGCAGGTGCTCGGTGTCGGTGTCGTGCAGGGACGGAGCGTCGTCCTGCGCTGAGCGCTCTCTCCCATCCAGGGGTTCAAAGTCAGCCACTGCCAGCCGCCCGTCAGGCTACGTTTTCCTCTGGACACGCAGTGCTGGGGATACCAGCCGCAGGGGTGGCTGCGTCCCCGCGCATGCGCTCCCTCCCGCCCCAGAGAGGCGGTTTCCCTGACGCACCGCTGAGACCTTGGAGAACCGCCGGTCTGGGGTCGCCAAGCTCCGGGCTGAGCAGATGCACCGGCTCTTCATCAGACCCTCCGGCCTGGCAGCCCTGGGAGGGGGCTGTGGTCCCGCCGGGGGGCCGTGGCACCAAAACTACCTCTTGGTTCTCTAGGTAAATTTATTGGGCAAGTTTTTGCTGCTGCAAGAGGACACGCATGCCTGGGGCCCGGCTGAAGCCGCACAGCCCACGGCCTGTGCCCACCGGTCAGCGGCGTGGGGGCGGGCTGCCGGATCTCAATTTTTTTTTTTTTTGCACCAAAATAAAGTTATATTTCCTGCCAATACTCTGAAGCAACCTCGTCCCTGGGAGTTCCTGGGCTCTCCAGAAAGCAGAGCCTGAGGCAAAATCGAGAGAGAGAGAGAGAGAGAGAGAGAGAGAATCTTCCATCTGCTGGTTCACTTCCGAGTGCCTGCAACAGCCAGGGCTGGGCAAAGTCAAAGCCAGGAGCCAGGAGCTCAATCTGGATCTCCCACATGGCTTCAGGGACCCAAGTGCTTGAGCCATCATCTGCTGCCTCGGAGAGTGCACACTACTAGGGAGCTGGATCAGAAGTGGAAGTGGGACCCCCATCCCAGGCACTCCACGCATCTCAACCACAGGCCAAACGCTCACCTTGGGTGGTGCCTCTTCATTAGGAGAGGGAGTGCAACGGTGTGGGTGTGGTTTTCCCTGCTGGAATTTGATTGCCCTTGTGACAGTGCTAAGAGGGGGAGGTGCCTTAAGAGGTGAGGAGGTTGGGGCTGGCGCTGTGGCATAGTGGGTAAAGCTGCCACCTGCAGTGCCAGCATCCCATATGGGTACCAGTTCAAGTACCGGCTGCTCCACTTCCGATACAGCTCTCTGCTATGGCCTGGGAAAGCAGTAGAAGATGGCTCAAGTCCTTGGGTCCCTGTACCCACGTGGGAGACCTGGAAGAAGCTCCTGGCTCCTGGCTTTGGATCGGCGCAGCTCCAGCCATTGCAGCCATCTGGGGAGTGAACCAGCAGATGGAAGACCTCTCTCTGTGTGTGTAACTCTGACTTTCAAGTAAATAAATAAATCTTAAAAAAAAAAAAAAAAAAGAGGTGAGGAGGTTGCTAAGAGGAATACGGATTAAAGCCGTCCTGGGGCGGGGTTAGGTCCCCTGGGGTGAGTGAGTTCTTGCTGTCCCAGGGCTGTCTTAGCTGTTGTTAGAGTGGGCTAAAGCGAAGGGCTTCTAACATCTCTGTTCTGTTCTACCATGAGTGCCGTGTTCTTGGGTCATGAACCCCAAATTCTAGGGTCATGAACCAAAATAAGTATACTTACTTAATAAATCACGCAATATCAGATTTTTTGTTATAGCAACATAAAATGACTAGTAACCCCAGTCAGCTGAAAGCAAGAAAAGGGGGCTGGCAGGGTAGCACAGTGGGTTAAGCTGCTGCCTGAGATGCTGGCATCCCATATGAGCACCGATTCGAGGCCTGGGGTGTCCAGTTCCCTGCTAATGCTCCTGGGAGAGCAACAGACGCTGGCCCGAGTGCTTGGGGCCCTGTACCCACGTGGGAGACCCGGATCAAGTTCCAGGCTCTTGGCTCCCAGTGTGGCCCAGCCTCAGCTGTTGTACTTGAAGTGGGAGAAGCAGTGGCTGAGGCTTCTCTGGCAAGGGAAGGCCGAAGATCCCGAAGTGGTACCCAGCAGGTGTCCAGAGCAGGGTGGAGATGCTGGACCGAAGGGGTGCAGAGGCCCTGCCAGACGGCTTTCCACACACGTGGCCCTGCTGCCCACTCCCCGCAGTAGTGTGTGAGTCCCAGGTCGCTGCACGTCCTTGCTGATACCAGTGTTTAATTTTAACCACTCCCCTGTATGTGCAGGGCTATCTCATTCTGACTTTAATTTGCATCTTCCTGATGCTTAAGGGGATTGAGCGCCTGCTCAGGAGTTCATCAGCCACTGAGCATCTTCTCGTGGGAAGCACCGATTTAGCTGTTTTTCCTATCGATTTGATGCATAATTTTAAGATCCAACTCATGTGTTTTGATACAAGCCCTTCAACAGATGAACGTAGTGGGATGCCTTTTCTCACATGTGGCTGACTCTTCCCTCCCCTAATCATATCTTTCGAAGAACAGAAGTTTCTTTAAAAAAAAAAAAGATTTATTTATTTATGTGAAAGTCAGAGTTACATAGAGAGAAGGAGAGGCAGAGAGAGAGAGAGAGAGAGAGAGAGAGAGAGAGAGATGTCTTCCATCCGCTGGTTCACTCCCCAGTTGGTGGCAATGGCCGGAGCTGCACCCATCCAAAGCCAGGACACAGGCCCCTGCGTCCCCATGGGGGACCTGGAAAAAGTTTCTGGCTCCTGGTTTCAGATCAGCCCAGCTCTGGCCATTGTGGCCATTTAGCGAATGAATCAGCGGATGGAAGACCTTTCTCTCTGTCTCTCCCTCCCTCTGTCTGTAACTCTGCCTCTCAAACAAATAAATAAAGGAATCTTTAAAAAAAATGAAGAGTTTTTTTCTTTATTTTTTGACAGGTAGAGTTACAGACAGTGAAAGAGAGAGACAGAGAGAAAGGTCTTCCTTCCATTGGTTCACTCCCCAAATGGCTGCTACGGCCGGTGCTGCAACAATCTGAAGCCAGGAGCCAGGTGCTTCCTCCTGGTCTCCCATGCGGATACAGGGGCCCAAGCACTTGGGCCATCCTCCACTGCCCTCCTGGGCCACAGCAGAGAGCTGAGCTGGAAGGGGAGCAGCCGGGACTAACTAGAACCCGGCACCCATATGGGATGCCGGCGCTGCAAGGCAGAGGATTAACCAAATGAGCCACGGCGCTGGCAAAAAAAAAAAAAGAAGAAGAAGAAGAAGAAGAAGAAGAAGAAGAAGAAGAAGAAGAAGAAGAAGAAGAAGAAGAAGAGTTTTGTTTGTTTTGTTTGTTCCGGCATGGATACTCGATTGCTCCACAACCGTTCCCTGAAAAGTCTGTCCTGTGGCCCCTGATCTGCAATGCCAGCTCTGTGATCACAAGCAAGATGAGTCCGGTTCTGCATTTTGTTTCTTCCACAGCAAATGTGCTTATCCTCACCCCAATACCACACCGTCTTCCTTACATAGTGTAAGTCCTCCAACCTGGTTCTCTTTCATGTACATTTTAGAATCAGTTTGTCAAGTTTCACACCTCCTCCCACCCCCCACCCCAACCCCCCAAAAAAAAGCCAAACAACAGAATCCTATGGTACATTTGTGGAGATTGTATTGGATCAATTCTGTAGATCAACTTAGAGGAAATCAATATTTTAAATTCCAGCCCATGAACTCAGTATATCCCTCCAGTAATGCCTCTAACAATTTCTCTCAGTGATATTTGGCAGTGTTCAGTGTAGAAATTATCCATATAATTTGCAAGATTTAAGCGTAGGGATTTGATTTGTATGCTAGTATGAATTTTGTTTCCTGTTTCAGGTACGTAGAAGTACAATTGGTTTCTGTATATGAACTTTTATCCAGCGGCTTGGCTAAGTGACCTTGACCTTATCTGTAATTTTATGTCCTGTGTGCACTACCATGCCAGGCCTGAATGACAGCTGTATGTCTGCCATCCCCAGCTTCAGCCCCTTTTACTTCTTTTTCTTGCCTTATCACACTGGCGAGGAACTCGCTGCAATGTCGTATTCGATTGACCAGTGGTCAGTCTCCTGTTTCATTTACAGTCTCATTCAGTATTCCAGCATGGGGCCTGCTGTTAGCCGTGAGCTTGGCTTTCTGTTGCTCTTGGTTGGCTACTTGGGGGTTCAGTTCTAGGTAGATACCTTTATCAGATTAAAGACATGCTCTGCAGTTTGCCTGCTCATTTAAACAACCTGAGTTTCTGCATCTGTTGAGGAGGTTCCACACCTCTCCTTCCCCTCACCCCCCACCGCCTTGTTCCCGTGAGGACTCACACCGATGGATCTGGGATTGGTAAAGCAAGCTTGCTGACCTTGTGTTTCCCCTTGGAGTTCGCAAGTTCTAGTTCAATTCACTAAGAGCCTCCTGAGCTGTAGGTCCGGACAGCAGCACACAAAGTGCATGCTGTGCAGAGCCCGCCCCTCAAAGGCAGAGTCCATGTTCCAGGCTCGCGCTTGAAAACCACAGGCCTCTGGCCTGGGAGGCTCAGGCCAGCCCCTGCCCTTGGCAACAGGCCCTGGAGGGCACTCGCTCTGGCTGAGCCCTCACCCAGCGGGCCCTTGTGTCGCAAGAGCAGCCGGGCGCGGTGGGGGGATCAGACCGGAAGGCCGGGGACCCCGCTGGCCCACGCCCCAGCCCGGCTCACTCACGACGATAGGGCGTCTAGGGCGCCCCCCACCAACCCTACCCTGCCAGAGGCTCCTTTAAGAGAATCAGCGGCCTGAACGTGTCTCTGGGGCGGGCTGCAGGGGGCGCCAAGAATGCGGGGCTCCGACGATGCCGCCGCCGCCACGCTAGGGATGCAGCCCGGCGGAGTGGCCTCCCTTCCACATCCCCCTCCGCGTCCACCCAGCCTCCCAGCTCGGCGGCTCCCACCCTCTTGGTCCCCGCCCCGCTCCGCCCCCAGCCCGGGACCCCACCCCAGCTCTCAGGGCCCGCCCTGCGGCCGTCGGAACCCTGGCCAGGCCCCAGCTAGCCCAGAGGCCGCGGTTGGGGGAAGGACCGGGCGCCCGGCGCGGCCTCATCCGCATGCAGGGGACGGCGCGGCGCGACGGCCGCCAGCAAGAGACAAAGGCTGTTCCGCCGCCGGCCGCACCGTGCCAGCGTCGCCCCGCCCGCCGCCCCGGTGGCCTCGACGCAGCCCCTGTGTCTGCTCCGCCGGGCCGCGCAGTCTGGATGGCTTTCCGGAGGTGGCGGCCCCCCTCGGTCCCTTCCAGCGACCACAGACCCCCATCTCCGAGTCTCCCGGGCCCTTCAGGCGGCCTGGCGGGTGGCCAGGCTGGACTGCGCGGGGAGTACGCGGGACCCTCGCGTCCTGGTCCACAGAGCCCCGACTCTGGTCTGAGGCCGGGCGCAGCTCGTCAGCCCCTCCTGGCTAAGGGCTGGGGGCTCAGGGTCTTCCCCCCCGCCCCGACCGTGTGTCCCCAAGCTTTTGGTCACAGGTTCCTGACTCCTCCGAGGGGTTCGGGCCGCGGCCCCCTCCCCTCCTGGAGGCCGCGTCCCACTTCCAGCCCTCACCGCCTGGAGGCCCCCGGGAGACTCCGGAAAGGGTGTGCGTCCGAGCCGCGCCACTAGCTCTGGGATCCTTCCTCGTCGCCGGGCCTCAGCCTGCACCTGTAGAAGGGGGCCCGACACCTGATCGCCGCCCCGCGCCACGCACGCACGTCGGGGCCCTGCGGGGTGGCCGCCGCGTGGCAGCGCTGCACGCGGTGTGCGCCCCGCACGCTATCCCTTCTGGCTTCCTCGCTCTGCCTAAGGGCAGGGACAGCCCCGGCTCTGAGCTCTGCGCCCCCACCTCAGGAGCTCAGGCAACTCGTCCCTTCTCTCTACGAGGAAGTGCTTCCTCGGGCTGCTCCAAGTCCTCGCCTTCCTTTCCAGGCCCGGCCCGGGGGAGGGGGGCGTTCCCTTTAAGGGAGGTGGGGGAGGGGGCTGCGGGCCGGCCCTCCTTCCGTCCCTCGCCGGCCCCCGCCACCCCGGGGCCGGGGGCCCGGGCCCGGGGCCAGCGCATGCGCCCGCCTGTGGGCGCTGTCCCGGCTGCGAGGGCCGTGAGCGCACCGCCCTACGGACGGACGGACAGACGGACGGGGCAGCGCAGGCAGCGGGACAGCGACATGGCCGGCTACATACAGCAGCCGAGCGGGCGCGGGAACCCTGGCCCCGCGCCGTCGCCTTCCCCGGGCCCGGGCCCCGGTCCCGGCGCCTCGGAGCGGGTGGCGCTCAAGAAGGAGATCGGGCTACTGAGCGCCTGCACCATCATCGTCGGTGAGCGGGGCCCGAGGCGGGCGGGCGCACGGCCGCTCCGAGCAGGGGCAACCCCCTCGCCGTGCGTCCCAGCGGGTCTGCCACGGTGGGACCCGGTGTGCCGCCCCGGAGGGCGCACGGGCGAGCACGCGGGGCTGGGGGCTGCCACGGCCCCAGCCGCACCTGAGGGCTTTGCGTGTCGCGCCTGCGACCTCCTGCCTCTGCGGAACGGCCCGGTTTTGACGGGGCAGTTACCCTCCTTCCTTATCCGTGAAATGGAGATGATGGCCGTGGGCCCGCCCTGCGCGCTGGAGACTCGCGGGTTCTGGCCAGACTGAGTCCTTGCTGTGCGCAGGCCTCAGGTGCCCCGCCAGGTGGTGACTCCCTTGGAAAGCAGGAAGTGGATGGAGTGGACAGGTAGGACAGAGAGAAGTAGCTTCAGAGCTGGTGGCCGCTGCAGGTTGGGCAGCAGGCCCCAGGGATGGAGGGACTGCAGAGACCAAACCTGCAGGAATGCCCTCAGCACCCTGGGCGGCCATCCCAGCAGGCCCTGCCTTGGGCTGGCCTTGTGGGCTCCACTTCCCCACCTGTGAGTGGGTCCATGTGCCCTGCCCCACACAGGGACCCATGAGGATGGTGGTGGGATTTTTCTCTTTCTGTCCTCTCTTGAATTCTGACCTCTGGGATAACCCAGACCCAGTGCCTTTGAGCCCCTCCTAGGAGGGACCTGTCTTGTCCCGCTGTGTCCCAGGAGATGTGGGCTGGGGGCGATGAATAACTGGGGCCCTGGCTGTTCTCTCTCAGCACCTGCTGGTCTTCCCATGGTCCCTCCAGAGAGAGCTGCTTGTGGACGCACTGCCCTCCCACCCTTGGAAAGGAAGGAAATTTAGGGGCTCAGCGGGGCAAACTCTGGAAGATCTTCCCCTCCCCCAACTCCTCCTCCACCCCATTAGGAGCTCCTGGGCCCCAGCTGCCCTCTTGCTCTTGGCCATCGCATCCACAGTTGTCCCTGAGCTCAGCCCCTGGACAGGTGGCTCCACTCCCTCACCCCCTGGCCCCTAGACTGGTGTCTCCTAGGAGCTGGTCGCGACTGCGCCTGGGAGCTTCCTGGCCTCGGGTGCCCTTGCCTGAGCGTCTGCTGCTCCTGGGGCTGTGGCCAGGGGACTGGCAGCAGCAGTGCCACGGCCCATACACCCTCCCAGGAAGGGGGAGCTCACACACGCTCGGCGCCAGGCAGGTGCAGGGAAAGTCGGCTCTTCCTGGGCTGCTGCTACCAAGCCGCATCCTCAGTTGTATTCCTACTCAGCTCCTTCCCCACACCCTGCAGAGGCTCCCATGCTCCTGGCTCCCCAGAAGAGGGCCGGGGGGGGGGGGTAGGGGTCGGGGGATGGGGGGGCTTGCTCCACCATCCTCCCACTCCTTCTCCAGCACTGGGTGAGCGTTTCCACTGTGGCCCAGGTCTGCCCTGACTGCTTGTGACTGTTCAGGTACACAGCCTCCCTCCCCCGGCCTCCAGGCTTTGAAGGCTGAGCTACGGTGAAGGGCAGCTTGGCCAGCCCAGGGTGGAAGATCCAGGAATGAACCCTAGTGACCTGCCTCCCCCCTTTCCTAGCCCAGAGCACTCAGTAGTGGTCCTGAGACCTGGGGAGGTGGGGAGCTTTGATGCATACAGCAGGCAGAAGGCCAGGCAGGAGATGCACAAGGCACAGTCAACCTTGGCTGGACGATGGAGGCTGGGCTCTGCCCTGAGCTCCCCACCTCCCTGCCCTGGGCCAACCCACCCGCTCTACCCCACTCCCCTGGGGAGCCTGGTCCAAGTCAGCTGTGCCTGAGATCTCTTGTTTTACCTTTGAACACCTTGAGAACTTCCCATCCTACCGCACAGATGTAACCTTATTAGTTACTAGTTCTGGAACTAGTTACCTAACCTTGGTAGTTATGAGTTGCTGGTTATCTCCGAAGCTTCCAGAGACCCTCTGGGAAGATGCTGTCATTGTCTCCCCTTTATACCCTCCGGGGAATGGGGAAATGTGGGAGGACGGGCCATCGGCAGAAGGGAGACTCCGCCTAAAATGCATGTAGGACAGCAGCTCCTGGACTATAACAGGTGCATCTGGAAGGGACTAGGCCAGGCTGGAGGAGGTAGAGCGGGCAGGGCAGGGCTGGGCAGGACATCATCAAGTCTGCACCTCTCATGCAGGCTGCACACGTGGTCTTCCTGGGTCCTCCTGCCCTCTTGCAAGATGGGAATTTTCAATCCATTTTACAGATGTAGTAACTGAGGTTGGACTTGCAATGATCCTGGGGCATGTGGTGGACTCAGGAGTCCAGTGCCCTCCGGACTGCTCTGAAACCAGGAAAGACTGGGCCAGATTCAGAACCCTTGGTGGGACAAGGTTGGGGATTAAGATGGGGCTCGTGTAACCAGCGTTGGCTGAGTTTGTTACCCCACTATGGATGGGCAGACAAGCAGATGGACAAGGGAGTCCCTCACCTCCAGTGGATACACACAGGGTCTCCTCCTGACTCAGGGACCTCAACCTGCCAAGGGAGGGACCTGTCCAGGTCCAGCAGAGTGGAGGTCACCCCTGGGTCTGCTGGCCAGGCTCTTCGTCCACTTTCTCCCTGTGACAAGTGCCCAGCTCAGGCAAGTGTCTGGGGGCCAGGAGATGGGAAAGCTCAGGGGTCTACCTGGTGAACCTCTGCTCCTCAGGAGCAAATCCCCACTCCACCAGCCTCATCCAGGTTCCTGTGTGTGGTCACCAGGGCTGGAGGTGGCTGGGCTGGACCAGAGAGAATGGACCCCTCCAGAAGCCCAGCCCCTCGTCACCTGCACGCCTTCCCACAGCCCCATCTCCCGGGCCTGAAGCTGCAGCCAGGGTCCCTGGCGTGCTCTGGGACACTGCTGGGGACGGGGGCAGCTCCCACCCCAGGGCTGGGGGCCAACACAGGACGCACTCACTCATCTGTTGACAGTGCCAGGCACTGTTCCAGATGCGAGGCAGACAGGTTCCAGCTCCTCCTGTGGCTGCTGTGTCTGCGTGGGGGTCCCTCAGCCACAGCACAGCCAGCGAGGAGACATCAGTGCTGAGACCTCCCGGACTACTATGCAGGGAGGAGGCGCTGGAGGCTGGGGTGAGGGGCACTTTAGGTGGGAGATGAGTTGGGGAGGAGGGCGGGGTTCCATAGGAATGGACTTTGCCCTTTTTCTCTCTGTGAGGTGGGGTCCAGGAGGGTTTCGGCCAAGGACCGAGGGGCAGATAGGGCTCATCGGAGATGAGAGGGAGCTGGGGCAGGGTGAGAGCAGGAGGGGCCAGCCAGGGGGTTTATTCAAGTGTCCTGGAGGCAGAGCAGAGGATTGGTGGTGACCGGGATGTGGGTGTGGCAGAAGCAGGAGTCCAGAGTGGCATCAGGTCGTGGGAGTGCGGTTTGCCATTGACCTTATGGGGAAGACCAGGACCAGAGCAGGTTCAGGGGTAAGGGGGTCGAAGGTCAGGAGTTGCACTTGCACGTGTTGAGCTGGACATGTCCACTCGTTGGGTGGGTAGCTAGAGAGGCAGGGGTTTGGTTCACTGCAGCGGCCGGAACTAGGGGCGGGAGTGTGGGCGCCGCTGGCGGAAGTCAGGAAGCGTGAGTGGTGAATGAGAAGGGAGAGGGCCCAGGACTGAGCCCCACCAAGGGATGAGTGTCAAACATCAGGTAAGACAAGAAAGGGACAAGAAAAGCAACCTGCTGGGGAGCTGCCCGCGAGGCGGGAGGGAGAGGAGGAGGAGGCCGAGTGTCAGCTTGCTCGACACACTGGGGCATCAAGGACAGTCTCAACTGTCAGATGTGGCACGGGAGGAGTCGTTGTCGGGGACCATGGCCAGACTCGACCTGGAGCTCGGGCCAGGGCTGGGCCTGCTGAGCCGGGCAGAGAGGGCTGTGCATCTGCTCACCACCTCTCCAACCGGAAGTGGGTGAGGCTGGAGGCGTGCATTTCCAATGGGCGATTCCAGGCACTTCCTGGGCTTCTGTCAAGACTTCAGTGGAGGCCTCCCAGAGGAACGTGACACACGCTGACCCTAAGGACACACACGTGCTGGGTGCAGGCTTCACCCAGTTCCCTCACTGGCCTCCGCCTGCTGACTCCAGGGCACTGGGATCCCGTAGTCCTCAGTTCCTCAGAAGAAGCACTGGGTGGTCCAGGGTGGATGACCGCTGTGAGATCCATCTGCATTGCCCATGGCCTCTGGTGTATCAGCCACGGTCAAGAGCACGCCAGCAAGCCCGCATCAAATACAAGAGGCCCCTCCTGGCCATACCCGAGTATCAGGGGGATGGTACAGGGCAAGGAGAAGAGGCCAAGGCAGTCAGGGCGGAGGCCAGTGAGGGAACTGGGGAGATGCCGGCCACGGTGGGGGCCCGGGCCCTGCCAAAGTCAGGGTCAGAGCAGCCCTCTGCTGCCCCCTTGCCCTGTGGCACCCATCCAGCAGACAGGGAAACTGAGAGCCAGAAGGGCAGCTTTGGCCTGAGGTCACACGGCTAGCCTGTGCATTTAGGGATGAGGGCAGTGCCAGCATCCTGGCCAGGCAGGACCTCCAAGCCCCCTCCCCAAATCAGACCATGCATTTCCCCACCACCACCCCTGCCACACACACACACACCACAGGCAGGTGGCTCATTCTGCCGACTCGACCTCCATGGTCTACCCTGTGACCTCCGCGGTCTGCCACTGCCTCTCAGAAATAGGTCAGCGTGCCCTGTAGCAGCCGCGGGGAACAATGGCCCTTTCTTCATTCCTCCAAGGAGCCGGGTAAGCCCCATCAGGCCAAACATCTTAATGTGATAAAAAACCACCCAGCGAAGGCTCAGAAAGAGGGGTGGAGGAGGAGGAGGCCTGGTTGGGGGGGAGGGGGGCTCACACCTCGCCTACCTGCCCAGGAGCTCTGGCCCTGCTCAGGACTTGAAAAGACCATAGTGCAGCTGTCCCATTGGGTGGATGGGAACATGGAGGCCGCAGGACCTGCATGCCTGCACTCCACAGTCTCTCTTGAGCCCTTCGAGCCTTGGAGGCCCTCGTCCCTGTCCTCAGCATCCTCCCTCCTCCACCTCCTCTGCTGTCACTCAGCCAAGCCCTTGGCCAAGTCCCAGCCAACCCCGCGTGGTGCTGAGAGCAGCCAGGGGATCCCCAGGCACAAACCTGGGGCAGATGCTGGAGGCAGCCCAGTTCCAGAGGGAGGACCCCAGAGACGCCTGCTGCCACGTGGCACTGGGACCTGAGACCACGTGTCCTAAACAACAGCAGCGCCACTCTCCCCCCTAGAGCCTAGCATACGGGCCGTCAGCCTTGGGCACTGCTCTGGTGACATGTCCCTACCAGACCCCAAGTGCAGAAGGGGTGACAGGTGTGGCTTCTCTGCGGCCAGCTACAGCCATGAGGCTCCTCCAGGCTGCATTGTGTCAAGCGATGGGGTCTCTGCAGGTAGCTCGGGGCCCCGGGTGCTCCCGGCTCATGCATACCCAGGCCCTTCCAAGGCCACCCAGCCCCCTGCTGGCTTCCAACCTCACTGGCTTTTGGCCAATCCCTCTCCGCCAGGTCCTGAGAACAGAGGCATTGCTGCCGGGTGGCACAAATTCAAAGGCTCTTCAGAAACTCCACAGCCCACCCAGGGCCCCCTGCCCCTCAGCCAGGCAGGTGCAGGAGTGGCTCCCCTCCCCCAGGAGGCAGACAGAGGGCACAGCCCAGCTCTGCAGCTTGGAGCCCAGGAATTATGTCGTCCTTATCTGGATGTATTTAGGGCTCCTGGGATGTGACCAGAAAATCAAGTGGGGCATCGTGGCCGTCCAGACTGAAAATCTGTGTCGGCCAGGGGCGGGGGCTGGGGGCAGCACCATGGACAAGGAGTGAATGCAGATTGGTGGCCATGGCTGTGTCCTCGTCCAGCCCCGCCTGTGGGCCTGGCAGGTGGAGTAGGCAGGCTCTGTCCTGATGGACTTGTGTCCCCCACCACGGTCTCAGGGCCCTATTGGGGCAGCAGGAGGGGCCATCCTTACAGAGGGGCTTAGCCCCGGATCCCACAGGTGTTGCCTGGTGTGTCCACATGGTCTGTGGCTACAAGGGGTGTCTCCTCCTGGCCTTAGCGCAGACCTCCCTTGCGACCACTCAATTCGATGGTGAGACCTGTGCTCTCCTCCTCTGCCCACACTGCCCAGGGAGCTCAGGTCCAACTCCTGCTGGGCGCCGCGCTGCAGCGTGCAGCTGGGCCTTGGGAACACTCCCCACTGTTCCAGAAAGCAATGGGGAGGGCCCTGCCTCACAGACAAGGAGCGCACACCACGGTCCCTCCCATCGAGGCCTTCATGCCACTTATGCATCCCTGAGTGTTAGCCACGGAACCCACGGTGCCAGGTCACTGAGGGCAAGGCAGTGGCCTCTGGAGGGGGAGGGCACCGACCTCGCCCAGTTATGCACGGAAAGAGGGAAAGCACACGTCGGGGGCAGCTGAGGGTGCGCCAAGGACTTCACATCGGCTCCCACTGAGCCCTCCCAACAGTCCCGATAGACAGACTTAGTGAGCTGAGCAGGAAGCACCAGCTGGGGTTTCCCCCTGTGCAATCAGGGGTGGTCCCAAGGGGAGTGGCCAACCGTGTCTGCTGCTGATGTGACATGGGTAAACCAGATGGCTGCTGGCAGCACCAGTCCCTCTCTGCATCCCACCAGCCCTTGGCCAGGACCTGAAATTTTTAAGAGTTATGTATTTGAAAGACAGAGAGAGGTTCCCCAATCTACTCGTTCTCTCCCTCAAATGCTAGCAACAGCCAGGGCTAGACCAGGCTCAAACCAGGCACCAGGGACTCCATCCAAGTGGTGGCAAGAACCCAAGTACTCTGGGCCATGTTCTGCTGCCTTCCAGATGTATAAGCAGGAAGCTGAATCGGAAATGGAGCAGCTGGGACTCGAACCAGCACTCTGATGTGGAATGCAGGCGTCCAAAGTGGCTGCCCAACCTGCTTGAAATGTTTTAGTGGCACTAGGAGACAGGGTCTCTTTAGCCCGTGTCCTCAAACCCGGTTCTTGGTCAGAGCCTGGGAGCAGGGCAGAGAGAGAGAGGATGCAGAAATCAAGTACAGAGGGGACTGTGTGGTGGGACGAGGAAGGCGCCACCTGCTATCTCCCCGTCAGCAGGAAGCTGGGTCGGAAGCAGAGTAGCCGGGATTCAAACCGGCACTCTGATATAGGGGTGCCTCAGCCCACATGCCACTGCTTCTCCCTGAGCCACTTCAAGAGGTTTGCCTTTGGCCAACAGGAAGATGGTCAAGACCTTGCTTTAGGAGCTGGTAGGTTGGAGACGGGGCGGGGCCTGGGCCAGAGGCAAGGGCCTGAGCGTGGGCCATGTGGGGACACACAGGAGCGGCCACCCTCTGCTGATGCCACCTCTCTGGGGCCAAAAGGAGGCAGAGGAACTCAGCACCCATCTCTGGCACAGGAGCCTGGCTGAGCAAGGTGCCACCAACTGGCAGATGCTGAGCGCAGAAGGGGTCCCGCTGGGTGGGAGGGGCCGTGGCTCCCCTCTCCTTCTGGGAGTGCCTTCCAGAGCCCCTGAGAGAAGGCTGGGCCGAGGCAGGGGACCTGCCTGACACTCCCATCTCCCCTCCCCCGCAGGCAACATCATCGGCTCGGGCATCTTCATCTCACCCAAGGGTGTTCTGGAACATTCGGGCTCCGTGGGCCTGGCCCTCTTCGTCTGGGTCCTGGGCGGGGGCGTGACGGCTCTGGGCTCCCTGTGCTACGCAGAGCTGGGAGTGGCCATCCCCAAGTCCGGCGGGGACTATGCTTACGTCACAGAGATCTTCGGGGGCCTGGCTGGGTGAGTGTGGGGGGTTCCCGGGGGCAGGGAACACCCCTGTGGTGTGGGCCTTGGTCTCCTCTTCTGCTTTGCTCATCCCGAGCAGGTGATGGGGGTAGATGCAGAGAAGGGAGTGGGGGTGTCGGCAGTTTTCATCTTCCCCACCGGCGTGGTGTCTGCTGGCAACTCCCGCTGGTCTGTGACCCACTGTGCCTCCCTTTAAGAAGCAGTTCTGTCTACACCGATCCCCACCCCATGCTGATGGAGGAGGGGCAGGCTCTCAGGGTCTGAAACTGCCTGCCAGTGCTCACCTCCAGGCTGGGAGGGGCCTTGATATTCTTGTCCCCACAAGGAGTCCCCTTTAACGCTCTCTGTGGCCTTCCTGTTTCCCAGGGAACTCTGCCCAGCATCTCCTGAGAGCTGAGGGCAGGGGATCTGTCCCCAGCCCCCTGCTGCTGGCAGAGCAACAAGGAAACAGCCCCACCCATGCCTGACCGCACGGGACCAAGAGTGAGGGTTATAGGAGGCAGGGGCACACAGCAAAGAGAGCATGGCGCCCACCATCCAGGGAAGACTCCCAGGAGAAGCTATGTCCCCCACCCTGCTGGCCAGTGAGGAGGGCATCCCAAGGGCTAGGGGGTACTTGCAGAGGGCACCAGTGTGGCCAGAGGTGAGGTCAGGTTCATGTTCAGTGCCCTGGAGGGTTTGGAGAGATTACAGCTGTTGCAATGTCCAGTCCTGCGAGGGCCTCAGAGGTACAGGTGGATCCACGACCATCAGCCCGATTCCAGATGGGGCATGGGGGAGGGGGTGCCCCTGTGGCGATGCCCGCTTTCCCATTTAGGAGGATCCTTAGTTGGTGGCCCCTGGGATGGGCAGGGGGACATTTCACACTTCCAAGGAGCTGCTCAGTCTGGTCTTAGGTGGAGGGACTGTAGCTCAGAGGAGAAGTTCAGTTCCAAAGGTGGTGAGCCAGGGGCCCGTAGCTGGGCAGCTGTGTATGGAGCTCTGGTCTGGCATGCACGCCGCATGGTCTGTACTTAGTAGGTGGTCTCCAAGGCTGGGGTCTGGAATGGGGCACAGGACATGTGCTATGGGCCAGGAGAGAACACATGGGGAGAAGGCGGGTGGGAGAAGAGGGTCCAGGGCCCTACCCCATGGGCAGCTACACCTAGCATGGGGGGCTGGGCAGAGGGTCACCCAGGAGGGGTGCCAGCGAGCTACAGTGTCCCAGCAGCCAGGCGGAGGGCACGCAAAGAAGGGGCAGGCTGTGGACCAACAAGAGCCCAATAAAGTTGGGGACCCAGAGGTGGCTGCTGTGCCTGATAAGGCTGTCCCCACCCACGAGGGCAGGCCAGGAGCTAGGACCCCCCCGCCCCCCCGCCCAGCCCTAGGGTGGACCTTCCCTTGGGTACAGATGGAGCTCCTGGGAACAGCAGGGCAGGCCTCAGAGCCAGGAGCACAGGTGCCCTGCAGAGGGGAGGCGCAGACAGAAGGGGCATAAATCACTCCCCATGCTTGGCCACGGCCCTTCTCTGCAGGGTCCAGTCTCTGCAGGCCACGGGGCTCCCTCCAGGGGGCCACTGCTCAGAATCAACCATCTTCAGCCATCTCAGCTCTTAAGAGCCATGGCTGAGCTGGGATGGGAAGTCAGGCCCGGGCCCAGCCCTCCCTGGCTCAGGAGACAGCTGGGGTACCAGGGGGGCTAAGTGGCCCTTAGAAAGATGTTTGGTCCCTGCCTCCTTGCCTGCACCTGTCCAAGGTGAGCCTTGCCTTCCTGGCCCAGAGCCGGCCTCGGGCACTTTTGCCAGCCACGTGGGTGCCGGGCACACGCACGTGGGTGAGGGTGCCTGTGCCACTCTGGTCCTCGCTCGTTGCAGCTTCCTGCTGCTCTGGAGTGCCGTCCTCATCATGTACCCCACCAGCCTGGCTGTCATCTCCATGACCTTCTCCAACTACGTGCTGCAGCCCGTGTTCCCCAACTGTATTCCTCCCGCCGCCGCCTCCCGCGTGCTCTCCATGGCCTGCCTGAGTGAGTGCCCTGGCCCCGCTCCCTTCCCTGGGTGGGCGAGGCATCGCCCAGCTGCTAGCCCCAAGCAGCGTCAGCCTCAGCGGCTGCAGCAGATGTGAGTGTGGCCCACACGAGGGTCTTGGCCTCAGCGCCTGCCCCCGCCTTTCCTCACAGTGCTCCTGACTTGGGTGAACAGCTCCAGTGTGCGCTGGGCCACGCGTATCCAGGATGTGTTCACGGGCGGGAAGCTGCTGGCCTTGTCCCTCATCATTGGTGTGGGCTTTGTCCAGATCTCCCAAGGTAGGGCTGGATGGAGTGCAGGTAGGGCGGCGGGGGGCGGGGGTTAGTGCTGACCGCAGGCTCCCGGACCTCCCCTCCAGGGCACTTTGAGGAGCTGCGGCCCAGCAACGCCTTTGCCTTCTGGATGACGCCCTCGGTGGGCCACCTGGCCCTGGCCTTCCTCCAGGGCTCCTTTGCTTTCAGTGGCTGGAACTTCCTCAACTATGTCACGGAGGAGCTGGTGGACCCTCGGAAGTGAGTGCGGCGGGGGCGGGGGGGGGGGGCGGCCAGCGGGAGAGGCAGCCTGTCCACACATCTGTGTGGGCATCCACACCTATGTCCTACTTGGGAAAGAATGCTGGATGCCTGCCTTCTTAAAAAAAAAAAAAAAAAAAAAAAGATTCATTTAAATTATTTGAAAGAGTTACAGAGAGAGGGAGAGAGATTGTCTGCTGGTTCACTGCCCAAATGGCCTCAAGGGCCAGAGCTGAGCTGATCTGAAGCCAGGAGCTTCCTCCAGGTCTCCCATGTGAGTGCAGGGGCCCAAGCATTTGGACCATCCTCTGCTGCATTCCCAGGTGCGTTAGAGGGAGCTGGATCAGAATGGAGCAGCTGGGACTGGAACAGGTGCCCATGTGGGATGCTGGCCGAGGCTTTAACCCACTGCACCACAGCACCAGCTGCAGGGACACCTGCCTTCTTCCTGCCTTCTTTTTTTTTTTAAGATTTATTTATTTAATTGAAAGCCAGAGTTACACAGAGAGAAAAAGGAGAGGCAGAGAGAGAGAGGTCTTCCATCTGCTGGTTCACTCCCAAATTGGCTCCAACAGCCAGAGCTGAACTGATCCAAAGCCAGAAGCCAGGAGCTTCTTCTGGGTCTCTCATGTGGGTACAGGGTCCAAGGACTTGGGCCATCTTCCACTGCTATCCCAGGCCATAGCAGAGAGCTGGATTGGAAGAAGAGGTGCCGGGACTCGAACTGGTGTCCATATGGGATGCCAGTACTGCAGGCAGCGGCTTTACCAGCTATGTCACAGCACTGGCCCAGGGATGCCTGCCTTCTAACCAGGCCCATTCCGTGTGGCTGTGGCCACATCACGGCTCCTGCCCAGGGCCTCGGGAAGACTGGGCATCATTGTCCTGCTGTACCCAGAGCCAGCGATTGGCATTTGGCTCCAGATCATACGTGTGCACACAGCGTGGTCCCTACACAGAAGCCAATGACTGTGGACAGGGGGTGGATTTGGCTGGGCAAGCGGGCACTGCTGGGGAGTCGGTGACCAGCAAACTGTCCTCTCTTGATGTGCAGACACTGGGTGCCCCCTCGGGGTACAGTGCGGCCCTGTCCTCCACCTGTGCCCAGGCTGAGGGTGGGAAAAGGCAGGCAGCACTGTCCCCGTGAGAGTGCTGCCCCATTTCTGGCCCTGCTGCTCCCAGGAGACTCGGGCAATGGAGATCCAGCGCTGCCTTTGTCACATCCTCTGCCCCTGCCCTGGGCCCTGTCCCCCGACCCCAGGGGCTGAGGCTGATGGCCGATTCCACCGCTCCCCTCCCAGGAACCTACCTCGTGCCATCTTCATCTCCATCCCGCTGGTGACCTTCGTGTACACGTTCACCAATGTGGCCTACTTCACCGCCATGTCCCCCCAGGAGCTGCTGGCCTCCAACGCAGTGGCCGTGGTGAGTAGGGGTGGGGGAGCCTGCCCCGATGCTCCGGCCCAGTTCCCTGCCTGGCCCCTCCCCAGCCTCATACAAGGCCTCTCTTCCGTGCGCACTCAGACCTTCGGGGAGAAGCTGCTGGGCTACTTTTCGTGGGTCATGCCTGTCTCCGTGGCACTTTCCACTTTTGGAGGGATCAATGGCTACCTGTTCACCTCCTCCAGGTGACCGGGCTGGGGAGTGGGTGGCCAGGGTGCAGCAAGGCAGGTGCCCGGGGGGACCTGCAGGAGGAGGGACGCTGGACCTGCTGATCCCAACTCTGAGGAGAAGAAAGCAAGAAGGAGGCAGGCTAGATGATGGGAGGGACTGCTCAGTGAGCCAGAAGCAGGTCAGAGGGGACAGCCTGCGGGACAGCAGGTCCAAAGCGGAGGTCTGTGATTGGGTGGGAGCCCCCAGGGCTGGGCTCACGGCCCCTGCCCACCTGTGTCCCGTCTGCAGGCTGTGCTTCTCCGGAGCCCGGGAGGGGCACCTGCCTAGCCTGCTGGCCATGATCCACGTCAGACGCTGCACCCCCATCCCCGCCCTCCTGGTCTGTGTAAGTTGAGGGTCCCTGGCCAGGGAGACAGAGAGCCAGGGTCACCCAGCCACGTGGGACTTTCTGGCATGTGCTGCTGGGCCATGGCAGGGAGCCCACGGTGGGGGGAGGGGA
This sequence comes from Oryctolagus cuniculus, assembly GCF_964237555.1. Lineage (NCBI taxonomy): Eukaryota > Metazoa > Chordata > Mammalia > Lagomorpha > Leporidae > Oryctolagus > Oryctolagus cuniculus. The sequence continues at coordinate 21,397,506 of NC_091449.1, read as the reverse complement.
GGAGGGGCCTGAGCTCATGCAACCCACCAAGGCCTGAGCGGGCAGGCCCAGGGTAGCCAGCAGGGATGATGGGGTGGAGTGGCATAGGCGGGAGGCCGGCTGTCAGCACCAGGTCCTCTCCCAGTGTGGGGCCACGGCGGTCATCATGCTCGTGGGAGACACATACACGCTCATCAACTACGTGTCCTTCATCAACTACCTCTGCTACGGCGTCACCATCCTGGGCCTGCTCGTGCTGCGCTGGAGGCGGCCGGCCCTCCACAGGCCCATCAAGGTGAGGGCACAGGGACAGGTGACGACAGCCGCAGGGGTTCCAGCGGTGGTGGAGGGCCGGGGCTGGCCCAGGGCTTTGCGTGCACTCGTATGTAAGCAGGTTTGCACCCCAAGGAAGGTGGATTGAGGAAAATGAGTTCAGAGAGCCTCCCCAAGGTCACACAGGTGGCCAGTGACAGAGCTGGGCTGCCAGGAGCCCACACCAAAACCAGGAACCAAGCCAAAGGAAGAGCCCCTCTTTCTCCACCCCATTTTGCACGTGAATCCTTAGGTGGAGCAATACTCAGGGCCTCGAAGTATCTGGCCTCCAGCTGCCAAGTGCAAGCCACAGTGTGCACACAGCCACAACGCAAGCTCAGGGCCACCGGGACTTTGACAAAACCTCACTGATCTGGTTGCTGGTCAACCCAGGGCCCTGGGAGGTGGGGCAGGGAAGCAGTGGGTCCTGCACCATCCCTGCTCCCATTCGCTGCCCACCAGGTGAGCCTGCTGGTCCCCGTGGCCTACTTGGTCTTCTGGGCGTTCCTGCTGGTCTTCAGCTTCATCTCAGAGCCCATGGTGTGTGGGGTTGGCGTCATCATCATCCTCACGGGGGTGCCCATTTTCTTCCTGGGCGTGTTCTGGAGAAGCAAACCAAAGTGTGTGCACAGACTCACGGGTGAGCAGGACAGCCTGGACACGGGCCCTCTAAGCAGCTCAGCCCGAGGGGCAGGGGTGCCGCTGTGGGGTAACGCAGGGCCCATGTCACCCCAGGAGGTGGACCCAAGTACACAAAACCCACCTGCAGAGGAAACAGCTCCCTGGAGGGGAGGGGTCTGGCGGTGGGGTTGGGGAGGTTGCCCATGTCCCGAGGCCCATCTGTCTCTCCATCCGTCTGTCCTCAGAGTCCATTACACGCTGGGGCCAGGAGCTGTGTTTCGTGGTGTACCCCCAGGATTCCCCTGAGGAGGAGGAGAACGGGCCCTACCAGCCCTGCACCCTGCCCGCCGCGGACAAGCCCTTCAAGACGCAATGAGACGTTTGTAGAGACTGAACCTTTCTGTTTACATGTTCTTTATTGAGGAGGTGTTTTTGCAAAAACTTTTTTTTTTTCTGGAAAAAAAAAAACCAATCCGCCTCTTAGAGGCCCGTCGTGAGGAAGCCCTAGCGATGCGCCTGGGGTTCCCTGTCTTAGCACTGCCCTGCTAGATTTCCTGAAAGGGCCCACAAATAAACAGGGCTGGTGGTTTGCTTGCTTGTGCTTGGCGGAGTCCCTGGTGGGCTTGGCAGGGGCCGGCGGGGGCGTGCCTCGGTGGGAGGTGCCGAGGCAGAGGCTCCTCCAGGGGCTTTGCTGTTCGACCCAAGGGCTCCCCCCAGCCCCGCACCCCAGGCTGGAGCCACCCTGTCCCCAAAGGACCACCGAGGATGGGCAAGCTGCTCCGTCTGCCCCTCCCCCAGGGACCCCCGGCCATCATCGTCTTTCTTCCCATCCATCCCCACCAGAGTGAGTCAGGACATCAGAGCCCGCAGCCTGCCCCTGGGTTTACAGATAGGGAAACTGAGGCCCTGAGAGAGGGTGGGGTGGATCCGGCCACTCTGTTGGTGCCGAGGCTTCTGTCCCCTGGGAAAGCATGGAGCAGCATCCCCAGGGTCTGCAGGTGACTCCTGGGCTTCCTCTGTCCTGTGCCCGTGCTCAGTGCCACAGGCCTTGGGATAGGGACAGAAGCCTCCCAGTCCAGCTCCTCTGGGGCCCCTGCTGGGAAGGCGGAGGGGCGGGCTCCGCGCGGGCAGAGCGCTCCCCGTGGACGAGGTCCAGCGTCCCCATGGCTGCGTTCAGTCCTCACTACGGCTCCCGGCACAGCCAGGGCGGGGGGGGGGGGGGGGTGTAGGTGGTGGCTAGTGCCACCACAGTGTGAATGAAGTGAGAAGCCACCGCAGACTCTTCAGGGACCGGCCCACCCCCTGCTTGTCTGGAAAAGGAGCTAGCGCGGGTAGCATGAGGCCCCTGGATGCTCCCTCCTGCCTCCTGCCGTGCCCACCCCAGGGTGGCGTCGTGCTGATGCAGCGCTGGCTGAGGGCCAGCCCCTCCCTGGGACCACCGAGGGGGCCTCTCTCTCTCTCTCTCTCTCTCCGTAAGAAAGGACGCAGAGTCCGGGTAGAAACGACTGTGTATTCCCTGGTTACAAAGCGGGGCTGTGGCCATCACCAGCGCGTCCTGCGGGTCAGCACACCAGCAGGGCCTCGTCGTCACTGGCCTCCGATGTTGGGGAGCAGGGGGGCGGGGGGCTCCTGCACACCCCCAATGGTTCTGGAGGGTGGGAGCCCAGGGTGCTGCTGGCAGTGGGAGCCTGGGGTTGGGGGTCCTGGGCAGAGCAGGGCTCCCGGGGCGTGTCCGCAGGGGCCGAGCTGTCCACTGGCGGGTCCCTGCGGGCCTTTCTGTCTTTGTCCACAGGCCTGCATTCTGGGTCTCGCAGGCTGGAGGCTGGGACTGGCCCCGGAGGTCCCCCTTCTGGTGCATGGCCAGGGGCACTGGGGGCCCCGTCGCTGGCTGCCCGGGGGCTGCCTGTGTCCGTCCGGGGCGCTGGGGCGGCCCCTGGTGCGGGCTGGACGAGCCCGTCGCCCAGCACCGTCTGTGAGGTGCGTGCAGCGGTCAGCAGTGGGATCTGGCCCCGAGGTGCCCGCGGCCGGTGAAAGAGCCGGTTCCAGAGGCGGCCGAGGCGGCGGCGGGAGGGCCCCCGGCGGGAGGCGTGGCGCCGCATCTGTCGCCGCATGGCGGTGCGAAGGTTCTGTAGCACGGAGGCCTGCAGTGGGGGGCAGTGGTTGAGAGGGCAGAGGTCCATGCATTCCCCCGGGGGGGGGACCAAGACCCCAGGAGACCACCTTATCCCCCGCCTCCAGCCTGGTCATCACCCCCCACCTTGCCCAACCTCCTCTCCCTGCCTGGACCAGTCCAGCCCGCACCTGTCCCACCTGGCCCCTCAGCCTCCAGGTCTTGGGTGTTCTCTGCAGTCCAGCAGGAAGCCTGGGCCCTGTGGGGTCTCAGGCCCAGTGGGGCTCACCTGGGATGCACTGTAGACAGGAAAGTCCTCCACAGGGGGGATGAGGCCCTGTGCGATGAGCTGACCGTAGGACGGCGGTGCCTCCCGCCGGACAAACTCAGCCTCCAGCCGCGTCATCTGGGTCTCAAAGGCCCTGCAAGCAGCGGGCAGAGGGGCAGCATGGCAGGGCTGGCCGGCACCTGCCAGGGCAACAGGTCTCAGGGCCCCGCCCCTCCATCAGACCCCAGGGAACGGGAGCAGTCCACGCTGGGAAGGCCCAGGGCCCGGCTGGGCAGACAGGGCACCCAGGGCCTCCCTCGAGGGATGTGAGGCAAAGTGAGGCTCGCTGCACCCCGGGCGCGCCCACCTGTACTCCTGCGTGCGCAGGGAATAGAGCTTGAAGGCGCAGCCCAGGGCGATGACGAGCAGCAGGCCGCACACCAAGCTGCCGATGAGGGCGGCTGTGATGACCTTGCGCGGCACGGCGGCCAGGCAGCCGTGCTCGTCGCTGCCGTCCTGGCAGTCCTCCTGGCCGTCGCAGCGCCACGTCTCGAAGATGCACAGGTTGGTGGCGCAGTGGAAGGTGCCCGGCTGGCACGAGAAGCAGTTCTTCTCGTCGGCGCCGTCGGGGCAGCTCTTCTGGTTGTTGCAGCGGTCGGCAGGCGCGTAGCACAGGCCGCTGCCACCCTCGCACGGGTACTGGTCGGGCGGGCAGGCCGGGCAGCCCTGCTCGTCCCGGCCACTGGCACAGTGCCACCAGCCGTCGCAGCGCTGGGGCTCCGAGAAGCAGCCCTGGTCGCCCGTGTCACCCCCGTCCCCCTCGCCGCTGCCCCCGCATGGCTGCTCCCACGGGAGGCAGTAGCCCTTCACCTGGTAGGTGGCGTTGAAGCCGTGGCCGGCGCTGCGGGCGCGAGCATGGTAGGCCACGGTGAGGCGGCCCTGAGCCGCCTCCAGGCTCACAGGCCGGTGGTTGCTGCGGTAGGACAGCGTCTGCAGGAGGCGGTCCCCGCGCTCGCCCAGGCCCTCGTACACCTGCACGTAGTCATCGTAACCCAGCCGCAGCTCCAGCTGCAGCAGCACGCGCCGCGGGTCCTGCGTGTCCACCAGCCACGTGCAGTGAAGGTCAGAGGGCCCGCGGGCAGCACCAAACAGGTCCGGGGAGGCGAAGGAGCCGTAGAAGCTGCCCAGCCGCCGGCCACATGCCAGGTCGGGACAGCCGGCCTCATCGGAGCCGTCGCCGCAGTCCTGGGTGCCGTCGCAGCGCCGCTCCACGGGCAGGCAGCGTGTGGAGCGTGCCCCGCTGCACGGGAAGGTGCCCCCGGGGCACAGGCTGCCCGGCGGCTCAGAGGCTGGCGCCGAGCAGTTGCCCTCGTCGGAGCCATCTCCGCACTCGTCCACAGTGTTGCATTGCCACGGGCCGGGCAGGCACTTGCCGTTGTCACAGCGGAACTCATCCGCCTGGCAGGACGTCTGGCCAAGCTTCCCTGTGGGGCAGAGAGGTCATGGGAGGCTGTCAGGGGACAGCAGAGCCTCCCTCCGACACGGGACCGCTGGGCCCAGCAGAGGCAGCTGGGTCCCATCCAGGTGTGGGCTCAGACCTGAGCCCGGGAAGTGGGGTCCGTGACACGGAGGGTGCTGAAGCACCCCAGGGCCGCAGCACAAGCCGCCACGGCCTCGCCCCATCCTGGGAACCGTGTGGATGTCCTCTAACCCTGCCCGGACCCCTGTGCGAGAAAGGCTCCATGCTGGCCCTGCCCGGCCCTGCCCCTGCGTCACCTCGGATGTAGGAGAGACGGAAGCCCTGGGCCTGGCCAGAGCTGGAGGCGTCGGAGTGGAAGAAGATCCAGACGTGGTCGCGGGCCGAGATGAAGGCCGGAGGGATGGCGGAGCCGCAGAGCCGGAAGGCCTCCTGGCGGGGCGGGGCTGCTGGGCCCAGCAGGAGCCAGTCCAAGGAGCACTGGTGGGACTCCTCCACATCAAAGTTGCGGAAGCTGCGGGGGCAGATGAGGGACGCAGATGTGGGTGGGCACGCACGGCCCCCCGTCGGCCAAGCACCAGCAGAGGGGGTCAGGCTGGAGTGTGTGACAGGGACAGCCAGCCCCGCCCCCACTGCCCCTGCCCCTCATCCCCCCAGTTGCCCAGCTCCTCCACTCCCGGCCACCCGTCCTCACCCTGTGCCCATCCAGGGGTCCGAGGCAGCCCTGGGTCACATTGGTCTTGCTCAGCTCCAGGGCAGCTCGCTCTCCCCCTCCTCAGCCCACACCAGCATCCCCAGCTCAGAGGCCAAGTAGAGGGGCCATAAGGACCTTGCACACACACACACACCCCTCCCTGAGGGGCAGAGGCCTGAGGGCCCAGGTCCCTCCCACACAGGGACTCCTGGGGGCAACTCCAGCACACACTCCAAGGCACCGGCAGAGGGATGAGGCTGCGCCCTCTGGAGAGAAACACTGACCCCAGACCCCAGAGCCCACGGCACAGACACCAGGACAGCCCCTGCAAGTGAGCAGCCCTGTTCCTTGTTGCTGGGAGTAGCAGGGGTCGGGGGATGCCTTCTGGGCTTGGTATTTCAGATGGGATCCGATCAAACGCCCCCATGACCACCCCAGGCTGGGGGTCCCAGCTCGTCAGGGCCACTCTAGCCCTGCACACGTCCCTGCCAAGCACCCCGGCTCCTGCCCTGTTCCTCCTTTACAGAGACCACCCCGAGGCGCCCTGGGGAAGCCCTGCTGCAGGCTCAGTGCCAGCCCAGCCTCCAGCCAGCGCCTCTGTGACCTCAGAGACAGCCAGGCTGTGCCCACCAGAGCCCGGGGCCCCCTTCCTGCCAGGGCCAAGCTGCCTGACTGTCCTCACCTCCCATTAAAGGGACCCAGGGCACCCAGCCACGGAGGCCCAAGGAGACCAGGGAGCTGGGCACACGTGCGTACCCACATGGGCACACACTTGCCCTCTGCACAGACATGGGCTCGTGTACACATATGTGTGTGCTCACACAGGCACTCCTTATGCCTGCCCAGTCATGGGCTCGCACACGCCTACAGCACACCGGTGTGCCCACACACAGGCTCACTTGCCCGGCCCGTGTGGAGGCCCTCCGAGCCTGCCCCAGGCCCCTCACCTGATGGTTATCATGTCGCCGCGGTCCCCCTGGATGTACCAGCTGCAGTTGGTGCCTGCGGGGTAGTTGAGGGGCCAGGCCGGGCTGTAGATGACACCACGCCGCTCTGTGTGCTGCTCCAGCTTCCCGCTGCAGGCGGCTGTCAGGAGAGGAGGCTGGGAAATGGCAGCCCCACCCCTCCCCATGGCACAGGTCCCACAGGGAAGGCTCAAGTGCAGCCACGGCCTCAAGCCGTGGTGAGGGTCAAGGGCAAGTTACAACTCAAGGCTTCATGGACGCAGTGTGTATGCAGGGGTCACAAGGACCCACTTGGACATGGGGCAGCTGCAGCCGCAGCACTCGAGGGGAGAACTCTGTACAGAGGGCTCAGGTCAGGCATGAGCGGTAGGCAGGCTGGTGCGATGGACAGCCCTGCCCTGTGGCACAGACTCCATGCAGAACCCCAGGGGCTTTGGAGATTACAAAACAGGCCTGAAGGGAGGTGGCAGTGTCCCCATGTAGCTGGAAATGCAGGCATGGAATCTGGGTTTTATCCTGAGTGTACATAGGAGGCCACTGGAGGTGGATGATGTGACCAGAGAGGGTAAGCAAGTTGCCCAGGGCCACATAGCCAGTGAGTGCAGGAGCTAGGATTCACCCTGGTCCTCACTTTAACCCACCCATTATTCCCACACCCTCTGCCCAACCCAGCTGGGGCAACGCAGTGGGCCCTGGCCCTCCCAGGACTGGGCAGCGGGCTCCTCCCCTTCAGCAGGCTGGCTCACCTGACCCTCACCATGGCCTGTGACAAAGGCTCAGAGAGACAAGTGACTGCCCTCTTCTAAGCCCAGAGACCCCACCTCCCACTGTGACCCTGGAAGCAGAGTTCTCTCCACTGCTGGGACAGTGTGGTGACCTAGGCAGGGCTGGCGTAGTTTGGGCCAACACCGTATCCCCGGATGCCACACAGGACCTCCCTTACCGCAGGAGCCCAGTTAAGGGAGTGACCAGATGAAGCAGACAGCTCAAGCCTGCTGGGGACCAGCTATGGGCTGACCCCCTACGAGCTCTGCACACGCTGACACCATGACTCACCAGGAGTCGGCGACCTTCCTGCCAATGGCTCCTGAGGGCATCGAAGGACTGGAACAGAAACTCCACCAGCAGCCCGAAGGCAAGGCTGGCCACCATCACAGCCACAACCAATAGTCCCAGCCAATGGGGCACAAGCCGGCGCCTATCAGCGGGGTGCTCACACAGCCTCCCCGGGGCCTAGCTTCTCACCCAGAAAATCAGAGCTTACGTCCTCCACCCCCAGCCGAGAGGAGCAAGGACTATTCAGGGCAGGGATTCAGGTGCTGCACACCCACACGTGCAAAGTACAACAGCCACTTCCCTTGGATGGGTGAGGGCACCAGCCACGTGGTTCTCACTGACCTGGGACACCCTGGAGGAGGTGTCTCTCCCGGGGGGAGCATGCTGGACATGCTGGAAGTTCAGGAGACAGAGTGCAGGGTGCCTCTTCTCCCACACTGCCTAAAGAAGCATCAGCCTTGGAGCCAAGAGGCGAGAACCACCCCTCGTTCACCCATGCCCCCAGCCCCAACAAGGACAGGGCTTGGGGCGCAGCAGGGTCCTGTCCACCCCTACCTCGGCCCCAGAGGCCTTCTCTAAGGGACACAACAGATGGCCCACCCTGCTGGGACATTTATCAGTGACCAGGAGAGATCCAGGGCCTCCTGCCAGGTGTCACCTGCTCCCTGGCTCTCTCTGGCCTGCTGCAGACACAATGCCTGTCCCTCTTGGGCCTCTGCTGGGTCTCCTGGGAGATGACTAGACAACCACCAGCACCCATTTAACTTTTGCTCTTCTCCAGAGGGGGCCCAGGGGCTTGGGGTTTGCACAGCTGCGAGCCCAGCCTCCTGCAGAGCAGGTGTGGAGCAGGAAGAAGGCTGGGCTCCGGGCAGCAGGCCGGGAACTCCCCGACAGGCTCTCGAGCAGCTGCCTCCAGCTCTTCCTGTGACAGGAGCCTCATTCCCACCCCAGGGCACCACCCATTCTGCCCCAGGCCTCAACTTGTCCATCTGCCAAATGGAGTCAATAGGAATTGCTTTGTGTGGGAGGGGTTGCTGGGAGATCTCGTCCAGGCAGATGTTCCTGTGACTGGGATGGGGGGCCCCCCTGAGGAGGGGAGGGTCCTGACAGGGTGAGCAGGCAGTGAGAAGAGAAGGGGGGGCTACATGTTCTCAGGGCCAGTGACGAGGAGAGAGGGGTCTGGGACTTGGGGGCAGTCAGAGGGCTGTGTGAGCTGCACCCGGAGCGCACCTGCTTTGAGAAGACTGCCTGTACCCTGCTTTCCTGGTCCAACACTCCCCAGATGACAAGAGCAGGCCTGATGCGGCTCCCTCTGCAGAGCCCGTGTCCAGAGGTGGTCAGGTCCCTGGGTGAGCCAGAGACCAGGAGCTGGGAGCCCACCTAGCAGCCGGGGCAGTCGCCAGCGGGGTGGAGAACAGGCTGGGGGCCCCACCGGGCTCACTGCCCCAGGCCACAGTGGCCATGAGGCAGGGCCCAGAGATCAGGAGGCTGCAGGGGGTAGGTCACTGAGCCCAGGCAGTGCCTGGCATAGCCGGGCAGCTCAGGGGCTGAGCAGGAAGCCCTATGAGGTCCCTGGGCAGCCAGCCTGGCCCTCAAGAGTATCTGAGGGCAGAGAAGGGGCTGGGGAGCAGTCCCTGGCCCAGGCTCCGTCACAGCAGGAAGGACAGAGAAAGGCCTGAAAACACAGTCACAGAGCCACACCGGGAGGGGCACCCTGGGCAGCCGGAAGCTGGCCAGCAACCCTAACGAGATCAGAGCTGCACCCCAGGAGGGCCAGGGCCCTGGCTCCCACTGAGGGATGCCCCACCCGCTGCGTGTACAGCTCACACAACCAGCTCCACTCCCTACCACGGCCACAGACACCTGACCCAGGTGGGGCCATCCTGGAAGTCGGGATGAAGCACTGGCCGTCCACGGTGGGTCTGGGATGTCAGGCAGGGCTGGGGTTGCTCAGTGCTGGGCGGGCCGGCCCCCAGGCAGCAGAGGCAGGCAGGCTACAGAGAGCACGGTGTGCAGGTGCAGAGAACACCAAGAGGGGACCAAGGCTGAGTCCTTGAGACAGGCCAGGGGAAAGCAGCTTCCGTGGGCTCTGGGCTGCCACAGCCAGCAGGGGTGCCCTGCCCGAGGGCTCCAGGCCATAGCCTGAACCAGCCTCAGTGGGCATCTGTAGCGAGCTGAGCCCTGAGCAGAGCTAGCAACCCCAGGTACCTGCATAATCAGGGTTCCCGGGGATTGACCAGGTTTCCTGGTAACACTGCGGCAATGGCTCACTCCAGCCCCTCAGCAATGCTGGTGGGATGGACCCAGCTGTTTCTCCTGCTCCTGACGGGCCAGAGCCCAAGGTTGGCCAGTGGACAGGCAGACCGGCCCCAACAGGAGGCAGAGTCCGAGCCCTGTGTCTTCTTAGACCCGGGATGCCCTAAGGCCAAAGTGCTCCCCCCTTTGCTGTCAATCAGTTTGCCCAGAACTCCCCTTCCGAGGCTGCACCTGCCATGCCAACCACCTGTGTAACTCACACCGCAGCCACGTTCCCCCTGCCCTCAGGAATCCCAGGGCCAGGTGTCAGGTAGCTTGAGCCCACCGACAGCCCAAGCCCCCCAGAACCACTTATGCTAGCCAGCCCTAAGCTGTTTGCTCTGCTCTGCTTGGCCTCTGCCTTCCCCTCGCTCCTGCTTCTGCCGGACCAAACCTGGCAGCTCCCTTGTAGCCCTGCAGGGCGTGGCATGGCCCCGTTCTCTCCACAAAGCCAGCAAGTCAGCTCCAGCAACACTCCCCTTACTCAGTCACACCTCTACCAATTAAATCCAGTGTTATTTTAAAACAGGTGGTATCCCCTGGCACCTCCTGGCTCTCAGAGAACCTACAGGAGGCACAATCTGTCACTTGCATGGGACCTGGGCGGTTTGCACCGGTATTGGACTACATTGCCACGTACCAGGCACTGGGTTGTGCATCTTGCCTCATGGGTTCACTGAACCCTAAGCAGCAGCTATTGATCCATTTTGCAGAAGAGGAAACTGAGGCTGTTTCCTAAGCATGCCCAGGTCCTCCGTAATCCAGAAAAGAAACACAAGAGGCTAGGTCGCCTCAGGGTAGAGCCAGGACCCTGGAGGCCTGTCCTCAGAGGTCACAAAGGCAGAAGGGCTGGGGAGGAGGGAAGAAGGGGAGAAGTGGATTACTCACCTAAGGCAGGACCTGCACTGCTGAGCTTCCCAGTGAGAAAGATGTTCACTGTGGGAGACACGGAAGGGTCAGTGGAGGAGGCGTGGCTCTTGGACTTAGGGCCAGTGGCAGGTGTCCCAGGGCACAGGACACCACACCTGAGCTCGAGGCTGGCCTGGGGCTGCCCCAGAGACTCTTGTCCCTACCTCTGGTGTCCTGAAGACCCTGGAGGGAATTGGGGGGCTGGGGATGTCCTGTCAGGCTTGGGGCCACCCATCAGAGAGGTACCCTTGCTCAGTCTGGGGTGGGGGGTGGCTCTGCTTATCAATCTTCCCTCTAAGGGGCTTTGTCATCCCTGGCCTAACCACCCAACAGTGGGCGAGGGAGAGCCACCCCCTTTCACGGGGACACACAGCAGGAGGGCGACAGTGCCACCCTGACCTTCAAAAGGGAGGCAAACAACCCGGGCCACCCTCTCTGGGAGCCCCTCCATGGGGTACGTCCTGGGCTGGAGGCAGCATCTCAGAGCCCAGAGCACAGGGCCCCCATCCCCACCCCGGGGTGGGCACTCTGGGGAATTCAGTCCCACCCCGTCCCCAGGCAGGAGCCTCCCTCCAGGGTCACAGCCCCTGACTGCTGGAGGGCAGGGAGAGCAAGGCTGAACACAAACGCATTTCTTATTCACTTCAGCAAACCTGTGGGGCCGCAGAGCCCTCATCGGTGACATCACTGGGTGTCCCCTAATGACCCCCAGCTCCCATCATGGCCTCCCTCCTCCACCATGGTAAATAAAGGAGCCATGTGGGTTGAGGGTTTAACCCCTTCCTTCCCCCTCTCCCGCACACGGGGTCTGGAAAGGTAGACAGAGAGGCTCCTGGCCAAGGCAGGAGCCGCTCCCGCCCAGGTGTGGGCCTGGACAGGTTCCCCTGCCCTCCCCAAGCGATGCCCCGGGCTGACCAGGGGTCCAGCCGCCGCTGGGCCGACACAAAGGGAAAAGGAGTCGCTCACGCAGCCGCCTCCGCCCTGGCATCCTGGGTCCCCATCTGCGGGGCGCCCACGCCCCGACTCCACCAGGAAACAGCTCTTTCTTGGGACAGCCGGCCTAGCCTCTGTCGCCAGTCCCGGGGCCCAGAGCTGCTCCCTGCCGACCCCAGCCGCGGCGGACCCCAGGCGCCGGCCAGCACTGCCGCCTGGGTGCAGCTCACCCCGGGCTCCGGCGTGTTATTCCAGGCCGGGCGGCAGCCTAACACCCTAGCAGGCGGCCGTGCCGGGGAGGCGCCCCACTCTGTGGCCTCCGCGCGCGCGGGAGCGATCGCAGCGCGGGCTCCGGGAAGCCCCGGCCGCGGAGGGGTCCGGCCAGGAAGCGGTGCCGGACGGTGAGAGGCGAGAGGCGAGAGGCAAGGCCCAGACCCCGCCCGGCCTGTGCGGCCCACTCACCCAAGCAGACAACGGCGAGCTGCGCCCGGGCGCCCGGAGCCCCCTCCGGCCCCGCGGCCGCCCGCTTCTCCATGCCGGGGCCGGCTGCGCGCGGGCGCCGCCTCCTGCGCCCCTGGCTCCGGCTCCGGTTCCGGCTCCGGCTCGGGCTCGGGCTCGGGCTCCGGCTGGGACCGGCGCGGCAGATGCTGCCCGTGGGCAGACGGCGTCTTTGTGCGGCGGCGGCGGCGGCGGTGGTGCAGGCCCGCAGCGCGCGCGGGGCCACATCGGCCGCGGCGTCACGGGCCCCGCGGGGACTCGGCGGCGGCCGCCAGGGAGGACCCCCGCCCGCCGCTGACCCCGAGCCCCGGCTGCCGCGCCGTGGCCGGCCTGCTCCCGGGGGCCCCCTGCGCATCCATGCCCCGCGGCGAGCGGGCCGCCCCGCGCTGCGCCCAGCCCGCCCGGCCGGGTGCCGCCGGCAGTGCGTCCGTGGGTCTGTCTGTCCTCCGGGCGGCCCCTCGCCCGCGCCGGGAGCCTGGAGGCCGCGCCGCGCCGCCCACGTGACGCGCCCGCCGAGCCGCAGTGGCGCTGGCAGGGCGGGCGGAGGCGGCTGGGGCGGGCAGGCGGGGGGTTGGGGGGCGCACGCCCCGCCTCGGGGTGCTGGACAGCTCCGCGCACGCGGCCCCGCCGGGTCCCGCGCCCTCGTGGTGGACAGGACGCCCAGGGACCGGATCACCTCTTGCGTGGCCTCCTCGGGGATCCACGAGCAGGTCGCATCCGGAGCCACAGCAGCTGTGACGGGGGTGGGGGTGGGGGCTGGGGAGGGAGGATTGGCGGGGGGGGGGGGCGGGGGGTTGAGACAAGAAGGGGCTGTCTAGGGGGCCGAGGCCCGTCTTCCTTGTGAGGCTCCCACACCTCTCCAGGCCTGTGAGAGGTTGGTGGTGAACCCCCAGGGAGGGCTCGGGAAACGCACCCCCTCTGAGGGACCCCAGGGCCCACTCGGTCATCCTCGAAGACGCTGGGGAAAGGGAAGGAGGTCTGCTTTTCAGGCTCAGGACTCCTCTGGAGAACTGTCCATCAAGGGGGTGAGTCCAGGCAGAGCAGAAACCGGAAGAGACAGGGAGAAGGGTTGAGGAGGCCATTTGGGGTCAACCCTCCTTGGCCTGCGTGCAATCAGGATCCCCAGGGTTCCCTGGCCTGCAGGTCCCAGCAGGGTGAGCAGAGACTCGGACGTGTCTCTCTTGCTTGCTCGCTCGCTCTCTGTGTCTCTCTCTGTGTCTGTCTCTCTCTTCCTCTCTCTCTCTCTCTCTCTCTCTCACACACACACACACACACACGCGCGCGCGCACACGGGAGATGGTGCGAGATATTCCAGAGAGAAGGTTAAGAGGAACTGCTGACTTGTTAGTGAAAAGTTGTACACCGAGCAACTCGATTTCACTGTGCATGGCCAAGTGGATTTTAATACCAAAAAAAAAAAAAAAAAAAAAAAAAAAATCGTGGAAAGAAGCCAGTACTGTGGCATAGTGAGCTAAGCCTCCGCCTGCAATGCCGGCATCCCATATGGGCACCGGTTCAAGTCCTAGCTGCTCTTCTTCCAAACCAGTTCCGTGCTGTGGCTTGGAAAAGCAGTAGAAGATGGCCCAAGTGGTTGGGCCCCTGCACCCAGCGTGGGAGACCCAGAAGAAGCTCCTGGCTCCTGGCTTTAGATTGGCCCAGCTCCAGCCATTGCTGCCATCTGAGGAGTAAACCAGTGGATGGAAGACTTTTCTCTCTGTCTCCCCCTCTCTCTGTCTGTAACTCTGTCTCTCAAATAAATAAATAATACATACATACATACATAAAAATAAAAAAATAAATTGGGGAGAAAAAGTAACCTTAGTTTTTTCTGTTTTTTCTAGTTCCTTGGGTGATTTTTCCAGCATCAACTTCTTAGGAAATGAATCAAAGGATTTAAAAATCCAGTCACAAGACAAAGCACTGACTGAGTCTGCAGCATGAGCCTACATGTCGTTTGGCTTCAGAATTTCCACAGACTTCTGGCTGGCACGAACAGTGTGCAACAGGGGCAGGGGTGCCAGCAGGGAGAATCTGCAGGGGCTGTTTGGTTTGTTTGTTTGTTTGTTTCATTTTATATGAAAGGTAGAGACAGAAAGACAGGAGGAGAGAGATCTTCCATCTGTTGGTTCACTCCCCAAATGCCTGCAACAGCTGAGGCTGGGCCAGACCAAAACCAAGAACCCAGAACTCCATCCAGGTCTCTCCCAGGAGTGGCAGGGATCCAAATCCTTGGGCCGTCACCTGCTGCCTCCCAGGGCGCACATTAGCAGGAAGCCAGATGGGAAGCAGAGGGGCTGGGGTTTGAACCAGGCACCCTGATAATGGAACGTGGGCATCCCAAGCTGTGCCTTAACTTTTGCACCCTTCGCCCCCCCCCAATCTACATTTTTGTTCCCATTTAAGGACGCTACCTACCCTGGCGTATGCTTTGCAAGTTGTAGACAATATCAAGGGTTTGAGACCATTGCCATAGGGAGTCATATTGGAGCCCAAGGCAAAGGAAACATGTGAGCTTCTATTTGCACTTCTTAAAATATTCTCTCATATGTTGAATCAAGTGAAAAGGGCTAGCAAAAGCTCAACGGTCACAAAACACGGGGTCAGCGCTGTGGCACAGTGGGTTGAAGCCCTGGCCTGAAGCGCCAGCATCCCCTATGGGTGCCGGTTCTAGTTCCGGCTGCTCCTCTTCTGATCCAGCTCTCTGCTATGGCCTGGGATAGCAATAGAAGATTGCCCAAGTCCTTGGGCCCCGGCACCCACGTAGGAGGCCCGGAGGAAGCTCTTGGCTCCTGGCTTCAGATCTGCGAAGCTCCAGCCATTTCGGCCATCTGGGGAGAGAACCATTGGATGGAAGACCTCTCTGTCTCTGCCTCTCTCTGTAACTCTTTCAAATAAATAAAATAAATCTTAAAAAAAAAAAAAAAAAAAAACAACAAAACTCAACGATCACTAAACATGATTATAAACATCCGTTCCCTAAGCTGGTTACAGCCCCTGGCAGCCCCCATCAACTCACACAGCAAGACAGGGTGAAATACCTGGAGTCAGGGGGATGGGGGAGCCTCAGGCTGATTGGGGTAAGAGTGCAGGACCGTTAAACAAACCCACCTGTCCTTATTTCAGCTTTGGCTATTTTGTTCATCATGAAGTTTTGTTTCTGCATTTGCTTGGATTTTTTTTAAATGTCGCATTAAAATCTGATTTAGACTGGGGAGTGAGTTTCCTGGCACTCTCTTAGACCTTGTGTGGAAAGTGCCCACGCTGAGCTCTTGGCTGCGGCCCCATTTCCGGTTCAGTTTCATGGTGGTCTAGTGCCCCCTAGGGGCTGCTGTCCCAAGGAGAAGCCTAGTCTGGAGTCCCCAAGGGCAGCCCTGGCCCAGCCCTGGCCCCACCCCCCTCCTACCCCCTGGAAGCTTCTGAAACAGCTCAGCTGTCTGCACTGCTATGCTCCTCCACCCTAACCACTTTGCAACATTTTAGAAGCCTCCACCTGCAGCGCCAGCATCCCATATAGATGCTGGTTCAAGTCCCAGCTGCTCCATTTCCGATCCAGCTCTCTGCTATGGCCTGGGAAAGCAGTAGGAGATGGCTCAAGTCCTTGGTCCCCTGCTCCCACATGGGAAACCTGGAAAAGCTCCTGGCTCCTGTTTTTGGATCGGTGCAGCTCTGGCCATTGCAGCCATCTGGGGAGTGAACCACTGGATGGAAGACCTCTCTCTCTTTCTCTTCTGCCTCTGCCTCTCTGAAACTGGGCCTCTCAAATAAATAAATAAATAAATCTTTTTAAAAAGAACGTTATTTTGTTTTTTTCAAGTTTTTGATTAACGTGCAAAACTCGTCCATTTTTATTTGAACACTACAATAGGTCAACAGCATACACAGCATGCACCAGTCACATCGGCAGCTAACCTTTCTGTTCCTTTATTTGGTCTTGGTGTTTGGGGCCTACCAGCTCCGTTCTTCCAGTCCTCTCTATAGAGTGTATACATATTGTGAACTATAGTGGCCCCACTGTGCTGCAAAATACTAAAACTCGTTACTTCTATCTGACTGTCTAAATATCCACTGACCAACCTTTTTCTATCCTCCCTCCCTCTCATCCCAGCCTCTACTAATCACTATTCGAAGTTCATATCATTTTTTTTTTAACTTCCACACATGAGAGGGAGCTTTCGGTCTTTAACTTTCTATATCTGGCTTATTGCACTCAACATCATGATTTGGAGTTCCACCAACTTCTCTGCAAATGCCAGGGTTTCCATTCCCTGAGTGGCTGAATACCATTGCTTTGGGTACCTGCGCTATGTTTTCTTTATGCATTCATCCGTTGACAGACACGTGGGTTGATTCCGTGTCTTGGCTTCTGTGAGTAGTGTTTCAGTAGACAGGGGAGTGCAGGGGTCTCTTTCAAGTGCCAATTCCATTCCCTTCAGCTGAGTCCCCAGAAGTGGGTCTGCAGCTTGAGTTGTATCCTAGAGGCTTCTATCCATCACAACCCCAACATTTTCAACCAGAGAAGAATGTACTCCTAGGAAGGGGATGATGTGAGTCATCCACCCAGGACTGCAGACTTCCTGTGGCAGTGAGGGAGCTGCAGGGGTCAAGGCTGGGGGAGGGGGGGAGCCTGGAGGCTGGAGCAGGGTCATCCCTGTAGGAAGCTGATCTTCTTGGTTAGGAGAAAGCAAAGCTGCTGCCCATCCCCATGCATCTCATGAGACATATGCTTGGCCCATGAAGCCTTCAGCAACTTGTTTCAGGAGCAAGGAACAAGAGCACACACAGAAAGGAGAGGCAAGGGACAGGCAGGTGTCCCATAAACATCCTTGTCTCAAACGGCCACGCCACTGCTGTTGACCATACACCGCTGCCTTCCCAGGCACATTAGCAGGGAGCTGGATCGGAAGTGGAGCAGCCAGGACTGGAACCGGCGCCCATAAGGGATGCCAGTGTTGCAGGTGGCAGTTAAGCCGCTGTACCCAGCACCAGCCCCCAGTCTCTAACTTGTGCTCCAGTATCCCACATCCACCCACAGATTGCTGGTCCCCACATGTGTCTCAAATTTGCCCACCTCTCTCCATCAACCACAGCTGCCTCCCCAGTCCCAGCCACTGTTTGCTCTCTCCTGGAGCTCTGCAGATCTCTCCAGTGTGGTCTCCAGCCCCCCAATCCCCACCTATGGGGTCTCGGGACATCTCCACTTTTCTTAGAGCCACTTTCTACACTTCCTTGATCCTGCCAAAAGAGCCAAGAGGCAGAGGCAAAGAGCACTCAGAGGAATGTTCCTGGCCCTGAGAGCAGCTCCCCCAGCACAGGGACCTTCAGGCGGACCCCCAGTCTCCAGGGTCCCCCGGAGACAAGAATTGCAGGCACCTGGAGCCGACAGAGAAAGAGGCAGGCCAGGCCGGCGCCGTGGCTCAATAGGCTAATCCTCTGCCTGCGGCCGGGTTCTAGTCCTGGTCAGGGCACCAGATTCTGTCCCGGTTGCCCCTCTTCCAGGCCAGCTCTCTGCTGTGGCCCGGGAGTGCAGTGGAGGATGGCCCAAGTGCTTGGGTCCTGCACCCCATGGGAGACCAGGAGAAGCACCTGGCTCCTGGCTTCGGATCAGCGCGGTGCGCCAGCTGCAGTGCACCGGGCCACAGTGGCCATTGGGGGGTGAACCAATGGAAAAGGAAGACCTTTCTCTCTCTCTCTCTCTCTCTCTCTCTCTCTCTCTCTCTTCTCTCTCTCTCTCTCTCTCTTTCTCTCTGTCTCTCTCTCTCTCACTGTCCACTCTGCCTGTCAAAATAAATAAATAAATAAATAAAGAGGCAGGCCAAGGCCGTCTGTGTCTCTCCTTGGACAGAAACAGTCATTGGATACTTTTCAGGATCCTTCCTGGGGCCCCAGCCAATGTGCTTAGCACAACAGTGTCTTCTAAATGGCTGTTTTCTCTCCTCTGCTGTAAAACATGTGTTTCTTGGGGGGATTTTTAAAATTGCAGCCATCTAGATAGTTGTGAGTGTGAAGACCTGAGACTGTGGGGTTTCTGAATGGACCCTAATGTACCACCTGGAAATAAATTAGTGGAAAGACAGGAAAAGGAGGTACAAATGGGAGCTAAGTTTGGTTTGAACTAAAAATGTCCAACCCACAGTGAGATACCACGTCACATCCACGAGGCTGGCTAGTAGAAAACAAAATACACAGAAAATAGCAAGCGCTGGGGTCGGCATTGCGGCAGAGCAGGTTAAGCCTCCGCCTGTAACATCAGCACCCCACATCAGAGCAACAGTTCTAGTCATGACAGCTCCGCTTCCAGTCCAGCTCCCTGCTCATGCACCTGGGAAGGCAGCAAACGGTGAGCCAAGTACTTGGGTTCCTGCCACTCACATGGGAGACCCAGATGGAGTTTTGGGTTCCTGTCTTCGACCTGACCCAGCCCTGACTTTCAGGCATTTGGGGGTGAACCAGTGGATGGAAGATACCTCTCTGTCTCTGCTTTTCAAATAAATGAATACATCTTTTAAAGAAAAAGAAAATAACAAGTGTTGTCAAGGATGTGAACAAATCAGAACCCACATGCATTGCTGGTGAGACTGTGAAACAGCGCAGCCACTATGGAAAACATAGAGTTCCCTCAACAAATTAAAACTGGAATGACTATGTGGCCCAGCTGTTCCACTCCTAGCCACGTGCCCAGAAGAACTGAAAACAGGGGCTCGAGGAGACAGTTATATCCCCGTGTTCACAGCTGGGTCGTTCACAATGGCCCCAAAGCAGAAGCAGCCCAAGGGATGCACATGAAGAGGCGAACGAGCTGTGGGAACCTTGCCATGGGATGGTCTTCGGTCTTCAAAGGAAGGGAATTCCGACGGGTGCTGGGGCGTGGCGAGCCTCGGTGACGCCATGCATGTAAAGTAAGCAGTCACAAAGGGTGCCTGCTGCGGGAGTCCACTGCAGTGGGGCACCCGGAGCAGATTCCTGCAGGAACAGGGGCTGGGGAGGGGCAAACCGGAAGTGGTTTACTGGATTCAGAGCTTCAGTTTGGGAAAATGAAAGAAGGGATTGATGGTGGTGATGGGTGCACAGGGGTGTGAGTGCATTTAATGCCATGGAGTGAGTGATAACTTAACATGGCTAAAAATGGGAGTAGGGGACGGGTATTTGGCTGTTAAGATGCTGGTTAAAACTCTGGTAACCCATATGGGAGTACTTGGGTTCAGTACCTGACTCTGGCTCCTGGCTCCGGGTTCCTGCTAATGCAGACCCTGGGAGGCAAAAGTGATGGTGCAAATGTAATTGGGTCTCTGCCTTCCGTGAGGGAGATGAGTTCTGGGTTCCCGACTTCAGCCTGGCTGTTGCAGGAATTTTGGGAGTGGACCCGGGAATGGACGATCTGTCTGTCTCCATGTCTCTGCCTTTCAAACAAATACATATTTTTTAAAAATTCCTATCTTGGTAAATTTCATGTTGTATGTCTTTATCATAATAAAAAATTTAAAATTGGGGCCAGTGCTGTGGCAAAACAGGTAAAGCCACTGCCTGTGACAAGGGCATCCCATATGGGTTCTGGTTCAAGTCCTAACTGCTCCACTTCCCATCCAGCTCCTGCTAATACATCTGGGAAAGCAGGAAGATGGCCCAAGTGCTTGGGCCCCTGCACCCACGTGGGAGACCTGGATCCTAGCTTCAGATTGGCCCAGCTCTGTTTCTGTCTCTGTCTCCTCTCCCTCACCCCATTGTTCTGCCTTTCAAATAAATAAATAACTCTTTTTTAAAAAATTGAAATCTATTTAAAGTGCTAAGCATAAACCAGGGCTATACCAACATTTGCACCTGAGTCCTGTGGGGCGGGGCAGCCAGCCTGAGCTGCTGCTTCGGGTTTAATGGGTCCCTTGCACCTCTGCTCTCTTGGAACATTGATCTGCCAGGATGGGCAGAGCAAGTCTCAGAGCTGAGTGCCTGCTCCCCGTGAGAGGCCCAGCCACAGTCCACCCCTCCAGCCCTGCTGCACCTGAGCAGAGTCTGCAGTAACGGGCTTAGCACGGTCAAGTGCATCTGCCCACAGCCGCTCTCCCAGCCATTGCTGGCTCCTCCATCTCTAATAGACCGGCGGCGGTAAAACCATTTCACCTTCAGTACTGAGCAGTAATTTTCAAATTATAGGCCTGGAACGGTGATAGTAAGTATGTCATAAAAGCACCGTTTCGAAAAAAGGCTTTTATTGCAACAAAAATGTTAGCAGCAGGTCACCCCTGGGTTTACATAACCCTCTCCGCAGTAACTGAGTGGTGAGTGTGGCTTCAATTTTCCATCAAAAGGCGCCCCTCGGCCTCATGGAAGCTCTCAGCAGTGCCTGAAACGTAGCCATTTGTACATTGTTTGGGGGGAGAATCAATCCAATCCAGTCCACCTTACTCAATGATTAATGGAGCACCGCTCATCAGAGCCCCACCCCGACCCACTTGGATTCACAGGTTAGGCTTGTTCTTATTTATTTGAAAGTTAGAATTACAGAAAGAGAGGGAAAGACAGAGATGTTCCATCCTCTGGTTCACTCCCAGATGACTGAAACAGCCTGGGCTGGGCCAGGCCAAAGCCAGGAGCCAGGAGCTTCTTCTGGTCCCCCAGGTGGGTGCAAAGGCCCAAGGACATGAGCCGTTTTCCGCTGCTTTCCCAGGTGCATTAGCAGGGAGTGGGATCAGAAGTGGAGCAGCCAGGACTCAAACCGGCGCCCATATGGGGTGTCGGTGCTACCGACTGCAGCTTAACCCATTACACTCCCAAGGTTTGTTCTTTAAAAAAAGAAAGAGAAATCATTGATTGATTGATTATCCCGAAAGTCAGAGAGATGGGGAGAGAGAAACAGATTTCACACCAACAGTTTCACACCCCAACAATGGCTGAAACTGGTCCAGGCCAGGGCTAGGAGCCCAAAACTCCATCCAGATTGCCCGTGTGGGTGCAGGGACCCTAGCACGTGGACCATCCTCTGCTGCTCTCCTAGGCACGTTAGCAGGGAGCTGTACTGGAAGCAGAGCAGTGGGGACTCAAATCGGTGCGCCAACATGGAATGCTGGCATTGCAAGCCTCAGGGTACCCCACTGCACCCCAACACCAGCCGCAGGGTTTGTTCTTTAGCCCTGCTGCTTCCACGGGGGAAGGTGATGCATGGGGAGGCGCTGAGCCCAGGGGCGGAGGTGAGGATGTGGAGGCTGGAGGAGGGGTTAGGACAGCGTCAGGCCAGGGGCTCACATTTGGAGAGTGGCCAGTCCATCAGAGAGGGGTGGCCACGTTCACATCCAGCACAGGGGGGAGACGGAAGCCGCTCGTCTGGCTGTGAGACCACAGTCCCTGTTCTGGCGGGGGGTGGGGGTTTGGCCACAGTGAGCTCAGGCAGTGCTCCTGCAGCGGACCCGGCCACCATCACAGACAGCGAATCTGTACTACAGACTTAACAGTGCAATTTAAGAGGTTAAGTTTAAGTAGTTTAAGAATTTAAGTTCAATTTAAGCTTGTAAATACTTCTACTTCTAAAGGAACTTCTACACCATGACCTCCAGCGTCAAGCAGACTGCCAGGGGCAGGTGTTCCACGTAGCGGCTAAGTCACCGCATCCCACCTCTGAATGCCTGGCTTGAATCCTGGCTCTGTGGCTTCCGATCCAGCTTCCTGCTAATGTACACGCTGATGGTTCAAGTGCTTGGGTCTCTCCCATCCCAGCAGGAGACTCGGGAATTCTGGGCTCCTGGCTTCAGCCTGGCAGAGAACTGGCTGTTGCGGGCATTTAGGGAGTGAATCAGCAGATAAAAGATCTCTCTCTCTCTCTCTGCTTCTGTCTTTCAAATAAAATGAAAATAAATGAGTAAATTGTAAAAGCCCAGCCACTAACCATGAATTAGGTAGCCACAAATACGAGCATGACCAAAATAAGATGTAGATTGTAGATGCTGTTCTCTCGCTCACTAGCTGGGTCTCACTCTCACTCTCTTTCTCCCCTCGAGTCAGATTTAGAGTCATCTAGAATATTCAAGGCACACCGTCATCAAAACGGGGAACCTCCCCTGAGGTAGGAAGTAAAAGAGTTGACAACCGTCAGGCACCTAGGAGAGCGCCTGGCACTGAGGAAGTACCGGGACACACTAGACACAGTGGCCTGCCTCCAGGAAAGCTCCTGGTCGGTGTCCAGAGCCCAGGATGTCTGTCCCCCTCTGCCCTTGCCGAGGGAGCCTGCCACCCCGCTCACCGCACTGCTGCCTCTGCACCTGCAGAGCATGTCCTCCTCTTGCAACTTCCAGGCTCATCTGCACGGCGATCCGGTCCTCGCCCCCTTTCCTAGCCAGGCTCAGGTGTTCAGTACCTCTCCAGCACACGGGCAGCCCGCCCAGCACTGCACACAGGTGCGATCCGCAGCTGCTCACCCACAGAGGCTGAAGAACCACAGCGGGTGCTCCGCATGCACCTGCACTCTCTCCTTCCGAAGAGCCCAGTCTGCGACGAAGGCACCGCTCACCTTGACCTCGGGAAGCCTGCCCCGCCCCAGCCTCCTCCCTCCCCAGCCCAGACACACTTTCCCTTCTTTGTTTTCATGCAGTCGTGTGTTTCAGTCAACAAGCTGCGAATACAGCAGAGGTCCCATAAAGCTACTGTGGAGCGGAAACACGGCTACTGCCTGGTGACGTCACAGCCGTTGGTGGTGCCATGGTCAACGCATTGCTCACCTGTGCGTGGTGATGCTGTGTTGTATACATGTGCAACACACACATGAGGCCTTCAAAAAGTTCAAGGAAAGTCAGGATTACAAAAAGACTACGCATGGATTTCAAAAATTTTGCACCAAGGGTATCTTTTTTAAAAAAAGAATTATTTATTTACTTGAAAGGTAGAGTGACAGAAAGAGAGGGAGAGATAGAGACAGAAAGAGAGAGAGAGGGCTGGCGCTCTGGCACAGGTTTAGCCTCCACCTGCAGTGCTGGCATCCCATATGGGCACCAGTTTGAGTCCCGGTGCTCCACTTCTGATCCAGCTCCCTGCTAATGCACCTGGGAAAGCAGCAGAGGACGGCCTAAGTCCGTGGGCCCCTGAACCCACATGGGAGACCCGGAAGAAGCTCATGGATCCTGGCCCAGCCCCTGGCCATTGAAGCCTATTTGGGGAGTAAACCAGCAGATGGAAGATCTCTCTCGTGCGCGCACACACACTTCATCTCTCTCTTTCAAATAATAATAATTTAAAAAAGAAAGATAGAGGTATCTATCCACTGGTTTATTCCCCAAATAGCTGTGACAGCCAGGGCTGGGACAGGCCGAAGCCAGAAGCCAGGAGCTCCGCCCAGGTCTCCCACGTGACAGGGGCCCAAGCACTTGGGTCATCACTCTCAGCTTTACTGGGCGTATCAGCAGGAAGCTGGATGGGAGTGAAGCAGCCAGAACTCAAACCGACGCTTTGATATGAGATGCTGGTGTTGCAAGGGGCGGCTTCACCCACTTCACCACAATGCAAGCCCATAAGTCTGTCTTTTAATTCCATTTTCCATGAACTTTTTGGAATTCTGAAATTTTGGGGATTTTTGAAAGTCCTCTCGTGCAATCATGTACAGTATATGAGACCTGACAATGGCTGTGTTATTCGTTTATATACTTACTATACTTTCTATCATTATGCTAGAGTGTAACTCTTCCACTTACAAAAAAAAAAAAAAAAAAAAAAAAAAAAAAAAAAAAAAAAAAAAAAAAAACAGCCCACACTACACAACCGTTTGCTGGCTTACACTGGCAGTAACCTCAGCTTCTAGGTTAGCATATCTTGCAATGCCATGATGGACACGGGCCCTGCAGGTTTGTGGAATTGCACCCAGCAATGTTCCCATAGTGATGTAGCATCCTCGAGTTGCACGTCCCAGAACACGTCCTATCAGGAGGTGATGCGTGCCCGAGCGTGCACTGTGCACTTACGTAGCCACGACCGGTGCCCCACATCCTTTCAACTCGGCTAGATCACCTATATCCTCCAACACCTTGCTTTCCCTCCGTATGTCTTTAAGATTTATGCACACGCATTCTCCCAGCAGCCTTGAAAACACAGGGTTCCCAGGCCACACTTGCTGTGTGCTGCTACCAAGCCAGCAGCCGGACGCGGCAGGGCTGCGAATGCCAGTCCGCTCCAGTGAGTCGTGGGGCTCCTGGCATGCACAGCTTCAGCCCCAAGCCACGCCCCTGCCCTCCAAATGCCTGCTGAGATTTGCTTGAAAGTGTGCTGCTTTCTGAGACACTGCCTGCCCCCTCCTGGACGGGGGTCTTTGCCTGCCTGCGTCACGGCCCTGAGGTCCTCGCCCCTCTCTTAGCCCCTCCCCTTTCTCAGCCCCTCCCCCTCTCTTAGAGCCTCCCCTTTGTCCAACGATGTTCTTCGCAGTAAACGCCCTGCAGACCGAATCCCATGTTGACATCGTCTTCTCAAAGGACCCAAACCCACACAGACCCTTGGAGCTTTCTCTCCCGGCTCTGTTGCACACAGAACACCACTGCTTGGGCATCCATTCCTCTGCCACTGGACATTTGCACCGTCCTGGTGTTTTCCAATTGCCTGTGAAGCTGATACATATGACACAAGATCATTTCTGAGTCATGGGGGATGCACAACTGGGCCTGTCCCCCAGAGCTTGGCGCCAGCCGCCTCTGTGAGCGCCCCAGTGACCCCCGACGCCTGGGAGCCATGCCCATAGTCCCGCCCCTCCGCTCAAGTGTGCACCAGACCTAGAGGCTCTTCTAGTGGACAGCAAATGCGGTAGAAGCTCAGGTTATAAATTATAAACCCTATGAGGGGTCGGCACTGTGGCGCAGTAGGTGAAAGCCCCGGCCTGCAGCACTGACATCCCATGTGGGTGCCAGTTCGAGTCCCGGCTACTTCACTTCCGATCCAGCTCTCTGCTGTGGCCTGGGAGAGCAGTAGAAGATGGCCAGTGCTTGGGCCCCTGCACCTGTGTGGGAGACCAAGAGCCAGCTCCTGGCTCCTGGCTTCGGATCAGCTCAACCCCAGTCATTGCACCCATCTGCAGAGTGAAACAGCAGGTGGAAGACCTCTCTCTCTCTTTCTCTCTCTCTCTCTCTCTCTCTCTCTCTCTCCCTCTGCCTCTCTGTAACTCTACCTTTCAAATAAATAAATATTTTTTAAAAGTGGTATTTCTTTGTCTGAATTGTAGAGTGACAGGAAGAGAGAAGGAGAGAGAGGAGAGAGAGAAGGAGAGAGAGATTGAGAGAGAGAGAGGACATCTTCCACCCACTGGTTCATTCTCATAACAGCCAGGACTGGGACAGTCCAAAGCCAGGAGCCTGGACCTCCATCCAGGTCTCCCATATGGATGGCAGAGACCAAAGTACTTGGGTCATCTTCCTCCACTGCCTTCCCAGGTGCATTGTCAGGAAGCTGGATCAGAAACAGGGGAGCCAGGGCTCCAATCAGCATGCTGGTGTGGATGTGGGCATCCCAGGCAACAGCTTAACCCACTGTGCCCACTGCCCAAGTCAGGGAGCTTTGGAGTGGTTTGTACACAGCGGTGGAGAGCTGCAGTAACAGTGTTCGAATGCATTCATAAACCTCTGGGCACCTCCCCCTGCCCTCGAGCTCCCATTGGCTCCCAGACCTTGTCCCACGAGGAAGGCCTCCCCGTCTTCCTCTGTCAGCCGCAGAGGCTGCTGGGGACAGCACTGTCAGAGCTGGGCGCAGCTGTCAGGCCCGCCTCCTCTGTGGAATGCCCCACACACGCCCATTCATTCTGTTGTTCTTCAAATCTATCTGAGCTCCCAACCTGTGCCAGACACTTCCAAAAGTGTCTGGAAAACAAAACCAAAAGATAAGTTTATTTTGATGAAAGTGTTTTGAAATCCACATGTATCACATGTTTTCCATGAGTTTTTTGGCGCTCTCGCACATGTGTGGATTTCATTTTTTTCCCCACTGGAGTAAATTTATCTTTTAACTCCATTTCCCATGAAGGGGAAGGCAAGTGCACTGGAGGGTCCCAGGTGGCCCCCAAAGCCCCCAGCCCCCACAGGTGGCCTGCGAGCTGAGCAGCAGCCGAGGGGCTTACCCCACCCCACCTACACGACCTTGGCTCTGAGCAGAAGGACAAGGTGGCAAATAGTAGGCAGGCGGTCTAGGGTCTGGACTTGGGGAAGCCCTCGTTCTGCCAGTGCCAGGCTGGTGCTGTGGGTTTCACAGACCACCTGGAGGGCGCCCCAAATGCACACAAACTTCCCCAAGAGGCAGCAGAACAGGTGGCAGGGTCCATTGCAGCGAAGAGCAGTGGGCCAAGCTCCAAGCCGGGCCCTGGGTCTGCTCCCTCGGCCTCTCCTGTGGGAGTTGGAGGCGGGGTGGGCAGGACGAGGGAAAGTGGAATCACACACTTGCTCCAAAGTTGAAACAGGCAGAAGGGCTCCAGGGCATGGAGCAGGTGGGTTCTGAGTCTGCATGGAGATTTTTTAATGTTTTTTAAGATTTATTTATATGACAGGCAGAGATACAGAGAGAAGACAGAGAGAGAGAGAAAAAGATAAAGAGAGAGAGAGAGAGAGAGAGATCGCCCATCTGCTGGCTAACCCCCCAAAAATGGCCGCAACAGCCAGGGTTGGGCCATGCTGAGGTTAGGAGCCAGGAGCTTCTTCCAGGTCTCCCACGTGGGTGCAGGGGCCCAAGCACGTGGGCCATCTCTGCTGCTTTCCCAGGCCACAGCAGAGAGCTGGAGCAGAAGTGGAACAGCCGGGACTCAAACCCTATGACCATATGGGATGCTGGCACCGCAGAGGCTTAACCTTCTACACCACAGCGCTGGTCCCCAGACTTTTTAATTTTAAACAGACGTCGAGGTATTGAGTGAATCCACATGTCACTGGCTGGCCAAGATGGGCTCACTGATTATAAAAGTCTGCTTTGCTCTCTCTAAAGAAAAAAGAAGACTAGCCACTCAGGGAACAACATGGCTGTTTTAGCAAACGTCCTTCCAGATTTTTTAAAAATTTTTTATTGTGGTGCAAAATGCGTAAGATAAAAGTGACCTCTCATTCTCTCTCTCTCTTTCTCTGCCTCTGCTTCTCTCTCTGTGTTACTCTGACTTTCAAATAAAATAAATAAATCTTTAAAATAAATAAATAAATGGGATGATCTTTTAAAAAAAGATTTTATTTATTTATTTAGTTAGTTAGTTATTTAGAGGTAGAGTTACAGACAGTGAGAGGCAGAGAGGTCTTCCATCCACTGATTCACTCCCCAAATGGCCACAACGCCAGAGCTGAGCCAATCCAAAGCCAGGAGCCAGGACCTTCTTCCGGGTCTCCCACATGGGTGCAGGACCCAAGCATTTGGGCCATCCTCCACTGCTTCCCCAGGCCATAGCAGAGAGCTGGATGGGAAGAGGAGCAACTGGGACTCAAACCGGCTCCCATATGGGATGCTGGTACAGCAGACGGAGGATTAATCTACTGTGCTACAACGCTGGCCCCTGCTCCACTTTCAATCCAGCTCCTTGCTTATGGCCTTGGGAAAGAAGCAAAAGATGGCTCAAGTGCTTGGATCCCTGCACCCACATGGGAGACCCAGATGGAGTTCCAGGCTCCTTGCTTTGGCCCGGTCCAACCGTGACCTTCGTTACCATTTGGGGAATGAACCAGCAGATAGAAGATTCATCCTCTCTCCTCCTCCTCCTCCTCCTCCTCCTTCCTCTCCTCCTCCTCCTTCTCCTCCTCCTTCTCCTTTTCCTCCTCCCCTTTCTGTAACTCTGTCTTTCAAATCAATAAATATTGTTTTTAAAAAGCAACTGTTTTGAGTGTCCAGTTCAGTGACATTAACACCTGCCTTGCCGGGCAGCCATCACCGCCACCACCCCCAGAGCTCCTTCCATCCTGTAAGACTGAAACTCCAGGCCCATCTAACAGTAAGGAGTTCCCCATTCCTCCCGCCTTCCCCACCCAGTCCCTGGCACCTGCCACCTGCCATCTGTCTGTGAATCTGTAGGTGCCTCAGCGAAATGGAACCACACAGCACCTTCCCTTTTGCGGCTGCCCAGATCTCTTTGGAAAATGCACACCAACAGGTGTTCCTGCACAAACGGACCCACCATTGGGACTATGTTGCAGCTTCTCATACTTGGCTGCAGGTCCATGACCTCGCTCCACCTTCCCATAGGATGTGCTGCACCCTCACTCCGGCGACAGCTGCACAGTCCCGGATCCGTCCCTGTTGGAGGCCATAAGTTGCCTCCAGTCTCTCTCCTGAGCAACCCATAGTAAGTGCAGGGACAGGTTCAGGCCACGGGCGCAGGCTTGAATGCTGATGCTAGGAGATGGGACAGGACTCTGGATTTTGTATCCTTCAGTGCAATATTAAAAAATGCTCACTTCGGGGCCAGTGCTGTGGCGCAATGGGTTAACGCCCTGGCCTGAAGTGCTGGCATCCCATATGGGTGTTCACTCAAGTCCTGGCTGCTCCTCTTCCGATCCAGCTCTCTGCTATGGCCTGGGAAAGCAGCAGAAGATGGTCCAAGTCCTTGGGCCCCTGCACCCACATGGGAGACCTGGAAGAAGCTCCTGGCTCCTGGCTTCGGATCGGCGCAGCTCCAGCCATTGCTGCCACCTGGGGAGTGAACCAGCAAATGGAAGACCTCTCTCTCTCTCTCTGTCTCTACCTCTCTTTGTAACTCTGTCATTCAAATAAATAAAATAAATCTTAAAAAAGAAAAAGATTCTCCCTTCCTGAGCAGCTCTGGGAATTCCCATCAGCCTGTGTGTAACATTTTCTCTTATGAGGCAGGAGAGAAAAAAACCTCACTGCGCCAATTTGCATTTCTTGTATTGAACATATTTTCTCATGTTCTTGGCTGGTCGCCTTTCTCCCTTGGCGAATTGCTATTCCTCCCTTTTGTGATTTTTTTTCCAAGAGAAAAAAGTATTCAGAAATAGGGGGAGGTTCGTGTACCAACCTCGGGAACAAGGCGGAGGGAAATTGTGCCTCCTTAGCCTTCTTAGCAGGGCACGGCTGTCAACAGGATGAGCAGGGTGTTTCCAGGATATTTTAGCTTTTCAATGAGTGAGTCATTGACATCAGAGCAGCTGAAATAATCACTTCTAAATCTAAAAAAAATCACATGGGGTGGGGGGAAGGCAAGCTGCTTGGCATTGGATTGACAGTTTTGCTTTCCCACTTGCAGCTGAAGCCAAGTTCAGCTCAACCTTGTCCCTGGCACAAGGCACCGTGCCCAGACGGCGGTCTTGCAGATTTCTGATGGCCTTTCTCCTTCTAGCCCGTGCTGTCCGCAAAGGAGATCGCGCAGACTTCTCAGCAGGGTCCAGAACCAAAGTTCATTTGACTATTTATTTAAATAACAGTCTGTACTACTTGGAAAACCAAGAGGGAGGCCGGCGTGGGGACGCAGTGGGTGAAGTCTTCGCTTGCGACGCAGGCATCTATTTCAGAGGGCTGATGCAGCTGGGAAGGCAGCGGACGACGGCCCTAGTGCTGCCACCTGCACGGGAGAACCAGCCGGAGTTTCTGACTCCGAGCTTCAGCCTGGCCTAATCTCACCTTGAATGGCCGTTGCGGCCATTTGGGGAGTGAACCAGCGGATGGAAGACCTTCCCCCGCCCTGCCTTTCTGTAACTCTTCCTTTCAAATAATAAATAAATCTTTTTTAAAAAATAAAGTGAATTCCTTGATATTTCTTATACCAGTCATGTCATCTGTGAATGGGGTAGTTTTAGTCCTTTCTTTCCTTTCTATGTACACTTTTCTTACCTAATTGTTCTGGCTAGAACCGCCGGTACAATGCTCAAATCAAGTGGTGGGAACAGGTGTTTGTGCTCTGTTCCTAATCTTACAGACGAGGCATCCAGTCTTTCACCGATGGGTATGGTGCGGGCTGAGGGTTGTTCATAGTTGGCTTCTATCAAGTTGAAGAAGTTCCTTTTTTTTTTTTTTTTAAAGATGTTTCTATTATTTGAAAGTCAGAGTTACACAGAGAGAGAAGGAGAGGCAAAGAGAGAGAAAGGTCTCCCATCTGCTGGTTCACTCCCCAATTGGCCGCAATGGCCGGAGCTGCGCTGATCTGAAGCCAGGAGCCAGGAGTTTCTTCCTGGTCTCCCACATGGGAGTCAGGGGCCCAAGGACTTGGGCCATCTTCTACTGCTTTCCCAGGCCATAGCAGAGAGCTGGATTGGAAGTGGAGCAGCCGGGACTTGAACCGGCGCCCCATAGGAAGCTGGCACTGCAGGCAGTGGCTTCACCCGCTACACCAGAGCGCCAGCCCCAGAAGTTCCCTTCTACTCTGAGTTTGTTGAGTGTGTTTATCATGAAAGGTTGTTGGGTTTGTCCAGCGCTTCTGATATGGTGGAATACAATAATTCAGCGTCAGAGGCTAAGGCAGCTTTGTACTCCTAGAAATGAAACCCAAGTGTGTGTTTTAATGTGAGTGAGCAATACATCCAACTCAGAAATCTTTGCGGACGAATGCCCTTGGCTTCCTCATACTCCCGTTCCTGCTCTGCAGCGTTCTTGGCTGGCCCAGGACTGTTCTGTGAACTAGGGGGAGCCTTCCCCTCCCTTACAGGTGGGCATTGCAGAGGTGCAAGGCTTGTGTCTGAATTTCACTGCAGTGCACCCAGCTAGGATGACACCTCCCTCACATGCAGAGTTCTTACGTGGTTAAAAGGCAGAATGACAAACAGAAAGAGAAAAAGGGCAACAAAGAGAGAGAGAGAGAGAGAGAGAGAGAGAGAGAGAGAGAGAGATCTTCCACCTGCTGGTTCATTTCCCAGATATATGCAATAGCCAAGCCTGGGTCAGGCTGAAACCAGGAACCTGAAATGCTCCGTCCAGGTCTCCCTTAGGGGTGGCAGGGATCCAAGTTCTTAGTCCATTATCTGCTGCCATCCTGAATGCATTAGCAGGAGGCTGGGTGGGAAACAGAGGAACTGGGACTCAAACCTGTACTCCCACGGGGGATGGAGCACCCTCAGTGGGAACTTTGTTATCATGCCCACCTCCTGGAAAATGTTCATTTATTTATTTGAAAGGCAGAGAATGAGAGATGGAGAAAGAGAGATCCCACCTGCTGCCTCACTCCCCAGATGCCTGCAACAGCTGGGGCCGAAGCCAGGAACCAGGGAATTCAATGCAGATCTCCCACATGTGTGGCAGGAATCCAACTGCTTCAGTCATCACGCTGCCTCCCAGGGGCTGCATCAGGAGGAAGCCGGAGTCAGGAGGCGGAAGCAGAAATCAACCCCACACCATGTCTGATGTGGGATATGGCTGTCTTAACCCCAAAGTGAAACACCACCAACGTGAGCTTTTCTAGGACAGAGGCAAGAGGAGACAACTGGGCACAGTGTACACACACTCACAGGTCACAGCTGAGCACAGTGTGCACACCCTCCATGGGTCACAGCTGGGAGTAGTGCACACCCTCCATGGGTCACAGCTGGGCACAGTGTGTGCACCCTCCACGGATCACAGCTGGGCAGTGTGCGCACCCTCCACGGGTCACAGCTGGGCAGTGTGCACACCCTCCATGGGTCACAGCTGGGAGTAGTGCACACCCTCCATGGGTCACAGCTGGGCACAGTGTGCGCACCCTCCATGTGTCACAGCTGGGCACAGTGTGCACACCCTTCGCAAGTCAATGCTGGGCACAGTGTGCGCACCCTCCACGGGTCACAGCTGGGCACAGTGTGCACACCCTCCACGGGTCACAGCTGGGTGTAGTGTACACACCCTTCATGGGTCACAGTTGAACATAGTGTGCACACCCAACACGTATCACAGCCTAGTGATAGCATGCACACCCTTCACCAGTCACAGCTGAGTGTAGTGCACACACTTCACGGGTCACAGCTGGGTGTAGTGTGAACACCCTTCACAGGTCACAGCTGGGTATAGTGTGCACACCCTTCACGGGTCACAGCTGGGTATAGTGTGCACACACTTCACAGGTCATATCTGGGTGTAGTGTACACACCCTTCACAGGTACAGCTGGGCCATTCGTGTACACCCCTCACAGGTCACGGCTGGGCACAGCATGTATACTTCAGGGGTCACAGCTGGGTGTACTGTACACACCCTTCATGGGTCACAGCTGAACATAGTGTACACACCCGACAAGTATCACAGCCTAGTGTAGCGTGCACACCCTTCATCAGTCACAGCTGAGTGTAGTGCACACACTTCACAGGTCACAGCTGGGCACAACATATACACCCTTCACAGGGTCACAGTTGGGTGAGTGTACACCCCTTCATGGGTCACAGCCTCTGCCACACAACTCTCTCCGAAGGCCACTCTGATTTCCCTCTCTTCTCTTGTTCTTCCTGCAGGGTATCCGGGCAAATCAGGGAACATTCTGCAAAAATGCCATCTCGATGTTGTTTAATCTGCATCTCCTTGGCTTGCGAGCAAGCACAGACATTCTCCTGTGTGCTTACTGGGCGTCTGTATTCCTTCTGTGAATCGCCTGCTCACATGCTTTGCCTGTGTTCCTTACTGACTTGTAGGTGGAATTTATATTAGATAAGAGCCTCTTGCCTTTTATGAGTGTGATCAATATTACCTCTCAAGCTGTCGTTGTCTTCAGCACTATAACTTTGTTACAGTGTCTTTTATCTTTTCATTCCTCCAAGTCACCTTTCTTGTCCTTTGATGAAGTTTAGTGCTCTTAATCTAGGTCTTATCTATTTCTTGCTGGATTAATTTTGAGATATGAGGGATAGATATTTCTTCTAATTTTCGAAAACTGCACAGTTCTGTTGGGTAAGAAATGTTTTTGATGTTTGAATGTAACTATTAAAAGCAACCTTCCTGGGGCAGGCTCTGTGGTGCAGCAGATAAAGCCACCTCTTGCGATACCAGCATTCCATATGGACACCAGTTTGAGTCCCGGCTGCTCCACTTCTAATCCAGCTCCCTGCTAATGCAACTAAGAAAAGCAGTGGAGGATGGCTCAAGTACTTCGGCCCCTGACACCCACATGGGAGACCTGGATGAAGCTCCTGGCTCCTGGCCTCTGGCTGTTGAGGCCATTTGGGGATTGAACCAGTAGATGGAAGAGCGCTCTCTCTGTCTGTCTGTTGGAAGATCCTTCTCTCTCTCTCTCTCTCTCTCTCTCTCTCTCTCTCTCTCTCTCTAACTGCCTTTCAAATAAATAAACCTTAAAAAAAAAAAAGCAACCTTCCTGCTGACAATCTTACCAATAGTTTGTTAAATTTTTGGCAGATTCTTGGCCATGCCGAAAATTTGGGTTATTGAATGATAAACTTAATCTTAAAATAAAGAGGTTACAAAGCAGAAAAAGCTATCTGCAAACATATAAAGTGACAAAATAACTCTCAGTAGAGAAGGGGCCCAATGGGTTTAGCAGGGTAGTGGACATTGCTTTATCAGAATTTATCAGAAACACCAACTTATCAAGAATCCTGGTTTTCAGTATTTATCCTAGAGAGATGACAAAAATATCCAAAGGAGATTTGTAAACGAATATTCATAGATGCTCTGAAAGCAACAGGAAAAACTCGGGTCAGCCTAGGTATCCACACGAGTCCACAAAAAACTGTGGTGTGCCCTGGCAATGGACCACTGTGCAGCAGTGTGAGGAATGGGCCACAGACACTCGCTGCACATGGATGAAACTCCGGGAAATGCATTGGAACCCGCAGTGAGAGCAGATCAGTGGCTGCCTACGTGGCAGAGAGACCAACTTCTTAAGAAGGAGCGCAAAAGAAATTTGGGGAGTGATAAGTTCTTTATGTTGGCATAGGTAAGGGTGTGTATTTAGCAAAGCTCATTAGATTGTACTTGAGATCTATACATCTCACTGCATGAAAGTTAACAAACTATTAAAACAATAGAAGGCGTATGGATGGAAAATCGATTTCCACCTTAGCCTGCCACAGCTGCCCGTGGAGTTCACTTTTCTTCCCCCCCATTCTCCCAAAAAGACCTTGCTTTTTCTCTGTTATTTTCAATTTTATCATCTGTTGTTTTCAGCTCATTTAGTCTTCATTGTGTATTTTTAAGGTAGATACTTTTTTTAAAAAAAGGTGTATTTATTTATTTATTTATTTGAAAGTCAGAGTTATACAGAGAGGAGAGGCAGAGAGAGAGACAGGTCTTCGATCCGATGGTTCACCCCCCAGTTGGCCATAACTGGCCGGAGCTGGGACGATCCGAAGCCAGGACCCAGGAGCTTCTTCTGGGTCTCCCACGTGGGTGCAGGACTTGGGCCATCTTCTACTGCTTTCCCAGGCCACAGCAGAGAGCTGGATAGGAAAAGGAGTAGGCGGGACTGGGACGATCCGAAGCCAGGACCCAGGAGCTTCTTCTGGGTCTCCCACGTGGGTGCAGGACTTGGGCCATCTTCTACTGCTTTCCCAGGCCACAGCAGAGAGCTGGATAGGAAAAGGAGTAGGCGGGACTCGAACTAACTCCCATATGGGATGCCAGTGTCATGGCGGAGGCTTAGCCTCCTAAGCCACAGCGCCAGCACATTCTAACTTTTCACTATCCCCCTTCTCTACCTTCTGCGCAATTCTGCCCTGAAGACCAGACAGAGGCGGGCGGGCGGAGGTGCGCACGCGCTGTCTGCTGCTTCCCGGGAAGGCGCTCCCGCTTCGCAGGTTATCTAGAGAGGTTTTTCGTCACGACAGTGAAACCTGGGGACAAACTCCCTATGATGGAAAGAGAGACTCCTCTGGCTCCTGGTTCTGGAGTCATATTGGGCAGCCCGCTGGTGGGGCATCTGCTGGCGGCTGCAGGTGGCCATGCTGGAGACGCATCCATACCGGCAGCCCAGGGCAGGTGCACGAATCAGTGTGTCCTGGCCTAGATGTCCCCTAAATCCTCTGCCACTTCCTTCTGAACCCCCAAATAGCACCTTAGAGGGCTGTTGGCGATCAGTTATTTTTTAAAATTAAGTGCTACAAAGTCAGTCACTAGCTAGGCATTCTCTGCTGTGTGGCAGAGCCCTTGGGTACCGGTGCTTAAATCGGCACAGGGCTCTGCCGAGGCTGCTGGAGGCTGGATGACCGCTGGGGGGAGCCAGTCCGCAGAGCTTCCGTGGCTCAGCCAGGGCCACTCGGCTAAGGACGGCTGCACCTAAAGGCAGGCAGCTGGGTGGCAACCGAGCAGGTGAGTCTCAGGCAATCCACACCCGGGAGAATCAGGCCTGGAGCTGGCCGGGTGAATGGACTTGAAGGCAGGCACTGCTGGGGGACGCGAGCGTCCCACGCGGTGTCTTAACTGCTAAGCCAAATCGCATCCCTAAAAGGTCTCGATGAACACGCGACACTACTCTGTTTTTATGGAGTGCAGTGCAACACTTCAATACACAGCATAAAGCAATCAGGCAACTAGCATTTCCATTTCCTTGCCTTGTCTCTGCGTGCGGGGCCTCCCGGCCTCTCTCTCCCAGGTCCTTGTGCCGTGTGTAATATGCTATTGTGTGGTAAGGAACAGTGGGACTTGGGACTGCTGTCTGGGTTTCAGTAGCTGTCATCCACCCTTGCTCTATCCCCCTACCAATGTCCCTTCAACCCCCAGAGATCACTGTTCTAAACTCACATGGACATTTTTGAAACCTCCATGTAGGAGAGAGAACATTCGATATTTGTCTATACATGGTTTGTTTTACTAACTAGAATGCCCTCCGTTCCATCCATTTTGCTGCAAATGTTAAGATTTCATTCCTTTTTAGGGCTGAATAATATTCCATTGTGCGCACCATGATTTCCTTACCCATCCTTCCATCGGTGGACACCTAGGCTGATTCCATGTCTCGGCTACTGTGAGCGCCGCTGCCGAGGACAGGGGGCTAGGGGTGTCTGTTTCATAAGCTTATTGCATTTCCTTCGAACGTGTAGTGGGCAAGCTGGCCATACTGCAGTAAGTCTAGTTTCAGGCTAGAAAACTCCATACGTTCTCCACCACGGCCATGCTGGTTTGCATTCCCACCAGCGTTGTTTTGTTTTGCCCTTTTGATCATAGCCAACCCCACTGGAGTGAAAGGATGCCTCATTTTGGTTTTGATTTCCATTTCCCTGGTGGCTAGTGATACCGACCATTTCTTCACATACTCAGTGGCCATTTGTATTTCTTCTTTTGAGAAATGGCCATGCAGATCCTCTGCCCATTCCTTAACCATCCCCACAAATTTGGACGTTTGTGCTTAGTTCAAAATATTTTCTAATTTCCCGAGGCCCCCTCTTTGACCCATGAACTTGCAGAAGGAAACTGGCTCATTTCTAAGTACTTTGAGAATTTCAAGTTATGTTTCTGTGAGTGATTTCTAGCTTAATACCATTAGGGCCAATGACGTATTTTACATGATTTCTGGCCTTTTAAATATGCTAAGGTTTTCCGTGTGGCCAGACATACGCTCTGTCCTGGTGAACAGAACAAGAGCGTGTCTCCTCCCGCACTGGTGGAGGGGCTGAAAGTGTCGATTGGATCCAGTCGGTTGGCAGCGTCTGGCCTGCACCCCTGCCAATTTTCTCAGTTCCAGTCCTGTCGCCAGCTCTCGGTGCATTTGTCAAATTCTTCCTTAAGTTGTGTCCCTTGTGGCATCCTATCTTTTCAAGCGCTTGTGTCAGGCTTGAGCATACACATGTAAAATTGTGGCAAGGGATAACGCTGTGGTGTAGCGGGTAAAGCGGCCGCCTGCAGTGCCGGCATCCCATATGGGCACCGGTTTGAGACCCGGCTGCTCCACTTCTGATCCAGCTCTCAACTGTGGCCTGGGAAAGCAGTAGAAGATGGCCAAGTCCTTGGGCCCCTGCACCCACATGGGAGACCTGGAGGAAGCTCCTGGCTCCTGGCTTCGGATCGACACAGCTCCAGCCGTTGCGGCCAATTGGAGAGTGAACCAGTGGGTGAAAGAGCGCGCGCGCTCTCTCTCTCTCTCTCTCTCTCTCTCTCTCTCTGCTTCTCCTTCTCTTTGTGTGTAACTCTGACTTTCAAATAAATAAATCAATCTTTAAAAAAAAAGGATCGTGGCTTCTTGATAAATCGATCCTTCAGTTATTATGGAAAATCCCTCTTTATCTTTGGTCGCTTCTTTGGCTCTGAAGTCTACTTAGTCTTGAGTTAATACAGACACTTTCTGTTTTCATTAGTGTTCATTGGCACATTTCCCTTCATACTTTTCTTGTTCTAATTTATCTGCTTCATGGCACTTGAAGTGAGTTCCTAGTAGAGAGCATAAAATTTGTTTTTTAAAAATATTTATATTTTATTTATTTGAAAGACAGAGTTACAGAGAGAGGTAGAGACAGAGACAGAGGTCTTCCACCCACTGGTTCACTCCCCAAATGACCACAATGGCCGGAGCTGAGCAGGGAGCTGGATCGGAAGTGGAGCAGCTAGGACTCCAACCACCACCCATCTGGGATGCCAGTGCTGCAGGCTGGGAATTTAACCCTCTGTGCCACAGTGCGAGCCCCAAAATTGTTTTTTAAAACATAGTTCAGCTGGGGCCAGCATTGTGGCACAGCAGGTAAAGCCACCTCCTGCAATGCCAGCATCCCATATGGGTACTGGTTCAAGTCCAAGCTGCTCCACTTCCAATCCAACTCTCTGCTGTGGCCTGGGAAAGCAGCAGAGGATGGCCCAGATGCCTGGGCCCCTGCTGCCAAGTGGGAGACCCAGAAGAAGCTCCTAGCTCCTGTCTTTGGCCCAGCTTACCCCTGGCCATTGCAGCCATTTGGGGAGTGAAGGAAGATTCCTCTCTCTCTCTCTCTCTCTCTCTCTCTCTCTCTCTCTGTGTGTGTGTCTTTCTTCTCTCTGTAACTCTTTCAAACAAATAAATAAATCTTAAAAAAATTTTCTACTGCTCTGCATATAGACTTCTATGCATAGAGTTCATCTGTTACAGTAACTATTGCAAAACAATGCATATTTTTCCAAGCATTCTGGCAATCTGTCTTTTGCCAGTGTGCTTGGCTTGTTTGCATTTAATGTAATCACTGATACAGTAGATTCGTGTCCATATTTTATTACATGTTTCTAATTCATACCTTTTGGCTTCTGTTTCTCTATTTTCCTTTTTCTGCCTCAGTTGGGGTATGTGAACTGTTTCTGGGCTCCATTTAAATTATGGTTTTGATGTATTTAGTGTGTAAATATTTCCACGGAGGCCCTAGAGTTTATATTCTCACATCGCTATTTCACACCATACCTTCGAAACTCAGAGAGGTGGGTTAAAATTCTAGCTGTAGGGGCCCCTACACCTGCATGGGAGACCCAGAGGAAGCTCCTGGCTCCTGGCTTCAGATCAGCACAGCTCTGGCCATTGCAGCCATCTGGGGAGTGAACCAGCAGATGGAAGCTCTCTCTCTCTCTCTCTCTCTCTCTCCCTCTTCCTCTCTTTGTAACTCTGCCTTCAAGTAAATAAATAAATCTTTTTAAAAAAATTCTAGCTGTAAACTCACTTTTAAAGCATGTCTAGATGAAAATATCTCTTACCGCTGGGTAGGGAAGGGTTCCCTTGAATAAACTGATGAAAACATGCCAAGATTAGGAGGAGGCAACCAAACAACATATGACCAATAAATATAAGAAAGTACACTACCTCCCAAGAGCTTGGGGGACTACCAACCAGAACCACAACAAGACCCCATGTCTTCTTCCAAGACTCGGGGTGGGGACTGAGACTGCCAAGCCAATCATTCGGTGGAGATCTGGAGCCGTGAGGAATCTTGTGCCATGGCCCTGTTAAGTTCCTCCACCTCCCTGGAGGGAGCTCACATGAGAGGACTGACACTGGGAGCCAGCAAGTCATCTTCCCCCGCCCCGGGCCCAGGTGCACAGACAGTGGCACTGTGCATTCTCAGCAGTACTTCTTTCTATCTTTCTTTCTTTTTTAAGATTTTATTTATTTGAGAGTTACAGAGAGAGAGAGAGGGTCAGAGAGAAAGGTCTTCCATCCACTGGTTCACTCCCCAAAGGGCCACAATGGCCAGAGCTGGGCCAATCTGAAGCCAGGAGCCAGGAGCTTCTTCCAGGTCTCCCACATGGGTGCAGGGGCCTAAGGACTTGGGCCATCTTCTACTGCTTTCCCAGGCCATTAGCAGAGAGCTGGATTGGAAGCGGAGCAGCCAGGACTCGAACCAGCGCCCATACGGGATGCCGGCACCGCAGGCGGAGAACTAACTTGTTCCACAGTGCCGGCCCCTCAGCAGTACTTCCTACAATAGAAAAACATCAAATGCGAGCATAAATAAATACGAGCTGGACTAGTCACATGATGGAACACTCTACAGCAGTAAAAACAAATATGCAACATTGTAGCGACCTGAATCAATCTCACCCCAAATGTGATGGAATAGAACAAGCAACTCCCAGCAGAAGGCCCCCAGCACACCAGGGGTCAAGTGTGCAAGAGAAGCCTCTGTATTGTCAGGGAGTGCGTGCATAGTAAGGTCGGAAGGGAAACAGAGGACTGACAAAGACTAAATTAAGGTGAGTGGCTGCCTGTCAGGACGACTACAGGATGGACTAAGGAGTGGTGTGCCAGGCATTCTGATCGTGGTTTAAGGCAGAGTTCAGTCGTGGCATTTGCTATGTGGCATTTTGCTAAGTGTGTCTTTTCTGGAAGCTTCGTCCCCTGGTGGATGATGGTTAGGTCCTAGGGGACACTCCCTCGGAAGCCATTAATGCTGTCCACTGAATGTGTTAGTCACCCAGAGAGTGGGCTCTCAGGAGAGTGTGGGGGTGTTGGACCTAGTGGTTAGGTGCCTGTGTCCTACATGGGAGTGCATGAGTTCAGTTCCCTGCGTGGCTCCTGACTCCAGCTTCCTGCTGATGCTGGTGCGAGGCAGCAGTGATGGCTCGAGTGACTGGGTCCCTGCCACCCACATGGGAGACCTGGATGGAGTTCCTGGCTCCCAGGTCCAGCCCTGCTCAGTCCTAGCTGTTGTGGGCATTTGGAGAGTGAACCAGTGGATGGAAACTTTGTCTCTCTGCCTCTCAAACAGAAATTTTATAGGAAATTATAAAATTTTTTAAAATATAATTTTTTAAATTTAAAATTATAAATTATGTATTATAAATTATAAAATTATTTAAATTATAAAAATTATTTAAAATATATAAATTATTAAAATCTAAGAAGATAGATTTTATTTGCAATTTATAACTCACGTATTGCAAAGCAGACTTGGGGTAGCTCATATGAACACAGGAGGAGGAAGAGTACCACAGCACAAGGGCGGGCCAGTTCTGGCTTTCTGACATAATCCCTTCGTCTCCAACATTCCTCGGTCCTCAGGCCACCACCTAGCACTCAGCACCAGCCACGTGATAAACAATGCGCCTTCCTCTCCCACCTCTCTTAGTGAGGCTGTGGGTTTCCCGCGGGTTACTGCCGTCTCCAAGATCAGACAGACTCGAGGAAATTTGCCCACGCATTTCTCCTAGCCTTTGCACCTCCTAAACAGCCGGGGCTCCCGGAGAACCAGACAGAATAGGTGCACCCTGGCTTCTGCCCCCAGGAGGACGTCTTTTTCACATGCGTCCGGAAGAGGGCGCAGGCGAGCCCCGCACGGCTGCAGCGGCCGTAGGCTTGGCGCAGGCGGAGCCACGGCTAGGACTGAGCTAGGAATGAGCTAGGAATGAGCTAGGGCGCTCGCGTCCCAGGTAGAGAGACTTTCCCAGGGGCAGCAGGGGCCCCCAAATTATGAGACTACAATGGCGAAGCATTTCCTGCATGCAAACACACACACACACACACACACACACACACACACCTGGAAAAAGCCTACACCCGCACTGCCCACAAGGCACTGGCTGGTATGGACTTCCCTCCAGGTCGTAGGATTACAGGATTTTATTGATACTATTTTGTTTGTTCTTGGGCGCCTCTCACACACGTAGGCTAATGTCTACCTTCCTACCTAACATTTCCCCTTTGGAAGAAATACCATCAGGCCCACTTCTGGCCGTTATGGCTATTCGGGGAGTGAACCAGCGGATGGAAAATCTGTCTCTCCCTCTCTCTGTCTGTAACGCTGCCTTTAAAATAAATAAATAAATCTTTTTTTAAAAAAAAAATTGGGCAGGAAACAGGTCAATCTTTGTTGACACAATTATACTTTACCAAAGTGTTGCAAACCCCAGAAGTCTCAGGAAAATCTTCAAGCCTAGAAGTGGAAACATTTAAGTATAGAACCAACAATGTTTTAAGTAAAAGACACAGACCCACGGGGTGTCATTGAAAACAGTTTCAAGGGACTCAGAACTGTGCTGAAGAAAGACTTGAAATAACAGAGGTCACACTTCTGACAACTCAGCAGCTTACCACACTCTGCAGGCAGAGCAGGGTTTCACACACCTTCCCATACGTGGGCCCCTGCCGTCCACACAGGAGACCCAGGTGGAGTAGGCCTGGCCCAGTCCCCAGCTGTTGTGGCCACTGGGGGAGTGAGCCAGCTGATGGAAGATCTTTTTCTCTTTCACTCCCTCTCTCTGTGTTATTCCGTCTTTAAAAATAGAAGTGCTTTATAAGATGGTGGGAAAGGAAGCAGTGGAGCGAGGCCGGTGGCTTCCTTCAGTGGGGAGTAAGAAGTAACGATCCGGGAGCCAGCTGAGGCTGGGTCTTGGGCCCTGGCCGCTGAACAGATACAGCAGGCCTGAACCTTCCTGACATTTGAGATGAATGAGAGGGGCTAGTGGCCAGACGCCGGGCTGGTCAGTTCGCAGGGTCAGCCACCGGAGTCTAGGGAGTCCGTCTAAAGAAAGGTGAGCGTGCCTTGGTCTCTTGTAGGGTCCTCCTGCTGGGACTGGCTGCGGGGAGCAGGCAGGTGCATGGTGTCAGTGCGACTGTGGACACTGTCCTCACGCCAGCATCTTCCCTGTCTACCCCTGGTATATTCGGTCATGGAGCCTTCCGGCAGTGAGCAGCCGAAAAGCAGACAAGGCAGGAGGAAGGGTAGAAAGAGGCTGGGCGTGGAGCATGCCTCAGGCCCGCAGGTGCTGCTGCTCAGACTCGCTGCCACTCTTGATCTCCCTCCTGGCCAGCTTGCCAGAAAATATGTTACCAGACGTGGCCGAACAGAGGTTCAGGTCATCCAGGAGAGTTTCAGACGCAAGGCAGAGATTGGCAGGAAGGAAGCTAGCAGAGTGTACCAAGGAGAGGACACCCGGCTTGCACCCAGGTGTTTGTGTGGGTATGGGGCCACCATTTCTCCTCCCATCTCCCTCCTCTGGGACAGTGCTGGGATGGCTCATCGGGCATGGAATTGGTGAAATTCCTCCGAGGGCTTTATTGGCACAGTGTTACAGGGCCTAACAGCCTTCCTGGTGCAGGGTAGGGAGAATTCTCCTAAGATACCTCCAGGGAGGAGGTGGGACCCACCTAACCAGGTTATTGGACATGCACAAGACTTTCGATGTTCAGGTGCTGGGCTGCTTCCTTCCCTCATTCAGCTACACTGAATCCCCTTCTTGTGCCTTGTCCTAGGAAGGTGGACAGCAGCCAATACATGTGAGAGGGGCCTAAGAAAAACGAAGCACCTGTGGACAGGCATGTGGCAGCCTCCAGCAGCCTTGGAAGCAGTCCAGGATTTTACACTACCAAGTCCTGCCCACACCCCGACAACGTTATAGGTGCTCCCAGCTCCCCCCACATACCCAGTGCTGCCCACATCCCGACAACGTTATAGGTGCTCCCAGCTCCCCCCACATACCCAGTCCTGCCCATACCCCGACAACGTTATAGGTGGTCCCAGCTCCCCCCACATACCCAGTCCTGCCCACACCCCGACAACGTTATAGGTGCTCCCAGCTTCCCCCACACACCAAGTCCTGCCCACACCCCGACAATGTTATAGGTGGTCCCAGCTCCCCCCACACACACACACACAGCCAAGGAAGACACCCAAGAGGAATCCCCTCTGCCTGAAGCCAGATGAGCTGCCCCGTCTGACAGCACTGGGTAGTGAAGCCTTGAGAGAAATTTCCCCTAACTCATCCTCAGCAAATCCTTTGTCCAGGAGAAGAGGAAGGAGGGGAAGGAAGAATGGAGAGGACGGGAGCCCATTCCGCCGTAAGCCGCGGGGTGAGTACTGACTGCACCCTCGCTCCTTCCTGAGGTTCCCAGCTCTCGGCTCTTTCCTGAGCTGCCGCCTGGCCTGTCCGTGTGTCCTCTCCATCGAACCACACACGCTTGATTGCCCCAGCCTAAAGGACAGGGCAGTTGCATCAGCTTGCATTTGGAGAGGAGCCCACCGTTCCTGATGACGCTCTGACCCGTTAAACCTTGCTACCTTGCTTGCCACGACCCTCTCACATCTGAATT
Source organism: Oryctolagus cuniculus (assembly GCF_964237555.1). Lineage (NCBI taxonomy): Eukaryota > Metazoa > Chordata > Mammalia > Lagomorpha > Leporidae > Oryctolagus > Oryctolagus cuniculus. The sequence continues at coordinate 21,354,085 of NC_091449.1, read as the reverse complement.
CTTTCTTGTGTGAAGACAAGAACCTTTACTGCATTCATCTCCGCTAACAGTCGTTCAAAACGCCTGGCGTGGCAAGTGCAAAGGGAGTCGTTTTTAAGGAACAGAAGTGTCCGTGGCTGTGAAGTTTTATTGTTACCAGGCTAGGTAACGAATTTGGTGCTGAGCAGAGAGGATTCTCCTGGGGAGATTTCCCTGGGTGGGGGGAGGTGGGACCACCTGTGAAGTTGTTGGGGTACCACAGGACTGTGTACTGTAAAATCCGGGGCGGATTCCAAGGTGGGCTTCCAGGGCTCTCCCCTCTTCGGAAGCCTTGTTTGCTTTAGGCCCCGCCCACACTCGCAGGCTAATTTCTAACTTCCTGCCTAACAGAAGGAGGGGTCCACAGAACCCTGGCCTCATTTCTCTCTCTCTCTCCTTTTTTTTTTTTTTTTTTTTTTTTTGACAGGCAGAGTGGACAGTGAGAGAGAGAGACAGAGAGAAAGGTCTTCCTTTTGCCATTGGTTCACCCTCCAATGGCCGCCACGGCTGGCGTGCTGCAGCCAGCGCCCCGCGCTGATCTGATGGCAGGAGCCAGGTGCTTCTCCTGGTCTCCCATGGGGTGCAGGGCCCAAGCACCTGGGCCATCCTCCACTGCACTCCCGGGCCACAGCAGAGAGCTGGCCTGGAAGAGGGGCAACCGGGACAGAATCCGGAGCCCCGACTGGGACTAGAACCCGCTGTGCCGGCGCCGCAAGGCGGAGGATTAGCCTAGGGAGCCGCGGCGCCGGCCCCCATTTCTCTTTTCTGCCTTTGCTCACTGCCCCAGGGGTGCTCACTCCCATCAACAACTCCCCTCAGACAGCCAACACGCAAATGCTCGAAACTGATCCTGAATCCCTCCAGCTAGGAGGAAAGATGCCGAAGCCAACCCCACAATGGCTCAGGCCTGCTTCCCCATGAATGTATTACCAGTCACAGAGGGGAGGGCACTTGCCAAAGCGAATCTCGTGGGTTCTTTTCCTCAGCTCAGTATAGAAATAAAAAGCCGGGAAACAATTTGCAAAGAGGCAGAAATTTTATTTGATTGGCAGGCGACAGAGAAAGCGTCCGTCAAGAGGAGCGCAGGCGGAGTGCCCGAGCAGGACACTGGCTTTGAGGAAGTACCCAGGGTTTCTAAGGCATGGCTGTCTGTTCACTGGGTCACTCTATTGGGGGTGCCCACTGGGCGGGGTTTTCACATACGTATGTTGATTGGCGTGGGGCTCATGGAGATGGCAGGGTTCTCCTGAGACGGCCCGACTCTCCCCAGGGGCTCAGCCCCCTCCCCTGCCAGCTCTGGGTGAAAGCTGGCACCCACCCCGAGGGTGTGATTTAAAGCCGCAAGGTCACACGTGCAGCACAAAAAGCTCTTAGTGGGGAGACGCTGGCCGGGCTGGAGACAGCTGTCCCGCCACAGCTGACCGCCTGCTTGCGAGGGACATTCTGCCTACGTCTGAGGGGCCCTCAGACTCCCAGCCCCACTGGCAGCCTCAGAATTCACCCCAACTGGATTCAGGTGAATGCGTCTGTCTGCGCTGCAAAGCCAGGGGACCTCTGCCAACTTCTCTCCGCCTTGTCGTTCAAAAAGCAAGCTGCCAGCAGCTGAGATTGCCCACCCCCAAGCTCCATCCCCACTAAAAGAAAAAACGGACCCAGGCCCAAGAGACAGGCAGAGAAAAGGACCGCATGCGGCTGCCTGGGCCTAGCGTCACACCATAGCTGCAGTTGCCGCAGCTCGTTGGAACTGTCCTGTCCCTGGGGACTTCAGAAATTCCAGAATGCTCCGTGGGGTGGGCGTTTAGCATTTAAAATAGTCCTGACCTGGGGTCGGCTCTGTGGCGTAGTGGGTAAAACTGCCACCAGCGGTGGCGGCATCCCTTATGGACGCCAGTTCAATCCCTGGCTGCTCCACTTCCGATCCAGCTCTCTGCTGTGGCTTGGGAAGGCAGTGGAGGATGGCCCAAGTGCTTGGGCCCCTGCACCCGCGTGGGAGACCAGGAAGAAGCTCCTGGCTCCTGGCTTTGGAGCGGCGTACAGCCTGGGACGGATGCCATAGCTCCTGACTCCAGCTGCCCGCTCTCGGGTCTCTGCCACCCACGTGGGAGACCTGGTGCGAGATCCTGGCTTCAGCCCTGGCCCAGCCCCAGCCGTCGTGGGCACCTGAGGAGTGTCTGCGTCACCCGCCCCAGCCAGCCGTGCACAGCCCAGGTCTTGGGGGCTCGGCCACGCCCCGGCCCTGCGGGGGGCCACGCAGACAGCCGCCTGCAGGTCCCAGCGGCCGGGCTCAGCACACAGCACGCCGCCCCTGCGAGGGGACCAGCAACCCTGGCCTGGCTAGGCCTGGCGACGCTCAACGCTGGAAGAGAGATCCCGCTCGGAAGCCCTGGCTCCTCGCCGGCCCGGTTCACACGCGGGGAACAGCGTGGCGCCATCCGCAGCTCCCGCACACCCGACGACAAGCTGGATACAGACGCCAGACAGCGCCCTCCCCGGCTGAAACAGCCTCTGAAAATCACTCGTCCGTAGCGAAGAAACTGCAGACGCGCTCAGAGCAATAAACCCAGGCCAGGTGAGAAAAAAAGTGCAGAGCATTCCGTTCGGTAGAGGCACCGCTGGGATTCGAACCCAGGATCTCCTGTTTACTAGACAGGCGCTTTAACCAACTAAGCCACGGCGCCAGTTGCACCGCGACAATCTATTCCTCATTACTATTTATCCCAGATGCCCTGCGCATGTGCAGGGAGCGCGTCTGCCACTTGCGCGTGCGCGGTGCAAGTTCCCGCGCCCCCGGGAGACCCGAGCGAAAAGTGCTCCCGGAAACCGGAAACTCGGGCTTGGTGGGCGGGGCCTGGGCGGGCCGGGTTTCCGCGGCGCTGTGGTACCCACTTGGCGAAGAGTCGGGGGTGTGTCGGCGGGTTGCTCGCGCCGAGTCGGGCCTTCTCCCTTGCCTGAAGTGGGGCGGACGCGGCCGAGTCCCCACGCGCGTTCCGGCCCGTCGCTCCGCCAGCGCGGCCGGGCTGCAGACTCCTTTGCCGTCTCGTCGGGCTGTGCCCCAGGGGAGCCAGGCGCCTTCCGCGCCGCCGGCCCGTGACGCCAAGTTGGGCCGCTTCTCCCCGAGCCGGGGGAAGGCCGAGGGGGCCGGGGACCCGGAGCAGACCCCAAGGGACCAAGGGCTTCGGTGGCCTTGGAGCCCCTGCACCGTCGAGGGGCTGCCTGAGCGGGACGAGGCGTTCCCCTCCCAGGCTCCTCCCCGCGGCTGCACCAGCTGCTGGGTCCTGACCAAGCCCAGCTCCGCTAGCTGGCTCGCGGGCGACCCTGCACGTGGGCGGGTGTGCAGCAGGAGCCTCCGGGGCCCGTGGGTGGGGATGCAGCTCGTAGTGGGTCGTCTTGAGGGGGCCCTAGTGTTCGTCCACCCGCCGTGTGAGCACGTGGACAAAGGCTGAGCGGCCCCCCCACACATTGTGTCCCAGCGTGGTTCCTGCCCAAGTGATGGGTTCGGGTTCAGGTTCGGGTTCGGGTTCTCTGGTTGTGGTGGCTCCATGCACCGCGATCAGAGACTGACACTGGCAGTCAGTCCTGCAGCCAGGGGTTTTTAAATGGAGCGAGGAGCGTGTTAAGATACTTGATAAAAATCACGTGAGGCATAGCAAACTGAAAAGGGAGCCCCCCACCCTTTCTAAATTGTGTGTTGCGTGATGGGCTGTGGACGCAGAGGGTATCTGCGTGGGCCTCCTGGAAGCCAGAACCAGGCTTTCAGACCTCCCTCTGCTCTGCAGGTGGCCAGCTGGGGGCTGCAGCCCCGGTTCTGTTGCCATAACAATACTTGAGGCTGAGGACTTTGGAAGAAGAGAGGTTTACTGAGCTCAGGGTTCTAGCAAGTCCAAGATCAGGCCAGACCTGAGGAGGACGTCAGGGTGGCCTCACTTGGTAACTTGGTACCCATCCTCGGTAACTCATCCAGTCCGGGGGGACCCAACCCGCTTTCTCCACAAGGGCGGCGTCTGTTCCAAGGGCCTTAGTTCCCCGCCACCTTCCACTGCTGTTTGAGTGAGGACCCAGCCTCCAGCACATGAGCCAGGGGGAGACAAACCACACCCAAACTCCAGCAGCCAGGGAAGCAGCCACAGTGCCTCGCCGTCCTCATCTGCCGGGGCCCTGACACATCTTCAAGTTCATGTGCCAGGCCCTTCCTGGGGAGGTGCTTTGTTGCTGCTATGCTGGATTCCCAGAAAGAGATGGGTTAGGGTTAGGGTTAGGGTTAGGGTTAGGGTTAGGGTTAGGGTTAGGGTTAGGGCTAGGGCTAGGGCTAGGGCTAGGGCTAGGGCTAGGGCTAGGGCTAGGGCTAGGGCTAGGGCTAGGGTTAGGGTTAGGGTTGGGTTAGGGTTAGGGTTAGGGGGTTAGGGTTGGGGCTAGGGTTAGGGGGTTAGGGTTAGGGCTAGGGTTAGGACTAGGGCTAGGGCTAGGGTTAGGGTTACGGTTAGGGTCAGGGTCAGGGTCAGGGTCAGGGTCAGGGTTAGGGGTAGGGGTAGGGTTGGGTTAGCAAAAATGCTTCTCCACATGCTCGCTTGTTTTCCACAGGAATCTCGATTTATTCTGCATGAAGACTCGGCGTTGCTCCCCTAAGGGTGCTGCGGCGTGAGCCCAGCCCAGTGTCACCGAGGCCCGCTGCGCCTGGGAGGGCCCAGCAGAAAGGTCCCTGCAGAGCCAGCAACCTCGTGCCAGGTGGCCTGTGCTCAGGTCACTTACAGGGCCCGGGGGCCATCAGCTGTTGCTGTCCCCTTCCGACTGTGACAAAGAATCTTCCAGCAAGTCCTGGGCTTCCATCCGGCAGAACACACACTGAGTGAATATTTCGGAAGAGGAGTCGCTCTCGAAGATGGAGAAGGGCTTGTCACATCCTTCACACTGGCATGAGAAGTTTTTAGGAAAGAAAGGAGGTGCTGGTCAGCGGGGATCAAGGCAGAGAGGACGGGCAGCCGCTGCCCTGGCTGGAGCCTCTCACCCCACAAGGGAGGACACTGCAGGCTGCAGAGAGAGGCGCAGGCTTCTCAGGGGTTGTGCAGGTTCCCTGCCATGGGGGTCCTGAGGGCACGGGTGAGCAGCCACTTGGTGGTGGGGAGGACGGGGGTAGGTGTGCAGCCCTGTCCCTTGCGGTGTGCAGAGTCGATTGTGGGATGGAGGAAGTGTCCTGGGTCCCCGACATCCTGGGGATTTGTCACTCACAGAACCGTGGGAAGCAAGTAGGCAAGGTTTCTACGCGAGGCAGGGGCTCTAACCAGGTTGACCCAGGGACCGACCCTCCTCCTGCTGCCTCGAACCTGTCTCTGCCCCCGAATGCACAGAGAACAGTGGACGAGGATGGCAGAGCTCGCCCACTCCTCTGCTTCCCACTTGGCAAGCAAGCAATAGTGTGGGGCAGGGATCCTGGGGCCACAGGTGCAGGCCTGGCCGGGGCTCCCAGCCCAGCGTGGTCCTGTTGTGACGAGCCTGCGGGGTACTCCAAGCCACTGCAGGAGAAGTGGGGGCACATTATGCCTAGGGCAAGCTCTCTACGAAACCTGCCCTCTGCTTTCTCATGACCGGGTTCTGCCACAGCTTCAGATAGGTCTTTTTCTTTTCTCTCTTCTCCGCCCCCGCCATTCCACAGCCTCTTTCCCATGGTCCAGCCCCGGAACAGGGGTCACAGAGGAGGCAGCTCCTTGGCTGTCAGTGTCACTGCTCTGTAGCAATGATGGCCTTGAGGACCAGGTGGCCACAAAGACAAGATCCACGTGGGTCCCAGCCCTCCCCTCCCTGCCTTGCAGCACTGCTCCCAAATTAGGCATTGCCAGAAGCAGCGGCTCCCAGCTGGGTTCCGAGGGAGGGAGGGAGGATTCCAGGGGCCCCAGGACACTATACCCCTCAGCCTCTCGAGGCAGCAGACACGTGCGTCCACTCACTGCCCAGGGATGGCCTCTGGGCCGGGCCTGGGGAAGCAGGTATGCCCACTGTCCCACTGGGACTAGAGAATCCGAATTGCCGGAACCTCTTTCGTGAGAAACAGGACACAGGCCGTCCAGCTGTGCGCTGGTCAGCACTCCCGGAGCCTCGTCTCCCCTTGTTCACTCCACTCAGACACAGCAGGCTCACTCCTGCCTCGCCCCAGGCCCCTGCAGGCAAGTGCTCTTCCTGAACGTCCACACAGCCGACCAGTCTGCACAGCTGGCACCTTCTCTGACCTCCCCGGAAGCTGCTGCGACCCCCAGCACTCTCACTGCCCTCTCCTGGGTGCTTGCTCTCCAAATTACTTTCACCCTGTGACTTCCTACGCATTTTTCCTGTTTCTCGCCCCCTTTTAGAATTCAAGGTCCTGCACAGCGCGAGTTCCACTCTGCGCAGGGCTGTGCCCCCAACTGTGCAATAGGTGTTCGTTCAAAGAATAAATGTGTGTTTGGGGAGGGGGAGAATGGAGGCCTTCTTGGGCTTCATTTTACCCAATACCAACCTGTTGCACTTTTAAGCCCCTGGCCTTTTTTTGCTTGATTACCAAAGGGATCTCATCAATTTCTTCAATATTCCATATCCTCATGGTTCTATCCTAAAACAAACAACAAACCAACGGTCACAGAACAGGCTGGGGTACGTCATACAGTGGAATGCTACTGAACACTAGAAGAAATGAGCTGTCAGGCCACGAAAGGCTTGGAAGAGTCTTGCATGCTTATGGGTAAGCAAAAGAAGTCCTTCTGGGGCCAGCGTTATGGCTCAGCAGGTCAAAGCCACTGCCTGCAACACCCACATCCCACATGGGCAGCAAGCAGTTGGAGGCCCGGCTGCTCCATTTCTGATCCCACTCCCTGCTAATGGTCTGGAAAAGCAGCAGACCAGCTTGGCTCCCATGTGGGAGACCTGAGGAAGCTCTTGGCTCCTGGCTTTGGTCTGGCCTAGCTTGCTTGTTACAGCCATCTGGGGAGTGAACCAGCAGATGGAAGATATCTCTCTGTCTCTCTGTAACTCTTTCAAATAAATAAGTAAATCTTAAAAAAAAAAAAAAAGCCCATCTGAAAAGGGCACAAACACCCTAGGATGTTCTGGGAAAGGCAGAACTAGAGACAGGGGAAGCCCTGACCAGGGTTCTGGGGGAGCAGGGCTGGCTAGGTGAAGTGCAGCGAGGACTGTGACACTGTGACTCTGTCATGGCAGATAGGTGGCATGCGTTTCACAAAATCCATGCAACTGTGCAACGCCAAGGGTGAGGCCGTGTAAACTGTGCACTTTGGGTAATAAAAATAACGGATCCAGAAAGGAATGCAGTCCTGTTGACAACCTGACTCTAGCCTGAGGAGGCCTTGCAGACTTCTAGCCTGCAGAACTGGTGCTTAATGTTTAAACAGCGCCGTCTGTGGTAGCTAATTACAGCAGCGGCGAAAGAGGAGCACACTGAGGAATGCCACCTTTCCTAATTCAGCAGTTGCCGCAAATTCCCTCTGGTGGAAACTTTAGTAACAGGTGTGTTGGCCCCTTGTCCTGTAGCACTGTCCGATTTTACCAGCTATCATACTTTTCTCCAGTGCATGAAGGGATTTGTCAACTCACGGCAACAATATGTCCTCTCTAGCTCTTAGACACTTTGATGCAAATGCTGGAGTTTCAAGTCATTTTCTGGGTTTCTATGAAGATGTTATTGAAACTGCAGAAAACAGGAGCCCACGCTGTGGCGTAGCGGGTAAAGTCACCGCCTGCAGTCCCGGCATCCCATATGGGTACCAGTTCGGGTACCAGTTGCTCCACTTCTGATCCAGCTTTCTGCTGTGGCCTGGAAAAGAAGTGGAAGATGACCCAAGACTTTGGGTTCCTACACCCACGTGGGAGACCCAGAAGAAGCTCCTGGCTTCAAATGGGCGCAGCTCCGGCCATTGTGGCCATCTGGGGAGTGAACCATCGGATGGAAGACTCACTCTCTCTCTCTCTCTCTCTCTCTTTCTCTCTCTGCCTCTCCTTCTCTCTGTGTAACTCTGACTTTCAAAAAAATAAATCTTAAAACTGCAGAAAACATGAAGGCATGTTGACATTTATCTAACCACAACTTAGACCTCGCTCCTCAGTCAATGTAAATGTCAACCATTTAGGCCAGTGCCGCGGCTCAATAGGCTAATCGTCCACCTGCAGCACCAGCACACCGGGTTCTAGTCCTGGTCAGGGCGCCGGATTCTGTCCTGATTGCTCCCGCATGGGAGACCAGGAGAAGCACCTGGCTCCGGGCTTCGGATCAGCGCAATGCGCCGGCCACAGCACGTCAGCCGCAGCGGCCATTGTGGGGTGAACCAACGGAAAATGAAGACCTTTCTCTCTGTCTCTCTCTGTCACTGTCCACTCTGCCTGTCCAAAAAAAAAAAAATGTCAAACATTTAAATGTCATTTAAGGGAGTGGCATTATGGCGCAATGAGTTACACTGCTGGCATCCTTTATCAGAGCGAGGGTTCTTGCTTTGGCCTGGATCAGCCCCAGCCATTGCAGCCATTCGGGAGTGAACCAGGAGATAGATGATATTCTCATTCTCTCTCTCTCTCTCTCCCCACCACGCCCCTGTCTCTGTAAGTCTGCCTTTCAAATAAATAAATAAATCTTTTTTAAATGGGCATTTTATTTTATAAGATTTTATTTATTTGAGATGTAGAGTTACAGAAAGAAGCAGAGGCCCAGAGAGAAAGAGAGAGAGAGAGAGAGAGAGGTCTTCCTTCTGCTGGTTCACTCCCCAGATGCCCTCAACAGCCAGAACTGAGCTGATCCGAAGTCAGGAGCCAGGAGCTTCTTCTGGGTCTTCCACGCGGATGCAAGTGCCCAAACACTTGGACCATCTTCCACTGCTTTCCCAGGCCCACAAGAGAGAGCTGGATTGGAAGTGGAACAGCTGGGACTCAAACCGGCATCCATATGGGATGCTGGCGCTACAGGCTGGGGCTTTAACCTGCTGCGCCACAGCACCAGCTCCCGTCATTTTCTCTCTCTCTCTTTTTTTTTTTTTTTTTTTTGGACAGGCAGAGTGAACAGTGAGAGAGTGAGAGAGAGAGACAGAGAGAAAGGTCTTCCTTTTGTCGTTGGTTCACCCTCTGACGGCCGGCGCACCGCACTAATCCGAAGCCAGGAGCCAGGTGCTTCCTCCTGGTTTCCCATGGGGGTGCAGGGCCCAAGCACTTGGGCCATCCTCCACTGCACTCCCGGGCCACAGCAGAGAGCTGGCCTGGAAGAGGGGCAACCGGGACAGAATCCAGCGCCCCGACCGGGACTAGAACCCGGGGTGCCGGCGCCGCAGGCAGAGGATTAGCCTATTGAGCCACGGCACTGGCCCCGTCATTGTTTTTTAATGTGTTGTAGTAAAATGTACATCGCAATACCGATTTAGCCGTTGGTAAGTGTACAATTCAGGAATATTAAATGCATTCACAATCTGGTGTCACTATCACCTCCCTGTGTAGCCGAAACTTTCTCATCATCGCAACAAAAACTGTGACGATCAGTGACTGCCCCCTCCCATCCCCCCACCCCTGGCAGCCAGTACCCTCCCTCCTGCCTCCGCGAATCTGACTGCCTCATGCAGTGTGTGTGCTGCTTTAACCTGTGTCATACTTCCCTTTCTTTATGAAAGCTGAATAAGGGGCTGGGGCCGGGGCACAGCGGGTTAAAGCCCCAGCCTGCAGTGCAGGTATCCCATATGGGCGCCTGTCTGAGTCCCAGCTGCTCTACTTCTGATCCAGCTCCACGCTAATGTGCCTAGGAAAGCAGCAGAGAATGGCCCAGGTGCTTGGACCCCTGCACCCACGTGGGAGACCTGGAAGAAGCTCCTGGCTCCTGATTTCAGCCTGGCCTAGTTCCAGTCATTGTGGCTACTTGGGGAATGAACCTCTGTCTGTTTCTCCTTCTCTCTGTAACTCTTTCAAATAAAGAAATATAAATCTGAATAACATTTGATTTTTGGGTGGGCCTCCAGTCTAGAGTGTGATGTGCTCAAGAAAAGTTTAGGGGCAAGGAGGGACCCCACTCCTCTGGTGCTCACATCTAAGTTACAGCCCTCAGAAGCTAGATGTCTCATGCAGGCCAGTGTTGGGTGCCACTGGGCTGGGTGCAGTGATGCAGGGAGGGGTCCTCCCCCGGGATCCCAGGTGGTCTCTACCGCTTGTCTGTCAGCTGATGCTTTCCCAACAAGACCCCTGTTGGCTCCACCACTCAGTAATCAGGTCAGATGTCCATGGTGCAGACCCAGGGGTCCCTGGGAACTTCCCACATCTACAGATGCAAGGGTGTGCTCTGCACAATCCCAGTGGCTCTCAGGGTGGGGAGGGCGGCCAGGTGTGGATGCCAGACTGAGCCTGCCCAGGAGCTCTGCCCTGATAACAGCAGTTCTGCTACCACCAACTCTGACAAACGCAACCGACATGTTCAGTCACTCAACGCTTGGCCACTTTTACCTTTGAAGCAGACAGAATCCATTTCTTGTTGCTGCTTATGGCAACATCCATTACCCAGTCCTTGTGACCCTAAAGAAAAATAAACGTCTCACAAAGAACCTGAGAAGAGGCCCGGATAGGATCAATGGAAGCCCACAGTCAGGAGCCATGGTTGTTGCTGTTTAAGTGCAGCTTGCAAAGCGTCCCTGGCTTCAGCAACATGTAAAGAGGAATGCAGAGTGTAAGGACAGCGAGAAATGCATGTATCATTGCAGTGTATATACCTATTTTTTAAAGTAATACTGTGGGAATGGGCATGTAGCCTCGTGGCTAAGATGCCTGCATCCCATAGCAGAGTGCCTGGCTTTGGATCCTGGCTCTGGCTCCAGACTCCAGCTTCCTGCTAATGCTGACCCCGCGAGGCAGCAGTGATGACTCAAGTCATTGGGTTCCTGTCACCCACGTGGGAGACCTGGATTGAGTTAGCATATCCTGGCGCCAGCCCTGGCTCAGCCCTGGCTCAGGTCCCGCTGTTGTGGGCATTTGGGGAGAGAAGCCGCAGATGGACGGACACACTCTCTCTGTCTCTCAAAAATGTTACCTAGTACTGTGGTAGGTAGCAGGATGGGGGAAAAAAAGAGGGAGGGATTACATTCCCATCTGGCCTGAGGTCTCTGTGTGCATTCTTTGTTCTAGGAAACCCACTGGGAGGTCCCGTCAGACGCTCCCCTGTGGCTTCGGCCCGTGGAGGCTTGTTTTCTGCAGGTGAGAAGGAGGTCAGAGAAGGTGGGTGCATGGCTGGGGTTCTGACATGACGCCAGGGCTCTGCATCAGCCTCTTTGTCGAGCTTTGGCCTCTCCCGTAAGGGAAGAGGTGGGAGGAAAGGGCATATGATCCTGAGGGTGGAAGAATGGAGAGGAGAGGAGGAGAGGGAAGAGGACAACCCGGCAGGGGACGAAGGCACTTTTCAGGACAGCGTGGTCCAAGCCTCCCCACGCTCTAGGAGACGGCGCAGACATACGGGCCTGGGGCCTGCGCAGGTGCTGCTGCTCAGGGGCACCAGGCTCCATACGGGTCTCAGGGGCAGAGATCAGGAGTCGGAGGTGACTGACATTGCAAGGCCAGGGAGCAGGCGGAGCTCCTGACAGAGGGGCTCCTGGGACGGGGACCCTGACTGAGCCCACTTTGGCTTCCTGCTGTGTTACAGGCCATGTCCCCTTATCACAGTCTCCTAACTTGCAGTCAGAAGCGTTCAGTCAACACCCACTTTGGAGCCCCGACCTCTGCATGCCTTTCTGTGCCCCAGCCAACATCCTCCCACCTCGGGGTTTTGCATTTGCAGTTCCAGCTGCCTGGAATGCCCTCCCCAAGATCCTCACTGACCCATCCAGTCCCTCCTTGCCATCCGGTTCTCAACTCAAGTGTCTCCTCCAGGAAGCCCGCCCTGCCCACCCACTGTGGACTGGTCCCTGAAGTCTTCCTAGCTCATCGTCGTGTGCCTTCTCTTCTCTGCTGGCTTCTTGTCTGTTCTTCCCCACAGGCACGTCTGCTCCCGTGGGAGGCACCAGGTCTGTCACCCCCCGGCATCCAGCCCCTCAGCGTGGAATGACGCAGGACCAAAGCTCTGATCCCTCTATCTCATGCTGCCACTTGTACCTTCAGGGCCAGCTTCCGGTAGCCTTCTGTTATATCCCAAATAGCCACAGTCTTGTCAAACCCTCCAGAAATGAGAAAAGAGCCTGCAACAGAAAATGAAGGAGTGAGACCAGGGACTCACCTTCCCAGCTGAGTGCTTCTTCCTCTGGTGAGGCCGAAGGGGGCTGAGGATGCGTGGAAGGCACCCCGTGGCTTTTTGTGACCACACCGAGACCCCTCCTGGTGTGGCTCAATGGCCCCCTGCCAGGTACAGCCAACTCTCAAAATTCATGGCAGTTCTATAAAATGTCTTATGTATTTGAGTTATATACAGAGAAGGAGACATAATGGGAGTCTCCCTGGGACTTTTGCTGGCACCACCAGACAGAAGGTCTCTCTTTCTCTTTCTCTCTTTCTCTGGGATTAGCAATGGCCAGAACAAGCGTGGCCTGGCCCAGCAGCAGCCATCTTGGCCTCCCAGAAGGCAGGAAGCTGAGTGGGAGAGATGGGTTCCTGATGGTTGTGTCTGAGTCTCTGGATCCAGCCATGCCTGAAGTGGCAGCTGCTTCTGGCTTTCTCCATCACAGGGGCTAATGTGTTTCTTAATGTGTTGCTTAAGTCATCTTGTGTCTCTGCCACGTGTGAAATTGTGCCTGTGAATTTCCCTCTGGGCTGCTTTGCTTTGCTGGGGAAAATATCCGCCCTCGTGATTGGCATCACGGGAAATGGCCTGTGTGTGTGCGCTGTCCTAAGTCATTACGGACAGGAGCTGGGGACCCCTGCCTTGCGCTCCCACGGGAGCAGAGTCCCGCGGAGGGAAACCACTCACTGTCTCTGGCGAAGAAGCAGGAGCTCACAGAACCCTCGTGGCCCTTCATCAGAGTCACACACGCTCCACTGTTCCGAAACTCCCCCGTGTGGACATTCCATATTTTCAAGCTTTTATCCCAGGAGCATGTGCACAGGAAATGACCGCTGAAGGTAAAACAGCAGTTGGAGATTGCGTTGGCGTGTGCCCTGAAATAGGGGTGGATGGGATGTCTGCGTTACTGCCTCACCCCGAGGACCCGGGGACCTGCTTCAGCGGCTGCTGGTGTCGGGAGGGGACGTCGGCCCTGGGACAGCTGCCTGCCATAGTCCAAGCATGAACTGGTCAGACTGTCACACTCTCCCAGGATGTCTCAGCCTTGCGAATGACTATTGCCATTGTGTGCAGAGGGATTCTTTGCTAGGAGGGGCTTTCCTCTCTACTGTAGGATGTATAGCATCCCTGGCCTCTACCTTCTAAATGCCAGTAGCCCACACCTCCAGCTGTGACAACCAAAAAAGTCTCCAGATACTGCCCAGTGTCTACTGCGGGGGAAAAACTGGCTCCCCGCTGAGAACCACTGCAATGCTCAGAGATGCTTGTGACCTGCGGAACAGGCAGCGGGGAGAGCTGTTGGAGGCGGTCAATGGTCCGTGGTTGTCAGGGGTGGGGCTGGGAGGCCCCCCATAGGGGTTCCCTCCTGCTTCCTGCTCCCCGCCTCCCTTTCCTCCCCATGATGTTGGGCCTGGTTCCCTCTCCTTCTGTCCATCCTCACTCCTCTGACCAACTCCTCCAACTTGTCCAAAACTCTCTCTCCCCTTCCTCCCGCTCCTCTCCTCATCTGTCTTCAGTGGGATCAAAGCATATTGTGGTGCCATCTATTTAATTAAGTTTTGGGTTATTCATTCTGAATTTTTCACTGTCTTCATTTTAAAAATATTTCAAATGTAGCATGAATGAAAGAGGGAGAGACATAGACACACACACACACACACACACACACAGAATGAATCTTCCATCTACTGGTTCACTGCTCAAATGCTGCAATGGCCAGGGCCAGGCCAAGCTGAAGCCAGGAGCTTCATCCTGCTCTCCCACATGGGTGGCAGGGACCCAAGTACTTGGTCCATCGTCCAATGTCCTCCCAGGTATATTAACAGGAAGCTGGACTGGAAAAGGAGCAGCCGGGACTAGAACCACCACTCACATGGGATGCTGGCATTGCCAGCAGCGGCTTAACCCATTGTGCCACAATCCTAGCCCTGCCTTCATTTCTTGAAAAGAAAAAAAAAATCAGTCAGCATTTTGCCACTTTTTGTTTTGTTTGTGATCCTCAAAGTATTCTTCCCGTGGCTCTCATCTCCTCTTGTAAATAGAGCTTTTAAGTGAACCCTAAAAACCATAACCATGCATCTCTGAATAGCCTGGGTCATAAAAGGTTGAGCAAAATGTTTTTCTAGAGTTTTGAGAGTTCTGGATCCTCTTTCAGTTCTTTGAAATGCACAAATTGAGAAAATTCAAAAGAACAGAAATGTCACCTCCTCTTGGGTGTCCAAGAAAATTCTACCCAAATCCAGGGCCTGATGGGCTAAGGCCTTCCTGGCATGCACTGAAACTGACAAAGCCTCCCCAGAACATAGACACTGCCACTGGGGGTTAACCCAGGGCCATCTTGATTCTGCAGGATGGACTCCTGAATCACATACATTCTGCTTCTCCTAAAAGACCAGTTTATTTGTATGAAAGTATGGGGAGGGGCTGGCATTGTGGCACAGAGGGTAAAGCCACTGCCTGCAACACCAGCATCCAGTATGAGCACAGGTTTGAGTGTGGATGGTTCCACTTTCAATCCAGTTCCCTGCTAATCCTGGAAAAGCAGCAGCAGATGGCCCCTACCCCCACATGGGAGACCCAGATGGAGTTCCTGGCTCCTGGTTTCAGCCTGTTCCAGCCCTGGCCATTGTAGACATTTGGGGAGTGAACCAGCAGATAGAAGCCTTTCTCTCCCTCCCTCCCTCCCTCCCTCCTTCTTATATAACTCCACCTTTCAAATAAATAATAAATATTTTTTAGAAAATATGGGACAAATATTATGGTGCACTTGCAGTTCTGGACCACATGGTGTCCACACACCTCTTCTTATTCCTCTGCTGAGTACAGCTAATGACCTTGGACACTATTTGTAAAGCAGACACTAGAAGATGATGAAGGGCCGGTGCTGTGGCATAGTGGGTAAAGCCACTGCCTGCAGTGCCTGCATCCCATATGGGTGCTGGTTCTAGTCCTGACTGCTCTGCTTCCGATCCAGCTCTCTGCTATGGCCTGGAAAAGCAGTAGAAGATGGTCCAAATCCTTGGGCCCCTGCACCCATGTGGGAGACCCAGAAGCAGCTCCTGGCTTCAGTCTGACCCAGCCCTGGACGTTGAGGCCATCTGGGGAGTGAACCAGCCAATGGAAGATCTCTGTCTCTCTGTCTCTCTATTACTCCTTCAAATAAATTAAAAAAAAAAAAAGAAAAGAAACAACAGCCGAGATTTTAACAAATTGAGAAAGGAGTCAAGAATCTGAGTTATCCCCACACAGGATAAACGCACAGAAATCTAAACCCAGGCCCAGCATAGCTGAGCTCCTGAAAACCAAAGACAAAAGTTCTTACCAGCAGCAGGAAAGAGATGACACCTTACCCACAGGTGGGAGCAACATGACTGACAGTGGGTTTCTTATCGGAAACCATCAAGACCACAGGAAAGTGACTTGATGGGAGGTTTTGGTTTTTTTTTTTTTCCTTTCATTGTTGTAAAATTTTATTTCTTTTTTTTTAGATTTACTTATTTATTTGCAAGGCAGTTACAGGGAGACAGGGAGACAGGGAGACAGAGAGACAGAGACAGAGACAGAGAAATCTTCCATCCACTACCCAAATGGCCACAATGGCCAGGGCTGGGCCAAGTTGAAGCCAGGAGCCGAGAGCTCCATCTGTGTCTCCCACATGGATGGCAGGGGCCCAAGCATTTGGACCATCTTCCGTTGCTTTCCCTGGCGCATTAGTTTTTAAATAAATGAATCAATCAATCTTTTTTTTTTTAAAGTACTTGTAATTGCTCATTGCAAGTTTCGAAACCAGTTGAGATCATGAATTTAAGCAAGACCAGCTATATGATTTTCAGGGTCCAAGGCAAAATTTAAAATGCCAGGTCACAGTTCCTCAAAAAGCTAAATATAGAATTACCCTATGGCCCACCATTTCTACTCCTTCCAATTTCCTAAAGAATAGGAAGCAGGAACTCAAACAGATACTTGTATGCCCATGTTCGTTGCTGTATTACTTTCAACAGCTAAAATGGAGAAATAACCCAAGTGCTCATCAGTAGCTGAAAATACGAACAAAATGTGATGTAGTGAGACAACAGAGTATTATCCAGTCATCAAAAGGAATGCAGTTCTGGGGCATTTGGTGCAGAGGTGGGGCTGGTGGTGTGGCTCACTGTTAAGGGTTAAGTCTTCTCAAGCAATGCCAGCACCCGTGTGGACACTGGTTCCTATCCTGGCTGATCCTCTTCTTATCCAGCTCCCTGCCAGAGTGCTTGGGAAAGCATGGGAGACCTGGACGGAGCTTCCAGGTTCCCAGCTTCAGCCTGGCCCAGCTTTGGCTGTTGTGAACCTCTGGGAAGTAAATAAGCAGATGGAAGATTCTCTCTCTCGGCCGGCGCCGCGGCTCAATAGGCTAATCCTCCGCCTAGCGGCGCCGGCACACCGGGTTCTAGTCCCGGTCGGGGCGCCGGATTCTGTCCCGGTTGCCCCTCTTCCAGGCCAGCCCTCTGCTGTGGCCCGGGAGTGCAGTGGAGGATGGCCCAGGTGCTTGGGCCCTGCACCCCATGGGAGACCAGGAGAAGCACCTGGCTCCTGGCTCCTGCCATCGGATCAGCGCGGTGCGCCGGCCGCAGCGCGCCGGCCGCGGCGGCCATTGGAGGGTGAACCAACAGCAAAGGAAGACCTTTCTCTCTGTCTCTCTCTCTCACTGTCCACTCTGCCTGTCAAAAAAAAAAAAAAAGATTCTCTCTTTCTCTTTCTCTTTCTCTTTCTCTCCCCTCCCCCTTTCAAGTAAATAGAGATTTTAAAAAAAAAGGAATGAAATGCTTATGCATGCTACAATCTGGATGAAATCCGAGGACACTATTTTAAATGGGATAAGCCTGAGACAAGAGGAAAAACAATGAATGATTCCACTTAGATGAAATATCTAGATTAGGCAAATTCATACAGACAGGAAGTAGAACAAAGGAAACCAGAGGCTGGGGGCAGAGGGGTGAGGGGCTGTTGCTTAATGGGGACAGAGTTTCTGCTCAGGGTGATGAAATGACTTTAGAAACAGAGTGGTGATGGTTGCACAGCACTGGGAGGTGGTGAATCCCAGGGAATCCCACGGTGGTTCAAATGGCAAGTTTTATATAGTATGTATTTTATCACCATTAAAAATAAAAACGATACAATATCCTCCACGTCACTGAATTCCTTTTCAATGGGGAGACTTGTATGGTATGTGAATTACATCTCAGTAAAACGTTTACACAAGGAAGGGAAGGAGGGAGGTGGAGTGGACCTGTGAGAGGCTGCAGCAGATTCAGCCACCACTAGGGACACCCACATCCCACACGGGAGTGCCAGCTCCTCTGCTTTCCCACCCAGCGTCCCACTGATGCACCTGGGAAGCATGGTAGTCCACATACCTGGGCCCCTGCCACCCACGCAGGATCCCCAGATGGAGATTCTGGCTTCTGGCTTCAACCTGGCTCCGCCCTGGCTACTGTGGCCATGCGGGGAGTGAACCAGCAGATGGAAGATCTGGCTCCCCCTCCCTCTCTGATTTTTCACTATATTCATGCATCCTTTGGTGCCTATTAAATTTTGTACTATGTTGCCATCTTAAATTTTCAAACAGTAAATTATGCATTTTGAAATTAAACCATGTAAGGAGTTTGTTCAGAAATTATCCAGAATCCCAAGATGCCAACAGCAGAGCACAGACCCCAGCGTGGGGCCCTTCTTAGCCTGGGCGCCTGCCTGACCTCAGAGGTCGAGTGTCTTGAAGCCAGCTTGTCCTGTGCTTCTGAGACTCTTTGTGTCTTTGCTTGCTGAAGGCTACATTTCCTGAAAAATCACCCATTCAAGGTAAACCAAAGTGACCAGTAGACTTCTCCCAGAATCCCCTGTGCTGCCACCATCCCACTGGGGCACCAGAAGGCTCTAGGACACTTCCCACAGCTGCAACTGTGGGCCTCTGCCGCCCTCACTCACCTCGTGCCATGCCCACCTGCTCTAAGGAGCAGGCCCCTGGACGCAGGCCTTCCCTGGGCATCCCTCTCAAGGGCAGAGTGCATGCTGGGGGCCCAGTGTGGGGTCAGCCCCAAGCTAAGGTCCTTCTTCCTGGGGCACATTCTTCAGACCTCACCTCTGCTGGGTGTACGCGGTCACACAAGATGGGAAACTACATCTTCATGCCTAGCCATGGGGAGGCCGGGCCAGGCAGGGCTAAGGGACCAGAGCATGGCAGGGTGACAGATGGATACACAGTCTGGGGCTCATCCCATCTGGCGAGCCTGGGATTATCAGAGCCTGGGGTTATCAGATTATAGGAGGCTAAAAATTCCCTTTTTCACAAGGGTTCTGCACATGTTTCCTAGTGCTGGCTCATACTGAAATACAGGCATGGGAGGCCCAGGCTGGAGACGCCGCAGCGTGCTGGAAGGCAGGCAGGCGTATGATACCCGCCCCCGCCCCCCACCCTGGCCCCCAACTGCCAGCCTCCCCCCTGGCGGGGTCTACCTCACTTTGGGATGGTGAGCAGCGTGGCCTGGGAGGTGACGTCCCAGATCTTGATGGTCCTGTCCAGCGAGACAGATGCCACCTTCTGGCTGTCGGGGTCAAAGCAGCACGCCGTGAGGGACCTCTGGTGGTGATCTGCAGCACAGGAAGGGACTTGAGACCCCACCCACGCCCCCATTCCAGGCCAAGAGCTTTGTAGGAGCAGAATTTCAGTTTTCATAAAGGACCGCCCACCTGCACAGACACCTCGCAGTGCCTGCTGGGTGCCTGGCTTCTGCAGAGCTGGAGACGCCTGCAGCAGGCAGAGACCCACCGCCAGCCAAGGGTGATGAACGTTTGAAATCCAGGCACAGTGTTTTCTTTTTAAATTAATGATTTCTTTATCCCTTTGAAGGGCAGAGTGATGCAGAGAGGGAGAGACAGAGAGAAAGAGATTTTCCACCCACCGGTTCATTCCCCAAATGCCTACAATAACCAGGTCTCGGCCAGGCTAGAGCCAGGAGCCAGGAGCCAGGAGCCAGGAGCCAGGAGCCGGGAACTCCGTGCATGTTTTCCACCGGGGGAGCAGGGATCTGGGCACTTGGGCCATTGCCCTCGCAGGCACTTTGTAGGGAGCTGGCTTGGGGGCTGAAACAGGTGCTCTGATAGGGGGTGTGGGCTCGGCAAGCTGTGGATTAACCTGGTGAACCACATTGCTGGCTCTACTGTCCACAGCCATTTTGAGAATCTTTTGAATGCAAAGCTTTCAAACAGATTTTGCACCAAAATAAACTGATCTTTTGATCCCATTTTTGCAAAAATTTTCCAAAGCCCCTCAGGCTAACACCAGGTGCCTCCCATGGGAGGGCCAGGACAGGTCCAGCCGCCTTGCAATTTTTCCTTTGTATATCAGATTTTCTTTACAACGACCATGTATTTTTTTTTCAATGCTTTATTTTAGGACAACTGCCAACTCACATTGCCAGGGCAAGGGATACCACAGAGAGGTCCCATGTGCCTTTGCCCCAGCTTCCCGCATCTGCATACCGACCTCGTGGGATTGCAACCACAACACTGACATACAGGGATTCTTATTTTTATAATTTAAAGAAGAGAGTGGTAAAAAATGTGAAGAAAGCTGAGCCTCTACTCTCTAAAGGGCTGGATTTCAGTGTGCACATGGGGTGGGAGAGGTGCGCCAGGGCCTCTGGCACAAGCACAGACAGGGCGAGAGCACTCCCGGGAGAGCACCCACCTGCAGGGTCCACTTTCACTGCTGCTTCTGTGAGTCGGGGGCCCCACCACCACCACGCCAGTGTCACCAGAGGAAGCCATCGCAAGTCACCACCTGTCAAGTGACGGGCGGCCGCTGCTCTGGGAGTCGGGACAGAGCAAGGAACCCCTGCAACCTCACCTTTCACATGAGCCACCGTGGTGACGTTTTCCATGTCTGTGATGCAGATTCCACGGTCCACGTCCAAGCCCGAGACTACGTATTTCCCATCTGGAGAGAGCTTGCAGGACACTATGAAGTTATCGTGGCTGATCTTCCACTGAAATGGGGCAGCAGACAGGCCCAGCCACCCACTAGGACTTTCTGTGATGATGCGAATGCCCTGTCTATGCACTGCCCACTGTGGTAGCCCTGGGTCACATGGGGTCACTGAGTATATAAGGGACCAGTGTGGAGACGGAGCTGAATTCTTAGGTCTGTTTTGTTTTGATTAATTTAATGGATACTTTTAATTAACGATCTGTGTCCTGCACGGATGAAGAGGGCTGAGGAAGGAACCAGTGCAAGTGGCTACAAGGCTGTAGTCACGGGTCACTTTGCCCCTGCTCAGAGCGGGACGCAAGCGTTGATGGGATGTCTGTGCTGTGGCCCTCAGAGCACCAGGGGGAGGCGGGCAGGAGATCACAGAGTCGGACAAAGAGTGAGGAAAGGAAGAACAGAAGATTTGCCCAACAGGGAACAGACGTCTGCGGAAACGCCCAAAGCCAGGAGTAATCTATAAGTCTCGCTGTTCACCTACCAAATTGGCTAACATGTCAATCAAATTATGGCACCAGTATGAGAGGGCAGGAGATGGTAAGCACCCCTTGAGGTTTCATCTGTGACTCCCACGTGGGTGCAGGGGCCCAAGTACTTGGGCCATCCTCCATGCCTTCCCAGGCGCATTAGCAGGGATATGGATTGGAAGTGGAGCAGCCAGGACTCAAACCGGTGCCCATAGGAGATGCTGGCACTGCAGGCAGCAGCCCAACCTAATACGCCATAGCGCTGGCCCTGGAAGATCTCTCTCTTAGAAATAGTAGGACGAGGGAGCCGGCGCTGTAGCATGGTGGGTAAAGTCCCTAATGGCAATGCCAGCATCCCATGTGGGCACTGGTTCAAGCCCAGGCTGCTCCACTACCAATCCAGCTCTCTGCTTTGGCCTGAGAAAGTGGTGGAGGATGGCCCAAGTACTTGGGCCCTTGTGCCCATGTGGGAGACCCCAGAAGAAGCTCCTGGCTCCTGGCTTCAGATCAGCCCAGCTCGGCCAATGTAGCCATTTGGGGAGTAAACCAGCAGATGGAAGATCTCTCTCTCTCTTTCTTCCTCTGCCTCTCTGTAACTCTGCCTTTCAGAATAAATAAATAAATCTTAAAAAAAAAAAAAAAAAAAAAAAAGACTAGGCCGGCACCATGGCTCACTAGGTTAATCCTCCGCCTGCTGCACTGGCACCCCGGGTTCTAGTCCAGATTGGGGTGCCTGTTCTGTCCCGGTTGCCCCTCTTCCAGTCCAGCTCTCTGCTGTGGCCCAGGAAGGCAGTGGAGGATGGCCCAGGTCCTTGGGCCCTGCAACCACATGGGAGACCAGGAGGAGGCGACTGGCTCCTGGCTTCGGATTGGCGCAGCACACTCCCGTAGCGGCCATTTGGGGGGGTGAACCAACGGAAGGAAGACTTTTCTCTCTGTCTCTCTCTTTCTCACTGTCTAACTCTGCCTGTCAAAAAAATAAATAAATAGACTACTTACATATTTATCTGAAGAAAAAAGAAATAAAAGGATGAAGTGGATATATTCCTTTTTGAGAGAGAAGATAAGACAGAGAGATTTGAAAGGCAGAGTTACAGAGACAGAGAGAGGGAGAGACAGAGAGAGAACTTCCATCCACTGGTTCACTCCCCAAATGGCCTCAAAGGCCAGGACTGGGCCAGGCTGAAGCCAGGAGCCTGGAACTCTGTCCTAGTCTCCCACACAGGTGTCAGGGGCCCAAGCACTTGGGCCATCCTCCACTGCTTTCCCAGAAGCATTAGCGGGGAGCTGGATCAGAAGTGGAGCAGGGGGGTACTCCACCAGGCGCTCTGACATGGGATTCCAGCCACAAGCTGGTGCCTCCCTCCATGCACCCCTGTGGGTGACTTGTTATTCACAACTTACTGTCAAGTGAGAGAAAGTTAGAATCCAGAGAGTGCATAAATGATACTCCAAGGGTACTTCCAAAGGTTCATGGGAAACGGAAAGAAATGTGGTGCCAAAAAATCTGAAATCCATTCATACCTGAGGTTTTCAAAAAGTCTGTGGAAAATATGCATTAGGAAAAAGCTACTCACAAGTTGTAAAAATATTTTTGCATCAAAATAAAATTCTTTGAATTCCATTTGTCCACAAACTCTTGGTTGTACTCTCATGTATTTACTAACAAAACACACTTGCCTGTGTCCATATGGGAACGTGCATAGGGAAAAATACACCAAGACAGGCGCTGTCATCCCTGAATGGTGGTTTTAAGCAGTTTTCTTGGATTCTTTTTTAAAACTTAGTTTATCTTATCTCTCTAAAAATGTTGGCCACGAATATAAATTGATCTTTGCAATAAGAGGAAAGGTTGTCCCTTTGTTTGTTGAAACAGAGAAAGGAAGATGAAGGGACGCAGTCGGGAGCTCCTGGGGCTGGGGTCCCTGCAGGACGGAGGCTGCCCGGGCCAGGGAGGGATCCAGGCCTCTCTGGTGGAGATGGACAGGAGCCCACTCCAAGACACAAGAGGACAGATTGGGAGGAATCTGCAGCCCTGGTTCTTCACCCACATGGCCTCCGTCCATGGCCTCAGCCCCAGTTCCTGCCTCATGTAATCCAAATGTCCCACAGGGGAGCCCTGAACGCCATCCCCCTCCCCCCATCCACACAGCCGCCCTGGCTTTCTTTCTGTGTCTGAAGCCCCTCCCACCATCCAAGGCAGCCCTCAAGCTGCCAGCTCCAGGAAGCTTCCCTTCCCCAACACCTCCCCACCAGCCCATGCAGCCTCCAAATTCTGCAAGCTGTGGGGTGCTGCTCACGCCTGCATCTCGGGGCCCTGCGGAACCTGGGGCTTTTGCCATCTCCTCCCTCCCTGGGTCCAGCCCAAAGCCACCCAGGCCCAGTAAAGACCCTGTGCTGGGCAGGGCAGGGCATACGTACCAGCATTTTGCCTGTTTCCAGGTCCCAGGCCCTCACTGTTTTGTCATAGGATGCTGCAATAACTCTGGAAATAAAATACACACTGCGTCACAATGGCAGAGGCACTTATGCCTGTAGCTTCCATGGGGGCTTCTTCAAGTTTAGGACCAAGATTCCAAACAATACAAAAGATGCCCTGAGGGGCCAGCGCCCTGGCGCACTAGGTTAATCCTCCGCCTGCGGCACCGGCATCCCATATGGGCACCGGGTTCTAGTTCTGGTTGCTCCCCTTCCAGTCCAGCTCTCTGCTGTGGCCCGGGAGTGCAGTGGAGGATGGCCCAAGTGCTTGGGCCCTGCACCCCATGGGAGACCAGGAGGAAGCACCTGGCTCCTGGCTTCAGATCGGCACAGCTCCGGCCCTTGCGGCCATGTGAGGAGTGCACCAACGGAAGGAAGACTTATCTCTCTCTCTCACTGTCTGTAACTCTAGCTGTCAAATAAATAAATAAAAATCTTTATGGCATGTTTCAAAGGCAAAGTTTGTCCTCTGTACTAAATTTAGTCCAAATGCAAACTTTTTTTTTCTTTTTCACCAGTACACTGGTTTTGTAGCTGCAAATTCCCACAGGCCTGCCTCTTGGGGCAGCATGTGCAGTTCCACTTGCACTGGAGTCCTGGCTGACTCGGCGCTCACACACCTGGGAAGGCTGTGGAGGATGGCCTGAGGGCTTGGGCCCCTGCCACCCATGTGGGAGATTTGGATGGAGTTCCTAGATCCTGGCTGAAGCCAGGACCAGCCCCAGCTATTAAATAGCCATTTGGTAAGTGAACCAGCAGATGGAAGATTCCCTCTCTCTCTCTCTCTCCCTCTCTCTCTTCTCTCTCTCTCTCTCTCGTCGCTCTACCTTTCAAATAAATAAATATTTTAGGGGCCAGCATTGTAGCACAGAGGGTAAAGCTGCCACCTGCAATGCTGGCATTCATTATGGGCACCAGTTCAAGCCCTGGTTGTTCTACTTCTGATCCAGCTTCCTGCTAACAGCCTGGGGAAAGCAGCAGAAGATGTCCCAAATGCCTGGGCCCTTGGCACCCATGTGGGAGACCTAGAAGAAGCTCCTGGCTCCTGGCTTTGGCCTGGTCCAGCCCTGGCCATTGCTGCCATCAGGGGAGTGAACCAGCAGATAGAAGATCTCTCTCTCTAACTTTGACTTTCAAATAAGTAATAATAGATAAAACTTTTAAAAATTGCTCTTAAAAATTTTTTTAAAGAAATCGTTTAAAAAACAGAAAGCGAATTCCCCAGGCTGCCCCAGGCCTCCCATCTGTGTGAGTGGACTGCAGCAAACACATTCCAGAAACCCTTCTCTGTGTCGCTGCCTCTTCACTTTTGATGCGTCCTGGGGGACAGCCCAGCAGGCCTTTGCCCCCAGGGCCTCAGTTTCCCCTGCAGAATGGGCGTCTGGCCGAAGCTGCTCAGGCCGCTTGCAGCTGTGACAGTCACATGCTGCTGAGCAGGAAAGAGAAACTCCAGGAAGAAACTTCAGACTGGCCTGCACCAGCTAGAACAAATGGGCTCTTTTTTAAGCACTTTAAGTTGACAAAGTGCTGTTACAGCTACTTGATTCTCACAGGGAAAAGTCCGTAGACTCATAATGGGGAAATGGTTGCATAGTTGCTTAAAAAAAAATCAACTAAAGGGGGCCGGTGCTATGGCGTAATAGGATAACCTCTGCCTGCGGTGCCGGCATCCCATATGGGTCCTGGTTCATGTCTCAGCTGCTCTGCTGTGGCCTGGGAAAGCAGTGGAAGATGGTTCAAGTTCTTGGGCCCCTGCACCCACATGGGAGACCCAAAAGAAGCTCCTGGCTCCTGGTTTTGGATCGGCCCAGCTCCGGCCATTGTGGCCATTTGGGGAGTGAACCAGTGGACAGAAGATTTGTCTGTAACTCTACCTCCCAAATAAATATATACAATCTCTTTTTAAAAAATCAATTTAAAAACAAGACAAGGCGCAGGCATTTGGTAGTTTGATGCTGCTGTTAGGTGCTTGTTACCACACCCATATCTTGCATGGGAGTGCCTGGATTTAAGTCCCAGCTCCAGCTCCGGACCCCAGGTTCCTGCCACTGCAGACCCCAGGAGGATCAAGTGACGGCTCAAGTCACGGGTCCCTGCTACCCATGGGTCCCTGCTACCCATGCAAGACCTGGATTGAGTTCCCAGCTCCTGGCAGGCGTGGGGGGGAGGGTGACCCAGTAGTTGGAGGCTCTTCTGCTCTCTAGCTCTCTTTCACTCCCTCCCTTGCAAATAAACTAAAATTTAAGAAACAAGAAACCCGCCAAGTGTGTATACCCCACCTCCACCCTGGCCTGTGGGGAAGTCACCTCCTGCTGTCAGCCGAGACGCTGCACTCCACGACAGGCGCTTCGGGCCCGTGCTCAAACTCCCGCTCCACAGCTCCATTGAAAGCGTTCTCGAATCAATGGGAGACGAAGGGAGAGTGGTCACCACCACGCTTCTTGAAGCTGTGAGCCAAGGCCATGAACAGCCCTCAGCTCATCTATAGCAGCCAAGCACATGAACCCCAGGGCCCTAGGACTGCCAATTAGTGCCCAGAGACAAAGGACCTCGCAGCAACTCCCCGGGCAGGGGGACCCCCTTGCCATCCATAGCAGCCATGGAAACCCCACACGCACTTCCACAGGCACTGGGTGCTCACTGGGCACCCTGGGAGCAGAACTCCAAATGGGTGAGTTTTCTCTTTTTCTACTGGCCAAAGAGACTGCAGCATCTAGCAGTTCTTTCCATCACTTCTTTTTGTTAAGCTCACAGCCTTTGACCTGGGGCGGGGTGGTGGGGGTGTCTCCTAAAAAATAATCAAAATTGTGATCAAAGACTTAGGAATGAAAAGCTTCAATGTGCAAGATAAATGATGGCAAAATCACAGGCCAGTAACCTAGGTGTCCCTCTAAAGGGGGTGGTGAAAACCAGTACATCCAGCAGTGGGGCGACAGCAGCTGCCAACAGCCCTGCTGAAGGTGAAGAGCGAGAGACTGAGATGAGAAGCAAGCAGAGTTCCCAGGAGGATAAAAGTGTTTGCGGTAAGAAACACTAGGGTCAGCGCTGTGGCTTAGTGGGTAAAGTCACCGCCTGCAGTGCCGGCATCCCATACGGGTGTCAGTTCGAGACCCAGCTGCTCCACTTCCCATCCAGCTCTCTGCTATGGCCTGGGAAGGCAGTAGAAGATGGCCCAAGTGCTTGGGACCCTGCACCCATATGGGAGACCCGGAAGAAGCTCCTGGCTCCTGGCTTTGGATTGGCACAGCTCTGGCCCTTGCAGCCATCTGGGGAGTGAACTAGCGGATGGAAGACCTCTCTTTGTCTCTTTGCCTCTGCCTCTCTGTAACTCCACCTTTCAAATAAATAAAAATATTTTTAAAAAAGAAAAAAAAAGTGAAATGTGCCAACAGCTTTTGTTTTCAGCTCCAACCAGGATGGAAGGTCCCCTTGACACAAACGTTATTGGTAAGGCAAAGAATCACTAGCAGGACCGGACCTTATTGCTATTATGTGTGTGGGAGCTTTGGGACCTTACTAGGGTAGGTCTGTGACAACATTACCTGATATTCAGGGACCATATTGCATTAGGACTTCAAGCCTTCCGGGAGGCAAGGGACCCCGTACCAGGGGTCCCTGAGACCACCCCCAGGTTTGGGGATTCTCTAGCATGCACTGGGCTCCTCCTAAAGCTACACTCACAGCTGAGTGTCATCACAGTGAAAGGACACAGAACCGAGCCAGCAAAGGCAAAGGCACTGCCCGTGCAGAGGCAGCCAGGCAATCTTCCGAGAGTCTTCTCCAGTGAGTCCCTGGGAAGTGGCTCCACTTGGGAAGTGTTGGCCACCAGGGAGGTGCACGGGAGCCTAGTGGTCCAGGGATTTTTGTTTTGTTTTTAATCTGCGGCTGCCCACATCAGCACGGTCTGTCTAGCATGCACCAAAATTCGACTTTCAGAAGGAAAGTGCTTGAGGCAAAGCGAGCCACGCCCACCACTCAGGGAAAGGCTCGCATAGTTATAGGGAAGTGATTACCCCTTTCCTGCATAGACCCTCTCCCTCAACTCCTCCTCTGTGGGGCTCAAAACAATGGGACCATGTTTAAGTGAACTCAGCAGGCCCCAGGCGAAGCCCAATAGCAGGAAAGGACATCAGGAGTCCCAGAGGGGAAGTCACCCCAGGGGGCAGGTGGGATACATCCAGGCGGGCAGCCTAGGCTCAGGAGTCTAATGGCTTGGGAAGAAAGGGCTGTTCTGACAGCCTGGGGTCCAGCCTCCCTGGTTGATGTGCTGCTCTGGTCAAAAGGCACGTGGCTGTGGACTAAGAAAACGATCTTCTGGAGCCTAGGATCAAGGCCATGCAGTCTGGGCAGAGTCTTGGGCAAACTAAGGGCAGCGCTGGAATGGACACTGTGTCCCTGGGGCTGCACAGGTTCAGCATCCAACAGTGACACCCCATGGCCAAAGAAGGAACAGCAACCATGGACAGGTAAACCAGCTTCCTCTTCATTTGCCTGTGCACTCAGACAACTTAACCAGGCAGATCCTGCTCAGACTCGGAGTGAATGTACAGCAAAGGGCTCTCATAAATAGTGGGGAAAATAAAGGAATAAAGGAGAGGTGATACTGCTTGTAGCCCAAGTTCATGACGAGTACCCAAAATTTCTATATGGTCCCAATGTTGCAAATGTATTTATCTGTATATACAAGAAAAAAAAATGTGCTCCAACGTTTCCATAGCAGTTAACTCTGGGGTCATGGAACAGTGAAGGTTTTTTTTTCCCCTTGTGTTTTTAAATATTTCTTAAAATAAAATTGTTACCTTTGTAATGTGAGAGAAACTACCAAAGGGTTTTTTGTTTTTTGTTTGTTTGTTTGTTTTTAAGGTAGAGTTACAGAGACAAAGAAAGAGATCTTCCATCTGTTGGTTCAATTCCCAAATGGCTGCAACAGCCAGGGCTGGGCTTGTCTGAAGCAAGGAGTCAGGAGCTTCTTCTGGCTCTCCCACATGGGTGCAGGGCCCAGGCCTGCTCTCCCAGGCAAATCAACAGAGAGCTGGAAGGGAAGTGGAGCAGCCAGACAGGAATTGCACCGATATGGGATGCTGGCCCTGCAGGCAGCAGCTTGAACCACCATGCCAGGGCGCTGGCCCCCAAACTTATATTTTTAATGACCGGAAAGAAAAGTGTTAACATATGAGAGGGAGATGGGGTATGGGATCAAGAATTATTTTCAGGGCCGGTACCGTGGTGCAGGTTAATTCTCCACCTGTGGCACTGGCATCCCATATGGGCACGGTTCTACTTGGCTGCTCCTCTTCCAATCCAGCTCTCTGCTGTGGCCTGGAAAAGCAGTAGAAGATGGCCCAAGTCCTTGAACCCCTGGACCTGCGTGGGAGACCGGGAAGAAGCTCCTGGCTCCTGGCTTCGGATTGGTGCAGCTCCAGCCATTGCAGCCATCTGGGGAGTGAACCAATGGAAGAAAGACCTCTCTTTCTGTCTCTACCTCTCTTCATCTGTAACTCTACCTCTCAAATAAAAAAAAAAAAAAAAAAGAATTATTTCCCCCCCAGTTTCTTCATTCATTTATGGGGTTTCCAAGTTATTGACAAAACTCTCCAGTTAGGGGAAAGGCAGCTTTTCAAAGATCAAGACAGGTGTATGGGCCTGGGGTGAGGTGGCAGGAAGGGACTGGAGGTGGGGTCACTGGGAAAGAAGAGACAGAGGCAAGGGGACATGTTGGCCAACACGCTGTAAGAAGAGAGAGCAACTGTGTAGGGCAGTGGCTCAACCGTCTGCCGAGGGGAGGACAGTGCATGACGAGGGCAGAGGTGGGGTGGGGAGAGCCATGGCTAGGACCAGGAGGAGCCCATGGAAGGGGAAGAAGATAGGAAAAAAGAACCAGGGGGAGAGATGGAGATCCTGGGTGGGGGCAGTCAACAGGGTAGCCAAGGCTGGGAGCCGAGGGCACAGCCTTGGGGGTACAGGTGTGAGACAGGCAGAGGCAGAGGGCAGGAGCAGGGGGCTCAGGGAGTGAGTTACGAGTGTGCCCAGCAGTGAGGGTGGGGTACTGTGATGTGTTTCCTAGGACGGGGAGAAGGATGGCTGTGGCAGCAGAGGTGGAGTGAGCACGTCCTGGGCGGGTGCTACCATCTGGGTATGCTTTGGCTCTGGATCTCATGCAGAACTTTAGTAAGTTCCTGGAACTGAGAGGCAGGGAACTTCACTGACTGTGAGGTTAGGAGGTGGGCCTAGCGGGAGGTCCTGAGGTCACCAGGGCGTGCTGTTGGGGTTCATTCTCAGGAGAGAGCTGCCATGAAGGCGTGTGCAGGGACAGCCGCCCACTCTGCTTCCTGCCCTGCCCTGTCCTGCCCTGTGATCCTCCCCACATGTGCTCCACCTCTGCTACCACCACCCCGGCCAGAGGCCAGACCGATGGGGCTGCCTATGGACTTGAACCTGTGCGCTGAGTAGACCTTTTCTCTATCAAGTTAGCTGCCCCTGGATTTCACTGTCATCGTGATGCAGTGCAGCACGGAACAGGCAAGGGACCAGGGCACAAGGCTGCTGTGAGGACCAAGCACATCTCCAGGGACACCAACCCAAGTGGAGACAGGCAGATGTCTCCATTCAGAGACAGGAGCCCTTCAGCCCAAACAGATGGAAACCCCGCAAGTCCTTCCCCCCAGCTCAGAGTAAGAAGAGCAAGGGAAGCGCCTGGAGACAGCAAAGCAAAATGCACACTTGAGGAGTCACCAGCCCCACCCCCTGGGTGACAGCCATGGCGAAGACTTCCTTACTTACCCTCAGGGC
This sequence comes from Oryctolagus cuniculus, assembly GCF_964237555.1. Lineage (NCBI taxonomy): Eukaryota > Metazoa > Chordata > Mammalia > Lagomorpha > Leporidae > Oryctolagus > Oryctolagus cuniculus. Next base: position 21,324,111 of record NC_091449.1, on the reverse strand, counting down.
TTCTCCACCAGCCCAGAGGGTTCAGAAAGGACTTAGGGTTCCAAGTGTTAAGATCAGGGGACTCCAGGGCTCTGGGGTCGGGGGAGGAGAGGTCTGTTGGGGCCTGGTGTGGGCCAGGCAGACCCCGGGGGCAGATCTAACACAAAGCTGGGGCCGCGAGGCAGGGGGAGGCTCAAGGAGGCCCAGGGGTCAAGTAACAGCAGAAGTCATGTAACTTGTGGGACCTACTTACAGTCCCACAACCCCCCTGCCTGGCTGGCCAGGCCTTGGCACCCACTGATGAAACAGATGTTCCTCTGAGGTCATGTGCAGGGTAAAGGGCTGTCCTCCACCCAGTGACCCGATCCAGAATCTGGGGAACCGGCCTTAAATTCACTCCACTCGGTCTTCTTCCTGCCCTACAACCCAGACAAGACACCAAAACTCAGAACTGACTGCCCTCCCCCAGGGAGGTGTCCTGGTCCCTGATGGCCACTGCCACCTCCCAACCCTGCCCATTCCTGCCAGGGTCTGCTGGTCACACTCACAGGGCTCCGGCAGGGCTCCAGATGGCCACATCTCTGCAACTGACTGGAACATCACGACAACATCCCTTGTGCCCCTGCTTCCTGCATCTTGGGGTGCTGATCTGCCCTTGAGCCCACCTCTTTCAAAGCCACCTTCAATTGTCTATGACCTCCCCCACCCCCTCCCCAGGCCTGGCCATAGCATCCTTGTGGGTGCAACTGAGTTTCTCAGATGAGAAGGAGGCCTCAAATGATGACATAACTCAGAGGCCCCAGGTAGGCCCTCAGAGCCACTGGGATTCCCCCAACTGGCTGTCAGTCCCGTCACCTCCACCCCTGGCTCTCACTGTGTCCAGATCCAGAGGCAGCAACACTAATTCATCTCTGCTCTGACCCTAGGGTGGGCTCCTCCTCTTCTTCACGCTGTGCTCGGAAGCCCCTTACAAACTCCTGGGATCTGTGAGTGTCAGGGAACTCAGTCCAGGGGAGGTCTGCACGAGCAGTGCCTACGTTTCGTTCTGGGAGGGCCTGCAGGGGCCACCTACCCACAGCTTCACAGTGCAGTCGTAGGAGCCACTGAGGAGCTTCGTGTCATCCACGCAGAAGTGGCAGGAACTCACGACATGGTCGTGCCCACTCAGGATTTTAAACGGGATCTGAAAAAAAAGGGCTAATCAAAAGAGTTCAACAAGGTTGCAGGGGAAAAAACCCTGCATTTCTAAATACTTGCAGTGAACAACCTAAATAGAAAATTAAGAAAAAAATCCATTTACAAAAGCATCAAAAACATATGGAGGGGGGCAGTGCTGTGGTGCAGTGGGTAAAGCTGCTGCTTGCAGTGCCAGCATCCCATATGGGCACTGGTTCGAGACCCGGCTGCTCCACTTCTGATCCAGCTCTCTGCTATGGCCTGGGAAAGCAGTAGAAGGTGGCTCAAGTGCTTGGGCCCCTGCACCCACACGGGAGGCCCAGAAGAAGCTCCTGGCTCCTGGTTCCTGGCTTCAGATCAGCTCAGCACCAGCTGTATGGCCATTTTGGGAAGTGAACCAGTGGATGGAAGCTCTCTCTCTCTCTCTCTCTGCTTCTGCCTCTGCCTTTCAAATAAATAAATAAATCTTAAAAACAAAACAATACCAATTCAATTTTGAAAAAAAAAAAAAAGGCATGTAGGAATAACCTGAACAAAGAAAGCATAAAACTTATACTCTGAAAATTACAAAACATTGCTGAAATTAAATGAGGCCTAATCAAACGAAAGCGATCCCTATTCCTAGATGAGCTGACTGAATGTTAAATTCTATAAAAGCATTCTATAAAATGCTCCATGGACTCAACACCATCCCATCAAGTTCCAAGCTGACATCTTTGTAGAAATTGAGAAGGTGATGATAAAATTCATATGTAAAGTTACACACGGCGGGGGTAGGGGGGTGTCTTCCATCCACTGGTTCACTCTCCAGATGGCCCCAACGGCTGGAGCTGCACTGATCTGAAGCCAGGAGCCAGGAGCTTCTTCTGGGTCTCCCACGCGGGTGCAGGGGCCCAAGGACTTGGGCCATCTTCTACTGCTTTCCCAGGCCACAGAGAGAGCTGGATCGGAAGTGGAGAAGCTGGGATTTGAACTGGTGCCCATATGGGATGCTAGCACTGCAGGAGGTGGCTTCACCCGCTGCACCACCGCGCCACCTCCACTAGTAGAGGTTTAAATCAGTATTCCTTCCTTACATCTCTTTGCAGAGCAGATAGAAAGAAATATTTTCCCTCCCCTTCTGTTTTCTCATCCACCATGCATTCCTATGAAGTCCTATGTTTGCAGTCTTAAATATGGCCCAAAAAAGCACTACTACACACAGTGTATCCAATAATTTTTTTAAACTCTGAAAGAACAAAATATATCCTAACCATTCCTTCTTGCGTTTGTTGCCGATTCGTTAAGCTGGAGTTGAACTGGCTGGTCTCTTCAGGGAGATGTGGATGAACTTGCAATGTGTTAACAGCTAATCAGAAGCATTTCAGAGAAGAAGTAGACCTTATTAGCACAACCAAGCTCTGATGTCACCATGGTGCTGGGTGTACCTGCTGCTTCCAGGTGTCAACAAAGCCCAGGACAGCTGGGGATGCTGGTCCAGGGCTGGGAGGTGGTTTCTGGGAGCAGCCAACACTCTCATGTGGGGCCTGCCAAGTGGCTGTGTTGACTGTTGGTCTAAGCAAACTGCTGCATGCCTACAGGCCCCTTGGTAACTCAGCAGCTGCTCCCACACCTCCTGCGGATATTCACAGGGGGCAAGCTGTGGCATCCAAAAGGGGTGACAATTACTTGCACCTTGAGTCACGTGTTAAGAAAAAATAATGAGGCTGGTGCTGTGGCTCAGTAGGCTAATCCTCCGCCTTGCGGCACCGGCACCCCGGGTTCTAGTCCCGGTCGGGGCACCAGATTCTGTCCCGGTTGCCCCTCTTCCAGGCCAGCTCTCTGCTGTAGCCCGGGAGTGCAGTGGAGGATGGCCCAAGTGCTTGGGCCCTGCACCCCATGGGAGACCAGGAGAAGCACCTGGCTCCTGCCGTCGGATCAGTGTGGTGCGCCAGCCGCAGCGCGCCAGCCGCAGCGGCCATTGGAGGGTGAACCAACGGCAAAGGAAGACCTTTCTCTCTGTCTCTCTCTCTCACTGCCCACTCTTCCTGTCAAAAAACAAAAAACAAACAAACAAACAAAAACAAAACAAAAAAAAGAATGAGATTACAGCCTTCATGCTACCTCCAACTGGGTAATGTTCCCACCTTAAGCATCTATATTATCAATACAGTATTTGACCATACTTTCATTACTTACATGGAAGGTATCAAGGAAGAGAAACAATTAATGAAGTAGCAAGCTTTGGTGGGGGAGGGGGGCAGGTAATCACATATTAATATAACTAAAAGGTGACAAAATCCACATAAACTTATAATGACCATCATAATTCAGTCTTCCATGTTTAAAAAAGATGTTTTATTTATTTGGAAGGCAGAGTGATAGAAAGAGAAAGGAGAGACAGAGTGAGAAAGAGATCATGCTTCCCCTGGTTTACTCCCAAAATGACCATAACGGCTGGGCCAGGGCAAAGCCAGGAGCCAGGAACCCCATTCGGGTTTCCCACGTGGGTGGCAGGGGCCCAAGTACATGAGCTGCCCTCTGCTGCTTTCCCAGGTGCATTCTCTGGGAACTGGATGGGAAGTGGAGCAGCTGGTACAGGAACCTACACTCCAATATGGGATGCCAGTATTGCAAGAGATGGCTTCACCCACTGCTCCACAACTCCAGGCCCTCCATGAACTTGTTGAAGTACACCTTAGAAGTACAAGACTCTTAGAAGAAAATATAGGCATAAATCTTCACGACCTTGCATTAGGCACAGTCTCTTAGATATGGCATTGAAAGCACAAGAAAAACAAATCAAAAACAACACTGAATGCTATAAAAATTAAAAACATGCATGTTTCAAAGGACAACACCAAGAAAGTAAGAAACAAAAACTTTTTGATAGCGGGGTGGGCATTCAGCCTAGCGGTTCAGCCATCACTTGGGATGCCTGTGTCCCATATTGGAGTGACTGAGCCAAGTGCCAGCTCAGCTCTCAATTCCAGCTCCTCACTGATACAGACCCTGAGAGACAATGGTGCTGGCTCAAGTGCTTGGGCTCCTGCATGTGCCTGGCTTCAGTTCCCACTGGCTTAGGCCTGGACTATGCCAGGCATTTGAGGGAATGAGCCAATGGATGGGAACTCTCTCTCTCTCTTTCTCTCTCTCAAGTAAATAAAATATTTAAAAAATTTTTTAAATAAATCTTGAAAATCTTATACCTAAAAAGAGGGCTTATATCTTGAATACATAAAGAACTCTTACAACTCAATGATGGAAAGACAACCCAATTTAAATACGGACAAAGACTCCAAATACACATTTCTCCAAAGAATATATTCAAATGATTGCTAGCACATGTAAATATTCTCAACATTGTTAGTCATCTGGGAAATGCAAACCAGTGTGGTATTGCATCATATCCAAAAGGATGGCTGCAATCAAAGTCACATAAAAATATGGATGTGGAGGGGTAGGCATTGTAGCATAGTGGGTTGAGTCGCCACTGCAGTGCTGGCACTCTGTGTGAGTGCTGGTTCGGGTCCCGGTTTTCTGCTTCCGATCCAGCTCCCTGTTAATGTGCCTGGGAAAGCAGTGGAGGGTGCCCCAAGTGCTTGAGACCCTGCACCCACATGGGAAGCTCCTGGCTCCTGGCTTTGACTCGGCTCAATCAGGGCCACTGTGGCAATTTGGGGAATAAACCAATGGACAGAAGACCTCTCTCTGTGTAACTCTGCCTTTGAAATAAAATAAATCTTTGAAAATAAAATAAGGATGTAGAAACACTGGAACCCTTATATACTGCTGGTGGAAATGTCAAATTTTTCTGCTATTTTGGAAAATAGCTTGATAATTCCTCAAAAAGTTAAACAAAGGGGCTCACATTATGACACAGTGGGTTAAACTTGTGACACTACAGCCCATATTGGAGTACCAGCTCTGCTTCCAATCCAGCTCCTTGCTAATGTACCTGAGAAAGCACTAGAAGATGGCCCAAGTACTTGGGTGGCCCCTGCCACCCACATGGGAGACTTGGATAGAGTTCTTGGCTCCTGACTTCATCCTGGCCCAGATGTGGCTATTGTGGCTATTTGGAGAAGAACCATCAGAGGAAAAATATTTCTTTCTTTCTTTCTCTCTCTCTCTCTCTCTGTTGTTCTGGCTTTCAAATAAATCTTTAGAAAATAAAAATGTTAAACACATGCATTTACATATGACCCAGCAATTTCACTGTTAGGTGAATACCCCAGAAAAATGAAAATATCCAAACTTGCATCTACATGTAGAACACTCACAGCAGGGGCTGGAGTTGTGACGTAGTAGAACTAGCTTCTGCCTGCGGTGCCGGCATCCCATATGGGCACTGGTTTGATTCCTGGCTGCTCCACTTCCAATCCAGCTCTTGGCTAATGGCCTAGGAAAGCAGTGGAAGATGGCCCAAGTGCTTGGGCCCCTGCACCCATGTGGGAGATCCAGAAGAAGCTCCTGGCTTCTGGCTCCTGGCTTCAGATTGGCCTAGCTATGGCCATTGTGGCCAGCAGAAAAAAAAAACAAAAAACAAACAAACAAAAAACAAACCTTCACAGCACATTCATTGAGTGGCAACAATCCAAATGTCCATCATCTGATGAATTAACAAATTAATTGCGTCCTGACCACATGCTGACAAGAAGGACTGAAGTCTTCCTACATTCCTACATGTCCCAACAAGATGAACCTTGGAAAACAGGATGCTAAGAGGAAGAGGTAGCCAGCAAAGACCATGGCCCCTTGATGTCCCTGCTGTCCTGGCCCGGGGTGGGCAAATCTGTAGAGACAGGAAGTAGACTGGGGATTGGGAGGGTAGGCAATGGGGTATAGATTTCCTTTCTGGGGTGATGGAAATGTTCTCAGATCGGTTGTGGCCATGGTTGCACAACCGTGGGAGTACACTCCACAGCATCCAATGGTATACCGCGCATAGCTGAATTATATGGTGTGTGCATTATTATAATTCAATAAACCTGGAAGAATAAAACTAGACGAACAAGCCACATATTCCACTCCCCTACTGTCCTCCCACAGGCAGTGGTAGGGGATGTGGAGGTGCTGGGTGGCAGTCTGTGAGGGGCCGAGGGGAAGGTGGGACATGGAGACCAGGGGGTCGGGCTCCACCAGCGGGGTCGGGGGCGGGGGGACGAGGTTAATGCCAGCTGAGGCTTGCAGGACGCTGTGTGCCGTCTGTGCAGGTTACCAGTGACCTCCAGGGGGCGCAGGGACTCGGGCTGGGGAGAGGAAGGACCCGCGGACCTGCGGCAGCCACTTCTGCGCCTTTTTGCCTACTGAGTGTACGGCAGATAGGGGTAGCAGACCCAGGGTTTTGCTGGGGGGGATCCTGGCAAGCCGGGTGAGTCCCCTGCAGGTGCCTCACTGGCCCGAACTCCCTCCCCATGCGTGCGCTGCCCTCTCACGCCGAGGGTGATCCTGACCTTGGAGAGGGGCTCCTGGTCACCCCAGACCTCCTCCTGCATGTAGTACATATCCGACTGCGGCGGTGACGGCAGCGAACTCTTGCCCAAGGCCAGTGGGTCGAGGGTCGCCAGGAGCCGATCCTGGCGCGCCTCGGGCGTGGACATCTTGAAGCCGCCGAAAGTTCGCACCAGGGTCACCAGAGGCATCCTGCGGTGCGAGCTGTCAGGGCCCAAGGGCTTCTTCCAGTCCTCACCCATGGTTTCCCGGCAGCCCGGCCGCCGGAGGCCGCCCACCCGCAGACCAGGCCGTCCACCCACAGACCTAGCTGGGAACGGCGGCGCCACGCGCCACACCCACAGCTACAGCCGGCCCTTTGAGACCACGTGCTGCCCAGGGCCTGGCGGCCTCCACCTGGCAGCAGTGCACATGAGGTGGCTCAGAGCAGGAACCCAGGGCTGCAGGGCGGGGTCCTGGAGCCGTGTGACCCAGGCCCCCTCTGGCCGCAGACACACAAGAGTGACACCTTCCGCGAGGGGCTAAGGGCCCCGGCTGTGTGCTGCTCGCCTGCTTCCCTGCGGCCACCAGCATGGCAGAGGGAGGAGCCTCACGGCCAAGGCCAAACCAGCAGGCAGGTGCGCCTCCCTCCCACGCAGTCCCTCCGTGAGTCTCACTGCCCTCCCGGGGACGCAGTTCTTCAGAACAAAACCAGAGAGCACAGCCGTCACTTCTGAATACTTTTGGAAGTTCCAGGAAATTTTTTCAAAAATCGAGAAGAAAATAGAAAACTTCCACTTTAATTAAACTGTTCAGGCTGAGTCTTTTCCTCTGACACTAACCGAAGTTAAAAATAGAAATCAATTTCTACAACCTCTCAGGGCAGCCTTTGAAATGTCAGGGTTTTAAAAATTATTTTACAGCAGGAATTTACATATAAATACAATCTGTACAATGTATTAACTGAACAACCAGCAAGCTTCCATCAGGCAGATCTGATGCTGGGCCCGGCCAGGGCAGGTCAGAATTCATTCACTGCCTCCTTAGGGGAAGACATTTCAGCCTGGAAAAGAAAAAAGAAAGGGAGGGGAAGGAAAGTGAGACAGGACCTGGAAAACCAAAGCCCTCCATGAGTGCCGAGTAGACCAGACACCACCTCACAGCACCTGTAGAACACGGGGTGACCACCTAGGATGAAGCACTGCTTAATCCGTGGTGTTTTAAAGATGTGTTTAATTATCTGAAAACAGAGTGACAGAGAGAGAATCTTCCATTCATCCCCAAATTCCTGCAGTATCTGGAGCTGGGCCAGGCTGAGGCCAGGCACCAGGAACTCTGGGGGAACCAGGTACTTGTGCCATCATCCCCTGCTACCCAGGAAGCTGGATCAGAAGCAGAGGCAGGACTCAATCCCAGGCTCCAATGTGGGATTCGGGCACCCCCAGTGGCCGTCTATCTCACTGCACCACAACGCCTGCCTTTAAAGCTCCTTCTGTTACCTCCAGAGCACACACACAACCCTCCTCACCCACATCGAGTATTAGGGACAATTTATAAAGGCAAAATTCCAATTACAATTTCACTCACCTACTTCAACCATTGTAAGAGGGTGATTCAGAAAGTTCGTGGAAAATGGAATTAAAAGATAAGTTTACTTAGGTGCAGAATTTTTGAAGCTGGTGCAGCTGCTGCTTGAGATGCCCACAGCCCATGTTCCATTTCGAGTCCCAGCTACTCTGCATTGAGGACCAGCTTCCTGCTGATGCTCCAGGGCGGCAGCAGATGACGGCCCAAGTACACGGGTTCCTGAAACCCACAGGAGACCCAGATGGAGTTCCAGAGTGCTGCTTTTAGCCTGACCCATCCTCACCTAGCCCTGGCTGTGGCAGGCATTGGGGAAGTGAATCAGTGGATGAAAGATGTCTCCCCCTCCCTCTCTCTGTCACTCTGCCTTTCAAATAAGGTAAATAAATCCACTACTCTCATCAGATGCCAGATCAATGGGCTCTACCAATCTTGGACTTGAACTTCTAAAACTGTAGGCTGTAAAAAAAAAAAAACCTTCTTAAGTAGCTTTCCTTAGATATCATAGTGACAGTGACAAAAAGCTGACTAAACCAAGGGACACAGCCACTCTGAATAGCCATTTGGCAGTGTTTATGCATTAAATATGCTCACACCCTAAAAATTGATGGTACATAAAGTTACATCATTTACATTAATAATGTACACAAAAATATGTGTATATGTATGGATGTGTGTGTACTCATATGTTTGCATGGATGTGTGATTGCAGAAAAAAAGTCTGGAGGGCTACATATGAGACTGATGGCAGAGGCTACTGTGCAGAAAGGAGAGGTGTGAATTGGCCAAGGGCTACTTGAAGCTCTTTGAGGTCTGGATTTTCATAATGGTGAGATATTCACATACTGTTATGTAATTAAGTATTAATTTTTTAAAAAACCTGTCAATCCACAAGTTTCCCATTTCTGAATTTGCCTCTAAGCAAATATATCAAGTATTCAGTAAGCCTCTGAAAGGCTCCTGGGAATCCCACCCTCCCCGGGGCCTACCGTCTCAGCAGCTCCTGGGGTGACAGGTCAGGGGCTCCTTCATCGTCACTAGAGCTGTCACTGCTGTCTGTACTCTCAGAACTGCTATTTTTCTCTGATTTTTTACTCTTTTGCTTGCCTTTGTGTTTGTGTTTCCTGTGTTTCTTTTTCTGTAGGAAGAAAAAAAAAAGGTGGCAGCAGTAGGATTAACAAATAGGTGCTTTCTTCCCTAATGCAGTACAGTAAGTGGCTAAGCGAGGCATTCGGTTGCTACAGTCATTCAAACACAAATCACAAAGCCTCACGCAGAGTGAGTGTCAGCAGCCCCTCCCCCCACCCCCAAGAGGAAACTGCAGAAAGTGAAGGACCAGCACACACGGTGGTGAGAATGAGTGGGACTTGTTTTCGAACCTGTCAGCACTCAGTTTTTTCCTTTCACTACACTCAGGAATTCTTTCTTCTGGCAGCTGACAATGGAGCTGCTCCTAATCTCTTCACCAAAGCCCAGATCAACAACAACATTAACCTCATTCCATGCCTGCCCCTGGTCCAGAAGAAGACAAGGGTGATGAGATAAGAGATGTCAAAAAGCACACACTGTGTATTAGAGTCTACTTCACTTCAAATGGCAAGCTATGCACTGAGTGAGATGTCAACTTGTAATAAAGACGAAGTCTTCAGAAATGTTCAAAATAATCCCTTCATCTACTGTGGAGTGTTTTATTAGGTTTTAAATTTTCTATTTACTTAGTTTATCTATTTGAAAGGCAGAGAGAAAAAGAAAAAGATACAGAGATAATTCCTATCTGCTGGTTCACTCCCCAAACACCTGCAACAGCCAGGACTGGGCCTGGCTAAAGCCAGGAGTGTGGAACTCAATCCAGGTCTCCTATGCGGGTTGCAGGGACCTAACTGCTCATGCCATCATCCGCTGTCCTGTCTAGGATATGCATTAGCAAGAAGCCAGAACACAGCAGAGATGGGACTCAAACCCAGGCACTCCAATATGGAATGCAGGTGCCCCAAGTATGCCTTAACCGCTACGCCAAATATGCACCCTTATTGGATTACTTTTTTTCATATTACTCCTTTATCAGAAACTGTAAATAAGAAATTATTTCAACACCTGAAGACCAAACCAAAACAGAAGATTCTATAGGCTCTTTGGAAAGAGTTTTCTGTGAAGCATATCCTTTCTGTGGCATGGCAACATCTTTCTTCTTTGAAAAGGTTACTAGGGCCGGCGCCGCGGCTCACTAGGCTAATCCTCCGCTTAGCGGCGCCAGCACACCGGGTTCTAGTCCTGGTTGGGGCGCCGGATTCTGTCTCGGTTGCCCCTCTTCCAGGCCAGCTCTCTGCTGTGGCCCGGGAGTGCAGTGGAGGATGGCCCAAGTGCTTGGGCCCTGCACCCCATGGGAGACCAGGAGAAGCACCTGGCTCCTGGCTTCGGATCGGCACAGCGCCAGCCGTAGCAGCCATTTGGGGGGTGAACCAACAGAAGGAAGACCTTTCTCTCTGTTTCTCTCTCTCTCACTGTCTAACTCTGCCTATCAAAAAAAAGAATGAGTATGGTAATTTTCCACAGTGAGATGACCACTGTTATCAAAAGCTCTGGATTTGTAAACATTTTATCAAACACATTGTGAAAACTGGCAGCTTCTAAAACCCAATCTATGAAGATTGAATTTGAATCTGAAATAATGATGCAGCCAAATTTATCCTTATTCTTTCTTTTTTTTTTCTTTTTCTTTTTTTTTTTATTTTATTTTTTGACAGGCAGAGTGGACAGTGAGAGAGAGAGAGAGAGAGAAAGGTCTTCCTTTGCCGTTGGTTCACCCTCCAATGGCTGCCGCGCTGCGGCTGGTGCACTGCGCTGATCCAAAGCCAGGAGCCAGGTGCTTCTCCTGGTCTCCCATGGGGTGCAGGGCCCAAGCACTTGGGCCATCCTCCACTGCACTCCCTGGCCACAGCAGAGAGCTGGCCTGGAAGAGGGGCAACCAGGACAGAATCCGGCGCCCTGACCGGGACTAGAACCCGGTGTGCCGGCGCCGCAGGCAGAGGATTAGCCTAGTGAGCAGCGGGGCCGGCCTCTTATTCTTTCTGAAAAAGGTGAAAAGCTCCACCATCCCCTGGAGTGAAAGGTATTGATGTAACTGCTTTTTCATTTCATTTTCTCCTATACCTTCCTCTCCCAAATATTTAAAAACTCTGTCCATAAATTCTGTCTAAAATCTTTTTTTGATAAGAATCTTGTAGTTCAACAGGAAGCTTTCTGTTTGGAGCACACTGTTCAATCCAGGTGTCACTGTTGTCATCTATGATTGTATTGTCAAAAATCAAAAACCAGTAAAATTTTCACGGTTCCAGGAACAGATTGAATTGCCCCAAATTAGCATTTCCAAGACAATTAACCTTACTTCCGCCTAGAACTTAGGTTAAACAGCCATGACAATCTTCAGCTTTAAACACCACCCAGTTGTTTTTAAACATGAAGCCTATTCTATATGTAGAGAACGAAATCTTCTGCTGTGGAGCCAAGGAAAGGAAGATTCTGAACTCCAGCATTATTACGGCAGCACACCTGAGAGAAATCCAGGAAGGAATGGCAGCAGCAGATCGCACCTCACCGGCCTGGGCTTGGTGCTGGCAGCCGCCTGCCTGCCGTGCAGCTGCTGCGCCTTTGGGGCTCCTGGGCACCCCAGTGGATTCCTTAATACTCCACTCTTTCTCTAAAATACTTCCATGCCCCTTTTCTTACCTTTTAATGTCCACAAGTTTTTTTTTTTTTTTAAAGTACAGTTGAACAAATTAAAATATTCTGTTCAGCCTCCATTTACAGCAGGAAGATCTCAAATAAACAACATACCACTATCCCTCAAGGAACTGGCAAAACAAGAACAAATCAAATCCAAAATTCGTAGGATAAGAGAAATAATAAAACTCAGAGCAGAAATAAATAAAATAGAGACTAAAAAACAATGCAAAAACAATGAAATGAAGAGCTGGTTTTTTTGAAAAGATAAACAAAATTGATAAACTCTCAGCTAGACTAATAAAAAAGAGAGAAAATTCAAACATATAAAATCAGAGACAAAAAATTGGAGCTGGCGTTGTGGCATAATGGGTTAAGCTGCGGCTTGCAGCACTGGTATCCCATATGGACACTGGTTCCAGTCCCAGCTGCTCTACTGCAGATCTAGCTCCCTGCTAATGCACCTGGGAAAGCAGCCAAAGATGGTCCAAGTCCTTGGGCCTCTACACCCACGTGGGAGACCTGGAGGAAGCTCCTGCTATTGTGACCGCTTGGGGAGTGAACCAGTGGATGGAAGATCTCTATCTTTCCCTCTTTCTCTAACTCTTCCTTTTAAATGAATAAATAAATCTTAAAGAGAGAGAGAGATGGAAATTTTTTAATGGAGACATTATGACTAATACCATAGAAATATAGATTGTTAGAAACTACTGTGAACAAGTACATGGCAACAAATTGAAGAACAGAAATAGACAAATTCCCAGCACATAAACATACCAACATTGAATCATTAGTAAATAAGATACCTAAATACACTAATAACAAGAAGCAAGATTCAATCCGTAATTTTAAAAAAGTCTCCCATCAAAGAGAAGCCCAGATGGCTTCACTACTGAATTCTACCCAACATTTAAAGGAGAATTAATGTTGATTCTTCTTCAACTATTTATTTACTTTTTAAATTTTATTTATTTATTTGAAAGTTAGAGTGAGAGAGGGAGAGACAGAGACAGATTTTCCATCCACCCACTAGTTCACTCCCCAAATACTTGCAACAGCTGGGGCCAGGCCAGGCCAAAGCCAGGGGCCAGGAACTCCATCCAAGCGGGAACCCAAGTACTTGGGACATCACCTGCTGCCTCCCTGGTGCATTACTTGCAGGAAACTAAACTACAGGCACAGAATAGTCAGGGTACGGGATACGGGCATCCCAAGAAGTGACTTAACCTCCTGTACCACAACATCTACTTCCTTAAACTATTTCAAAAAGTAGAGGAGGAAGGAATTCTTCCAAAGTCATTCTATGAGGCCACAATTATCTTGATACCAAGACCAAAGACACAACAAAAAAGAAAACTACAGACCAGTTTCCTTGATGAACAAAATACTAGCAAACTGAATTCAGCAACATATTACAAAGACTATTGACTATGATTAAGTGGGATTCACCACAGGGATGCAAGGATGGTTCAACATATGCAAACTAATAAACATGATACAACACAGCAACAGAAAGAAGGACACAAATGACATGATCAGGCATTCAATAAAATTCAAAATACCATCAGGATAAAAAACTCAGACCAAATTAGGTGTAAAAGGAACACATCTTAACATAATAAAGGCCATATACAACAAGCCAACAGCTAATATTACAATGAATGGAGAAAAACCAAAGGTTTTCTAAGATCTGAAACAGGACAAGGATCTCTATTTTTGTCATATGTATTCAACACAGTACGTCAGGATCCTAGCCAGAGCAACCAGGCAAAAGAAAGAAAGAAAAGAGAGAAAGAGAGAAAGAAAGAAAGAAAGAGCATCCAAATCAAGAACAGGGGAATCAAACTGTCACTGTTCACAGGTGACAAGATCTTCTATACTAGAAACCCTGAAGACCACACCAAAAAGCTGTTAGGACTAATACATTCAACAAAATTATAGGATACAACGTCCACATACAAAAATCAATAGTGTTGTTATACAGCATCTTTTTCAGTCATCTGAAAAAGAACTCAAGAAAACAATCCCATTTCCAATAGCTACCAAAACAAAACAAAACAACCAACAAACCTAGGAATAAATTTTACCGAAGAGGTAGTGAAAGAAAATTGATGAGACATGTTATAAGACACAAGAAGTAGAAAGACATCCTGTGAACTGGAAGTGCACATTCATGCACTGGAAGAATCCATATCACTAAAATGTGTATAATACTTAAAGTGGTTTACAGATGCAAAGCAATCCCCATCAAAATCCCAATGATATTTTTCACAAAACATATGGAACCACCAAAACTCCAAATAGCCACAACAATTTTGAGCAAAAATAACAAAGCAGGAGGCATCAAACTACCTGACTTTAAAAATTACAAAGTAACAATAATTAAAATAGCATGTAATTGGCCGGCGCTGTGGCTCAATAGGCTAATCCTCCGCCTTGCGGCGCCAGCACACCGGGTTCTAGTCCCGGTCAGGGCGCCGGATTCTGTCCCGGTTGCCCCTCTTCCAGGCCAGCTCTCTGCTGTGGCCAGGGAGTACAGTGGAGGATGGCCCAAGTGCTTGGGCCCTACACCCCATGGGAGACCAGGAGAAGCACCTGGCTCCTGCCATCGGATCAGCGCGGTGCACCGGCCGGGGCGGCCATTGGAGGGTGAACCAACGGCAAAAAGAAGACCTTTCTCTCTCTCTCTCTCTCTCTCACTGTCCACTCTGCCTGTCAAAAAAAAAAAAAAAAAAAAAAATAGCATGTAATTGACATTAAAACAGATCCATAGACCAATGGAACATACATCTTCAGCCAACTGATCTTTGACAAAAGTGCTGAGAACATACATTGGAAAAAGGAAGTCTTCAAACAGTGTGGGGGAAAGTGGATTTCCACATACAGAATAAACCTAGACCCCTATCTCACACCAAGTACAAAAATCAACTCAAAATGGATTAAAAACCTAAATATGGGGTAGGCATTATGTGTGTTAAGTTGCTACTTGGGATGTTCACATTCCATAACAGAGTGCCAGTTCAAGTCCCTGCTATTCTACTTCCAATCCAACTTCCTGCCAATACACCTCGGAAGGCAGCAAATCATGGTCCAAGTACTAGGGTCCTTGATCCAGATGGATCCCAGGCTCCTGGCTATGGCCCAGCCCTGGCTGTTATGGGCCTTTGGGGAATGAACCAGCAAATGGAAGATCTCTCTCTCTCTCACACTGTTTTTCAAATAAGTAAATGTTATACATACATAAAAAGACCTAAATATAAGACCCAAAACTTTGAAAAAACTAGAAGAAAACAGGGAAAACACTTTAGGACATTGGAATGGGCAAGGGTTTTCTGGATCAGACTCCAAAAATACAGGAAATAAAAGCAAAAATAGACAAATGAGATTTCATCAAACTAAAGAGCTTCTGTACAACATCAGGAAACAATAAAGAGACAACCTAGAGAATGGGAAAAAATATTTGCAAGCTATACATCTGCAAGGAGCTAATATCCAGAATATACAAGGAAATCAAACAACTCAACAGCAAAAAGCAAATAATCCAATTTTTTAAAGGACAGTAGACCTAAGCAGACATTTCTCAAAGGAAGATATACAAATGGCAACAAGTACATGAAGAAAAGCTCATCACAAATCACCAGAAAAATGGAGGTCAGAACTACACTGAGACACCACCTCACTCTAATTGGATTGGCTGCTATCAAAGAGACAAAAGGTGACACAGCACTGGTGAGGATGTGGAGTAAAGGGAACCTGCACACTGCTGGTGGGAGTGTCCATTAGTAGAGCCACTGTGGGACACAGTATGGCGGTTCCTCAAAAAACTAGAAATAGATCTGTATGATCCAGCAACTCCACTACTGGCTACATATTGAAGGGAACTGAAATCTGTCAGGGACACCTATACTCCCACGTTTATGGCAGCACTATTCACTGTAGCCAAGACCTGGAAACCACCTAAGTGTCCACCCACAGATGAACGGATAAAGAACATGTGGTCTGTATATACAATGGAATGTTACTCAGCCATAGAGAAGCCTGAAATCTTATCATCTACAACAACCTGGATGGAACTGGAGGTCATTATATTAACTGAAATAAGCCACGCACACATCATATGATCTCACTCACATATGGAGTCTAGAAAACAGTGATCTCACAGGAGTTACAAATGTAACAGAGGCCAGGTAAGGAGAGATGGGTAAAAGCTGGTTAGCAGGTACTAGGTTATAATTAGTTAGGAGTACAAAGTTCTGGGGTTCTCTTGCAAAGAAGAGTGACTACCGATAATGCTAATGTACTGTATATTTCTGTACAAACAATACGACCTAGGAGATAGGATTTTAGATGTTTTCCCATAAGGAAATATTAAATGTCTGAATAAATTTAAACCATAATTTGAAAATTAAAATATTTCTTCTGCTCTGAAAGATCAAAAAGTTTCTGGAAAATGGAGCATCCGCATGGACTGTCACTGTGGGGTGCAGAGAGACTTGTGTGTCTGGCCACGAGACGTCCTCCTCACCCGGCTCTACGGGCCGCTGTGGGCCTCACCGGACGACCGAAGCCGGGGTGACTGACACCCAGCAGTTGCTCACCTTCTCCTTCTTCCGTCTGTGCTCTTTCTTGGGTTTGTGTTTTTCTTTGCTCTTTCTGTGTTTCTCTTTTTGAGGAGCCTCAGGTTTCTGCCGAGCATCTGAAACACGGACGTAATAAACACATGAATTAGAGGGGGAAAAGTAGACCAACTTTTGGAAGCTGCCAGAAACTTCCATATCAGACCATGAGAGCCAACCAGCATCCTGCCTTAGCCTATCTTCCAACTGACATCGAACGAAGACAGAGTCAGAAGAATGCCCACAGTCTTTTGCAGTCTGACAGCTCAGGTAAGCCCGGAGCTGGACAGACTCTGACCAAGGCTCTACACCACCTCCGTGACCTGGGACACCCTGACAACCTCTCCCACTCGGTGTCTCCACCTGTAAAATGGGATAGTAGAAACCCCTATCTGCTGAGGGACACAGGAAGGAGACTGAGATGGCACCTTGCACACAAACTCCACGTCCAGAACCTGACACAGCCACGTCAGGTTCTTATCTGATCCTCTCCTTACAAAAACGTGTTTTATAAGAATTTGTCTTATAAGTGGAAACACTAAAATATGAACATCAAAACAACATGATGCTCATGATTATTAAAAATATCCAAAGATATGGCACGCGCCTAGATTCTCCATCTCCAAGTTCAGGCTAAAATGCTCTAGTAGGTCATTAATATGCAGCTGCCAAGTCAACTTTTGCTACCTAAAGGAAAATATCAAGCTGTTCCAGGAGCGTGGACATTTTTCCAAACCTCCAATTTTCTAGTCCTATAGCTAGTCAGATTTTTCAAAATTTGACTCCCTCCAATTTTTGTTTTAATGTTAGTTTTTGGAGAATCCAAAAATAACCTCTAGACCAGACTAAGTTACTATTACGAGGGTATTAAGGACATTCTGGTAAGCGGCCATAAATCACTTAGCTGATATCTATTTTAAACTGAAGAGCGGAACAACCAAAGCAAACGAGAAACACATTCACTGCAAATTTTTAAAACCTCCTACTTATTCTTCACCCCTTTTTATCATCTTCTTGAAAGCCAGGTTAATTAATCAAACCAGTGTTTACATATGGACACGCCAGGAAACAGCAAGGAGGATAATGGGATTATACACTATTTCTGTCTCTGGGCTGTGGGACAGGTATTTGCTAACGCAGCCTTCAGAGAGGTAACAAGCCAGTCTAAACATCTTAGCGTGGGGTGCCAATTTGAGAAGGCACTGGTCGGAAGCTGGTGACAGGGTTGGGGCAGGGACACACTCCTGAGAGGACTAGCTTTACTGGCTGCATTCGCCAAGGCACAGATGTAGACGTGCAGGTGTAAACCCACTGCTGGAGTGGTCCCGGGTCAGAAGAGACACAGCTGACGTGGACAGGCGGGCCCAGAAGCTCTGGACTCACTGGGGCAGAAGACAGGTGGCAGGCGCGGGCCAAACTCCTCCCTTTCATCCATCTGCATCTTCTGTATCGGGAAGGGAGGCGCAGGCTCTCGGGGTGCTGGCTCAGTGGCTGAAAAACAGCAATGCCTTATTTTCATTCACTTGCCCAATAGTAATGTGTCTGAGTCTTTTTAAAAAAAAAAGACTTATTTTTTTATTTGAAAGGAAGAGTGACAGAGAAAGAGAGAGAGAAATCTTCCATCTGCTGGTTCATTCCCCAGATGGCTCCAACACAGCAGGGACTGTGTCAGTCTGAAGCCAGGAGCCAGGAACTCCATCCTGGTCTTCCACATGGGTGGCACGGACCCAAGTACTTGAGCCACCTTCTGCTGCCTTCCCAGGTGCATTAGCAGGGAGCTGGGTCAGAAGCAGAACAGCCGAGACTCTAAGTGGCACCTAGTGCTAGAAATGACAGCTTAACCTGCTGTACCACAATGCTGGCCCCTGTCTGAATCTTAGTGTCTGTAGCCACCAGACAACGTGCGATTTCTTCACTTGGCTTAAGTGAAGCCAGGTGCTGAGGACACAGTAGTGAACTCGGAGAATCCCATCTCTGCCCGCAGGGACACTTGAAGCTGGGATGTCAATCACATGAGGGCACCCACAGCCACGTGCATCAAGGGCTGTAACACAGGGAGGCAAGGGTGGGTGCCCCGGGGCACATGCTCTGGATCACTAACTGAGACCTCAAGGGCAAAGTGTGTTCCTGAGGAAGGGCCATCTGAGAAGAAACAAAACCGTGCAAATGAACAAGCATGGGTGTAAGATCATGTCCTGTCCCAGAAGCCTGGGGGAGTCGAGCACCACGCAAAATAAATAACCAACAGAAGGAGAACTAAAAATACAAGATCACATTCCTTCTAGATCATTATTTAAACAGATTACTATGTTCACAGACGGAAGAGACATAAAAATGGGAAAAAGAAAAATACACATCAGAGTGTTAACAGTGGCTATTCTTGGTAGATGGGATTAAAGGGGACTTTTTTTCTACATTCCTGCACTTTTAAAGTTCAAGTATATGTGTCACTGTAATTAAAAAAAAGTACTTTTTTTTCATAGAAAAAAGAAATAGGGGGCCTATCCTTGTCTGTTGTGGTTACCTCGGGAGTAGCCATCTTTCTCCCCGTACCCCATACCATAATTCTGCCTTTCCAATAAGTAAACAAATCTTTTTTTTAAAGGCAGATACTTGCAATCACCTGAGGAGAAATATTTTATATTTCTAGGTAACTTTTTGGTTAAAGGTCCTCAAAGTATACCCAAGTCCACCACAGTGGGACTGGGCCAGCAGAACACTCCACGATGGGAAACTGTGTCCACCACCAAGGATCTAAACACTCCTCCCTGCCGCCCCACCACTGTGGACACCACACTTCCTTTCCTATGCCTGGAACGCATGGTGGGAATGAACGGAACAAGCAGACAGGCCACGAACCAAACGTGAGACTCACAGTGACAGGAATGGCCCTGTGAGCCACGCCCATCTGATGGTGGGTCCAGAATGGACAGCGTGCCCTTGAGAGTGGAAAGTAGGAGAGGACCCACATACCTCACAACCAAATGCCTTCCAATGGCCCAGCACCTCCTCATCCACAGGTTAAAAAAAAGCTATTTCCTTAAAGGAAAGTTGTACTACTTGTAAATTCTTCTCAACTAGGGTAAGTAAGAAAGTCAATATTATCAAACACCAGAGATTTATGCTAGATAGGAAAAAAAAAAAAAAAGAACTTTGCTCCACCCCAATCAAAAACACACAAGATTCTACATCACTGATTGCTAAGTATCCTGGGGTTACCTACCCACACCGAGACACTAACTTACCTGGTTCCACAGAGGACGAGGCCTCCAAGGGCGTCTCTTGGGAACTTTTGACCTCGGCCTCTCCAGTATCCTCCTCATCCTCGCTGTCGCCCTGCTCTTCCTCAGAGGACGAGGACTTCTCATCTGAGGAGCTGGCAAAGATGGCCTTGAACAAGTCCATGGAGGGGCGGCTTCCTTCCCCCTCCGTCTGTGAATCCACAGCTTGGTTTGCCGTCTGCACACAGTGAAGGAAGTGTCAGGGGTGAAGAAGCAGGGCTGGAAGGGCCACATCCACAGACCCACACTCACACGCCAACGTTCATGTGCACGGCAGTGGGTATCCATGGCCATGCACTCCCTACCCAGACAACCATCACTCACACAGCCTTTATTCTCAAGGTGTTTCTGAATCAAGGAGTGTGGAAGGGGCCAGCTAGGCAGGAGCAGCTGATGCCTCACTGGGAGGTTTGTCATCAATCAAAATTGCAAAGGACCCAGGCAAAGGTGGTGGAGGCCACTGCTTCAGGCCTGGCCTTTGGAAGGCCAATAAGAAGGGGAGGTGGGGGCCGGCACTGTGGCTTAGCAGGTAAAGCTGCCGCCTGCAGTGCTGGCATCCCATACGGGCGCCAGTTCAAGTCCTGGTTGCTCTACTTCTGATCCAGCTCTCTGCTATGGCCTGGGAAAGCAGTAGAGGATGGCTCAAGTCCTTGGGTCCTTGTACCTGCATGGGAGACCTGGAAGAGGCTCCTGGCTCCTGGCTTAGGATAGGCCCACCTCCAGCCACTGTGGTCATTTGGGGAGTGAACCAGCACATGGAAGACCTCTCTCTCTCTTTCTCTGCCTCTCTCTGTAACTCTGATTTTCAAATAAATAAATAAATCTATCTTTTAAAAAAAGAAGCAGCAGCAGCAGCATGGGGAAGATGGTCTGCTGGTGGGAAATGCTGAAGAGACCACAGTGGGCCTGTATGCAATGGGAAGGGGGCTGGGACACCAGGACAACATGGCCAGAGAACTCTCCTTTGCCATGACACATCAGCCTCCCTAAAACAGGCCTGGGTTACGGACATTCAGACTAACCCAAGAAAAAGGCAGTAACCCTGTGGAAACTTAATTCAGTAAAGAAGCAGTGAAGGTAAGACGGAGACATGGCTGCTACCCCCTACAGCTTATTACAGGACCCCAGGAGCCACCCAGCCCTCCCTCGTTACCAAGATGGTTAGAGATGACAGGTCGCTCTGCCAAAGAGGCACTGGGGCTTTGCACCCAGGGCAGGGACTGGGCTCTGCTATGCGGTTCTGTGGCTCTTGGCCAGGGGCCACTCCCTGTACACCACCTCTGCTTTCTGGAGCAGAGGGACAAACACCCACATGAGAAAAACTCACTCGAGACAGTGCAATGTGAAGCGTTAAAGGACTTTCTTCACAGAAAAGAAAAGAGGAGAAGTGGTCTTTTTAACTGCCAAGAGTGTGCCGAGATCTTGTTTTATAAACACAACTCCCCACTGAAAATAACCAGGGCATCTGGGAGTAAGAAGCGCTTCAGGAGCTGGGACTGGGAAAGGAGCAGAGGAGCCCAACCCGCCTGTGTCCAGAAAGCAAAGCCACGATCAGAGAACAAGAGGAACACATCAGAGGTACTCAGGCCAACATGAAGGGCTCCAAGGAGCCAAGCCTGGGACCATTCGCACAATGAAAGGACTATCGATAGGACCAGAGTCCTCACTCTGGATGACACAGGAAACCGTGGGTCCACAGGAACAGAGCCCTGACACAGATGAAAGTTCCCACACTGCGACACAAAATCCAGGGCCCATATTCATGTCAGAGGGCCTGGTTCAAGCCCTGGCCCCAGCTCCTGTCCTCAGCTTTCCACTGACGCACACCCTGGGAGACAGCAGTGATAACTAAGTAGTGCAGGGTCCCTGTCACCCGTGTGCGAGACTTAGACTGAATTCTTGGTTCCCAGCTCTGGGTCTCTGGCCATTGAGGATATCTGGGGAGTGAATCAGTAGACGGGAACCTGTACCTACTCTCTCTTTCAAATTAAAAATAATAATAATAATAATTAAGTATAAGCAATTAATACATCAAAGGACTTAGTAATTACAAAGGGAAAAGACTGATTTTATAGCTGGAGAACCTGGCAGACACCACCTTCCTCAGGTGATCAGTGAGCCTCAGCGAGGGGCACCTGACAGGATGTGATACAACCACAGCACCCCTTCTGATGTTTTACTGCCAAAGATGCGGCCCTGAATCGAACTCTGAGGAAGCAGCAGATAAGCCCAAACTGAGGGACACTGCACAAAGTACTGTCCTGTAATCTTTAAAAGACCCCGGGGCCGGCACTGTGGCATAGTGGATAAAGCCGACACATGCAGTGCTGGCATCCCACATGGGCACTGGTTCAAGTCCCGGCTGCTCCACTTCCGATCCAGTTCTCTGCTGTGGCCTGGGAAAGCAGTAGAAGATGGCCCTGGTTCTTGGGCCTTGCACCCACATGGGAGACCCAAAGGAAGCTCCTGCTCCTGGCTTTGGATCGGCACAGCTTCAGCTGTTGCAGCCATCTATCTGGGGAGTGAACCAGCAGATGGAAGACCTCTGTCTCTCTCTCTCTCTGCTTTTCAAATAAATAAATAAATCTTTAAAAGCCCCAAGACCATGAAAAAAATCAGAGACAGACGGGGGAATTGTTCCAGACTGGAGAGAGGTGACAGCCAAGCGCAACAGATGGTGCGCAGCATCATCCTTAGCGCTGTGAGGACACCATCAGGACAACTGCGGGGACTTGACAGGTCTTGGAGTAGGCAGCAATGAGGCTTCTGATTCTGACGGACACGCCGTGGTTACACAGGAGGAGGTGCATCTGTGACAGAAGCACAGGGGTCACGGCGCCCAGCTGGCAACTCGTGCTCAAGTTGGTCAGGGAAAACAAAATCTGAACCACATTTAAACTTCTGAGATTGTTTCAAAAAAATTAATTACACAAAGAAGGAGAGAGAGGGAGAGGGTCTGACAGTGAATCACAGGAAATAATGGCAGCAGCTGAAGAAAAGTCATGACTCTGACGTCTTTATGGCATGCCACAGACTTTCTGGCCTTTCACGGTGTCTTTAACAGGAAATGCAGAGGCAGAGTCTCACGCACACATGAGCTGTTCGACTCCCAGATACACCCGGAGCTGATCCTTTTCCTTTCTTTCTTTCCAGAGTAGAAAAGACTTACACTAGAATTAAACAACAATATGCAGCAAACACATTAAGTTCTGCATTTGCAAAGCCTCTTCAGAACCCCCTCACGTTCCACTAATAGATGGGCACATTCACATTCGCAATGACTCAGAAAGTTTTCAAGAAGGAAATTAGATAATCCAGAGGCAAAGAGACCTTGTTAAAGTTACATGAAAGGAAATGAAAGAGAAGCAAGACTTTTTACAGGCATACAATACACAAATATTACCTCAATGAGATTTTTGACACACTACCATTTGGGATGCTCACAAGTAGTTTGAGTCCCAGCTACTCTACGTTTCTGATCCAGCTTCCTGGTAATGCACCTGGGAGGCAGTGGATGATGGCCAAGTCTTTGGGTTCCTGCCACCTCCATGAGAAACCCAGATGGAGTTCCTGCCTCCTGGATTCAGCCTGGCCTAGCCCTAGCTGTTGTGGGCTTTTGGGGAATGAAGCAGCATATGTAAGACCTTTCTCTCTGTCACTCTGCTTTTCAAATACATAAATAAATCCTAAAATAATAATAATAATAATAATAATAATAATAAAACCAATGGGCTGGTTCTAAATGTGGCAGTGGGGGTGGTGGCAACAGCTGCCAGGCCAAAAATCTAAAACTCTAAGTGGGGGTTCTTTTCTATGACCCTAGGAGCCATGGTCCCAACAGTCTGGAGTGAATCCCACTGCTTTTCCCTCCCTTTTTGCCTACCTGCCATTTAACTCCAGACACAGATAAAGTAGCGGGAGTGCAAGGCAGTCTGGAAACTGAAGTCCCAGCTTTTGGAAGACGTGCAGGGGGAGCCCCGAGGGTCAGAAAATACCATGCATATCTCAAGGAGCTGTAGAGAGTGCTCTTTCAAAGGGGTTTGTGAACTGTGGCTAGCCCCTAAGCCATGAAGGCAGGAATCTGACTCTGAACAGCAAGGCAAAGCATCCCGTAGCAGCAGTGTGGGACTAATTTCCATCAGGGTCCCAAACCAGCCAGTGTGGCGTGCACGCCCTAGACAAGCATGGACAGTGCTACACAGGCTCTGAAAGCTGAGATGACGTTAGAACCACAGCCAGGAGGGTGGGCTGGGCCTTACAGTTGGGCTGACTGTCTGCTAGGGCAAAACCAACCAAATTAGCAACACTCTCTCCAGAATTTAAACAAGGCCCAGGCTCTCATAAAAATATTCAGAATGCCCGGGATGCTCCAAAATTACTTGGTAGACAACAACAAGGGAAAAAAATGTCAACTTGCAAAAGACAACAAACAGATATCAACCCTGAAATGACAAAAATCTTGGAATTATCAACGACTTGAAAGTCTCTTTGTTCCAAGAATATGGGCCAATGAAGAAAAGGCCTCATAAAGGAAACAGAAGACATAAAGAAGAACCAAATGGAAATAGTATTTAGTTTCATTTCACTTGAAAGGCAGAGAGACAGAAAGACAGAGATCTTTCATCCGCTGGGGTTCACTCCCCAAATACCCACAACAGCCCGGACTGAGTGAGGTGAAGCCAGGAGTCCAGAACTCACTATGAGTCTCCCGCATGGGTGGCAGGCACCATCATCACCTGCTGCCTCCCCAGGTGCACAATACCAGGAAGCTGGGTCAGGAGTAGCCAGAACTTGAACCAGGGACTCCTGGATTGTGGAATGTGGGTGTCCCAAGTAGCGATTTTATCTCTATGCCAAATGCCCACCTTAAAATGGAAATTTTAGACATGAAAAATACAGTAAGCAAAACTGAAACTCATTGTGTGGGCTCTCAGAAGGGAGGTGACCCTGGAAAGAGGTTGAGAACTTACAAAAAAAAAAAAAAAAAGAATGGAAATTATCTGATGTAAACTTTAAGAGGGGTAGAAAACAGACTGAAAAAATTAACAGTCCTGTGGGACAATACCAAAATGCCTAACATTTTATTTATGCCATCAAAATCCCAGAAGGGAAGTTAGGGTGTGGTGCAGAGGAAAAAAAAAGAAAAAGAATGACCAAAAATGTCCCAAATTTGGTGAAAGATAAATCAGAGATTACAGCAGCTCAGCACACCCCAGACAAAATAAGCCCAAAAACATCTGCACCCAGAAGCTTTATAATCAAACAGCTAAACCCAAGGGCAGAAAGCAGCCAGAGGAAAACTCATCTTAGCACATAGATGGATGACTGCAGACTTCTTGTCAGAAACCATAGAGACCAGGGATGGAGAGTTTCTCTCCCTGTGTCTGTCCCTCCCTCTGCCTTTCAAATAAATACTAAATCTTTAAAAATATAAATTAAATTTTTTTTAAAACCCAATAAGGACCAGAATTCTGTTACAGTGGATTAAACCACTGCCTGTGCTGCCAGCATCCCATATCAGAGTGCTGGTTCGAATCCCAGCTGCTCTACTTCCAATCCAGCTCCCTGCTAATGCACCTGGGAAGGCAGCAGAAGATGGCCCAAGTGCTTAGAACCTGCACCCATGTGGGAGACCAGGATGGGGTTCCTGGGCCCTTGCTTAAGCCTGCCTAGTCCTGAATGAACTAGCAGATGGAGGATCTCTTTCTCTCTTTCTCTCTCTCTCTCTCTCTTCCCTCCCTTCCTCCCTCTTTTTCTCTCTGATGGTCTACCTTTTAAATAAAAACTTTTTAAAAAGTTAAGAAGACCCAATGACATGTCATTTATAAGAAATCCTCCTGGGGCCCGTGCTGTGGCATAGAGGGTAAAGCCGCAGCCTGCAGTGCTGGCATCCCATATGAGTGCTGGTTCAAATCCTGGCTGCTCCTCTTACAATCCAGCTCTCTGCTATGGCCTGGGAAAGCAGTAGAAGATAAACCAGGTCCTTAGGTCCCTGCACCCATGTGGGAAACCTAGAAGAAGCTCCTGGCTCCTGGCTTCTGATCAGCTCAGCTCTGGCTGCTGCAGTCATTTGGGAAGTGAACCAGTGGGTGGAAGACCTCCCTCTCTCTCTGGCTCTACCTCTTTCTGTAACTCTTTCAAATAAATAAAATAAGTCTTCAAAAAAAAAAAAAAAAGAAATCCTTCTGTGAGGCTGGCGCGGTGGTATAGTAAGTCACGCATCTGCCTGCAGGGTTGGTATCCCATATGGGCACCAGTTTGAGTGCCAGGCTGCTCCACTTCCAATCCAGCTCCCTTCTGATGGCCTGGGAAAGCAGTAGAAGATGGCCCAAGTGCTTGGGCCCCTGTACCCACATAGGAGACCCAGAAGAAGCTCCTGACTCCTGGCTTCGAATCGACCCAACTAGCAGATAGAAGACCTTTCTCTCTGTCTCTCCTTCTTTCTAATTCTGCCTCTCAAGTAAATAAATGTCTTTAAAAAAGAAAGAAAGAAAGAAAGAAAGAAAGAAAGAAAGAAAGAAAGAAAGAAAGAAAGAAAGAAAGAAAGAAAGAAAGAAAGAAAGAAAGAAAAGAAAAGAAAAGAAAAGAAAAGAAAAGAAAAGAAAAGAAAAGAAAAGAAAAGAAAAGAAAAGAAAAGAAAAGAAAAGAAATACTCTTGTACTTATTGGAATAGAAGGGTAAAAAGTAAAAAGATGTATAAATATTTACTATGCAAAAACTAAACAAACAAAAAAACGCATCAGGGATAGAGTGATATTAGATAATGAAAAAGAGGTCAATTCATCAGAAATAAATGTGTATGCACTCAAGAAGAGAGCTTCAAAACCTGAAACACAAGTAACTCTAGAAATAGTTTGGCAGTTTCTTATAAAGTAAAACATATCTGTATATATGAGGGTTCTTCAGAAAGTTTATTGAGGGGGGCTGGTGCTGTAGTGTATTAGGTAAAGCCACCATCTGCAGAACACCAGCATCCCATGTGGGCGCTGTTTCGAGGCCCAGCTGTTCCACTTCTGATCCAGCTCTCTGCTAACATGCCTAGAAAGCAGCAGAGGAAGGCTCAAGTGCTTGGGCCTTTGTACCCATGTGGGAGACCTGGAAGAAGCTCCCAGCTCCTGGCTTTGGCCTGGCCCAGCCCTGGTCATTGCGGCCATTTGGAGAGTGAACCAGCGAATGGAAGTTCTTTCTCCTCTCTTTCTCTTTGTCTCTTGCTCTCTCACTGTAGCTCTTTCAAATAAACAAATCGTTAAAAAAAAAAAGTGGAGGACACTGTCATCAAAAACTAGGGGGCCGGCGCTGTAGTCCAGTGAGTTAAAGCCCCGACGTGTAGTGCTGGTATCTCATAAGGGCATTAATTCAAGCCCCGGCTGCCCCACTTCCAATCCAGCTCCCTATTGGTGTACGTGGGGAGGGCAGCAGAGGATGACCCAAGTCCCTGGGCCCCTGCCCAAGGGGTGGGAGACCTGGAAGAAGCTCCTGGCTCCTGGCTTTGGATCAGCTCAGCTCCAGCTGTTGTGGCTACTTGGGGAGTGAACCAGAGGATAGAAGACCTCTCTTTCTCTATCTCTACTTTTCTCTGTAACTCTTTCAAATAAATAAAAATAAATCTAAAAAAAAAAAAAAAAAGGCAGAAACCATGAACAGATTTCAAAAATTTTTGCAGCAAAATAAACTCTCAGCTCCATTTTCCATGAATTCTCTGGAGGACTCTGATTTTATTCAGCAATCCAACTACAGGTATTTATTCTAGAAAAATGAAAACATGTTTACACAAAAACTTGCCTATGAATTCTCCTCACAGCTCTATTTGTGATAGTCAAATGCTGGAAATAACCTAAATGTCCTTACAGGGTGTATGGGTCAACAAACTGTTGCACATTCATACCATGAAGTACCACCCAGCAATAACAGGCATGCACCACACACACACAGCCCTGCTGTGTCTCAAAGGCAGGATGCTGCATAAAAGACATCAGTTTCATAAGACTGTGTACGGACATTCCTAACATTCTGGAAAAGGCAGAACTACAGAGACAGAGAACACACCATCAGTAGTTCGCAAGGGTCTGGAGCCTGGGCATGGGATGACTACAAAGGGATAGTGAGGGTTTTGGGGGCGATGATAACACTGCACCTGGACCGTGGTGGTCATTACGTGAATTAATCCAGGTGTTACAACTCACTGAACTGTACTTCCAAAAATAAGGCAATTTTCACATATTCATTTATTCTTAAAAAAAAAAAAAACACAACAATGTCTAAACGAGGCTATTATCAGAAATAAAAACTTTCTAATGAGTTCAATTTCCAACTATTAAAGCAGTAATTAAAGAAAACAAAAAATGAATATCCTCCCTAATTCTTCACAAAATACTTAGTAATTGGAAAATGGTAGTTTCTGGTAGGAAAACACTGAGTTTTTCTTCAATGGCTGATGACAAGTGAAGGCCATTTTAGGCAGGGAAGTCTAAAAACGCTTCCTCACGTGGTTAAAGCTATGATATAAGATAGGTGCCAGCAGAGGCCAGCCACGGGCACCTCCCACCCCCTGCTTGTTTCTGGAAACAGAGTTCTACTGGAGTGCAGCTGTGCCGTCATTTACACACGGCCTGTGGTTCTCCTCACGCTCAACAGCCAGGCGGACAGGCTGTAATGGAGACTATCTGGCGCACAAGGCTAAAATATTAAATACGTGGCCCCTCACAGAGAAGTCGGCCATCAAGTAACTGGAGAAGGCATCAGCGCAGAGAACGGCAAAGGTCGGGTTAGCTGGCCAGAGAACGTGAAAGCCCCGAATACCTTATCTGAGAGGGATTCTGGAGCAGGTTCCTCTTCTCTTTTTACTGACGGACTGGACTCTTGTTTAGGTGGGCCAACTTTTGATCTAGCCAAACTTAAGAATTCACTAATGGAATCTTCGTTCTTTTCTTGTTTAGATGTGTCCCACCGGGATGGTTTTCGGGATTCTGAAAAAGTATAGCACAGACAAAACAATGGAACGAGGGAGCTGGAGGCAAGCCCTTCACCACTGCTCTTTCCTTCCCTGAGGACACGGTGCACTTACGAGGGGGTCACGGGCTGTGCCAGTGCTGGGGACGTAGCAGAGACAGAGTCCCAGCTCCAAAGAGTAACACCTGGACCATTACAACATGAACCTGTTTTACACATGCGAGCGATTCTGCTCAGAGAGGGAGACCCTGTGCCACGAGTATCCTCAGGACGAGAGCTTGAGACCCTACTCACTGTCAGGACCTCGGTGCTGTGGCGTGTTTTCACTTGAGGCTTGCGTTGTGGGCAGGGAGGCTGTCTCAGGGATCGTCAGAAAGTTGAAGACTGAGTACTTGTCACGCTTCACCCGTGGTAAGCCAACTAAAGTTGAACTGGGGGATGAAAAGAAAAAAGGATACATTTTAATAACAGCTGCCAGGATGCCATCCACCTCCTACAAAGCTTTCATCTCACATCTCAAGTTTTTCACCAGCTCTTCTACTTGACATAAGGGTCCCTAAGGTACTTTCACTTCCCAAAGCAATTCAAGACTTCAACGGCTGACCTTAGGACCCATGGGTTTTTCCTTATTACAGTAAGGGAATCTAACTCTGAAAATGGATTTACACTAAGGAAAAGTTCCACTGCTAAAAATACACCTGCATTTCCCCACACAGCCTCTCATTCAATTGTAAATGCTTTCTTGCAGTTTTTATAATCAAATACAGAGGTGTCAGAGTTTTATAAAGAGAATTAGGAAATGTGGGTAATGTTTTAAATGCACACTCTATGAGCAGCATTAAAAAGATGCCAAATAAAGGCACTAAGTTTTGTTAATTTGACATACTTGAGTTTTGTATCTTCAATACAAAATAAAAGTTTGCTGTCTGGGTATTTTATTTGTTTAGTAACAAATTAATAGAGGTTGATCTGTAAAACTTGCAACCCCAAGCATTCCCAAGTATGTTTATCAAGCAAACAGGAATTTACAGGCATGTGGAAGGGGACCTATTAGCTTTCCTATGGGAGAATGTGGTTTGTACCGATGTAAAAGGCAGGTTTAGCCAACTTACTCTGGATAAGGGTCAGGGACATTAAACCTCTTACACAGAAGCTTGTCAGGGTGCCACTCAAACGTGTCTCGGGTGAGCTTCCCAAACATCTTCATCTTCACAGCTGACTGCTTGTCGTTGACGTCATTCTGGGAAGAGACACACGTTCGCTTTCATCAGGCGGCCGTATGACTGACCTGGCTGCTCTGCTCTACCCTAACATTTTTGCTGAAGTATCTTAAAAGCTAAAGTTCTTATTAAAAAATATCTTATTCTGCTACGCCGTGTATGTTTTGATCTTTTCAGTGAAGGGTTTGAAATATTTGGCTGTATAGTGCTCTGGTTTTAAAATTCACCAGGTAGGAACACGGGGGTGACAGACCTCTTGGTCTCGAGGGACTTCAACTTGATCTGAATCGTCTTCCTCCTTGGCGTGAGTGAACCTCGACGACAAGGTCGAATGGGAGGACACGTATAGCTGGGCTGCCCGGGCAAACTCATCCCGCTCGCGGCCTCGTTCCCACTCGGTCATGCTGGGATCCAGGCAACGTTCCAGGGCATCTGTGATACAGGAAACAAGAAACTGCTGCACTTCTAGGGAAAACAGGGGGCTGAAAGGAGAGCACGTGGCGACCGTGACTGCACCCTTGTGTGTTTCACCACAGAAAACTCAAGTCCATACCCTCGCTTTCACGGGCTCGGGCGGGGACAGCGGGGAACTTGGCAGGTAATACTGCTCTCTCCTTCCTTCAAGATGATGCTTTTACTGGATCCTGTCTACCACACATGACACAGAAAACCATCTGGGAGCTGGCTAATGCTTGGTTAAATCAGAAGCAAGAAACTTGTCACCACTCCCAGAGAGCGATAAGTTCCTCCCAAATATAGTAGGCCTATGTTTTGGCAGAAAAATACTTCTGAACCTTATTATTATTATTATTATTGTCATTTAACAAATAAATATTAGAAGCATGAGTTCTCAGAAAAGGGTGAAGGCACAGTTAAAGCACTTCATATTCCCCAATGGCCTGCTTTCAAAAAATACTCCTTCTAATCTGCTGACCCCTCTCACAGGAACCACTGTGTAGGTCAGTCATCCCTCCCTTCCTCCTTGCTGTATTTACTTCATAGATCACAGAGTGGTCCCGCGCACCCCACCCCACCCCCTGCCACGTAATGGGTCAACAGCCAAATAGTTTTATATATCAAATGTTAGACTGTGATTGACGGCAGGATGATTAGTATCGTAAGTTAAAGTGGGGTAGTAGGTTAAGCCTCCCCCTGTGGTGCCAGCATCCCGTACGGGCACCAGTTTAAGTTCCAGCTGCTCCACTTCCAATCCAGCTCCCTGCTAATGGCCTGGGAAAGCAGTAGAAGATGGCCCAAGTGCGTGGGCCCCTGTACCCATGTGGGAGATCAGGAAAAGCTCTCTGTCTCTCCCTCCCTGTTTGTAACCCTGTATATCAAATATATAAATAAATCTTAAAAAAAAAAGAAAAAGAAATACCCTCTTTAAAAAAAATAAAGATAAAGTGGGAGATGAGGTTCTCCTGGTGTGAAATGCAACACACAGAAGTCAGCATGAGTTACTGCCAAGGCATGTTCCCTACCTAGAGTTCTCTTTGGACCTGAGACACAGAGAAGGACAAGCTAACTGTTACTACCCTCCAGGGCAGGGGTGGGGAATGTCTAGCCCACAGGCCATATAAGGCCCATGAGATTATTTGGTCCAGCCCTGCCAAAGCAACTGCAGGTAAATCTATAGCAGGCTAATTGTTAAATTGATAATCCCGTATGGCCCATAAATGATGTTATAAATATCCAAATGGCCCTTGGCAGAAAGAAAGCTCCCTACCCCTGCATAAGGCCCAGCTCAGGGCCTGAAATCTTTGTACTGCTTGCAGCAGGACAAAGCGAAAACACTGGCAGGAAAGGCCACTTCAACCCCAAATCTGGGACCTGGGTGAAAACAGCAAGAATGCCAGCCCACCCTGGTGGGACGTGGGAGACACAGGCCTATCACCCACCTTTCCGACCCTGTTTCATCTGTACCAAGAACTCTTCGTATCGTCTTTGCTTTTCTGGATCTTTAGCGAAAGGTTTGAAGTTGCTGGCTCTTGTGGTGGCTGTCCTACCACCCGAGGCCACGTGCCACGAGCTATGTCCAACTTCGGGAGGGGAGGGCTGCAGTCTGCTGCTGGAGGCGTTCTGGGCCAGACTCCTGGCCTTGAGTTGCGCTGCTTTAAGGTCAGTCGCGTGCTTCATTTCTTTAATTCTCTCCCTATCTTTTTGGGACAGAAACTCTAACACTGATGTACTTGCCCCTAAATAAAAACAGTAATAAGAAGAGATGAGCATTACTGTCAGACAACTACTTTTACATTTCTCTGTACATACATCTTCAATAGCACAAATTAACATAGAGACAAGAATGTTAACGTTTTGTTTATATCCGTATTTCCCCATGAGCTAGACAATAATACAAAGACAAGGCTGCTGTTTTATAATGGAGGTTACTCCTGGCCATCTGCAGGGTTAGGGTTAGGGTTAGGGTTAGGGTTAGGGTTAGGGTTGCAGGACAGGCGAATAGTCTTAGGATGAGGAAGCTGATATCAGGCTCTGTCCTGTCAGTACAAGCCTTGGTACAGAGCACAGAGACCCAATCAGCACGTGCTCACGTCAGAAACGCTTGCTGGGGGCCAGTGTTGTGGCACAGTAGGTTAAGCCTCAGCCTGTGGTGCCAGCATCCCATATGGGTGCTGGTTCAAGTCCTGGCTGCTCCACTTCTGAATCAGCTCTCTGCCATGGCCTGGGAAAGCAGCAGAAGATGGCCCAAGTCCTTGGGCCTCTATATTTGCGTGGGAGATCTGGAAGAAGTTCCTGGCTCCTGGCTTTGGATCGATCCAGTTCTGGCCATTGCAGCCATTTGGGGATTGAACTAGTGCATAGAAGACTTCTTTGTCTCTCCCTCTCTCTGTCTGTAACTCTACCTCTCAAATAAATAAATAAATAAATGGAAGGAAGGAAAGAAGGAAGGAATGCTTGCTTGCTTGCTTGCTTGCTGAGTACCAGCTCCACATCAGGCTTGGCTCAGACAAGCTCCTTCCTTTCCCTAGAGAGGGAGATGGGCAGGAAGGCAGCAAAGAGCCACACCAGAGAAGTGCTAAGGAAAAAACAAATAGGGTGATGTGCGGGGTTGACTTAGAAGGGGCTGGTAGGGGTCGGCGCTGTGGCACAGTGGCGCAGTGGGTTAACACCCTGGCCTGAAGTGCCAGCATCCCATATGGGCACCAGTTCTAGTCCCGGCTGCTCCACTTCCGATCCAGCTCTCTGTTATGGCCTGGAAAAGCAGTACAAGATGGCCCAAGTTCTTGGGCCCCTGCACCCATGTGGGAGACCTGGAAGAAGCTCCTGGCTTTGGATTGGTGCAGCTCCGGCTGTTGTGAGTGAACCAGCGGATGGAAGGCCTCTCTCTCTCTCTCTCTGGCTCCTCTCTCTGAGTAACTCTGACTTTCAAATAAATAATATAATAAAATAATAAAATAAAATGAAAAAGAAGGGGCTGGTAGTTGGGGATTCAGGGGAAAGAGGCAGCCAACTGATATGATAGCCAGGGTAGGCCTGGAATGCCTCTTAAGGAAATGATATTTGAGAGAAGTTGTAAGTAAAACAGGAGCCAGACTCACAAAAATACCAGGCAAGGACAGAGACAGAGGAAAAAGCAAACCCAAAGGCCCTGAGGTGGCATCAGTTGGCAAGTTCAAGGGCAGAGGGAGAGACCATGAGTCTGCACCGCAGGGAATGAAGGGAAAGTGGCAGATGTGGCCTGAAAGGCAGGCAGGGGCTGGATCGCACGGGCCTGTGTGAGTCTGGATGTTTCTGTAGGTGGCAGCGTTGTAAGAGGACACTGACACAGCCAGGCCCAGCAAGCTGCGGTCGAGCAAATGGACTGCAGAGGGAAAGGGGGAGAAACCAGGAGGCCAAAGAGGAGGCAGCTGGCAGAGCCCTGGTTAGACCAGGGTGGAAGTGGCAGAAATGCAGAGAAGTGGATGCAATCCCCATGTGCCTCGGAGGAGGAACTGAGGAACTGCTGGTAGGGCTAGAGGAGGAGGGAAAAAGGCCAGCAATCGAGATTCCTACCTGCCGGCCCGAGCAGTGCTCACTGGTGGTTCACTTAGTGAGATGGAGAAGACTGGAGGAAGAGCAACTTCGGGGAAAATCGAGGGGAACCCAGATGTCTGTTTGGCTTGATTATATGAGAAGTCTTGAAATGGCTCATGAAAAGTATGTATTATGAAAAAACTATGTATAGGTTTCAAATATTTTTGCATCCAAATAAACTTCTAATTCCGTTTTCCCATGACCTTTCTGAAGCCTCTCGTGTTTGAGACAATGATCGGACTCCCAAATGGCAAAGCTGCTGAGCATGGGCCCCAGGATCCACGGCCACGTCTCCCAGCGGTCTGTCTGCTGCCTCCTGGGGACTCGCACACTTCCACCTCCCCTCAGACACAACTGCCCCTCAGGCTTTATGGGGAAAAGCTTCACAACCTCTCCCCGACCCAGGGAGGAAAAGCTCGCCTCCCCGGGCTGAGCAGTCCCTGGCTTTAACCCTACTCTTAGATGATTATTTAAGTCTGAAAACAGCTGAGCTTAGGGCAAGGATTGTGATTTTAGTGACACAACCCAAACTGGAATGGAAAATAAGCTTCCAGGAGACGCTCTGCACACTGTTCCATCGGCTGTTCCATGGGAAAACAGTTTCTTTTTTTTTTTTTTTTTTTTTTTTTGACAGGCAGAGTGGACAGTGAGAGAGAGAGACAGAGAGAAAGGTCTTCCTTTTTGCCGTTGGTTCACCCTCCAATGGCCGCCGCTGCAGCCGGCGCACCGCGCTGATCCGAAGGCAGGAGCCAGGATCCAGGTGCTTTTCCTGGTCTCCCATGGGGTGCAGGGCCCAAGCACCTGGGCCATCCTCCACTGCACTCCCTGGCCATAGCAGAGAGCTGGCCTGGAAGAGGGGCAACCGGGACAGAATCCGGCGCCCCAACCGGGACTAGAACCCGGTGTGCCGGCGCCGCAAGGTGGAGGATTAGCCTATTGAGCCACGGCGCCGGCTGGGAAAACAGTTTCCATTTTGATTTTGAGAATTCAGATTATTTTAAAGTAATGATTTCAATCTTCTCCTTGGCACATACCTTGAACAGGCGTCTCTCCGAGCATCTCCCCACGCTTGGAGGCATTCAGTTGGTGCCTACTGTGTGTCCCTAGGTCATGTGTTGCCTTTCCAGCAGACTCAGATAACACCTGAAGTAAGTGGGAGTTCTCAGAGGTTGCGGCCACCACTGGTCTGAAATAATGCACTGGTCGGTAGTCTCTTGGCAAATCAGGTGGAGGATAAATCTTAACAAGACAAAACCCAGAAAACATGGAGTCTGCAAAAATATCATGTTTGCTTTCATCAAGAAAACCTATTACTCCCAAGCACTTCTAACCCCGCCCCTTCCAGGTTAACATTCAGAAAGGAGGTGGCACCAGAACAGGCCAGCCTGGTGTCCAGCCAGCACCCATCTGGACCCCAGAGGGTCACCAGAACCACACCATTCCAATGGTCAGATGCTCGAAACATCATCCCTGCCCTCTTCTACACAGAGACGCTAACATGCATGTTTATATGAAGAGACAGTGAGGGTGATCACAGGTAACATGGCACAGCATCCCACCTGCACAGCTGGCCTGCTATAAGGCAGAATATTTTAAAAAGTATGATTCAAAGCTTTGCAATAATTTCAAATTAGTTAAATTTAAATTCAGAATTTTTTTTGCAGGTTATATTTCATTTCCAAATTGAAG
Source organism: Oryctolagus cuniculus (assembly GCF_964237555.1). Classification (NCBI taxonomy): domain Eukaryota; kingdom Metazoa; phylum Chordata; class Mammalia; order Lagomorpha; family Leporidae; genus Oryctolagus; species Oryctolagus cuniculus. Next base: position 21,288,453 of record NC_091449.1, on the reverse strand, counting down.
TTTCAGACCTTGTTTTTTGATCCCAGGTTTGTTTGCTTTTTTTTTTTCTTTTAAATAAACATTTATTTGAAAGACAGAGTGATACAGAGGGAGATCTTCTATCTGCTGGTTCACTCCCCAAATGGCTACAATGGCAGGGGCTGGGCCAGGCCAAAGCCAGGAGACTGGAACTTTCACATGATTGGTAGGGGCCCAAGTACTTAAGCCATCTTCCACTGCCTTCTCAGGCACATTAGTAGGAATCTGGGTCAGAAATAGAGCAGCTGGAACTTGAACTGGTGGTTTAATATGGGATGCCAGCACCGCAGGCAGCGGCTTAGCCTGCTGTGCCACAATGCCGGCCCCAATCCCAGATATTTTTAATTCAAAAGCTGACTAAACTGAAATTGAAATATATTTGTGAAATTCAGGTATTTTTAATTCTAACAGGCATTAATGATAGTAGAACAGAAAAAAGAAAGCACGGTACTGGATATTTTTAAACAACTACACTGTGTGGTCTCTTTTGCTCTTGGTCTAACAAACACATATTTATGGACACACCTATTTTTCCAGGTGTTTAAACTACTTGAAAGTTGTGAAACTCTGTAACATGTGAAGCCCTGAGCCCTGCTCACTGTGGCTCTCAGCCCCAGGTGCACACTGAACTTGCCGTGGAATTTCCACAATGCTAATGCCTTGGGGTGGGCACTGGGCACGCGGTTAAGCCTCTGTTTAGCATGCCTGCATTCCGTATTACAGTGCCTGGATTTGAGTCCCACCTCTGCTCTTCATTCCAACTACCAGCTAATGTGCAAACTACCTGCTAATGGCAGGTAGCAGGTGATGGCTCAAGTACTTGGGTCCCTGCCACCCTTGTGGGAGACCCAGATTGAGTTCTTATCTCATAGGGCTGGTGCTGTGGCCCAGCGGGTTAAACTGCTGCTTGTAATGCTGGCATCCCACATGGCACCAGTTCGAGTTCCTGGTTCCTGGCTTCATCCTAGCCCAGCCCTGGCTGTTTTAGGCATTTGAGGAGTATACCAACAGATGGGAGACCTCTCTGTCATGTCTGTTACTTCGCCTTTCAGATCAAGAAAATAAATTTAAAAAAAGAACTATTGACACCTATGTCCCGCCCCAGACAGCCTGATACAACTGGAGTTCTCCAAGTTTCCCAGTAGGTGGTGAGGCACAGCCTGGGCTGGGCAGCTAGCACTATGAAAGTCTATGAGAGGGGCTGGCTCTGTGGCATAGTGGGTAAAGTGGCAGCCTGCAGTGCTGGCACCCCATATGGAGGCCAGTTCAAGTCCTGGCTGCTTCACTTCCCATCCAGATCCTTGCTAATGCACCTGGGAAAGCAGCAGAGGATAGCCCAAGTACTTAGACCCCTGCACCCGTGTGGGAGACCCAGAAGAAGCTCCTGGCTCCTGGCTTTGGATCAGCCCAGCTCCAGCCATTGCGGTAATTTGGGGAGTAAATTAGTGGATGAAGACCTCTGTCTCTCTTTGCCTCTGCTTCTGTCACTCTGCCTTTCAAATTAATACATAAATCTTAAAAAAAAAAAAAAAAAAGAAGAAGAAGAAAAGAAAAAAAGAAAGAAAGAAAAAGAAAAGAAAAGCCCACAACAGAGGGCTCTACCATTGTCAGGAAACCTCACTTGTTATTGTCTAGCTCGACCACCCTTCTAAAACATGCAGATCCCCCAGTCAGCCAGAAAACACTCTCACGTGACCACCGCACAAAAGTCCAGCGGAGCCTGAAGGCTGTGTCCACAACTCTCCTTTATATCCACCAGTCAACTCGGTGCATTTCCTTCCCTCGGCCAAATGGCTCCGCTCAGCTCTAGACCCGCAGGCTGGGTCTCTTAGCCACCCATCCAGAAAACTCGCCCAATGCGTGAAAGGCTAGGTGAACACAGCCCTCCCCTGAGCCATCCCCACCTGAGACTCCTCAGCCAGGAGTCCCTCAGGAGCCTCCCACACCTCCGTCTCTCCAGTTAGGGCACAGGTACATTAGCAGGGGGCTGGTTAGCACCCTCCATACCACATCTGGGTGCCTGGCACTCTCACAGGATAGCAACTATTTGGGGCTGGAATTAGTATTATTTATCCTTGAATCCTAAGTCGGGAGAGTACTTCTCTGCCATTTTTTAAACTGTGCCTTGTTTTCATACATATAAAACCCACATTCTCCTTTAATGTCATTTGACATTTCTGGTCATTCTAGAGGCTCCCTCTGTGCCCAAGCCTGTTCTAAATACACCCCAGTCCTGTTAGAACACCGTAAGGCTCAGGACAAAAGGACTAAGAGCCACTGAAATTGTGAATGTGGTTTTTCAACTGTGCTGTCCCTGGTCAGTCCTGTCGTGAGGGTCACAGGCCAGGTCTTAGAGGTACCTGGCAAATGTCTATGTCTGCTGATCGAAACAAAAAATGCTGTCTGCTGTGAGGAACAATCTGAAAAAGGAAAGCCAACAAGGCAGATGGCCGGAACTCACAACTGGATCTGAGCACGCGCTTGTGAGCACGCGGCTCTGGTGGGCATTAAAGGGAGGACATCACTGGGCCTAAGAGCAGATCTTCACTTGTGGCCATAACAGAATCCCACAAACAAGACCATCTGCAATGAGTGTGGCTGTCTCCCTTATCCCCCTTCGGCTCAGCCCCTGCTACGGTCCAGATACCTCGGCCACACTGGCTTTGGGAGGAGTCAGGATTGCGGGTTATGATGGCCTTTTAAACATTTTCTCCTTTTCCTTAAAATTACATCAACTGGGGCCTGCCAGTGGCACAGGGGGCTAGGCTACCACCTGCAATGCTGGCATCCATATGAGCAGTGGTTATAGTCCCGGCTGTGGGGAGCAACTCGGACTAGACTGTTACTGGAATTAAGACTTATTCTATGCATCTGCTCTCCCACAATATGGCGCTGAGAAGGGAGTACCAGCTTCTACACAGCTGCCTCCAGTTCAACCAATAAACTGTAGGACCTGCTCCTGATTGGAGGAGAGCAGCGTACTCGGCGTGTGGGTAGCAGAGTTGGGATTGGTGAAGAGGACTATAAAGGAGGAGAGAGACAACATGCACCAGGAACAGCTAAGAGGAACACCTGTGCAGCCCCCGAGAGAACCGGCCAGCGGTGTGCCACTCCCCTGCGGAAGTGGGGAAAGTGGCCAGGGGGAACCGCCCTTCCACGGAGGTGGAAGGGTCGGTAGCCAACCCGGGAAGAACCAGCAGCAAACCCGGGGAGGGCCGAGCAGACAAAAGAACAGCGCAGGGTCCTGTGTCGTTCCTCCATGAAGAGGGGGAGCGACACCGGCTGTTCCACTTCCAATCCAGCTCCCTGCTAATGTACCTGGGAAAGCAGCAGAAGATGGCCTAAGTGCTTGGGCCCCTGCACCTATGTGGGAGACCCGGATGGAGTTCCAGGCTCCTGGCTTCAGCCTGGCCAGGATTGGTCATCAGTGGCCCAGCTGATGCAGCCATTTAGAGAGCAAACCAGCAGATGGAAGCTCGCTCTCTTTCTTCTCCATCCCTCTCTCCCACTCTCTGTAATTCCACCTTTCAAATAAACAAATAAATCTTTTTAAAAGGCACATCAGTTTCATTCTCCACCAGTTTCTAATGTGCATCTCTTCTAAAGGAAATAGCACTCCCTCAGAATGAGAAGTTCGGATTTCAGAGGTCAGCAATTAGATGTTCTGAAACAATGTGGCTACTGACTAGACCTTGCCAGTGCATACTATACATGATGTTTTCCTGGACAATCACTGGTTACTAGGCTGTTGCTTTTAAGAAAACAGAATCTATGTATCTTTTCAGTGGTTAATATGACAACACAGATTACACAGCAGCAAACTTTTAAGCAGCAAATCAGGGGAAAAAAAAGTTTTTCTTACTTTCTTAGAAGATAAAGGTTTAGAAGCCAAGGAAAATCCATCCAGAATTTTGCCAACGTATCGAAGATCTTTCTCTGATTCTACAAGAATGATGTCACTAGTTAATTTCCGAAATAGAAACAACTAGAATAAGACAAAAGACATGAGCTTTTTCTCTCCAAGAACATAAACAGTGCGTGTCAAATGTGATATCACTCACAGGTGGCAGAAAAGGCATGTCAGGTGTTCACACCCCTGTTGACTCAGTGACTGGTGTGGGCCTAGCCCACACCACCCTGAGCCGATTAGGCTGCCAGATCACAAGGCTACAACCCTCCCAGGCAGCACTTCAATGTAATTTTTAGACAAGGACCATAGATCCTAGGCCAAGTGGCAACAGAGATACCCCCTAAGAAGTGAAAGATCAAGAAAAACAAATGTGGGTAAAAATTAAAATCTTAACTGTGGGAGAGTCACTTCTAAAACTAAATGAAGCAGCATGGGATATTATCTCCCAGTTTCCTTAGGAACAATCCAGATAAGGCACAAAAGGCAATACAACCAGGTCAGCCTGTAATCTAATCTTAGTACAGATTGAAAGGCATTTTTGTCTTTGTCTCAAATGAAATTTTTAACAGCAGATAAAGATCACAAACTTAGGACATGGAATGACCAACGCCCTCTGACTTGGAGCTGGGCACTGTCCATTGGTCATGGAGACAACCCCAGCCACAAAGGTTGCTTCTCAAGGATTTCCTGCACCTAGTGGTCACACCAAAAGCGCAGACACACGAACTGCAATTTCTGTACCCAAAAGCCTCGTCTACCTGACACCCATGAACACTTACACAGTAAGGTGCTCAGCCTGAAGCAGGTGCAGCCTGCAGTGCAGGTGAGCTAAGGGTTTGACCGCTGATAACACAGCACCATTGTGTAACCACCCTCCCCACAGAGTCCTTCTTTGTACTTCAGCTCTTGTTTCTACCAGTCTCTAGAGTGCCTAAAATTCTGTAGGTAACCTGGATAAAATTTCACACTCTAAGAATTTTGAATTCATTTATAATCCAGAATTTTACTATTCTGAAGAATTCTGATGAAATAAACAACAAATGTACATAAAGATAGAAACATAAGAATACTCATTATAGTTGTATTGATTGTGGAAAAACAATGCACAATTTAAAAACCAATCATGGTGACCGAGTAAAATAAAGATAGATCCACTCAAAGAAACCCATAATCAAAACTGTAGATGTGGGGTACACATTTGGCCTGGCAGTTAAGACAACAGTTAAGATGCCCACATCCTAGGGATGTGGGTAAAGCTGCTGCCCGTGATACCAGCATCCCACACTGGCATCAGTTTGGGTCTCAGCTGCTCCACTTCCAATTCATCTCTCTGTTAATTCCTGGGAAAAGCAGCAGAAGATGGCTTGGGCCCCTGCCAATCACGTGGGAGACCCAGATGAAGCTCCTGCTCCTGAACCCTGGCTGTTGTGGCCACCTGCAGAGTGAACCACTAGATGGAAGGTCTCTCTGTGTGTCTCTGCCTCTTCCTCTCTGTAACTCTGACTTTCAAATAAATAAATAGATCTTTAAAAAAAATGCCATATCTCATATTGGAGTGCTTGCCTTTGCCACCCAGCTCCAGCTGCTGATCTCAGCTTCCTGCAAATGCACACCCTGGGAAGTAGTGGTGACGGCTCAAGTAGCTGTATTTCTGCCACCCGTGTAGGAAACCTGGATTGAGTTCCTAGCTCCAGATCCACCCAGTCCTACAATGAAGGCCGCTGGGGAGTGAACCAGTGTCTGAGAGCATTCTCTTTCTCTTGCTCGCTGGCTCTCAAATAAATAAATAGCTTTGCTAAAAAGAAAGGTTTTATGTACATAAATTGTGAAAAATAACCTTTTTTTAAAAAAAAACTATAGATAGTGTGGTCTTGAGAATGAGAAAGAGGCCGCTTCAAGAGGGGTCACAGCAGAGACAAATGATGGGAGGCTGGGGAGCTCACTGGGCAGGAGAGTAATCCAGCCAGGGCAAAGGTACTGTAAAAGGGAAAGTGAAAGCTTTGGTTCAAAAGGCAGATTCAAATATATATATTACAATATGTCAGGCCGGCGCCGCGGCTCACTAGGCTAATCCTCCGCCTAGCGGCGCCGGCACACCGGGTTCTAGTCCCGGTCGGGGCGCCGGATTCTGTCCCGGTTGCCCCACTTCCAGGCCAGCCCTCTGCTGTGGCCAGGGAGTGCAGTGGAGGATGGCCCAAGTGCTTGGGCCCTGCACCCCATGGGAGACCAGGAAAAGCACCTGGCTCCTGGCTCCTGCCATCGGATCAGCGCGGTGCGCCGGCCGCAGCGCGCCGGCCGCGGCGGCCATTGGAGGGTGAACCAACGGCAAAAAGGAAGACCTTTCCCTCTGTCTCTCTCTCTCTATCCACTCTGCCTGTCAAAAAAAAAAAAAAAACAAAACAAAACAAAACAATATGTCACTCATCATTACTAGCATTGACTTATTAATATCAATGTATTAATATTAATTAATATATGGTGTTATCTATAATATACTGGTTAATATATTTATTATTATTTATTACTATTATTGTAATAGTTAATACCACTAATAATACATGTTAATATAAGAGTACTTCAAAAATTTTGTAGAAAAATGAAATTAAAAATTTTTAAGGGTTGGGAGTTATGACACAATGGGCTAAATCACCACTTGGGACATCCACATCCCATATTGGAGCACTGGTTCTAATCCTGGCTACTCCGTTTCCAATCCAGTTCCCTGCTAATGCACCTGGGGCTCCTGCCACCCACATGCACCCATATCCTGGATAAAGTTCCTTGTTTCTGGCTCCAGCTTGGACCAGTCCTGGTTGTTGTGGCTATTTAGGGAGTGAGCTAGAGGATGAAAGATCTTTCTCTCTCTGTCACTCTGCCATTCACATAAATAACACATATTTTAAAAAATTTTAAATAAGACTTAAAAAATTTCACACATAGTTTTCTCATAATAAACATTTTTCACAAACTTTTCAAAGATACATTGTATATACAGATTTCAAAATTTTTTGCACCAAAATAAATTCTTCTAAAGATTTATTTATTTATTTGGAAGGCACAGCAAGAAAGAGAGAACCTGACATCCACTGGTCCACTCTCCAAATGGCTGCAAAAGCCAGGTCTAGGGCAGGTCAAGCCCAGGAGCGAGGAACTCCAATCCTGAGCTCCCATGTGGGTGGCAGGAGCCCAGTGAAGTGGAGCACTCTGATATGGGATGCCAGAATCATAAGCTGTGGCTTAACTGCACCACAATGCCAGCACTAGCACCGAAATAAATTTATCTTCTAATTCCATTGTTCATGAACTCTTTTTTTCAAAGAATATTTATTTCAAAGTCAGAGTTACAGCAAAAGAGAGAAAGAGAGATCCTTCATCTATTGCTTCATTCTTCAAGTGGCTGCCAATGGCCAGGACTAAGCCAGGCCGAAGCCAGAAGCCAGGAGCTTCATCCGGGTCTCCTACTCAGGTGGCAGGGGCCCAAGCACTTGGGCCATCTTCTGCTGCTTTCCCAGGCCTTTAGCAGGAAGCTGAGATGGAAGTGGAGCATCCAGAACTTGACTGGAACACCACAGGCAGCAGCTTTACCCACTATGCCACAATGCCAGCCCTGGTTCATGAATTTTTGAAAGTCTTCTCATTCTCCCACCAGTTTCCAATGTACCTTTAATTAATAACTAGCATGTAGCAACTATTACATTATTATATATTATTCCTAGTATGCTACATATATAAAATGAAAAATATAATGTAAATATAAATAATTTAAAACGTAATTATATATTCATTGAAGTGTAATATAACAACTAATATATTATGTTAGTATTATATATCTTCTAAGTTATAAAGATAATACATAGTCTTGGTAGAAAAACCAGAAATGACGAAAGAAGAAAGCAAAAATAACTTAACTGCCACCCAGAGGAAATGCCTACTGATACGGAGTACACACCCTTCCAGTATAAAACCCTGGGTTCTTTTTGTGGCGATGACAACAGAGACCAGTCACACCTACATAGTGCTTGCTATGTGCCATGCTCGTCCTAAAGCCTTTATGTCCAGTAAACTCTCCGTGAGCTAGGCATGCCACTAACTCCTGTTTTTCAGACGTGGATGCCAAGGCACAGACAGGTTAAGTAGCTTGCCCAAATCACAGCTGACAAACAGGGAGATCCAGGACTGGAACCAAGCAGACTATCCCATATGTGTTCATAACCACTAAACAAATACCTCTACAAACTGTTTGCACTTGCTCTTTTTCCTCTAGAAATGAAAAGTAGACATTACTTATGAAGGTGATGCTCAAATTCATATACTCTTCTATGATATTTTAACATATTTCAATACGTATACCTTAGACGTATTTGACAAGTGTTAGGTCAAAATTTACCCAACTACAGCTGAAATGCCAGAATCGATTGTTTTCTCTGTCTCATCCTCATACTTATATACGTTGGTGTTACCATCACAACCAAAGAACAGTAGGTGCTGTTTATTCAGTCTCTGGGGCAGGTACTGTGCCAAACACTGGATTATGTCACTTAATCCTCATGACAACATCCAGAGTGGACTTTATCTTTACTTTACAAATAAGGCTTCTGATGCCCAGAGAGCTCAGGAGCCTCACCTAACCAAGGTCACAGAGCTGGGCAGTTGACAGCTGGGATCCAAACACAGAGCTGACTGATGCCAAATGTCTTGTGATTAATACTGACTCCACACTGTCTTCCCCTGCACCTTTTCTGGACAGAAAAACTGAAATACTACTTAGAGCCAAAGGAAGTGAGTCAACATGGACTTCGACTTGGAATTGTGTTGCAAGATGCCCACCTCTTATCTGAAGCAGAGCCCCCTATAAGCCAGGGACTCAGATGAGGAGATATACTAGGCCAAAGTCCCTCTTGCCACAGGCTGCTGCAAGTTTCCATCCAGTCCCAGGCCTGGTCTTCCCACTTGTCCCTGAGTTGGCCTCCTTTGGCTGCCTGCCCAGTTTCTGGAGCTCTGAGTGTATCCCTTTGACCCACTTCCAGCTCACCTTGCAACGTGGGCACCTGTCTACAGATTAGCCCTGCCCTGATTCCAGACTTCTCCCTCCTCCCTGCCTCAGCCCCACCTTGACTGTTGGCTTTGGGCTTGACCTGCTCTGAAGTCCACTTCTGTCTTACTTCTCACACTTGAGCTTCCCTTCTCCCCACATTGTTTCTGACCCTGGATCTTTCACCAGCTTCCCCCTTCTCCACAGAGGCTGATACTGCAGGGTCAGTCCTGCAGTTCCTTCTCCCTGATACACTGACATTTGTTCCTACCATTTGAGTATGGGTCTATGGAATTACCTTTCTGACTTTTATATTGCTTGGGCGCTGTCCAGCCGTAGAGTCCGTCTCCAGGCTCCTCATCCTTCAGCACAGTGTCATACTTGGATAGAGTTTCCATGGCATAGATGTCATCATCTTCCTCTTCCAGGGCACCCACACCGAAAGCCTTCAAAAACAAGGTGTTAAGCTGAGCAACTGCAGGTTCTAGTGTAGGTGTGCCCTGAAGGATACAGGTCCTTGAAGGATGTGATGGAGCAGGCCACATTAGCACTTCAAGATCACCAAGAGTAACAACTGGGAGGCCCAGATTAACACAGAAAACAGTCAGCAGAAGTGAAAGCCACTCCTCCACGACCTTGGATTCAGGTCCTAGCACAGGAAGAGCGGTGAAAACTATACCCAAGCAGCGGGGCAGGGGCAGAAATGTTCATCTATGGATCACTGAGGCCCGGGCTGGTTCTGAGGACACTGCTACTCTAACAGCTGCTGTGAGAACTCCTTATCTTGGTGGGAAACAGCCTCCAAGTTCACTTTTGTTAAACGGTTTGGGGAAAAACACGTATAGACAGACAAGGTAACAGGGAAATGACAAAGTCACCATCATCTACATGCATTTAAGAAAGAACGTCTGGATCAGACTTGAGAGCACAAGCTCTCCATCCTCCCAGAAGCAGGATGCGAGTTCCCTGAGTAAAAGTGAACTCTGTGTTCAGGACTTAGGGCTTGCAGTAGTCCAAGAGGTAGGAAAACGTGGACCTAAGCTCAGAGGGGCAGACTGCAGATTGTCTGTTATTAAAACAAAGAAGTAAGAGTGGTCTTCTGTGTGGTCCCAAAGGGTAGGAAGGCAGTCCTCACCCTGGCAGGGCAAACTCCACCAAAAACATTAGGCACCAGCTCTCAGGAGCCCATCATTAAAATCAGGAAGGTATGCTTTACATGTCTCCAAAAAGTACCATAGGGAAATATAACCACTTCAAAGTCCTCAACTAGGGGTGTGTGTTTGGTACAACAGTTAAGACACTGCTTGGGCTACCCACATCCCATATCAGAGTGCCTGGGTTCAGGTCCCCGCTCTGCTTTGGATTCCAGCTACCTGCTAAGACACACCTGGGGAGGCAGTCCCCCTTCCCCTGGTTGGAAACTTGAATTGAGTTCCTGGCTCCTGGTTTTGGCCTAGCCCAGCTCCAGCAGACATTTGTAAAAGGAACCAGCTGATGGAAGATCCCTGTCTGTCTCCTGCCTTGCACTCTTGCTCATTCTCTCTCTCTCTCCTTTTCAAATAAAATTAAAACAAAAAAATTCACGTCCTCATTTGTTCCACGATTAATGAGTGTCTGCCATGGGGCACCCCTAACATGGAAAGGGCACTCATCTGTCCGCGGTTCCGCCTGTATGAGACAGATCGCTTTTACCTGGCCTGAAATGCCCAGCTTTCTTCCTTTACTCAGTCCAACATCTCCAAGAAGATCACTGGTCCCCTCAGATCCCCCACTGAAGAGATTAATATGTTCTCCTGAAGTTCCGAACAGTGCCTGGTGGGGATCCAGGCCCTTGTAAGCGAGTCCGTGTACATTATCTTTAGGTGTGAAATCCACAGGTGTGACGTCTTTGGGGGCAAAGGTCACATTATCAGGCAAGTAGTCATCTTCTTCATCCTATGTTTAAAGTAGAATAAAGGTGAGTCAGTGTGTGGCATAAAGTAAACCCATAATATACTACTTTAAAATGCAGTGATTAATTCCAAACAGAACATTCCCAACTGCCATTTGTGCTGGTACAAATGACTAAATCAGAAGCAGCCATTTGGCCTCGTGGTTAAAACATCGGTTAAGATGTCCTCATCCCACACTGGAATACCTGGGTCCAATACCTGGCTCCAACTCCTGACTCTAGCTTCCTGTTAATGCAGATCCCAGAGGTAGCAGTGATAGCTCAAGTGATTAGATTCCTGCATAGGAGACTTTGACTGAATTAGCAGCTCCTGCCTTCAGCCCTGGCCCAGCCCCAGCCCCAGCTGCTGTGGGTGTTTGGGGAGTTGAACCAACACATGAAGGCTTTATATCTCTCTCTCTCTCTCTCTCTCTCTCTCTCTCTCTCTTTCTCTCTGCCTCTCAAATAAAAATAAAATAAAAAATGACCAAATCACACCTCTGAACCAATGATACCAATACAGACACCTGGAAGAGAAGCATCTGAGCAGACCAGGGAGTCTACGGTGCTGACATGTTGCTGAAGGCATTATCTGACCTACTAAGCGCAGTTTTAGGCTACGGGTATTAATGTTAATGGGATCCGACTGGTTTCTAAAATTGTTTCCAACCCTAAAAAGTTGCAATCATAAAGTAACAGGTGCTACAGTACCAAATTGAAGGCCAGCCCTCCCTTCCCATACCATACCTCAGACCCTTCTGAGCCTCCAGGGGGTAAGGCACAGCCATAGATTTTGACACGGGGATCTGTAACAGAGATTTCGAAGGTGTTACTCACTAACACTCTGCAGAGGTACCTGGCTGTACCTGTAAAAGGTGCTACAGCTGCAGGGGTAGAGGCAGATCACCAGAAATAGATTTCCACCAGCTTTCTACCTTACTCCTGCTCAGTGAGGAACCACTGCTGCCTCGGCACCATGGAAAACCCAAAACAAACTACTGCTGTCCTCACAAAATCTACTCACAATCTGGATGTCCCAGGAGAATAAGGGTAAAAAAGTAAGTAGAAAATAATATTGCTGGGGCTGGCATTGTGATACACTGGGTCCAGCTGCTGCTTGGGATGCTTGTGCCCCACATCAGAGTGCTGGGTCAAGTCCTGGCATCTCTGCCTCTAAGGTACCTGGGAAGCAGCAGATGATGGCTTAAGTACCCGGGTCCCTGGCTTTGGTCTGGCCCTTCCCCGGCTGCTGTGGGCATTGAGGGGTGAACTAGTGGATGGAAGATATCTCTATCTCTGTCACTCTGCCTTCCAAGTAAATAAATAAAAAAAAAAAAAAAAAAAAGGAAGATGTATGTTCGAGTGTTCGAGGGGCAACATGCAGCATAGTGGTTAGAAGGATGCTTGAGCTCCAGTTCGAATTCTAGCTTCTTGCTGGTACACCCCGTGGCTCAAGTACTTAGATCCCCGCCACCCACATGAAAGGACACGCTGAGTTCTTAGACCCCTGACGTCAGCCTGGCCCAGCCCTGGCTGTTGCTGGCATTTGAGGAGGGAATCAGTGGATAGAAGATCTCTCTCTCTCTGTCTCTCTCTGCCTTTCAAACAAAAAAATAATTAGAGGCGGGCATCCTGGCACAGCAGGTAAGCCACCATTTGGTACTCCTGCCTCCCTATCAGAGTGCCAGTTAAAGTTTTAGCTATTCTATGCTAATGTACCTATGAGGCAGTAGATGATGATAACAACTGCTTGGGTCTTGGCTTCAGCCTTGCCCAGCCCCAGTCATCGCAGCCATTTGGGGAGTGAACCAGAGGATAGAAGATCACTTTCTCAGTTTCTCCTTCTATTACTCTTTCTTTCAAATAAATAGAAAACAAATCCTTAAAAAATAAAAAACAGATTTTTTAAAATAAATAGATTTAAAAATTTTTAAAGTATGCTCTAGAACTAATGAGAAATACGGTGGACATTTTGTGTAGCAATTAAGATAACACTTGGGAAGCCTGCATTCTTTATCAGAATGCCTGGCTTCAAGTCCCAGCTTCCTGCTAACATGTTTCCTGGAAGGCAGAAGGTGATGGATGAAGCATTCAGGTCTCTGCCACCCACACCGGGAGACTAAGACAGAGTTCCAGCTCCTGGCTTCAGCCTGACTCAGCCTTGGCTGTTGTGAACATTTGGGGAATGAACCAAAGGATGGGAAATATATGTCTATTGGTCTCTCTGCCTTTAAAATAAAATCAATTCGTTAAAGTTTTTTTTTTTTTTAAATAAAGAATTCATGCAACTCAATACACATACCTGGTTTCTGTCGGCGTGGCCTTCTCTTTACTCGAGGGCCAACTCCTTGCCCTTCCTTCCAACCCATTTTTCTTAGCAATTCAAAACCAATAGATAATCTAGGATATCAAGGCAAAGAAAATGAACTTTTTTGGATGACATCAGCAGTGGTACGAGATAAGCAGTGTCTGAGTTCCTGCCCAGCTCCCGCCTGGGCACTCTCCCTTGCCCACATGAGAACTGCCTGCTGTCTCCACCACAGCCGCGCAGCCTGAGGGGCTGGGGAGAGCAATCAGACACTCTTTCCTGGGCCTGCAGTGGGCATGTGGAAACTCTAAGTTGTCTGTGCTGAGCAGGAGGCCTGGGAAACATGAAGGCCTGAAGCTGCCATATCAGGCCTCATGCCCAGGAGTGGAACAAGGAGGAACACGGGAAGAGACGGTAGAACGAGGCAGGCAGGAGAGAACCTGCGAGGGAGGTTGGGGAGAGAAGCCACCCCAGTTCCCAGGAGCTCTCCAGCCTGCTTGAGCACTAATGGCACAGCTAGCGGCTGGGACTCCTGGGCATACCACACAGAGATAAAACAACATCCTTTTGAACCTTTCACTTAGACATTGAGTCTAAGGAGGCATCTGTTACTTGCAACCAAATTATCCACAAGTAAGACAATCCTACAGATGCAAAGCACAATGCCCAGAGCAGAACAGAATCAAATTCTTCTCACTTAGCTGGTGATATGAGGTCATCGAGCAGAGTGGCTCCAGGAATAGGGGCAGTAGCAGCCGCCAACTGCCTGGCCTTCTCTCGGATCCTATCTTTGGTTTTGGAAGCAAAATCGTCTGTGGTGACAATTGCTTTAGGTGCTATTCCAAATTCACTGAGATCCTTCAGGAAAAGAAAAAAAAATCACACAGAACAACCTTATTTAGAAACTAATTAAAAGTGACACACTACCCAGCTTTATTTCTTTTTTATAAAACAAAAAGTTAACACTACAAAGTTTAGCCCAGGAGCAGCGGAGCGGCAGACTTTACACACAAGCGTGAGTAGCTCATCCTCAATGGGCAAAGGCCATCATCAAGCTCTTTCCTTGAAGAGCCGTGAGGTTGTCCAGGCACCTGCTTTCCTTTGTGCCCCGTCATGAATGGTGCCCCAATATCAGGGGAGCAGGGCTAGGGAGCGGGGGTTAGTGTCTTGTGCAAGCCAGTCATTTGAGTCCCATTTCCTTTGCCAGGGACTGCTTCAGGAATGGACATGTGAAACGATGGCCCCCAACAGATGTGCAGGAAAATCCACAGCAGGACTGCGGACTGCTCTCAAGAAAGGATACCAGGAGGGAAGACACCCTTCCGCTGTGGTCCAGTCCTTCTGGCTGTGCCGCCTGGAACTAGTGCACCATGCGACGACACGAGGAGAGGCAGTAGGCACCAACTGCAGGAGACGGCTGAGAAGGAACAGCTGGGGGCCCCACTGACATCTAGGTGTCTGTTTACTTACAGCTTATGCTACTAAAACAGGAAGGGCGCCTGCCTTTCTTCTTACCTGCAGCCTAAGTAGCCAATGTTAAGTATTTTGTACAAACTTTATTGTGTATCAGTCCATGACTGGGTTTTAAGGTAGCACAGGTTAAATTTCAGTTGCTCCCTGTTCCTCAAACTGCAGTGTGTGTGTGAGTTGCTGTGGAAAGCCACAGGCTCAGCACCACAGAGAGTGCACTTTTGGGGCAAATGTGGCTTTTCAAGTAAATTTGCCTATTCGTGGCTTTCCCTTTCCATTTCTGACTTTAGAAACTGACCCAGCACAAGACGCTACATGAGTAAACTAGAATCCACAGATGGACAGGGTGCTGCAGTACAAATACCTATAAGATAAAGCCTTACAAACAAAAGTAATTCGTACATTGTTGGACTTTCTGGCTACAGCCACCACACACCCCACCAACTAACGGGCGGCTGAAGTCTTGCACACCCACCTCTTCATCCATGAAGTCTTCAGGACTGAGAACAGATTTGTCTGCTCTGTTCTGGCGAGAAGACACAAAGGTAGAGGGTGTCCATCCTACAAAAAAGAGTTTAGACTTTGCAGTCCTAGATAGCATTCTGGCTTATATCAAAATAATGAAGTAACATATACAGACTTGAAACTCCCATGCACTCTGGAGTCTCAACTACTTTCCATCCCACTGCTCATTAGATACCATTATTCCATAGCAGTTTCAACCCTGATTATCCTCTGTTGTCAGAGCTCAGTGGGGGGCTGGCACTGTGGTATATCTGGTTAAGCTGCTGCCTGTGGCTCTGGCATCCCATTAGGGTGCTGGTTTGAGTGCCAGCTGCTCCACTTACAATCCAGCTCCCTGCTAATGTGCCTGGGAAAAGTAGCACCCATGTGGGAGACCCAGAAGACACTCCTGACCCCTGGCTTTGGACCAGCTCAGCTCAGGCCATTGCAGCCATTTGGGGAGTAAACCAGTGGATGAAAGCTCTCTCGCTCTCTCTCTCTCTCTCTGTAGGTCTGCCTTTCAATTAAAAAAAAAAAAAGAACTTAGTGGATACACACTGAGGCATCCACATGGGAATCTGGAACCATACACAAACCACGCTATATGCTGAGGAGTGAGCTTTGACCTGGTGGCTAAGACATTAGTTGGTATTTCCATACCCTACTTCAGAACACCTAAGTTCGCTTTCCAGCTCCAACTCCAGGTTCCAGCTTCCACCTAATGTGCCTGGGATGCTGTGATGTTGGCTCAAGTTCTTGGGTCCCTGCCACCCATGGGGAGACTCAGATGGAGTTCTTGGTTCCTGGCTCTGGCCTGGCCCAGTGCCAGATGTTGCAGGCATTTGAGGAGTGAGCCAGTAGGTAGAAGATCTCTCTCTTTCTCTCCCCCTCAACCCCAACCCCATCTCCCACTTTCCCTCTCTTTCTGTCACTCTGAATTTCAAATAAATAACTAAATCTTTAAAAACTGACCACTTCTTGGTAGCTTAATTTCCTAACAAAGTAGTTTTCTTTTTTGATAATTCTTTTTTTTTAAGATTTATTTTATTTATTAGAAATACAAAGTTATAGTGAGAGGGAGAGATCTTCCATCCACTGGTTCATTCCCCAAATGGCCATAAAGACCAGGGCTGGACCAGCTGATGCCAGGGGCTTGGTGGGAGATGTGTATGCAGGAGCCCAAGTACTTGGACCATCTTCTGCTGCTTTCCCAGGTGCATTAGCAGGGAGCTGGATCAGAAATGGAACAGATGGAACTCAAATAGGCACCCATATGGGATGCCAGCATTGCAGGTGTCAGTTTAACCTGCTGCACCACAATTCTACCCCCACAGTTTTTAAATTTTTTAAATTTTTTTAAACTTTCTAGATTAAAACACACATTCCCTTACTTTAAACAAGATGGGGTTTGTTAAACTACATACATGAAATTTTAAATTGACCTTTCTCCAGGTTGAGAGCATGTAGCAAAACCAGTCATGGTAGTCTCCAACATCAGGAGACCACCCCACTTGTTAACTCCCCCCACCTCTCTGACAGTATGCTGGTTCTGTAACCCCTGTGACCTCTGGTGACCTCAATTGCACAACACTTGTGACACCTGTCCTCCTTACACAGAGTCATAGGAGACAGTCAATGATTAACGGATTGAATCTGTGAGAATACTGTGTGCATGACAAGAGGTAATACAAAGGGGAGTCTTTTTCATCACTTACTCATCTGGTTAGAACGTATCCATTTTGCACAGTGAAAGAACTCTTTCACCTTCAGGTTACAGGCAGTGAACATACTAACTGACTCTGGACACATTCCAAACACTCAAAGGACACAAATGACTACAGTGTATGCACTAAAAGTTTCAAAGAATAAGTTACCAAAAAAAAAAAAAAAAAGAGAGAGAGAGAGAGAGAGAGAGAGAGCCAGGGAGAAGTATCCCATGATATCTGAATCCTTTGCTTTAGCAACGTAAGAGTTCTAGTAAGACAAGCATACCTTCTTTGGAGCCAACAGTATTGAAGTACCCGGCAGAGAACCCTCCGCTGAAGGCTCCATGAAATCGCTTATACCTTCCTTTCTCATCTCTGACAGTCTGATCCTGAAGAGGAACCGGTTTCTTTGGTCTTTCACCTGGAAAATTTCAAAAGAAAAAATAATTGTTTAATAAAAAAGAGAGAAAGGGTGGTCAGTTAGAATTTAGGGAAGATACAATTTCTTAAACATAATGAAATTCTCGCTTCTTCCAGTTTCAAATATAACAATTTAAATATGATCTTAGATAGTCTAGAAAATAATAGTTTATCAAGTTTACGATAGAAATATGTTCCAGAAAAAATGGTCTGCCTTTAATTTCATCACAAAAACAGTTACATTAGGGGAAAGGTTCAAACAGAGGGGACTGAGATTTTTTTTTTTTTTAAAGGATTTATTCTAGGGGCTGGCACTGTGGCCTAGCATGTAAAGCTACCACTTGCAGTGCCAGCATGCCATATGGGTGCCAGTTTGAGTCTGGACTGCTCCACTTCCAATCCAGCTCCTTGCTAATGTGCCTGGGAGGGCAGTGGAGAACAGCTCAAGTGCTTAGGCTCCTGTACCCCTGTGAGGGACTAGGAGGAAGCTCCCAGCTCCCAGCTGTTGCAGCCATTTAGAAAGTGAACCAGTAGATGGAAGCTCTGTCCCTTTCTTTCTCTCTCTCTCTCTCTCTCTCTCACTGTAGCTCTGGCTTTCAAATGAATAAATAAATGTTAAAAAAATTTATTCCATTTATTTGAAAGGTGGAGTTATAGAGGGAGAGGAAGAGATAGAGATCTTCTATCCACTGGTTCACTCCCCAAACGACTGCAACCATAGGGGCTGAGCCAGGTAATTCATATGGGTCTCCTCTGTGGCTACAGGGACCCAAGCACTTGGGCCATCTTCTATTGCTTTCCCAGGTGCCTCAGCAGGGAGCTGGATCAGAAGTAGAGCAGACAAGGCTCAAACTGGCACTCACGTGGAATACAGGCATCACATTCCTGGCCTGTAACATCAGACTCCAGGAGCAACCTCCCTCCCACTCCCCCAAGACGCATGACAACCAAAAATGTCTCCAGACATTGCCAATTTTCCACAGCAAGAATTACTGGACCAAGGTAAGAGACAGCCAACCTTCCAGTGCTGGGTGCTATTGCCGATCTGTAACCTTAGTGCTGCTGACCTGGAAGGGGAGATAAGCCCTTCAGACACCTAAGTGGAACCTTTGGCAGCAGTTAATGGGGGCCAAGAACCTGGCCGCCTGGGTCCAACAGGGCACCCAAGGAGAAGGCGACACCTCTAACCACAGTGACAGGAAAACTCCAGAGAGGAAGTAGCACTTTAGTGAGGCTGGGCTATAATTACTGCACTAATAACAGTTAATCCCTTTCTTTCCCATGGGTTATCTCACGTTAGCCCAATGATAAGAGCCCTGATTAAATAACCGCCCTGAAGTCCACCACGGATAAGTACAAAGCTGAATCCAGAACTCAACTCTGTCTGTAAGCCAGGGATGCCATCCACACTGAAGGCCTTGCCGTGGAGGCAGTCTGGTTCTAGACCCTAGGTATGGAAAACACAGGGATCAGTGTTGTGGTGCCAGGGATTAAGACAACACTTATGAAGCACACATTCTGGCTAATGCACTGGGAAGGCAGTGGGAGATAGCCCAAGTACTTTGGTCCCTGCCATCCACATAGGAGACCAGGATGGCCTGGCTCCTGGCATCATGATGCCCCAGTCTTGGCTGTCAGAGTCATTTGGGGAGTGAATAGGAGAATGGAAGCTCTTTCTGTCTCTTCACCTCTCTCTGTTACTCTGCCTTTCAATAAATCAATAAAGATTTTTTACAAAAAGAAAAAAAGGGGGCCGGTGCTATGGCGCAGTGGGCTAAGCCTCTGTCTGCGGTGCCGGCATCCCATATGGGCGCTGGTTCAAGTCCGAGCTGCTCCACTTCCAATCCAGCTCTCTGCTATGGCCTGGGAAAGCAGTAGAGGATGGCCCAAGTGCTTGGGCCCTTGTGCTCACATGGGAGGCCCAGGGGAAGCCCCTGGCTCCTGGCTTCAGATAGGTGCAGCTCCAGCTGTTGCGGCCAATTGGGGAGAGAACCGGCACATGGAAGACCTCTCTCTATGCCTCTGTCTCTCTGTGACTCTGCCTTTCAAGTAAATAAATAAATCTGAAAGAAAGAAAGAAAGAAAGAAAGAAAGAAAGAAAGAAAGAAAGAAAGAAAGAAAGAAAGAAAGAAAGAAAGAAAGAAAGAAAGAAAGAAAGAGAGAGAGAAAGAAAGAAAAACAAAACACAACTCTGCCCCTGTTTTGGAGGCACTCAGAGCTCAGAGCCCAGCAGAGGGGACTTGCATGTACAGAAGCACTTCTGATGAGGTAAAGGACCACATCAGGCCCCTTAGGAATGAGTGGATCTTTGACAGCTGCAAATAAGGCCATGGTTCCCAACAGAGGCATGGATTCCCATCAGGAAACAGAAGCAGGCACAAAAGGGCAATGCCGGGTGTACTGAGAAAGCAGTCCAGTCTGACTGGAGGACAGGGAAGGAGTGGAGCATGGAACCAGACAGTGCAGAGGGCCTTGAACCTGATGCCGCAGCCTCTGTGGAATGTCCCATGGTGACGGAAGCCACAGGTAGTTTTAAGTGTAACAGTCACAGCATCAAAGTGCGGGGCCTTAAAATCAATCTAGGCACAAAATAAGTTAGAGATGAGTATCCTAGAACCAAATGAAGGTGTTTAAGCAAAGAGCAGTTAAGTACTGGTGCCCCCTCGATAAAGTTCTATAAAGTTCAGCTACTGTCTCTAGGTTCCCTGGCTAATAATTAAAAAATAAAAAATTATAGGGTCAGTGTCGTGGTATGGTGAGTTAGTTCACTGCCCAAGATGCCAGCATCCCATATGGGTGTCAGTACAAGTCCCGGCTGCTCCACCAATCTAGCTCCCTGCTAATGTAACTGGGAAATCAGTATAGGACAACCAAAGTACTTGGGCCCCTGCCACCCACAGGGGAGACCCAGATGGAATTGCAGGCTCCTGGCTTCAGCCTGGCCCAGCCCCAGCCTTTGTGGCCATTTGCGGATTGAACTAGTGGATAAAAGATCTCGATCTCTCTCTCTCTCCGTGTGTGTGTGTGTGTGTGTCACTTTCCCTTTCAATAAATAAATAAACCTTTTAAAAATTAAATAAATAAAAGATTTATTATTCAAAAGACAGAGTGACACAGAGAGGGAGAGATAGAGAGAGAAAGAGGGTTCTTCTCCTCACTGGTTCACTCCCCAAACACCCACAACCTCCAGGGCTGGGCTAGGCTGAAACCAGGAGCCAGGAGCTCCATCTGGCTGTCCTATGAGGGTGGCAGGGGCCCACGCACTTGAACAATCAAATGCCATCTTCCAGGATGCACTAGCAGAAAGCTGATTTGGAAGCAGAGTAGCTAGGACTCAAATCAGTGCTCCCATATGGGAAGTGGGACGTAAGATGAATGCAGGATCAGTCTTCTGATCAGTGGCTTAGCCAGATGTGCCACGATGCCCACCCCACCCCTGGATAATTCTAAACACTCAGGGCCAGCAGCTTTAATTAAGGGGTAGATCTCTTCTCTACCAATGTTTGCATAACCTGCACTCAAGTTTCAAAGCAGGGGTAAAAGTGATTATTGGCCTAGTACATTACACAATGTAGTCAGTATATTTTAACTTCAAGGTGCTTAGAAAACAATGAATTAACATTTGAAAATGTTTAATACCCCAAGAATTAAAGCACTTTTTAAGCCAGAAAAAAAAAATAAGGCTACAGATCAAATGATCAAATGTCCCTTCCTTCCACTTCCAACCATGGCCAAACCTCTAGGCTTTACTTCATAGTTTTTACTCAACATCAATATTAGAAATATACAAGGTCAAACAGTTGATGACTTAACAACGTATTACGTCACAAGGCAACAGCTATGAGACCAGAAATACGGAAATGATACAAACACCCTACTTACACCCTACACCCCATCTTAACAACCTCCACCCAGGCAGAGGTGACCCTTGTCCTCTTCTCGCTTGGTTAAACTCTAACCAGGCTTCAAGGGGCTGCTCCTGCCCCCTCAGGCTTCTCTTCAGCTTGTGTAGGATACTTCCTGTCCACATCCTACATGTTAGCACTTGCGAACCTGTGATTTTGTTCTCAAGGAGATTTGAAACTCCTTGAAGAATGATTCTTGTCACAAAAGCTTTGAGGTCAGGGCATGACATGTTTGCCAATAAAGCTAAAGTGATCTTAGGCTGTACTAAAGAAATGCAGTGTGGAATGGACATACCAGCGATGGCTCTACCCACAGTCCTGTCTACTTGGAGAACTCTCAACAATTCAGGGCTGAGGGACTCAAACTGGGATTATTACAGAACTGAGGACACTGGATGTGGAACAGAGGTGTCTTAGAGGAAATGTAAAGGCTGCCTTCAACACATTGAGGAGAACAGCCTTCCTCTGCCTTTCGTAAGCAGAGGGTAGAAGCAGAGCCAGCAAATGACAGAGGTCTAATGATTAGAACTACTTGTAGGGAAGAGCCCCATCAGAAGTCCAAGCAGCCTGGCAGGGTGGGAAGATGGAGTGGACCCCACCAACAGGAGATCTGCAAGCAACTTCTGCTTGGACAGCTCTGCTCTGCTTCCTCTGTTGTCCCCCACAGGACCAGCGCCACCATCAGTCTGTCAGGGATACTCGACACCTACTTCGCTGGACACTGCAAGTCATTAAGTGGAACGGACCAGAAAGAAGGGAAAGAATCTGGGTTCATCTTGCCCTCACCTCCACATTCCACCAGCAAGTCAGGTCAGCTCTGCTTTCCCAGTATACCCCACTCACAGCACTGCTTCCTACCACCACTGCCAAGTCTCCAATCCACGCCAGCCTTGTCTCCTTTTTACCCATCTGCCTGCTTCAGTCCTGCCCTTGTCCTCTTCTTGCTTGGTTAAACTCTAACCAGGCTTCAAGGGGCTGCTCCTGCCTCCTCAGGCTTCTCTTCAGCTTGTGTAGGACACTTCCTGTCCACCTCCTACATCCATGTTTAAAAACAGTCCAACCAGACTGTCTTTAAAATCAAGAATACCGGCCGGCGCCGTGGCTCAATAGGCTAATCCTCCACCTTGCGGCGCCGGCACACCGGGTTCTAGTCCCGGTCAGGGCGCCGGATTCTGTCCCGGTTGCCCCTCTTCCAGGCCAGCTCTCTGCTATGGCCAGGGAGTGCAGTGGAGGATGGCCCAGGTGCTTGGGCCCTGCACCCCATGGGAGACCAGGAAAAGCACCTGGATCCTGGCTCCTGCCATCGGATCAGCGCGGTGCGCCGGCTGCAGCGGCGGCCATTGGAGGGTGAACCAACGGCAAAGGAAGACCTTTCTCTCTGTCTCTCTCTCTCTCACTGTCCACTCTGCCTGTCAAAAAAAAAAAAAAAAAATCAAGAATACCTTCTGTGGTAGCAGTTAACACACCCACGTCCCACACGGGAGTTCTGGGTTCAACATCCAGGCGCAGCTCCCGACTCTAGTTTCCTGTCAGTGCAGACCTGGGGAGGTAGCAGCAATGGCTCAAGCAGCTGGGTTCCTGCCACCCCGTGGGAGACGTGGATGGAGTTCCTGGCTCTGGCTTCCACCTGCCACAGCCATTATGAGCATTTAGGGAATGAACCAGCCAGTAGATCAGAGTTCTCGCTCTGTGTGCATCTTAAATAAGTAAATTTAAAGGGCTGGTGTTTTGTCATAGCAGGTTAAACTGCTGTCTGGGAAGCCAGCATCCCTGACGGGAGCTGGTTCAGTCCAGCTGCTCCACTTTTGATCCAGCTTCCTCCTAATGGTTTGGGAAAGCAGAAGATGGTCCAAGTGCTTGGGCTGCTGACACCCACGTGGGAGACTGGGAAGGCGCTCTTGGCTTTGGTCTGGCCCAGCTCTGGCCATTGCATGCAGCCATTTGGGGGAATGAACCTGTGGATGGAAGATCTCTCTCTCCCTCTCCCTCTCTCCTTCTCTGTGTGTGTGTAACTCTGCCTTTCAAATAAATAAAAATAAATTTTAAAACACTGTGGCTAGCAGGTAAAGGCACCACCGCCTGTGGTGCTGGCGTCCCTTATGGACGCTGGTTCAAGTCCCAGCTGCTCCTCTTCCAATCCAGCTCTCTGATATGGCCTAGGAAAGCAGAAGATGGCCCAAGTCCTTGGGTCCCTGCACCCGTGTGGAAAGACCCAGAGGAAGCTCCTGTTTCCTGGTTTGGGATCGAACTAGCTCCGGCCATTGCAGCCATCTGGAAAGTGAACCAGCAGATGGACTATCTCTCTCTCCCTCTCTTTGCCTCTGACTCTGTAATTCTGCCTTTCAAATAAATTAATGCAGCTTTTAAAAAAGTTGTGGAAAATGCATATATACACACATGTCTATATAAGTATGTGTATGTGTATATATATATGTGTATTTATGTGTGTGTAATACATATCCCTGTGTGAACCGCAATGACATTCCTACACTTAGTGTAAAACAAACTCCTTATCACCCACGGGAGCTCCAGCCCCTGCCTACCCCGTGGGCATCATCTTCCACGGTCTCCCGCCGGCGCCGTCAGTCCACGCTGGCACTATCTGTCCGTCAGTTCACTACCCTGGCTCCCACCTCTGGGCCTTGGCACTCGCCGCCACCTCCACCTGACGTGCCTTCCTCCCAGGTCTACCTATGGTTGGTTTCTTCCTCACTACCAGCCTGAGCGCAAACATTCTCTCCAGAGAAGACCCTGCCTGTCCACCTGCCGCTCTCACTCGAGCTACTTCGTTACTCTGGATCTCCCTCTATGCCTCCAAAACGTGGGTACCCCGAGAGCGCACGCATCCCTCCCTCCTGGCTGTTCCCATGGCTCGGGAACGACTTCCGCATTGGTGCCCCGAATCCTGGACCTGTTTTTTCACAGGCCCTGCCGACCAATCCTGCTCGCACCTTCTTCCAGAGGCTCCAGGCCCGTGCCATAGCTGACCAGATCCTCATCGCTGTCACTGCCCAGCGCCGCCATCCTGCTTCCTTCCGGGCTCCGCCCCCTCGCTACGGCGGCCTCGGCGGGCCAAACGCCTCTCGCTCTTTCTCCTCCGCGAACCGTCGCGACGCGCTAAGACTAAGTGGGCAGATCTAGGCAGATGTCCTAGGTCTGCGATGTGCGTGCAAGTCGTGAGGAGACCCCTGGGAGAAGCTAAAACCCACACAACTGCGCGGCCATGAGGCAGTTCGTCCCCTGACAGCGGCCCAGCCCCAGGCGGGTCCCGCGCCGCAGCCCCACTTTTCCCTCCATCGCACCCCAACGCCGGCCACCAGCGCGGGAAAGCGCCTGGACTCCTGGATGTACGCGCTCGCCGCGCCATGGCTTCGCCGGTGGCCGGAGACGGGGGAAGGCTGCACTGCAAAGTGCGGACGGGAGCGGGGACATGCACAAGCTCCCTGTGGAGGGCTCCTTGGGCTGGCAGAAGTGGAACCCGCGTCCAGACCTCTGCAAGGAGCCGCGAGCCGGTGGTGAAGAGGACACGAGGATTGAAGAGGGAGAAAGCCAACTGCAAAGAGAAAGAAGGGAAACGGGGAGCAGCGCTGGGGCCGGGGAGGGGTCCCGTGCTGCACCTGAAGAGCACCCGTCGAAAGGGGCGTTGTGGCGCTACCCCCAAAAACCCTTTTAAGAAACGGAACAGCTGTTAGGGGCTGAGGCTGGCAAGGTGTAGGAAGGCCCCGCCGCCACCCCCTCGGCGTCCTCAATCGGGTCGGGCGGCTCCAGGCTGTCCCGCGTCCGGGGCCTTGCACACGCAGTTCCTGCTGCGTGGACGCCCTTCCCACAGGTCTCTGCTCGGACGTTGCTTTCCCTGACCATTTCAGAAGCAGCCCCTACTCCCCCTTGCCCGTGTCATTCTCTAACAGACACTTGAATTTGCTGATTTTTTTACACTTGTCTGTCTCTGCCCTTTGCAATGTAAGCTGTGTGAGGTCAGGAATGGGGGGGGGGGGCACATTTTGTTTTATTTTCTTGGCTGTGGCCTCAGTACTTGGCACATAAGTGGCAGCTTCAAGAAGTTCATGGCAAATGGAATTAAAAGACAAGTTTATTTTGAAGCAAAAACAAAAACTTGAAGTGCATGCATATTAGGAGTCTCAAAAAGTTCATCAAAAACACGTATCATGAAAAAACTATGCCTGGATTTCAAAATTTTTGCACCAAAATAAGCTCCTCTTTTGATTCCAGTTTTCCATGAATTTTTGAAGTAGCCTCACTTAAGCA
Organism: Oryctolagus cuniculus; assembly: GCF_964237555.1. Taxonomy (NCBI): domain Eukaryota; kingdom Metazoa; phylum Chordata; class Mammalia; order Lagomorpha; family Leporidae; genus Oryctolagus; species Oryctolagus cuniculus. The sequence goes on along the minus strand of NC_091449.1, from coordinate 21,262,984 downwards.
CTCAATAAATGTTGCTGAAAGATTGAATGTCTAGTTAAGTAAGTCGTGGTACAGGACTGAAACACTTTGGGGGGGGGGGGGTGTGTGGGTTTGGCCTTAGCAGTTAACAGGCTGCTTGGGATGCCTTAATTCTCCCTCCCCCCCCCCTTTCTAAAGATTTATTTATGTATTTATTTGAAAGGCGGAGTTACAGAGCCAGAGAGAGAGAGAGAGAGAGAGGTATTCTATCCGCTGGTTCACTCCCCAGTTGGCCGCAACAGCCGGAGCTGCGCCGATCCGAAGCCAGGAGCCAGGAGCTTCTTCCAGGTCTCTCACACAGCTGAAGGGCCCGAGGACTTGGGCCTTCTTCTTACTGCTTTCCCAGGCCATAGCAGAGAGTTGGATCGGAAGTGGAGCAGCTAGCTTCACCTGCTATGCCATAGTGCTGGCCCCGCATTTTACTGCTTGGATTTGAGTCCTGACTGGACTCCTGAGTTCAGATTCCTACAAATGTACAACCTGGGAGGCAGCAGGTGATGGACACAGTACATGCGTTCCTGCTACTTCAGATGGACTTCCAGGCTCCCAGCTTCAGCCTGGCCCAGCCCCAGCCATTGCAGGTATTAGGAATAGACCAGCAGCAGATGGAAGATGGACTGCATCCTATACTAAAATACCAGTTTGTGTCCTGGCTTCTCTGCTTTGGATCCAGTTTTCTGCTAATGCATCCTGGGACACAGCAGATGATAGCTCAAGTGGCCCCTGCCACCCACATGGTAGATTTTGATAGTTTTGGGTTCCTGACTTCTGCTCAGCACAGCACAGCCCTGGGAGTACCTATCTGGGGAGTAAGCCAGTGGATGGAAGATTCCCCCTGTATCTCTTTTTCTGTCTCTTTCTCTGACTTGCTCTGCCTTACGAGTAGATATAAATAAAAATAAGTAAATAAACATTAGAACATGACCCGGATATTGTTTGCAAGTCTCCCACAGAGAAGTGGACTCTATACCCTTTCCCTTTGAATCTGGGTTCTGCATCTCCTGGACCAAAAGAATACATTGGAAGTGACAATTTTTAAGAAGCCAACAGCTTTAACTTTGTTTCTTTGAATGCTTGCTCTGAACACCAACCTCCATGGTGTGAGGAAGCCCAGACCATCACCAGCTGAGGTCCTGCCTAACCACGAGCATGACAATTGCCAGCTAGGTGAGTGGGGGCCGCTAGCTGGTTTGCAGCTGCCTGGGAGACCCCAAGCAAGAATCTCTGAGTTCAGCCACCTCCCAGAATCATGAGAGATAACAAATAAAATGATTCTTCTGGTTCTAAGCCATTATGATGTGGGGTAGTTTGTTTATAGCAATAGGTACCTGGCACAACCTACCAGCATTGAAAAAATGTTGCTGCTGTTGGGGTGGGCATTTAGCTTAGTGGTTAAGAGTTCAGTGTCCCACATCAGAGTACCTGGGTTTGATAAACACTGGCTTCTAACTGCAGCGTCCTGCTGTTGCAGACCCTAGGAAGCAGTCGTGTTGGCCCAAGTAATTCCTGTCATTCACATGGGAGACTTGGATAGCATACAGCCTCTAGCTTCTCTATCTGGCTGTTTCAGGCATTTGGGGATGAATCAGTGAATGGGAGCACCCTCATTCATTCATTCTCTCTCTCTCTCTCTAGCTCTCAACTTTAAAAAAATGCTGATGAGAAATGATCTCCAATATATATTGATAGATAAGCAAAGCAGAGTGAGACAGAATACCCATAATGCTAACATTTGTGTTGAGAGAAAACACAAGTAGGGCCAGCATTGTGGTGTACCCGGTAAAGCCACCACCTGCAAGGCCAGCATCCCCTATGGTCACCAGCCTGAATCCCAGCTGCTCCACTTCTGATCCAGCTCCCTACTAATGTGCTTGCAAAAGCAGCAGAAAATGGCCCAAGTGCTTGGGTCCCTGTACCCACATGGGAGACCTGGATGAAGCTCCTGGCTTTGGTCAGGGCTTGGCAGGCTATTGCGGCCATTTGGGGAGTCAACCTGTGGATGGAAGATTTCTCTCTCTATCTTTTTGTCTCTCTCCATCTCTGACTTTTAAGTAAATCTTAAAAAGGGGGGGGTCATCTGGGTAGGAGGAATACATGGATCTAGAAGTGCACATGCTCTGTAGTTGAACTTTTGTATTTAGCTACATTCATGTTAGTCATTCCACAAAGCATTTTTATGTTACTGGCTTAGTTTTCATATTAAAAAAAAAAGATTTACTTACTTGAAAGGCAGAGTTACAAAGAGACAGAGAAGGAAAGACAGAGATCTTCCATCCACTGGTTCACTCCCCAAATAGCTGCAATGACTGGGTGTTGGGCCAGGCCAAAGCCGGGAGCCAGGAGCTTCTTTTGGATCTCCCACATAAGTATAGAGACATAAGGACCCGGGCCATCCTCTGCTGCTTTCCCAGGCACATTAGCAGGGAGCTGGATAGGAAGTAGAGCACCCAGGACACGAACCCGGAGCCCATATGGGATACCAGTACTACAGGTGGAGGCTTAACCTTGTACATCACAGCGCGGGCCTCTGCATTTTACTTTGAAGAACTGGGTCCCTAGACAGCCAAGTGCTGGACTTAACCCAGATGGTAAAATGAGACTTGATAGAAGAGTTGCTTGAAGTGGAGATTCCAGTCTATCACCTGTCTCAATATTCCCACCCTAGCCCTTCTCTTGGCAGTACGGGGCCTCACTGCAATGTTCTCATTGCCCAGCCCATCAATGGGGTTGACCAGCAGGAGGCTGACTGAGGCTCTTGACATTATTTCCTGGTGACAATGGGATCAGAGATAAGAGGTCAGACCTGTGGGTCCCTTACAGTGAGGCATGAGACCATATAAAGATACATGCTGCTGTGTAGTTGCCAGGAGTGGTGCCCCACGGAGACTCACAGAGGCACAGGTGATCCACTTAGGGTGGACGGTGTGACTCATACACCATCTTCCTTTTCTTCTTCTTCTTCCCTTTTAACAAAATCAGAAGCTGCAGAAAAGCAATGATGTCTGGATAGATTAAATAACTCGCTTTCGTTTCCATTGTATTCTGGGTTTCTCCCTATAGGACAAAGTACCTCGGTTTTTCCCCTTACAGTTTATGACATGATTGCCCTTCAAAATGTGTTTAAAGGGCTGGCATTATGGCGCAGCAGGTTAAGCTGCCGCCTGCAATGCTGGCATCCCACCCATATGAGCACTGGTTTGTGCCTCAGCTGCTCCACTTCTGATCCCAGCTCCCTGCTAACGCACCTGGGAAAGTAGTAGAAGATGGCCCAAGTGTTTGAGCCCCTGCCATCCAACCCATGTGGGAGACCCCGATGAAGCTCCTGGCTCCTGGCTTCGGTCTGGTCGAGCCTGGGCAGTTGCAGCTATTTGGGGACTGAACCAGCAGGTGGAGGAAGCTCTCTCTCTATAACTCTGCCTTTCAAATACATAATAAATTTTTAAAATGTATTTAAATAAGATGATTAATTTTAAAGAACAATGTCAACAATACTATAAGTGAAAATGTATATATGATAAATTGCAAAGGCAATTTGAGCTTCAGGTAGTAGAAAGAGATGGCGAAAATCCAAACGTGATGGGGATTGACTGGAGTCGGTGAGCCTGGGCCACTCCTCTCCTCTCAACCTTGGTCTTCCCAAACTGCCAATGAAGATGACCTCATCCTTTTATTTGCAGCTAGAGACAGTGAGAATAAACTCCCGACAATGTAGAGGTTCTCTTATTGTTAAGTTTATTCGTATTCCAAATGTAGTCACAGTGACCCACTACCCTGGCATCATCGAAAATGGAAGTGACTGTCTTTAACTCCAGCCCTGGGGCTGGGACATTTCCAGGATGATGGATTAAAGGAGAGGATAACCCATGGGTGCCAAAATCAGCCTGACACTCACTTCTGACCCAGCCAGTTTCTCAAACACCAGGCTCAGGGTGGAGCCGGTTAGAACTCTGCTGGTTCTTTGAATTAAACAAGCAGAGAGGGAGGGACTGTGTAGCTGAAGGGTCAGCAGCGATGATGTGGATTTTTTTCTTTATATTTATTTGGTCATTGGTCCTTGGTTGTTACAATGGTTTGTTTGTTTATTTTGACAGGCAGAGTTAGACAGTGAGAGAGAGAGAGAGAGAGAGAGAGAGAGAGAGAAAGGTCTTCCTTTTCCATTGGTTCACCCCCCAAATGGCCGCTACGGCCGGCGCGCTGTGCCGATCCGAAGCCAGGAGCCAGGTGCTTCCTCCTGGTCTCCCATGCTGGTGCAGGGCCCAAGCACTTGGGCCATCCTCCACTGCCTTCCCGGACCACAGCAGAGAGCTGGACTGGAAGAGGAGCAACCGGGACAGAATACGGCGCCCCGACCGGGACTAGAACCCGGTATGGCGGCGCCACAGGCGGAGGATTAGTCTAGTGAGCCGTGGCGCCGGCCAGCATGGTTTATTTTAAAACTGTCGAATTCTCAATTGCTCCTAAAAGAAAAAAAAAAAAAAATACACGAGGCTGTTGGCTTGCTGTGAAAGGAGACTGTGCCCCACGTGCGTGCAAGCCAAAGGAAGTGGCAGCTGCTCCAGGGGCCAGCTGGGCGTCGGTTCCCGCAGCCCACCCGCCAGTGGGGAGAGGGGGGCACCGGTGCAAATCCACGCGCGTCCGTCTCCCTCCCGCATCAAGCACGAGCTTTAAACATGCACTTTGCTCCTAACACCCTCGGCCATCCCGGGAAGCAGCACTGGGGCCCCATTTTGCAGTTGAGAAAACTGAGGCTGGACTGGAAGCATTGGTTAAGAACGTGCTCAAAGATGCCCGTCTTCTCTCCCCCAAACAGAACCCCTCCTCGGCTGCCCTCGGGAGGCGGCCTCCTCTCCCAGGACGTCCGCACCCCACAGCGGAGCGGATCCGCCTGGCCTAGGCGCTGGGTGGCGCAGAGTCCCGGACGCGGCGCCCGGGTCTCCTAGCCTGCAGGAAACTTTTCCTGGCCACCTAGTCCAAGGCCCTGCCCTCCTGCGCGCCCTCGACGTGGCGTCCCAGTGCTCTCCGCATGGACTCCCGGGGTTCTGGAAAGGGGCCGAGTTCCCAGCCTGGGCTTTGCCGCAGCCGCAGGACCCCCGCCCCGACCGCTGCGCCACCACCACGGCGGTCCGAGGGTTGTGCGGGCCAAGACGCGCAGATTAGGACCTAGAGGGTGGGAGGGGACGAGGGACGCTGCAGAGCCGGGGCGGGGCGGTCTCCTGGGCTCTCGGGCTTGCGCCTCGGGCGGCGCTGGGGGGGCGGCGGCGCGGGAGGGGCGGGCCGGGGGCGGGGCCGGGCAGGGGCGCCCTCTGGGGCCGGCGGCGGCCGCGGCGCCTCAGTCCGTGGTCCGCGCCGGCACCGCCAGCATGACCGACGCGCTGCTGCCCGCGGCCCCGCAGCCGCTGGAGAAGGAGGGCGACGGCTACTTTCGCAAGGTGGGCGGCTTGAGGCGCGCGGGGAGTCGGCGACCCCCTTTTCTCCGGCTGTGCAGGGGGCTGCAGGGGCGCGCGGCCGGGGTCGACCAGACCAGGAAGGGGGAGGGGGCGCGCTGGCCAGTGCGCCGGCGGGGCGGAGGGTCGGGGTGGGGAGGAGGAAGACGACGGGGTGGAGGGCTCTCGGAGCAGGTGGCTGCCGCCCCGGGAAGACTCCCGGCGCAGGTGCGAGTGGAGGATGCGGGGTGGCCGTAGCCGGGACCTGCTGCGGAAGGGACCTGCTCCCGGCTGCATGCCGTTCTCCACCTCGGGGGCGCGTGGACACCCGGGCCTCGCTCCCCCCCCCGACCCCGGGGTGCCGGCGAAGATGGAGGGGCGACCCCAGGAGGGTAGTCGTTCTCCTTTGGCCTCCCAAAAGCTTCCTGTGTCCGCCTCTAAGACTTTTTAGTCGGGCTAGGGGCTGCTGGCGGGAGGGGACGTCCGGCGTCCCTACCCCTCTGGTGTCCCGGGTCGCTCCCGAGGACGTGAGCGCAGCAGGGGCGAGGGCTGCGGTTCAGTCCCCTGGCGCTTTATGCTAAAGCGGATTTATCTGGTTGTCGGGGAGATGGCGCGAGCGCCCCTCCGCACAGCAGGAGCGTGGCGGGCAGCGCCCGCGGAGCTCGGTCCCTCAGCCGCGCCCCGCGCCCGCGGGATGAGCGCAGGTGGCAGGGCCTGGGCTCCCGGGAGCCACAGCGACACCTTCCACGCCTTTCTCTTCGCAGGTTGCGGAGGGGAGTCTAAAAATAGCCTTTGGCGCTTGGCCAGGGAGCGCTGAGTAGGTAGAGATTGTGTTTGATATTTTTATAACCGATGCGGCTGAAGATACAGTGTGCGTAATTAGAAATAGGGAAGTGAAACTGTTTCCCTCGGAACAATCAATTCTCAATTGTGCAAAGCCCAACGATCCGGTTCCTAAGTGGGCCTGGCGTCCCCTCCCCCGCTCACCACGTGACACGACTTTGGCCTTTGCTTGTTGGTGAGGAAGGGTCGAGAGGGACTCTGGAATCAGGTGGGGACAGAGTGTGCACGATTCTTTTTAAAGTTGCTTTTAGCATTAAAAGGAGCAGTTTTGAGATATATTTAAGTTCAAGGATGTCATCATGGAATTACAGGAGTATAACTTCTAATTATCTCTGGCGTTTGGGACTGAGAACCACAGGCCAGGGAATTGCAGGAGGAGGCCTGGGAATCCCTGCAGTTGGTTCTGGGGCCCCAGGGCCCAACTGCCACCCCCACAGAATTACTGTGTGGCTTCCAGTGAGTTGCTGCTACTTTCTTGGGACTTCATTTTCTCTCTGGGTTGTTTGTCCACTGTACAGGTGAAATTCTAATCCTTAGCAGCACTTAGGGGGAAAAGGCAGGTGGGATGGAGCACACCTGTGCAGGTGATGGTCCCAGACCTTCCAGAACAGGTGTTCCCACAGCAAAAGCCTCCCCGGCTGTGAGTCCCAGGGAATGTGGCTGGCAAGGGAGCCATAAAAAGGATGCACAGTTGTTGGGTGTTTTTTAGGTGGTAGGGTGCAAAATACCATGAATCACTGCTTTGCATCTGTTCTGAAAATGAGACCTCGTCACGACCATTGTGCTCCATCGTTCTAGTCCAAAGAGTGTTCTTTGTACCAGGAAGCTAATGGTGTTGACGTTGACTCTTTCCGGATCTGTGACCCGAGCCAGTTTGACCTAAAACAAATACTCGCTGGATGAAAGGCAGGTGTTATACAGGTGACCAAGGGGAGGAAGAGCCAGGGCAACTGCACAGGCCAAGGTGTGGAATTGTGAGTGCTAGTGCTTAGGTGTAAGTGGGAACTAGGCAGTTCAGGGCCACACATCCTGCTAAGGAACCAGGGGGCTGAGCGAATCCATCAAAAATATTTTATTTTTTTTAAAGATTTATTTATTTGAAAAGCAAAACGAGAGAGAGAGAGAAAAAGAGAGAGTCTTCCATCCGTTGATTCTCTTCCCAGATGGCTGTAATAGTCAGGGCCAGGCCAAAGCCAGGGGCCAGGAACTCCATCCCAGTCTCCCACGTGGATGGCAGGCACCCAGGTACTTGGGCTGTCTTCGGCTGCCTTCCCAGGCACGTTAGCAGGGAGATGAAGCAGAAACAGAGCAACTGGAACAAGGCGGGGGACTCACCCACTGTACCACAGTGCCAACCCCCATCAGAGTGTGTAAGCAGGCCAGGGCAGGTGATAAACAGCAGAGGCTTAGGCTGCTGCTTGCCACGCTGGCATCCCAAATCAGTGCTGGTTTGAGTCCCAGCTGCTCTGCTTCCAATCCAGCTTCCTGCTAATGCACCTGGGAAGGGTGAGGAAGATGGCCCAAGTACTTCGGCCCCTGTGTGGGAGACTAGGATGGAGCACCTGGCTTCAATCTGACCAAGCCTGGCTGTTGCTGCCATTTGTATAGTAAACCAGAGGATGGAAGATTGATCGATCAAATCAATCAATCTACCTACCTACCTACCTATCTTCCTACCTATGTGTGTGTCTCCCTCTTTGTCACTCTGCCTCTCAGATAAATAAATCATTAAAACAAAACCTCAGACATGTGAGATTCGTGTTAGAGAAAGATCACTTTGACCACTGAATAGTCAGTGAGTGGGGGATGGAGGAGAGGCAGTGTGGAGCTAGACACGGAGTCGGGAGGGTTTAGACCCCTGTAACTCCCATCGTCTTTGCCCCTTCCCACTCTGATGCAGACTCTTGAATTCAGTTGGTTATGCAAGTGCTCCGCTCCATCCCAGACTCAGACCAGGGTCCAGACTGAAAGCAGGGATCCCAGTGAAGAGGGTAGAGTGATGAAGGCCTGGGCCAGGCAGCAGGTGCAGGGATGGGAGGAACTGTCAGGTTGTGGTAGGGTGGAGTCCAAAGGGTCTACGACAAAGTGTGTTGTCCTGAGCCTCTCTGAGATGGGGTGAGCCAAGAGGCTTTGAGGTCCTCTGTGGGGCTCATTGGAGAGTGTATCAGGCAGCCATGAGAGGGCCCTGGCCGGAGATGCAGCTTTGGGAGGCACTCGGGACACTGAGTGAAGGGACCTGGGGCAGAGAGATGGGAGGCAGCCAGGAGGGTGGCCCTGGAAGGAAGTGGGGAGATGAGTTGACAAGCCAGCCAGAGAGTGCTAGAAGGTTCTGGATTTAGTACTTTGGAGAGGGGGGTGTTAGTGATTGGAGAGTTGGCGACCGAAGTCGGTGTGGTCGATACAATGGGCGGGAGGACAGAGAGTTGCAGGAGGAAGATGGGATGGGGCGGGTTTGTTTTGTACTGAGGACATCTAGAACCTTTTTAAGGCTGGAGCTGAAGTGACTGCTGGGGATTCAGGAGAGAGAGCAGCAGCCCAGGGGAAGGTTCCAGGAGTCGGGAGGGAGGTGAGGATGAAAGCAGCTGTGGGCTGGCGCCGTGACTCACTAGGCTAATCCTCTGTCTGTGGCGCAGGCACACCGGATTCTAGTCCTGATCGGGGCGCCGGATTCTGTCCCGGTAGCCCCTCTTCCAGGCCAGCTCTCTGCTGTGGCCCGGGAGTGCAGTGGAGGATGGCCCAAGTGCTTGGGCCCTGCACCCCATGGGAGACCAGGAGAAGCACCTGGCTCCTGCCTTCAGATCAGCGCGGTGCGCCGGCCGCGGTGGCCATTGGAGGGTGAACCAACAGCAAAGGAAGACCTTTCTCTCTCTCTCTCTCTGTCCACTCTGTCTGTCAAAAAAATAAAAATAAAAAAGAAAGCCGCTGTGCACGGATGTGAGTGGCTGAGCCACCCAGGGGCAGACACAAGGGCCCTCAAGGCTGAGTGCAGTCTGGGCATCATACAGCTGCCCCCAGGTCAGGCTCCCCCCATCCTGTCTTGGAGCTTTTGGGGTTTTGCACACACATACAAGAGTAAATTATTTTAGATTTAACTCAGGCTTTTCTTCCATCCTTGTTCTCTTTGTCGTATGTGCCTTCCCCATCCTCTGTTCTTTAAAACACTGTTCTGCTCCATGCACTTAAAAGCCAGTATGCGTGGTAGCTGGTGCCTGACTTCGTGTGGCTGAGTGGCTGGGGTGGCTCCCAGCAGTTCTTGTTTCCTGGGGTGCCGAGCAGGGCTGGTGCCTTGTTGGGACTGCTCAGGCCATGCTTGAAGAGGAGTTAGCTTCTCTACGTCAGTCCAGAGAGCAAAAACTGGGGTGGCCCGGGGGGGGGGGGGGCGTATCCAGATTTCAACTGTGTTGTGTGTGCTTTGCACACAGGCCGAAACTGAATTGCCGGGCAGTGCTTGTGACAGTGGGCTTGAGCCTTGAATGAGCAAGCCGGGGGCGGGGGGGGTGATCCGCCCGTGGGTCAGGGTCTTCCTGGGGTTGTGTTAACACTTGACTCTCCAGAGCCTGAGCCTACAGCTCAGCCCCAGGTTGTGCAGGGACACCCCCAGTCCTCCTCCTGCTGTGAACTGACAACTTAGGAGGTCTTTGAATTGAAGAAAGATCTATTACAATATCACCCTTTCTCCAGCTTCTCCCTGTTCCTCTGGAATTGAGCTCTTGCGTTTCAATACTGGTGCAGCAGGACGTCTCTAAGTGACTTTGTCCAGTAATCAAGTGAGCCGTGGAAATGCGGCCTCATTTGCTCCAACAGACGTTTATGCTGCTGCACCGAGAGTCTTGGGAGGGTGTGTGCCCTGAGCTGTGGTTAAATGCAATTTTCAGGAGGTTGTGTCCGGCTAACAGATCCCTTCTCTGGGGCTGCGGCAGTGCTGCTGTCCTAGCCTTCCCCAGCAAACCTGTTCTTGGCCGTGAGAAAAACCAGCTGGAGAAAAAAAAAATCCGGAGAAAGCCTTTCCCCAGGGCTGTTGAAAGGCCCTAAATGAAAGGGCTCAGCTCCGTGGAAGAAGGGAGTGGGTACAAAGTACAGCATTGTCACTTGTTATCTCTGCCTGTTCATCCTCAGGGAACACTGATGGCCCAAATGAATTTAGCTCCATTGTTTTTACCCAAGAGCTGGAGGAGAAGTTGTTTCTTGTTCACAGAAACCGCCAGGCTGGACAGGGCCCCAAGGTTCATTGTGTCCTGGCTGATGGCCCCTGTCTGCTCTGGGCTTCCTGGTGGCTCCAGCAGAGAAAGGAGGAGGAAAATTCTTCCTTTTGTTTGTACTAACCCAGAAACTTCTCCGAGTTCTTTCTCGTTCATCTCAGAGGGATCTGATTTCATGTGTGTATCCCTGATGACTACGTCTGTGTGGGGGAAGGCCCTCTGCTGGACCAAGTCCACCCGGCACAGCATGGGTCGTGGGGCTGGCGGCTCCAGCTGTATTGCATACTGAGATTGTCCCCTGCAGGTCTTTGGAGCCATGCCCTTGGAGGGTGGATGAGAGAGTTGCTGATATTGACCCCATCCCTGATAACCTGCTGTGTCTAAGACAATTCCAAAAGGCCAGACTGGACTCAGGCTGACCGTGGCCTTCGGGAGGGTCCACTCGGCTGCGCTGGAGCCCAGGGGGCCTGCCTAACCAACCATCCTCACACTGTGGGATCCTGGCCTGGAGGAGTCCCCTGGCAGAAACAGAATTTTCAGGGTGACTCAGAGGAGAGTTAAAGTGATGAGCTGTAGCACTGTAAATGTCCCTTGTTTCCTGGGGCTATTTGGATGGCTGCCAAGACACCACCTGATGCTACTGGGCCTGATCAACACTTCCTCCTTTGGCTCAGGTACTAGAGTCTTGGGACACAAAGGCTGCTTTGGAGACAGTCACAGAGCACAGTCGAGCCACAGGTGCAGCTCAGCCAGAGGGCTGGGTGTCAGGTGGAGTGGGCGACAGCAGGGGATACTGGCTGGGACCAAGGTCTCCCACCTACAGTGCTCGGGACAGAGACAAAACAATGAATGATGTGCGTTCGTGTGGGTTTTACAGAGAGACTCATGGAGTTTGCTCGATGTGGCCATAAGCTTTTGGAAAAATCCCAGCTTTTGATTGCATTGTAAGACCAGAACAGAGCAGGTGATCCACAACACTATCAGAGGTTTATTTTTTTCTGCTGTTACTTGCATTACAAAAATAGTGTACTTTGTTGTAATAAAAGGTGATCACAGAAATATACAAATGTCAAGGTCACCTACACGTACCAGCCCTCACCCCGACATGTCTACACTTTCTAGGATTGTTAACTGTCGTTGGTGTATGTTGAAATTCAATAATGTTGAATGTCATCCTGAATGTTGAAATAAGCTGGTGGTTCTTTGGGTCTGGAAATCCCTTGGATTCATGGAAATCTGGGTGATTTACGTGGTGTGGGAGGCACAGTAACTCCTGTTGAGAAGCAACACTGCTTGGTGCACAACAGGTGTGAGCTTGCCCAAGGGAGCCCCTGGTTAAAAGATCAGGGCTGAGTGTTGAATCCTGTCACCCACCCCTGGCTGGTGTGAGGGAGTCAAGTCACTGGAAAGAGGCAGCGGGACCCCGACCTCCAGCCCCCAGGCTTGGTGGAGGGCCTGCACGGGCAGGAGGGCTGTTGATGGGATTTTGTTTTTACGGACATGGAAAAGCTCGGTGCCATCCATGCAGCCAGCCCTGCACTCCAGTGTGGCGAAGTTAAATTAGATGTGTGTGTATTGCAGGGTGCCTCGTGCTATTTCTGTGCTCTCTGGTTGACAGTTCCAGCGAACGCAGAAACAAACAATTCTGTTTTCCAGAGGTCAGTGGTTGAGTGAGGGGTTACGTAACCAGAAAAGAGCGAGAAAGGCAGAGAAAATGTCTTTGCTTGGAGAAGCGGCTAATGCACCTGCCATCCTGTGGCTGGGAGCTGCCCTGGCTTTAACTCCTGACCTCCAGCCCCGAGGCTTGCACGTCCACAAGTGTAGATTTTTTTTTTTTTTTTTTTTTTGGTTGAGTGGAAGCAGGGCCCCCATTGGTTCCTGGGGAAAGAGGGAAGGCAGGGAAGCAGGCGCCAGGCACTGCCTGGGGTGGAGAGCTGCCGGGGAGTGCCCATCCTTCCCTCCCCTCCAGTTTAAGCGCCCCTCCCCCCTTTTCCTTGGGTGCAGTTGAGAAACTGTAGTCTTCCAGGTGAACCCTTACACTACACGCTAAGGGTATGTGTGTGAGTGTATGTTGACACATCTGAGGAGTTTTCAGTGTAGGTAAACTTACTCTAAATGGGACTATATTAGTTGCAGATGCCAGAAAGTCCCAGGCAAAGCGGCTCAGGCAGATAAGCACCCTGGTCCGTCCCTACAGTGGGATTCTACTCAACAATCAAGAAGGGACCGTCCATCCCTGGTAAATACAACAGCATGGTGCATCTCAACGTGGTATAGGGTGAAATAAGCCCCACCCAAGGACTGCAGACTCTCTTCTGCTGCTTCTTCAACATTTACTTTCTTATTTCTTTATTTGAAAAAGTTACAGAGAGAGGGAGAGAGGAGGAGGAGAGAGATGTCATCCATTTGCTGGTTCACTCCCCTGATGGCTGCAGCAGCCAGAGTTGAGCCAGGCCGAAGTCAGGAGCTTCACCTGTGTCTCCCACATGGGTGGCAGGGGCCCAAACACGTGGGTCGTCTTCCGCCACTTTTTCCAGGCCAAGCTGGATCAGAAGTGGAGCAGCCAGGCCATGAAGTGGTGCTCACATGGGGTGCTGGCATTGCTGCTGGCAGCTTATCCAGCTATGCCACAACTCCAGCCCCAGACATGTTTTATATTTTGATTAGATGGAGGAGGGTTCCACAGGTGTACACAGTTGTACAAATTCAGTGAACTGAATACTTTAAATCTGTGCATTTTATGTCTAAACCTCAGGTTTTTTTTTTTTGTTTGTTTTTGTTTTTAATGGTTTAGGCAGGGAGGCAAGTTAATTGACTGCTTTAACTAAGTCTGGAGAAATGGCTTCAGGTCGGGCTTGATCGAGGGCCCAGATGCTGTCACCAAAGCTGTTTCTCAGCTCTGCTCCTGCTGGCTGGCTCTGCTTCTGGAGAGGCACTCGCCTGCTGGTGGCATTGTGGCTACAGTGACCTGGTCTTATGTCTTCCATGTTTCAAGGCCAGTGAGGGCCCCTTCCTGATGGGCTCTGCTTGAGCCTGACTGTCATACTTCAGGTAGTTATCCCTGATCCAGTCTCAGGGACAGGGACTTGGTTTTCCAACTGGCCAGGCCTGAGTCAGAGGTTCTCACAATCTCCTTGGAAAGGAGGTGGGAGGGGAGCATGGGTTTTCTGCCCCTGACCTTGGGTTGAGAGGTGGGGGGCTGGAGGCGGGGATGGTTGCTGTTTTCCAGGATCTGGGGGAGCAAGGTCTGGGGGCTGGCAGGTGAGCTGCCCCAGCATTCCCATGCATGCCCACTGTGCCGGCTGCCTCACAGCTCATCTCAGAGCGACAGAAGGGACATGGGCCTCACTGAGGCTCCACCCACCCCCTAGGACCTCAGTAGCTCAGCCAGCCTCCTGCCTCAGAACTGCGGGACTTGCAGTGCCGTGCCAGGCACTGCTGTTCCCGGCTGCCTGCTTGTAAACCTGATGGAAGAGCCCGTGCCTTAGTCTGGTAAGGGAGCCAAAGGGACTTCACTGTAGGGCTATTGACAGTGACCCTCGAGGCCAGGACACAGTGGAGTGACAGGTGCTGCCCTGGTCAAAATCTTCTAGTGTTGTTTAAAAAAATTTATTTTATTTATTTGAAAGACAGAGTTAGAGAGAGGTAGAGACAGAGATCTTCCTGGTTCACTCCCCAGATGGTTGCAATGGCCAGAGCTGAAATGACCCAGGCCAACTTCTGCTGCTTTCCAGATTGGAAATGGAGCAGCTGGGACTCGAACCAGCCACCATATGGGATGCTGGTGCTTCAGGCCAGGGCTTTCACCTGCTGTGCCACAGAACCGATCCTGAAAGCCTCTAGTTTTGCACCAGCTGCATGCTGTCGAGAACCAGTCTCTGCCGCTGAATTGGGTGGGTGGGGGCTGGTCTGGAAGCTGCTCTGGGCTAGGGCCTTGCTGTTTGATGAGACCAGGGAGGAGAAACAGGCGGGTGAGGGCTGTGGTTCTATCCCCGTGCCCTGCACCACCCCTGCAGGTGCTGGCGGGTGGCTCACCGCCTCTGGGAATGCCAGGAGGTCTTGGCCAGATCTGCCTCTTGGGTCAGGTCTGGCAAAGCCCCATGGGCGGTTCTGGTGTTCCCAGCATTCCTGCCTGTCAGTAAGAAGTAATGTTGTCTTGAGTCCGATTACTCAGTCAAATCTCACCCTGAGCATTCCCAAGTCTTATCTAGGAACTTGACCCCGCATCTGTGGGCCGGTTCCAGGCCAGCCAAAGTTGGTAAAGTACAGGAGCAGGAGGAAGTTCTGAGCTCTGGGAGTCTACATAAAGAAATTAGTCACTGAAGCCTGCCTATAAAATGAAATGCAACGTTGGTGAACCACGGACCTGTGTCTCCAACCCAACCATCCTTTCGCGGTGATTTTTCAAAGTGGAAAGGAAAGGAGACCCATAGTTATTGTAGCCCTGTGCTATTAAATTCACTTCACATTAAAGATATTTTTATCTTACATTTGAAAAAGACAGTTTCCTGCTTTTTATTTTAAGCTAGGGATTGTTTAATGGCTATTAATGTTAAGATCCGCTCCAAACTCAGGTTTGTTTGTTTGTTTAAAGATTTATTTATTTAAGAGGCAGAGTTAGAGACAGAGAGGTCTTCCATTCACTGGTTCACTCCCCACTTGGCTGTAGTGGCCGGAGCGGGGTCAACCCAAAGCCAGGAGCCAGGAGCTTCTTCTGGGTCTCCCACATGGGGGCAGGGCCCCAGGCAGTTGGGCCATCTTCTGCTGCTTTCCCAGGCCACAGCAGAGAGCTGGATCGGAAGTGGAGCAGTGAGGACTGAAACCAGCACTCGTGTGGGATGCCAGTGCCGCAGGCAGAGGCTTAACCTACTACAACACAGTGCTGACCCCCAGTCTCAGGTTCTGAATGTCTGTGCAGTGTGAATTTGGGATAAAGTGCCCTTGTGGGACCTGGACAATTAGATGAGGGGCTGTGGGGTGTTGGTGGTGGGGACAAGCGTTGGTGACCTGCGGGGAAGTGAGAATGAGAAATCTTCCTGGAAGGAGAAATTTAACTCGTTTCTAACCTGCTAGTCCAAAGGCCACTGATAAGGGACCCTGAGAAGACTGGGACTGCAGATCACCCACCTGCCCCTTCTGGGGTCCAGGGTGTGGGTGCGGCTCGGGCGGAGTTGGGAGAGGTGAGGTGTGTATAGAGCTGAGATGGCAGTGACGCAGCTGGATAGAAAGGGCAGTGCCCTTGCGTAATCCCGCTGGCCAGGCCACTCCTGGGGAGTGGTCAGCGGGCAGGACCTGCAGATAAGTTTCAGAAAGGAATGCAGTCCTAAGCCAGAGCTCAGATTCTACCTGGCGGAGGGAGGCAGACAGCTTAGGTGAAAAGGAAACCGTGGGATGGAACGTCATGACCCAGACCCTCCTGGAAGTGATGGACAGAAATCATAGGCAGACAGTTCGCTGACAAAGAAATTCAAGTCGGCAAAGCCCCGGGCGCTGGTTCAAGTCCTGGCTGCGCCGCTTCCCATCCAGCTCCCTGCCAATGCACCTGGGAGAGCAGCAGAAGATGGCCCAAGTGCTTGGGTCCCTGCCACCTACGTGGGAGACCTGGATGGAGTTCCTGGTTTTGGCCGGGTCCTGCCCTGACCACTGTGTGTATTTGGATGGAAGACATATCTCTTGCTCTCTGTTTCTAAGTCTGCCTCTCAAATAAACAAATACATCTAAAAAAAAAAAAAAAAGTTTGGGGCTGGTGCTATGGTGCAGTGGGTTAAGTTGCTGCCTACAATGCTGGCATCCCATATGGGTGCCAGTTTGAGTCCTGGTTGTTCCACTTCCGGTCCAGTTCCCTGCTAATGTACCTGGGAAAGCAGTGGAAGATGGTCCAAGTGCTCGTGGGAGACCTGGAAGAAGCTCCTGGCTTCTGGCTTTGGCTTGGTCGAGCCCCAGACATTGCAGCCATTTGGTGAGTGAATCAGCAAATGGACAACTTCTCTGTCCCTACCTCTCTCTAACTCTGCCTTTCAAATAAATAAAAATAAATCTTTAAAAAAAAAAAAGAAGAGTTTACCTTCACTAATAATAGAACCTGCAAATTGGAAGAATGGGACACATGTTTGCATGTCAACATGGTAAAGATTAAAAAGAATACTTTTCCGGCCGGTGCCGCGGCTCACTAGGCTAATCCTCCGCCTTGCGGTGCCAGCACACCGGGTTCTAGTCCCGGTTGGGGCGCTGGATTCTGTCCCGGTTGCCCCTCTTCCAGGCCAGCTCTCTGCTGTGGCCGGGAGTGCAGTGGAGGATGGCCCAAGTACTTGGGCCCTGCACCCCATGGGAGACCAGGAGAAGCACCTGGCTCCTGCCTTCGGATCAGCGCGGTACGCCGGCCGCAGTGGCCATTGGAGGGTGAACCAACGGCAAAGGAAGACCTTTCTCTCTGTCTCTCTCTCTCACTGTCCACTCTGCCTTTCAAAAAAAAAAAAAAATCCTAAAATCAGCTGCAATGGTTACACCATTCTGAATATACCAAAAAAAAAAAAAAAAAAAACCAAAAACAAAAACAAAAGAAAACAAACTACTGGGTGTTTAAATGGGTAAGTTTTTTTTTTTTTTTTAAGTATTGTATATATTAAGATATGCAGCATGATGTTATGGGATATATACAGGTGGTGAAGAGTTGCTATAGTGAAGCAAACAAATACGCAGCATCTCACATGGTTACTGCCCCTCCCCTGCACGAGAACCGCCGAAAGGTGCATTTGGCAGGGATCCCAGTACAATATTAGCTGCAGTCCTCACGTTGTACATTAACTCTCTAGACTTGTCCATTCTGCCTGCCTGCTGCTCTCTCTCCTCTGCCCCACATTTCCTCCCTTACCCCATGGTAACCTGTTTTATTCTCTGTGTGATTGGCTTTTTTTTTTTTTTTTTTTTTTTTGGTAAGATTTCACCTGTAGGTGAGATCATGCAGTATTTATCTTTCTGTGTCTGGCTTATCTCACTTAGCATGATGTCCTCCAGGCTTATCTGGGTTGTGGCAAATGGCAGCGTCTCCTTTTTCAAGGCTGAATAATAGTCTGCTGTGTGTATATACCAAAGTTTCTTTATCCCAACTGTGTGGATTTTATGGTATATACGTGACACATTCATGAAGCTGTTATTTTTAGATTTATTTTATTTATTTGAAAGGCAGTTTTAGAGAGGGAGAGACAGAAAGATCCTCCATCCATTGGTTCACTTCCCAGTGGCCACAACAGCCAGGGCTGGGCAGGGCCAAAGCTAGGAGCCAGGAGCTTCATCCTGGTTTCCCATGTGGGTGCAGGGGCCCATGCACATGGGCCATCTTCTACCACCTTCCCAGGTGCACCAGCAAGGAGCTGGATCAGAAGTGGAGCAGCTGAGAAGTGAACCAGTACACATGTGGGATGCTGCTGGCAGACTAATTTGTTACACCACCGTGCTGGTCTCCTGAAGCTGTTGGTTTTTAAAATGAGACTTAGATTCAGTAGCTGAGGGAAGGGTGGCCTGCTGGTGAGGTTTGTGTGCTTCTGTTTCCTGGAAGATGACTGGGGTGGTATACGGGGAGCATTAAAGAGGTGTGACCCCATAACTCTGCCCTAAAGATTTGCTCAAGATTTATCAAGATTGCTGTCTGTAAATGTGCACCAAGTTGTTATCTGTAAAAGCAAATACTTGGAAACAATCTAAATGCTTAATCTATAAGCAATTGGTAAATCGTATTTAAAAAGGCAATATCATACAGTCAATAAAATCCCGTTTTGAGGTACATTTCATAATAAAGGAAAACTTCAGAGTAGAGTCCTGAGAGCATGTGCCAAACTTGTGTGCCATGGTGAAGAAAAGGAGCACACAGCAGCCCGTAGGCCACCTTTGGGACAGCTGTTTGCAAGGTTGGCCCTCACCTGGCACTGGAAGCCTGGTTCTCGCAGCCTTCCCTCCCTTCCCTAAGTGGGAAGGTCAGTGCGCTGCCCCTACACCTGCTTCCCTGCTGGCAGTCTGGAATTCGGGTATGTGCTCTGCAGAGGGTGGCTGCCTTTGCGATCGATCACACACCCCTCTCCCCCCAGTAAGAACCCTAGGCGTTGATTGGGACCTTGGATTTGTGTCACTGGGAAGGGTGTGCTGTGTGCCCCGTCGTGGGAAGGAGAGTGTGTCGGGGAGCCTGCACGTGGATTCCTCCAGACTGCCTGTGCCCTGTGTGACTTGGCTGTGCATCCTTAGGAAGCCGCTGTCTTAAATCTTAGTAGGGACTCAATGCTGAGTCCTGCAGGGCCTTCTAGCAGATCTCCCAACACGAGCTTAGGGACTCCTGGCACAGCCACTGTTGTGGAAAATAACACCATGCAGAGAAGGGAGGAGACCAGAGCACAGTGGCAGGCTTTTGGGTTTGCATTTTTTCTTAATAAAGGTTTGTTTCCTTTTTTGTTTTCTTTCTAAAGCAGAGAGAGAGAATGAATCTCTCCATCTGCTGGTTCAACTCCTCAAATTCCTACAGTAGCCAGGGGGTGCACCAGGCTGAAGCCAGGAGCCTGAAACTCATTCCAGAGCTCCCATATGAGTAGCAGGGGCTCAGCTGCTTTAGCCATCACCTGCTGCCTGTTGGACTGTGCAGCAGCAGGAAGCTAGAATCATAAGCAAAGCTGGGACTCGAACCCGGGCACTGTTGCAGGGGACTATGGAATGCCATCCACCCAAGCAGCATTAACTGCCCCACAGCGGCTGTTTAGGACTTGTGTTGTTATCAGTGGCTTTTATTTCCTTCCTTGGGCTTTTCAGTACCTTCTGTGTTTTCCCTGTGGGTGTTACTTGTGTTTACTTAGCGGGTTTCTTGTTGTTGTTGTTGTTGAACGATGTCATTTTTAGAGGGGCAACTGAAGGGACATCTCTTGTCTTCCCGTAGGGATGCAACCCCCTCGCGCAGACTGGCCGGAGCAAGCTGCAGAATCAGAGGGCCGCCTTGAACCAGCAGATCCTGAAGGCCGTGCGGCTGCGCACAGGAGCAGAAAACCTTCTGAAGTACGTGACTGCTGCCAGCCCTGGCATGGCCGGGAGCTCAGCCTCTCCTGAGACCTGCACTCCCGGGCCTGCTTCTGGGCTGTTGTTCTGTGCATTCTCCTCATTGCTGGCACCTGGGGCTTGGTTGTGTGAAAGACTGATATTTCACCCAGCTGTTTGTGTGTCTGCAGTGCAGGTGGTGCCTGGCCCCAGTCCTCTCAGCCACCCGGTGGGAAGTCCATTCATTGTCTGTCTGTCTGTCTCCCTGCTTTCCGTGGGACCTGCTGATTTTTCTCCTCTGGTTGCTGTATTATCACTGCTTAGTAAATGTGTGTTGAATGTCAAAGGAAAGGAAGCGGGGAATGGGGACTTTGTATTGCCAGTGTCCACCTTTTAAAAAATATTTATTTGAGAGGCAGGCAGACAGGGAGGTCCCACCCACTGATTCACTCTCCAAATGCCCACAGCTGCTGGGGCCAAAGCCAGGAGCCAAGAATGCAAGCCAGGTTGGAATCCAATTATTTGAGCCATCACCATGGCCTTTCAGACCTGCGTTTTGAAGAGAAATTTATTGAGGCCGGCGTTGTGATACAGTGGGTTAAGCTGCCACCTGCAATGCTGGCGTCCCAAATGGATGCCCATTCACGTCCTGCTGCTCTGCTTCTGATCAAGTGCTGGCCTAGAAAAGCAGTAGAAGGTGGTCCAAGTGCTTGAGCCCCTGCCACCCACATGGGAGACCTGAAAGAAGCTCCTAGCTTCACCCTGGCCCAGCCTGGCCATTTTGGAATGAAACAGGTGTTTCTTCTTCTCTGTCTCTCCCTCTCTCTGTAACTCTGCCTTTCAAATAAATAAAAATAAAAAAATTATTTATTTACTTATTTGAAAGACAGAGTATCAGACATGGATGGAGACAGACAGACACACACAGATGCGTCAGAGAGAGAGATATCTTCCATCCATCTGCTGGTTCACTCCCTAAATGGCTGCAACAGGCAGGGCTGGCCAGGCCAAAGCCAGGAGCCCAGAACTGCATCCTGGTCTCCCGTGTGGATGCAGGGGCCCGGGGATTTGGACCATTATATGCTGCCTTCCCAGGTACGTTAGCAGGAAGCTGGATCAGAAGTGGAGCAGCTGGGACTCCAGCTGGCACTCCTGTGTGAGATGGAGGTGTTGCAAGCAGCAACTTAACCCGCTGCACCACAACTTCAGGCTCTTCTAGGATCTGCACCTGCAGGAAGCTGGGGTCAGGAGCAGAGCCAGGCATTGAATCCAGGTACTCAGATGGGGGCATGGGCATCTTGACCAGTGTCTGAGCTGCAGGAAACCTGCCCCCATGTCCTTTTTTCTTTCCTTTTCTTATTTTCTTTTTCTTTTCCTTTCTCTTCCCTCCCTCCCTCCCTCCCTCCCTCCCTCCTTTCTCTCTCTCTCTCTCTCTCTCTCTTTCTTTCAGACTTATTTATTTTTATTTATTTGAAAGGCAGAATTAGAGCGCAGGAGAGACAGAGAGAGATCTCCCATCTGCTGGCTCACTCCCCAAATGGCTGCAACAGCCGGGGTCTTGGCAGGCCAAAGCCAGGAGCCCAGAGCTTCTGGCTCTCCCATGTGAGTGCAGGGGCCCAAGGACTTGGACCATCCTCTGCTGCTTTCCCAGGCACATTAGCAGGGAGCTGGATTGGAAGTGAAACAGCCAGAACTCAAACTGGTGCCCACATAGGATGCTGGTGTTGCAGGCAGGAGTTTAACCTGCTCTGCTACAACACTGGTCCTCAGTATCCATCTTTCTTTTTTTTTTTTTTTTAATTTATTTATTTACTTGAGAGGCATAGTTATAGACAGAGAAAGAGGTCTTCTGTCTGCTGGTTCATTCCCCAGATGGCCGCAATGGCCAAAGCTGTGCTCTGATTCCAAAGCCAGAAGCCAGGAGCTTCCTCCGGGTTTCCACATGGGCCATCTTCCGCTGCTTTCCCAGGCCATCAGCAGGGAGCTGGGTCAGAAGTGGAGCAGCCAGGACTCGAACCGGTGCCCATGTGGGATGCTGGTGCCGCAGGCAGGTGCTCAGCCTACTACGCCACAGCGCAGGCCCCAGAGTGTCCATCTTTCTAGTGAGAGGGTCCAGTGCAGGGCCCAGCTCTCAGAGCACTCGCTAGTTTGTTCTGGTGGTAAAACAGTTAACTCAGCAATCAGAGTTCAGTGAAACCTTCCCTGTGTCTAAGCAGCTGTAAACCTCCCCACACCATAAATGCCACAGTCGGTGTGCCAGCTTCCTTTTGTTTACAGCCAATGCCAGCTTCCGTCTTCCTTTAGAGCTCTGGGGGTGAGGCCTGTAGGCCCCACGCGGCCTTCTACAGTGGGCATTCGAGGCACACCGCATGCTGCAGGCCAGCTAAGTGGCCGAGGTTCCTCCTGTAGTCTAAGGAAGTCCCAGGGAAGTGGCTTGTTATACCTGCTTGAGACTGCAGTTCCCTTGGGGCCAGCGCTGTGGCGTAGTGGGCTAAGCCTCCACCTGTGGTGTTGGAATACCATACAGATGCTGGTTCAAGTCCCGGCTGCTCCTCTTCCAATCCAGCTCCTTGCTAATGTACCTGGGAAACAGTAGAGAATGGGCCAAATGCTTGGGCTCCTGCACCCACGTGGGAGACCCAGAAGACGCTCCTGGCTCCTGGCTTCGGATTGGCTGAGCTCAGGCCATTTGGGGAGTGAACCAGCGGATGGAAGACCTTTCTCTCTCTCCCTCTCTGTGACTGTAACTCTACCTTTCAAATAAATGAATAAAATCTTTAAAAAAGAAAAAAGAAACTGCCATTCCCTTGGAGCTTCCTGTGACTTTTAGGGGCTTCAGGGGTGAGGAGTGCGAAAATGCCTGCCCATCTGGATACGGGTAACGGAGTTTCCAGTGCGTCAGCTTCATTGCTGGAGACCTTGGGAAGCCCAGAGGTGGCAGCTGCGGCGGCGTCGTCTTTTTTTTTTTTTTTTTTTTTAAGATTTATAGATTTATTTATTTGAAAGTCAGTTACAGAAAGAGAGAGTTCTGCATCCACTGGTTCACTCCTCAGATGACCACAACGGCTAGGGCTAGGCCAGGCTGAAGCCAGTAGCCTAGCCTTCTATTTGGGTCTCCCACTTGGGTGGCAGGGGCCCACGGACGACTTGGGCCATCTTCCACTGGCTTCCCAGGAACATTAATAGGGAGCTGGATTGAAAGTGGAGCAGCTGGGAGTTGAACAGGCACTCCAACGTGGGTGCCCAAGTCACAAGCAGTGGCTTAAGCTGCTGGGCCGTATTGCCACGTTTTTGTGTAAACACAAAAGGACAATGAAGGAAGCTGTTAGTAGAGTCTGTACCTGGACACCTGTGTACCTCTGGAGAGGCGCCTGGATGTTGGGTTTGCTGCTGTGTTTCAGGCCGTGGTGCTGAGAAGGCTGTGGTATGTTTTGTGGCCTCAGGTTCTGGTGAACACTTGCACAGGCCGGCTCTGGGCCAGCCCTGATGCTGCGGCCTCCCCTAGAGCAGGCTACAGTAGATTGGCCTGTTTGTGGATTTGCTGAGTACCTCTAAGAGGCAGGCCAAAGCCGAGGCTGCCCACAACAGGCCCTATTCTATAGTTTGGATTTTAGTTCAGGTCTTATGTTAGATATACTAAGAGAGTGGAAACTTCATCCAATTATGGTGATGGGAGGTGGGGGCCTTTGGGAGGTGATTGGGTTGGGTCATTGGGTGCCATGTCCATAATTAAATCCTGGTGGCCTCATAGAAGACCAGGTGGACATAGACAGCAGCTCTCTGTCTCTTGCCACGTGATACACTGTAGTGCCTTAGGATTTTTTTTCCCTAAGATTGTTTTATTTATTTGAAATAGAGAGAGAGAGAGAGAGAGAGAGAAATTGAGCTTCCATCTGCCTGCTGGTTCATTCCTCAAAATGCTTATAACAGCCAGGGCTAGGCCAGGCTGAATCAGAGATCCAGGAGCTCTGTCCAGGTCTCCCATGTGGGTGGCAGAGGCTCAGGTAGGAGGGCTGTCACCTGCTGTCTTCCAGGCACATGGCAGGGAGCTGGATGGAGTAGCTAGGACTCGAACTGGCACTCCAGTATGAGTTTTGGGTGTGCCACACAGCGGCTTAGCCCACTGTGCCACAAGGCCCTCCCCTTAGGATTGCGTTAGCAAGGACTGCATTATCAGAGGCTAAACCAGTGCACCCCAGCTCTTCTGCGCTGGGAACGTGCAGAGCCGTGAGCTAAATACACCTTTATAGTTAGCGGCCTCACGTATTTTGTTGTAGTGCCGAGAAACTCACCATGAGGCCCAGTCTCATGGTAGGTGGGGCGGGGGCAGGGGGGGGGGAGGGCCCCCCCCCCCCCGAC
Organism: Oryctolagus cuniculus; assembly: GCF_964237555.1. Taxonomy (NCBI): domain Eukaryota; kingdom Metazoa; phylum Chordata; class Mammalia; order Lagomorpha; family Leporidae; genus Oryctolagus; species Oryctolagus cuniculus. The sequence continues at coordinate 21,239,133 of NC_091449.1, read as the reverse complement.
TAATCTGAGTACATCAGGAGGTGATGCTTCCTACAGGGGAGGCCTCTGACCAGGCAGGGGCTGGGGCAGTGCTGGCTGGCTGGCTCTGCTAAGGACGCCAGCAGCTGCCCCTGGGAGGCCCCCGCCGGGCTCCGGTCACGGTCATGTTGGCAGTTGTTACACTGGCAGGGATGGGGGTGGGGCTTGGTTGTTAATGATTCTCACAGTGCCCTGAAAGTTCCAAGTGCCCCTCTCTCGAGAATGTTGTCAGAGGAACCCCTGAAGGTATTTATTAATCTGACTCAACCGACACCAACCGCTTCCTAAAAACAAACAGGGTGTTTCGCCAAGCCCAGCCCTGGCCCACGGTGTCCCTGGCAGTGACAATGTGGCTGTCCTTGTAGCAGGGGGTGGTTTCTGCTGTGTGTTGGGCCTCACTGTCCTCCTGGTTCCCAGGTGAAGGTAAAGCAGGTGGAATGGGGGCAGGGGGATTTTTGGAAAATGTCCCCGGAAATGCAGGAGTGGCAGTGAGGGCCCGAGCCCTTGTCTGCACTGGGAAGGTTGCTGGTGGCAGGGCGGGCAGATTCTGTGCACTGGCAGGGTCATCTCCTCCTCTGGTCCGTCTTAGCTGAGAGTCCAGGAGCTCCCTGGGGTTTGATTCAGAAGATAGGACGTGTTTTAAGTATGTCTTGTCAGACTAGGTGAGAAAAATGCTGTCTCCCCTCCTAACTCGCCTCTCTCCCTGGAGAAGAGCTGGGGTAGAAGGGTGATGATCTCTCTGAGAATGAGGCGGTCATCGTGAGACTTCAGGCGGGTTGCCACATGGGCCTGTCTTAACTCAATGCTTCTGTGAGCGACCGCAGGTCATTTCACCTCTGGTGGGTTTCAGGTTCCTCTCCTGTGCCTGTGGCTGTTGGACCAGATGAGGAGGAAAGCCCAATCTGAGGCTTGCAGGGATCTGTGGGTGTGGAAATGAGTGAATGGGCCTGGCTCAGTGCTGCGAGGTGATAGGGAGTGGTGGGGATTGTGGTGAAACGCAGAGTGCACACTCTGTAGTGGGCAACTGTGATGTATGTAGGGCAGGGCCCAGGTGGCCAGGTCTTCTGAACCTGCTCACTCCACCCCCAGAGAAACTAGAGTTTTCTTGTTTTTTTTTTGTTTGTTTGTTTGTTTGTTTGTTTTTTTAAATTTTGTTGAATTGTTAAATATTGCAGCCAGTTGAAGGGGAGAGCCCCTTGAAGGGAGAGCCCAGTGAACGAGACTTCCTGTGTTTGCCCATTTTCGGCTGCTATAACAGAATGCCTGAGGCTGGGTAATGCACAAGGAAAGAGGTTTATGTAGCTTGTAGTTTCGGAGACTGACTGTGCAAACAGCTCGGCCCTGGCTCTCCTGAGAGCTTCCTGGTGCGTGGTGGAATGGTGGGAGCATGCTCTGGAGATACCGCGTGGAAAGCTGTCAAGCCAGAGAGAGGGGAGGGGCTGGTCTCGCTCCTCCACAGCGAGAACCAACTGGGGTCCCAGGAGAACCACCTTGATGTCTTCCTAAGGCAGCACCCACAGTGACCCAGTCACCCCCTGGGCTCTGCCCCCTCCGCCTCCCAACCTCACCACACTGAGGACCAAGCTTCCAACACACACACCCATGGGGGACACTCAAACCGCAGCCAAGCCAAAGCACCTGCAGGTCAGTTTGTGGTTTCTGGACCAGAGTGACCTGGGGTTGCCTTGGTTGTGATGAAAGTGACCTGAGGTTGCTGACTGCCCACACCATCAGCTCTGAGGGGCTGGGGCGTGTCTGTGCTGTGGGCTGCATGGGATGTGAGCCCCTTCACAGCTTGGGACCTGGCACCAACTTGGAGATCTGCCTCTCTGTGCCGGGAGCAGGCGTCCTGCCAGCTGCCTGAGCTGCTGCCCCAGCCCACAAGGGCTTGCCTGGGCTGCTCCTCACCCCAGCCTCCTGAACCCCCAGCAGAGAGGGCTGGGATCAGACGGACTTACTAAACGGCTCCCATAAGCTCTATGAAGCCCGTGCGAGCCCTTAGCTTGATATGGTTCCTGTTGCTGGAGGGACAATTTTCTGAAAAGACTTGGAGGAGAAAACTGTACTAAAAGAAATGGGGATGTGTGGGTCAGAGAGCAAAAGCCAAGTGCGTCTTGAAGACAGAAAACCCACATAGGGGCCGGCGCCGCGGCTCACTAGGCTAATCCTCCGCCTGTGGCGCTGACACCCCGAGTTCTAGTCTGGTCGGGGCACCGGATTCTGTCCCGGTTGCTCCTCTTCCAGTCCAGCTCTCTGCTATGGCCTGGGAGGGCAGTGGAGGATGGCCCAAGTGCTTGGGCCCTGCACCCCATGGGAGACCAGGAGGAAGCACCTGGTTTCTGGCTTCGGATCATCGTGGCCACTGGGGGCTGAACCAACGGCAAAAGGAAGACCTTTCTCTCTGTCTCTCTCACTGTCCACTCTGCCTGTCAAAAAAAAAAAAAAAAAAATACACATGGGGCCAGTAAAGAAGTCTGGACTTGAGGCAGAGCTGTTGTCACCTGGGGGCTTTGTATGGCAGCAGGGGTGTCAGAGGCTCCAACTGGAGCACACATGTGTGTGGCTGCGGTCTGTGGTCAGAGGGAATGGTTGATGTGGCCTTCCTTCTCCTGTCCACACTTGGTGGCTTGGTCACTCATGCAGAGTAAGTGGGACACTTTCTTATTCTTGACCCTTCTATCATCCTTGGCAGGAAAAGCCCAGGGGAGCAGGCCTGCCTTCCCTTGGGGGTCCAGGCCAGAGGGTGGCCACGCAGAAGCCTTTGTGGGCAGGAACACCCCTTAGCCCCACTCTGGGTGTGCTCAAGTTCTCTTCTGGCTGAAACATCAATTAGGAGACCACAGGGGCCTCCAAGGAGGTGCATGCCCAAGGAGAAGCTGGAAGGGGCCCTGGAAGCAGTTTTCATCCAGAAAGGCAGCCTGGGTACAGAGGTCCATACTGGTGAGACCCAGGCCCTGGCTGAGTCCCTAATTTGTGTCCCCGGTTCTGTTTTTGTCCATTGTTCCAGCCAGGGCCCTAGCATACCCACCATCTTGAACTGGTGCATCTTATTTGAGAATCCCACTTTTAGCCATGAATCGGTAGAAATACTGCCCTGCACCGGGAACACAGCTCAAGCCCAGGGTATCTGAGACATCTGGACACCCAGTGGTCGGCATTGTGGAAACCAACCCTGAGACCCCGCATGGCGACCAGCCTTTGTAAGGGTGACCCACCCCGGGGGGGTTCCCATCCAAGGAGCAGAGAGGAGCAGGTGGCTGATTTGTTGCAAAATCTTAAGTCATAGTGGTTTTGAAGCTGGTGGGGTGGGGAGAGACGTGGCAAACTGATATGTTTATACTGGTGGAAAAAGCAAGAGTTGGCAATATTTGGAAGCTCTCCAGGTGTTTGGGGTGGATCTTAGGGCCTCAGTTATGTTTAAGTCGGATGCACTCAGCTCCCTGCTGCCTCCAGGGAGTGGTCAGTACTCTGACATTTGTCCTTCCATGAACTGTAACTTCCATCACATGGAGGAGAGGACTATGCCAGGTTCCAGGAGAAATGCAAAGAAATAGAAGGCTTGTCCTCCAGGAGTTACGATTGTTCATCTTGCCTTCTTCCAAACAATGGAATTGAGGCACGTTAGCAAACTCTTACAGCATGTAAGTAAGATTAAGCTGGAGTGAGTGAGGATTTGAGGGCACAAGGAAGGTAAAAGATTTAGCTGGGGGTAAGACGAGCGAGTACATGCCACAAAGTGCTGTGAACTTCGGTGTGAGGGGCTGGTGTTGGGTGTAACCATGGCTTGTGATTCCAGCATCCCATGTCAGACCACCTTGAGTCTCAGCTGTTCTTCCGAGCCAGCTCCCTGCTAATCCATCTGGGAAAACAGTGGAAGATGTCTCAAGTGCTTGAGCTCCTGCCACCCAAATGGAAGATCAGGATGGAGTGCCTGGCTTCAGCCTGGCCCAGCTGCAGCCTCTGTGGCCATTTGGGGCCATCTCTGGTGCCTATATGAGATGCTGGTGCTACAGGCAGAGAGGCTTAACCTACTATGCCACAGCACCGGCCCCAATATGTCTTAAAAAAGAAAAGAAAACTACCTATGGTGGGAGCCCCCGTTTGTCTCTGAGCTTCCTAGCAGTCAATGTGAAGAAGGGAATATGATCTGGAACACATACTCATTAGCAAAGGAAACAGATTGCTAAGAAGAAGAGAACCCATTCTCAATACTGAGTGCCAAGAGGATTTTCTTTTCTTTTCTTCTTCTTTTTTTTTTTTTTTTTTTTTTTTACAGGCAGAGTAGACAGTGAGAGAGAGAGAGAGAGAGAGAGAGAAAGGTCTTCCTTTTTCTGTTGGTTCACCCTCCAATGGCCACCGCGGCTGATCCGAAGGCAGGAGCCAGGTGCTTCTCCTGGTCTCCCATGGGGTGCAGGGCCCAAGCACTTGGGCCATCCTCCACTGCACTCCCGGGCCACAGCAGAGAGCTGGCCTGGAAGAGGAGCAACCAGGACAGAATCTGGCGCCCCGACCGGGACTAGAACCCAGTATGGCAGCGCCGCTAGGTGGAGGATTAGCCTATTGAGCCGCGGCGCCGGCCAAGAGGATTTTCTTTCCTGGATCCTTGTGGACGTTGCCAGCTAGTAAATCCTTTGTTTTCTCAATAGCATCTCTGTGGCACAGGTGTTATAAGCTGCAGTTGGGAGCATGCTGGATGACGAAATCAGTTCAGTGGGTTGCTGCCATATAATAATAATAATAAAAAATGTGGTCTTTGTTCCCTGTGTTCCTGGCACCCAGCTGCTCAAACCCTTGGATTTCCCTGAGTGATAAGAGTATCTTTTATATGCCGATGAGATAGCTCTTGATGGGGAGGCTTTGAAAGACCAGCTGATGGATTTGAGGCTTGGGGCTGGAGATTGATTACATGGCCCAAGATTTAATCAGGCCTGCTTAAGGAGACCTCCATACAAACTTCTAAGTGATGGTGATGGCATTCAGTGAGCTTCCAGGCTGGTGAACACAGGAAGGTGCTGGGAGGTGGCCCACCAGGCAGGGCAGGGGTGCTCTGCACCACACCCTGTGCCTGCAGCGCCTCCATTTGGTCCTCCCAAGATTATACTCTAATAATCTGATTTCCGCGTGCATTCAAGCAAATTACTGAACCTGATGAGGGGGTCGTGAGAAGCCCCAATTTCTATGTAGCTGGTCAGTGAGAAGCACTGGTATTTCCCCTCTCCTGGTAACGTGGGACCAGGCCCTTAACCTGCGGAGTCTGACTTCAGAAATAGGTGTCAGAATTAAACTGTTGGATACCCATTCAGTATCCGAGAACCAGAACCGGAGACTTGCAAACATCATTGTTTAGCTGGAGCTGGTGCAGGGAGCTGGATTGGAGGTGGAGCAACCAGGACTTGAACTGGCGCGCACATGGGATGCTGATACCACTAGCGGTGGCTTTATCCTCTATGCCACAGTGCCAGCCCCAAAATGCATTTCTTATTTGTGATCATTCCCCCTCCTCTGCCTCCAAAAAATGATTTGCAAGCCAGCGGTCTTCACTAGGTTTAGTTTCCAATATCTCATTGCTTGGCTGGAGAGTCCAACTGTGCATGAGACGAGGTAGGAGAGAACCCCAGTGGAGATGGCAGATGGTGAGGAGCACTTGCTGTTTGGTGGTGAGCAAAGCAAGCAGGTGACAGGTGGCTGCATTGTCATCAGCTTAGGAGGGGGCAGTGGTCACACACGTCTTGTGGGCTGGATGTGGCTTTTGGCTGATGAGCCTCAGGTTTTCTCTTCTGTGAAATGACCAGTTTAGGACTCTAAGGGATGGTTCTTTTTTAATTTGAAAGGCAGAGAGACAGTGATCTTCCATCTGCTGGTTCACTCCCTGAATGCCCACAACAGCCATGGCTAGCAGCCCACAGCTCAATTCAGGTCTCCCATATGAGTGACGGAGACCTAAGTACTTAAATTATTATCTGTTGCCCCCCAGGAAGCTGGATCAGGAGAGTTGGAATTTGGGCCAGCACTCCAATATGGGCTGAGGGCATTCTAGGTAGCATCTTAGCCCCTGCACCAAATGCCTACCCCATATGTCAGGTCTGTAGTAGCTGTCAAAACCTCCACTTAGGGGACAGTGCCGTGGCTCACTTGGTTAATCCTCTGCCTGCTGTGCCAGCATCCCATATGGGCACCGGGTTCTAGTCCCAGTTGCTCCTCTTCCTGTCCAGCTCTCTGCTGTGGCCCGGGAGGGCAGTGGAGGATGGCCCAAGTGCTTGGGCCCCTGCACCCATATGGGAGACCAGGAGAAGCACCTGACTCCTGGCTCCGGATCGGCACGGCGCCGGCTGTGGCAGCCATTTGGGGAGTGAACCAACGGAAGGAAGACCTTTCTCTCTGCCTCTCTCACTGTCTGTAACTCTACCTGTCAAAAAAAAAAAAAAAAAAACAAAAAACAAAAAACAAAAAAAAAACAAACAACACCCTCCACTTGAAGACTTGGTCAGAGGCCAGTGTGGCACAGTGGATTGAACCACTGCCTAGGATGCCAGTTGGAGTCCTGGCTGCTGCCCTTCCAATCCAGCCCCTAGCTAATGTGCCTAGGAAAGCAATGGAAGATAGTCCATAGATTTGGGTCCCTGCCACCGGGATGGACTTCTAGACTACTAGCCTTGGCTGTTGCAGCCATTTGGAGAGTGAACCAATGGATGGAAGGTCTCTGTCTCTCACTCTCTGTCACTCTGTCTTTCAAATAAATAAAATAAATCTTTAAAATAAAGAAATAAATAACCTGGATAAAGTTGATTCCTATTTATTGCTGAATACTGTTCAATTCTGTGAATATTCCCTATGAATATGCTACATTGGGGATTGTTTCTACCTTTTGGCTACCATGATTGACATTATCATTTTTCTTGGAGGATTCCTTAGAATAGAATTGCTGCATCATATGGTTAAATTCATGTTTAGCATTTGTAGAAACTGCCAGAATGACTCTACTATTTATGATCAGCAGTGTATGATAGCTTATCACTAATAGTTGTTACCTATCATTTTTATTATGGCCAATCTAGTGGGTGTGTATTGGTATCTCATATCATTTTAATTTGCATTTCTCTATTCACTAATGCTGTTGATCTTCCATTCATGTGCTTTTAGCTATTTGTATAGTTTTTTTTTTTTTTTTTTTTTGTAAAATGTCTATTTGGGTCTTTTGCTGATTTAAAGAGAGTTGGGGACAGGCATTGTATTCCACTGCTTGCAGTGTAGGCATCCTAGATTGGAGTCTTTGCTGCTGTGCTTCTGATCCAGCTCCCTGCTGATGCGCCTGGGAACGGAGCAGATAATGGCCTAGGTGCTCGAGTCCCTGCCTCCCACATGAGAGACCTGGATGGAATTCTGGGCTCCTGACTGCAGCCTGGGTCAGCCATGGGCCTTGTGGGCATTTGGCGAGTGAACCTGTAGATGGAAAATCTCTTTCTCTTCTCTGTTTCTCCTTCTTTTTCTGTCAGTCCTCCTTTCAAATAATTTTTTTTAAAAAGTCACTTAATTGACTTAAATTATTAATTTATAGAACTATTTGTCCTGGATGTAAATTCTGTTGTCTTTTTTTTACAATTTATTTTATCTATTTGAGAGGCATACTGACAGGAGAAGACACATCTTCTGTCTGCGCGTTCACTCCCCAGGGGATTGCAATGCTCTGATGTGGGAGCTGGCATTGCAGACAGCGGCTTCGCCTGCCGCACCACAACGCCAGGCCCCTGGATGTAACTCCGCTATCAGATGCTTGACTTGTAAATATTTTCTCCCAGTCTGTGGCTTGTGTTTTCACTTTCACAGTACTGCCTTCTGTTGTGCAGATGTTAAATTTGACAATGTCCAATTTATATCAATTTCTTTTATAGATTCTGCTTTTGGTGTGTAGCTAAGAATACTTTATCATCGGAAGTTTTTTTTTTTTTTTTTTTTTTGACAGGCAGAGTGGATAGTGAGAGAGACAGAGAGAAAGGTCTTTCTTTTTGCTGTTGGTTCACCCTCCAGTAGCCGCCACGGCTGGCACACTGTGGCTGGCGTACCGCGCTGATCCGAAGGCAGGAGCCAGGTGCTTCTCCTGGTCTCCCATGGGGTGCAGGGCCCAAGCACTTGGGCCATCCTCCACTGCCTTCCCGGGCCACAGCAGAGAGCTGGCCTGGAAGAGGGGCAACCGGCAAAGAATCCAGTGTCCCGACCGGGACTAGAACCCGGTATGGCGGCGCCGCTAGGTGGAGGATTAGCCTATTGAGCCGCGGCGCCGGCCCATCGGAAGTTTTAAACATGTAGCTTCTCCCCTTTGCCCCCATCAAAAAAACATAAGCAGGATTTGATTTGGAGTCTTAGGAATTGTAGTCCAGGAGACACGAGTTCAGACAGTGTTCCTCATCTGTAGCTGGTGCACTGCAGTGTCTAACCCATTTTAACTTCATGCTTGTGTGTGATATGAGGTTAAGGTTAATTTGTTCCCTGTTGTGCAGAAGAGTTGACGTAGCAGCCCTGAGACTGTTACTCGTAGGAAGGTCTGGATGGGGTGGGCATTTGGCCTGGTAGCTAAGATACCCGTGTCTCTATCACAGTACTTGGGTTTGATACCCAGCCTTGGTTCTAACTGCAGCTTTCTGCTGAAGCAGACCCTGGGAAGTAGCAGTGATGGCTCAAGTAACTGGGTCTTTGCAACCCACGTGAGAGACTTGGCTTGAGTTCCTGGCCCATGCTCTTGACTCCAGCTGTTCCTGGCGCTCGAGGAGCAAGCCAGCAGATGGGAGCTCTCTTGCTATGTCTCTGTGCCTCTAAGAAAAAAACAAAACAAAAACAAAAACAAAAAAAAAAAAGGAAGGAAGGTAGGAAGGAAAGAAGGAAGGAAGAACAGCCTGCAAAGGTTGGCCTTAGGTTAGTGTCTGGAAACTTAGGTTTTTGTTTCTTTAAGATTTATTTATTTTGAAAGAGTCAGAGTCAGAGAGAGAGAGAGAGAGAGAGAGAGAGAGAGAAGGCTTCCATCTGCTGGTTCATTCCTTAGATAGCTGCACTTGTCAGTACTAGGCCAGGTTGAAGCCAAGAGTCTGGAGCTCCATGCACGCCTCCCACATGAATGGTAGGGGCTCAAGCACTTGAGCCATCATCTGCTGCCTCCCAGGATCCATTAGCAGGAAGCTGGATTGGAAGCGGAGTAGCTGGGGTTCCACTGCTACTCCTTTAATGGGATGAAGGCGTCTCAACTGGTGGCTTAATCCGCTGTGCCACAATGTTGCCTCAATGCCTTTTATGTGCTGGATTGCTAATGTTTGTTGAGGATTTTTGCATATTTTGTTCTTGAAGAGGATTGGTCTGTTGTTTTGTTTTCTTGTGTTGCCTCTCTCTGCTTTTGGATCAGAGTAAAATACTAGCCTCACAGAGTTAGTTGGGAAGCATGACCTCTTATTTTCTTACCTATTTTTGTTCAAGAAGGATCACTGATGGTCCTGTGGAGGGTGACTGGAAGCACCTTCCCTTTTCAAGGCTATTTCTTTGTGCGCACATCTTAGGAGTCCTGTCTGACATCTCGCAGTGTCCTTGGCCATGCAGCCAGGTCCATTCACTGGCAGGTGTGTGCCTTACAATGGGGCAGGTGCCACTTGTCCCTGAGAAGCCTTATCTGATCACAGCTGTGCGTGGCCTCTTAGAACTTCCCTGCAGGGACTGGGGGTTGGGTCTTCTCACCCAGCAGCTGGGTTGCTTGGCTGCAAGCACTTCCCCCTCCTCTTCTCTGAACAGAGTAGCCACGAACCAGAAGGTGAAGGAACAGGTGCGCCTGGAGCTGAGCTTCGTCAACTCAGACCTGCAGATGCTCAAGGAAGAGCTGGAGGGGCTCAACATCTCTGTGGGAGTCTACCAGAGCACGGAGTAAGTGGGGGGGGGGGCGCTCTGAGCCTGGGCATGGTCTGCATCAGGGGTGTGTGTGGAAAGGCCAGGCGGGGGGCTACGGATTAAAAGCCTGGCAGCCCCTTCTTCGGGAAGTGAGAGAGTGAACAGGTTTGGGGCAGAGCATGGTGCTAGAACCCATGGGCTTGGTTGGGGAGTACCTGGAGTGGTGGACAAACAGGCATTTGTCTTGGGGACCCCTTGGGCTGTGATTTCTGAGAACTGCATGCCTGGGTTCAGGCAGGCAGTTGGCTTTGCCCTAATGATATCCTGGATGTGCTTCTGTGGACAGCTGCAAGAGCTGACCTGCTGATGGGACCCAAGTTGCTCTGCCTTCTTCCCCCTCCGCCTGTCACCAAGCACAGGGCCTGACTCGCCGTCCTTCTGTTGATAGAACACAAGAAAGCACCTGCTCAGGGATTATCTATGTCAAAGATTAAGGGGCCCACGTGAGTCGCCTGAGAGGTGGTACTGTGAGAGGAGTGTGTCCCATTTCATATTCTTTTTTACTTTTAAAGATTTATTTATTTATTTGAAAGGCAGAATTACAGAGAGACAGAGGCAGAGAGAGAGAGAGTGTGTCAGTCTTCCATCTGATAGTTCACTTCCAAATGGTTGCAACAGCCAGAGCTGAGCCGATCTGAAGCCAGGAGCCAGGAGCTTCTCCCAGGTCTCCCACCTGGGTGCAGGGGCCTAAGGACTTGGGCCATCTTCCCCTGCTTTCCCAGGTGGTAGTAGAGAGCTGGTTGGAGCACCTGCACTGCAGGTGTAGACTTTATCCAGGCCCTGTCCCACTAAGTATTCAAATTGCGAGGCCTGCGTTTAGGAAGTGCAAGAGGAGAAGTAGTGAGATGTGGCTTTCAGCAAAGCCCAGAAAGTCTACCAACCCCCACCTTTGAAAGGAATGCCCACCTGAAGACCTGCTGCCTGACTTTGCATATGAGGAAGGGAGAGTGCACCTCAAGTAGGCAACCCCAGGGGCCGGCCACTCCATCAGAAATTGTTCCCTGGATTAACAGAAGGGAGATGTTTGGGGACTTTGAGTCACCTTGGAATGTGCACTTCCTGATTCTAATCCCCTGAGTGGCACCCTGGGGCGCTGTGTCTTGCAGAGGGAAAGCCCTGGTGCAGGCCTCCTTCCCTCCTGACAGCCATGCCTGCCGGCTCCCAGAGTGGATCTAGACAGCTAGCCAGAAGGTTTTCCCAGCCTACATCCTGCATTAAATTCCAGGGTTTTGCCCATCAAGTCCAAGTTCCTCGAGGAGGCAAGGAGGCAAGGCAGGGCCAAACTTCCGTAATAAGTGAAGGTTGTTTGGTGCTTGTGTTTGCTGTGTGCGAGAGCAGGGGAGTCCATTGTGGGGGCTTCCCACTGGGATGTGCACTGATGTCCCCTGTGTGGTCACTGTGGCTCTACAGAGTGGCCACAGTCGCTCTCCTGTGTCACTGGGGAGAGAAGAGAAGAGACAGGCACATTCAAATGCCACCTGCCACTGGTGTCCTGTTTTCAAAGTAAATCGTCTCTTTTTTTGCACTGGATCTTTTAAATGCTTCTGTAAGGTAGGCAGGAAAGCAATGTTCTTATTGTGATAAGAAAACACAGGGAGGCCCTGTGGCAACATGTTAGGGCCACACTGGGGCTGGCATGCCCTGGTGTGGGTGTGCTGGACACTCACTGCTCCTCTTCCTGTGACCTGGACAGTCATGGAGAGAGCAGACTTTGCCTTCAGCGCGGCATAGTGTGAGGACAGGAGGGCATTGGGGCTCGGATGAGTGGGACCTTGCCCACTTTCTGGGAGGAACTTTGGGGGAGCCACACACCCAGGCTGGGTATCGCCTGCTTGCTTTTAGCACAGCTGCACCACAGGGGGCAGTTTCAGTTTACAGCTGCATTGTCCACTCACCCAGCCTGCATTCCTGGCCTTCTCTCTGGGCTGCGCTGAACAGCCAGAGGAGGTCTCTTGTTACAGGTCAGGGGGCTAAGTCCCTGTTTGCAAAACAGTGCCTGAGCCTGATGCACTTCCTGCTGGCCCTGCCCCTAGGAATGTAGGCTCAGGCTGCACTCCAGGGTGACCTGTGGGGTGACCCAGTGGTTCCTAGGGGTGGAGCTGAAGCCAAGCCAGGGTCTGCCCCTAGGCTGGGAGCCAGGAGTAGGTGTCAGATGCAGTCCCCAAAGGAGGCAGCAAAGGACCCTGGGTTATGCACATGGGGGCTGTTGGAGGGCTGCTGGAGAGAGATGGGACCCACTGCAGTGAGGAGAGGACGCAGAGAAAGAGAGGAAGGGCTGGGGGGCTGTTGAGGAAGGCCCAGTGGCAGGAGGAGTGCCCCTCTGGGCTCTCAGTGAGTACCTGAGTACCCCAGGCACAGACCCTGCTGCACAAGAGGTTCTCGGCACTGTGGCTGAACAAGAACGGTCCAGGGTGGAGGGATACATCAGGATCGAGGTGGTGAGGGGGCCTCCTCTGTTAGGCTGGGGTGTTAGAAGTCATACGTGAGCTGGGATCCCTTTGAGAACAGAGGGAGGTCATTGCCAGAGTCACCTTACGGAACATGAATTTGTCAGCCAGGTGTGTGCTGGGGGTGGGGCCCTGGGCTAGGCTGCGGGGCCCGGGGCTTGGGTGTTCATGGACCCTGTGCTGGGGGAAGGCTGGGGGTGTTCATGGACCTTGTTGTGTTCCTTTCAGGGAGGCCTTTACCATTCCCCTGATTCCTCTTGGCCTGAAGGAAACCAAAGATGTTGACTTCTCCATCGTCCTCAAGGTAAATCTCAAAGCTGTGTGTGCCCCAGATGGGAATAAAGAAATTGTGTGTCCCTTGCAGTGGCCTGGGGCCCAACGGCCAAGTGTCAGTGGGTGTCTGGGTGCTTGTCCCTGATATTCTTGCTCTCTTCTTTGGGGACGTCCAGAGCTCCTGGGTGCCTGGAGAGGACAGGTTGGAATTGCTGGCCAACCTCCGCTGGGAGCTGTGACAGAGAGGGTCTGTGGTGGACATGCTCCTGAATTTACAAACTACATCTTATGTTAGGATCTTCCTGCTGTGTCCATAGCCAATTTAGGCTATGCTTTTGAAAGAATAGAGAATTTTTCCCCAACATTTTATTATGAAAATTTCCCAAGTTATGGAAAACCTGGAAGAATTTTGCAGTGATTCCATCTAGAGTCTTCTATGAACATGTTGCTGTGGTCGCTTGTATTACATAACTGTCCATCTGTGCATCCCTGGTGTATTTCAAGGTAAATTAATGCTGTCAATTCACTGCTCTTAAATACCTGAATAACTAGAGTTTCTGGTTTATTTTATTCCACCCATCATATTCTTGAGTTTGTGGATTGGTCAGGATCTCGATCTCTGTCTCTCTCTCTCTCTCTTTCTCTCATTTATTTATTTATTTGAAAGGCAGAGTTAGAGAGAGATCTTCCATCCATTGGTTCACTCCTAGTTGGCCACAATGACTGAGGCTGAGCCAGGTTGGAGCCAGGAGCCTGGAACTCCATTCAGGTCTTCCACATGTGTGGCAGGGGTCCAAGCACTTAGACCATCCTCTGCTGCCTTCCCAGGTGCATTAGCAGGGAGTTGTAGCAGAAGTGGAGCAGGGGCCGGTGCTGTGGTGAAAAGCCGCCCCCTGCAGTGCCAGCATCCCATATGCGCGCCGGTTTGAGTCCCGGCTACTCCACTTCTGATCCAGCTCTCTGCTATGGCCTGGGAAAGCAGTAGAAGATGGCCCAAGTGCTTGGGCCCCTGCACCCATGTGGGAGACCCGGAAAAAGCTCCTGGCTCCTGGCTTTGGATCTGCACAGCTCCAGCCATTGCGGCCATATGAGGAGTGAACCAGTGGATGGAAGATCGAGATCGCCCTCTCCCTTTCCCTCTGTCTCTCTCCCTTTTCCCCTCTCTCTCCGCCTCTGCCTCTCTATAACTCTGCCTTTCAAATAAATAAATAATCTTTAAAAAAAAAAAAGAAGTGGAGCAGCTGGGGCTCACATTGGTGCCCATGTGGGCTGCTGGCTCTTCAGGAAGAATTACGTTTCTGGGATGGGCATTTGGTGAAGCAGTTAAGGTACAACCTGGTACACCTGTATCCCACATCAAAGCACCTGGGTTTAATTCCTGGCTCTGGCTCCTGATTCTAGCTTCCTGCTCATGCAGACCCTGGGAGGCAGCAGGGATAGCTTGCCTGATTGGGTTCCCACTGCCTACATGAGCGACCAGGATTAAACTCCTGGCTCCCAGCTTTGGTACCAGCCTGAGGGACCATTGCAGGCATTTGGGGAGTGAACCAGTGGATGGGGGCTCTGTCTGCCTCTCTGCCTCTCAGATAAATACATTTTTTAAAAATAAGACTAGTTTCTATAGGCATCTTGTTCATTGACTCACCTTGGACTAACCTAGAAAAGAAAGTTACCATAGCATTTTGGCTACGACAAAATTGATCCTGTGAAAACAGTACTTTGAAAGCTCCTGCACTTGACTTCCATCCACTCTGACGCAGACAATGAGTCGCCTGCCACGAGTGAGCCATCCACCCAGGGCAGTGGATGGATGTTTTCACTGCTGCTTTGTTTAAATCCTGGTCCTGGCCGCTCTGAGTTTGGGGTTTATTTCGGAGTGCTAGAAGGGAAGTTGGTAATTCTGCGGGGCTCAGGTTCACCAGTGAGCTGCTTCTCAGGATAGAAGGAAATTCAGGGGCAGCAGCCTCCTGCTGCCTCCCCAGGCTGCCTGGACTCGCAAATCCCCATGTCTACAGAGATCAGCATCTACAGATGCTGTTGCAAAGTAGTTTCTTGCAAATTTAGTTTGTCTGTTGCTTGGTGCTGGAGCCACAAGAATGCAGGGGACTCTCTTGGAGAAACCCAGGAATTTTATGGACATCCGTAAGGAACCAAATAGGTCACATGATGAATTCCACATAAAAGCAGGTGAAAAAAAAAAAAATCACATGTTGTGGGCATGGCCAACTGCTATTCAGCTGGGGCTGCCAACCATGTCCTTGTAGCCTAAAAGGGACACCACAGATGTCAATCATAGAAAAAGGAGAGTGTTTGGGGACTTCGGTTTTCTCCCTTCCACATCTGTGCCTGAAGAGCAGTGCACACCGGCGCCGCAGATGTGGTTCCGCTGGCTTAATTAGGACGGTGTGATATGTAGCAGTCAGGGCCGCTTCACTAAAAAGCACCATCAAGTTTAATTCCCTTCCTAGAAATCTAAAGTTTTGTTTTGTACTGATTTTATTTTTTTAAAGATTTTTTAAATTATTTATTTGAAAGAGTTACAGAGAGGTCTTCTATCTGCTGGATCACTCCCCATATGGCTGAAGTTGGTGGAACTGAGCCCATCTGAAGCCAGGAGCTTCCTCTAGGTCTTCCACACGGGTGCAGGGGCCCAAGCACTTGGGCCATCCTCTGCTGCTTTCCCAGGCACATTAGCAGGGATCTGGATCAGAAGTGGAGCAGCCGGGACTCAAATTGGCACCCATATGGGATGCCAGCGCTGCAGGCCAGGTTTTTAACATGTTGCAGCCCCTGTACTGATTTGATTTTAAATAAAGCCTTATTTTCTCTGACTGGGAACATCCTGATAGAACATTCTGGAAGGACCATGGCACATAGACTCATCCCTTCTGTAACTTGCTCAATGTTCTCTCTTGGGGTGCACCGTCCCCACCCCTGCTGTAGTTCGGATATGATTTGTTTCCCCAATGGTTTTAGTGCTGGAAGCTTGGTCCCCAGCATGGTGGTGTTGGGAGGTGGTGGGGCCTTTAAGAGGTAGGGCTGGTAGGAGGGCCTTGGAAGGGAGCGGATTAATGTAGTTCTGTTGAAGGGAGGTTGTTGTCAAAGAGCAAGCCTTGGCTTCCTGTCTTGCCCTGTGACCCCTCTCACCCTCACATGTGCTCCCACTGTGAGGTCATTGTTCCTGAGGTCCTCACCAGAGCCCAGCCCGTGCCAGTGCCCCAGTGCTGTGTCCTTGAACCTGCAAAGCTCTGAACCAAATAAACCCTTTTCTTTGTAAGTTACTCAGCTGCAGGTATTTCCTTATAGCAGGGGTAAGGCCTGCCTTGGGAAGGGACTGTGAGTGCTGGGTGGCAACTGCTGCTGCCCCATCCCCCTCCTCCATCGCAGGCTCCTGCTGCATGGCCAGGATTAGGGGAGGGGGCACAGCAGCTCAGGAGGAGAGGGGAGGGAGCCCTTTCCTGCTGGCTCTTCAGTGCCCACCTTTCCTGGGTTCCATAGCTGCTTCACCCCCTTGACCCTCCAGCTCTGGGGTTCCAGTGGCTCTGGGGTATTTTGCACCATAATCACCCCTTCTTAAACACACATCAATTGTACCATATATGTGCCCCCTCCATCCTACCTAGACCTGTTGGACAGGCCAACTCTTCTCCATTTATGTTGGGAAACTACTGAACGTATCGACTACAACCTCTGAGTCCTGGACATTATCCCATTTCACAGCTTGGGCAGCTGAGGCTCAGCACAGCCAGGTGACCTGTCCAAGGCCCCAGGGCCAGTCCATGGCAGAGTGGGATCTGACAGCTGCCTTCCTGTTGGGCCATCACTGGCTTGCGTTACCTGCCTGGTTCTCACATCTGTGTAAGCCTATTTCTGATCCATAGCTGGTTCCACCGTGAAGCCATTTCTCACCGTTGTACAGTCCATAGCTACTCCCATTGTGTTCTCACCATTGTATCCCTGTGAGTTTTCACACCAAGTAGAGCAAGCCTCTTTTGGTACTGTGTGCTGTTCTAAATGTTCTTGGCTTTGGTCCCATGTTTTTGCTTCCATAGTTTGCAAAATTCCCCCTGAAACAGTACTTTTGGGCTTTGGCAGAAATTGTGTGTGATGGCACAGCATTGCATCTTTACAGTTATTGCACATCTTCATCTGTGAATGCATTTCCAATTGTGGAGGCCAACAAATGGCGAGTTTTTTTTTTTTTTAAGATTTTATTTATTTATTTGAGAGGTAGAGCTACAGACAGAGAGAGGGAGAGTCAGAGAGGTCTTCCGTCGCTGGTTCACTTCCCAAATGGCCACAATAGCCAGAGCTGAGCCAATCCAAAGCCAGGACCCAGGAGCTTCTTCCGGGTTTCCCACGCAGGTGCAGGTGCCCAAGGACTAGGGCCATTTTCTACTGCTTTTCCAGGCTGCAGCAGAGAACTGGATCAGAAGAGGAGTAGCTGGGACTCGATCCAGCACCCATATGGGCTGCCAGCACCGCAGGCAGAGGATTAGCCCACTGCGCCACAGTGCCACCCCTAAATGGCGAGTTTCATGGGGACAGGGCCATGCCTGTCTTTTCTGACAGTGATTTAATGAGTAAATGAAAGAATGAAATAACTTAGATAAAGCTGAAGAGATGTCTGCTTAGTTAATGTTCATAATCCCGGGCATATTGTACTTCTGTTGGCTATTGTCAAAGTGACTGTTTCTCTTATATTTTTCTGATTATTGACTTTTGTTACTACTGACTTATATATCAACTTTTTGGCCACTTTATTTGAGCTTAGTAATTTTTCCATTGACTTCCTTTGGTTTTGTAAGCATATTTATTTTGTCAAAAAATGTTATTTTGTTCCTTTCTGATGTTTGTGCTCTTTTTCTAATTTGCTAGCTAGAGATCATTCAGAATTATGCTAAATACTAGTAGTGGTGGTAGATAGCCTTATTTTTTATCCTACTAAGTAGATTTCACATATCCTGTAAGTTTCAAAAGCTAGGAACACATTTATAATTTTCAGAAAATTTTCTTCTATGAAATACATAGTTTGTTTTAATTTCTTATTTTAAGTGTAATTTCTCCCCTTTTGAGAAATTTTTGCCAAATTTCATTTGAAGTAGAAGTTGGTAGGACATCTGCTCACCCCTTCACACTGCTCCCGGGGGTGCCAGGGAGGGTGGAGCCCAAGTGGACTCTGACCTTCAGGCTATCCTCACCTTAATTAGCATCACTGATTAACACAGTAGCCTTTAGAAGCCATTGCAGATGTTACAAATGGCCATTATGTTAGTGGAAGAGCTGATTCCAGACATCATCACTCTGAGACATCAAGGAAATCTGCAACAGCATCATAAAACCATAAGGAAGCCTTGTGTTAAACATGAGCAGATCAAAGACCATGAGGAACTTGTGCACTTCCCTGGGCCCAGCGAGACAGTGTCTAGGGACTTGTCCCCAGGGGCTAGTCAGAGGCGTGCGCCAAGGGTGGTCATTGGGATGGTGTCTGACGTTATAAAACCCTGGGAACCACCACAGGTCTTTTCACAGGTGTGTCCAGTGTATTTGTTGATTGCATGAGCTGTATACTCATTACATTGGAGGATTATAGAGCCATTAAAAGTTGGTCATGTTCTAGACTATTTTATGGCATAGGTTTGATACACTGCTAGGTTTTTAAAAAAAAAACATGAAAGTCGTTAAGTAAAGACTTGATTTTTGTCAACAAGGCTGTGTGTGAGTATGTGTGAGTTGGTGAGTGTATCTGTGTCTGTGTGAGTGTGTATGTGTGAGTGTGTGTGTGTGTTTCTACAAAGCAGAAGGCGCTTTACTGTGCACAGCGTGTAGATGCTTGCAGGCACTTGGGGAAACATAACTGAACCACTGTCTAGTACAGAACCATTCTAAAAAAAGAGACATTTTTTTAATTTTTTTGTAAAGATTTTATTTATTTGGTTTTTTTTGAGAGGTAGAGTTACAGATGGAGTGACAGAGAGAGGGGTCTTCCATCCGCTGGTTCACTCCCCACATGGCTGCAGTGCTGGCTTTGAGCCAATCCGAAGCCAAGAGCCAGGAACTTCTTCCGTGTCTCCCACACGGGTGCACGGACCCAAGGAATTGGACCATCTTCTGTTTTCCCAGACCATAGCAAAGAGCTAGATCGGAAGAGGAGCAGCTAGGACATAAACCAGCTCCCATATGGAATTCCAGTGCCACTAAGCCATAGTGCTGGCTCCTAAAAGGGCCATTCTTGATGCCTGCTATACTATTACAATACTGCCACCTTAGTGGTTGAGGATCCTTAACCTGAACACCTGAAGTGCTGCAAGCTCTAACTTGCTGAGCATGGATACGATGCCGCAGGTGGAAAATTCCATACCCTGAAACTTTGTTTAATGCACAAAATTATTTAAAATATTATATATAGTTTGTGTGTACAGGGACCTTTGCAAATGCTTGTGGAGGGGTGGGCTTTGGGCACAGAGGTTAAGACATTTGGGGTGCCCACATCCTGAACTGGAGCACCTGGGCCCGTCTGGCTCCGGTTCCAGTTCCAGCTTCCTGATACCGTGCTCCCTAAGAGGAAGCAGGGGATGGCTCAAGTAATTGGGTCTCTGCCACCCACATGGGAGACCCAGGTTCAGTTCCCGACTCCTAGCTTCAGCCTGGCCCAGCCTTGGGAGTGTTGTGGGCATTTGGGGGAAGAAAGCGCTTAATCACAGATTCTCTGCCTTTCAAATAAAATGAAAATAAGGAAATGTTTTAATGGACATCACAAGAAAATAAACTAAGCAGTATATAGCTCATTAAAAAGAAAAGTTTATGAAGCAACTAGAATTAAAGGTTTCTTGTGGTGTAAAATTTTTTTGAAAGCCATGCATACTTTTTTTATAATTAGCATTTTCCACGAATTTTTGATCTTCCCTTGTATACATGGCTTTTGCAATGTTCAACATCAAAATAATCTGCATTCCATTTTCCATAAACTTAAAAAAAATGTTTTGCCTTTTATTAGAAGGGTGGACACAGAGAGGTATTCCATCTAGCCCACAATAGCCAAGGCTGGGCCAGGCCAAAGCCAGGAGCCCAGAACTCCATCTGGGTGTCCCATGTACATGGCAGGGGTCCAGCTACTCTAGCTGTCACGTGCTGCCTCTCAAAGTGTGCATTAGAAGTGGGAATCAGGAGTGGGCCTGAGACTTGAACCCAGGCACTCCAATTCAGGCTTCCCAAGGGTGTCTTAACTTCTGTGCCAAACATCTACCCCTTATGAGAGCTTTCTGAAGTACTCTCATGCAAGATGCAAATAAAACCAAATGAATTTTGTGTTTAGAGTTGGGTCCCATCCCCAGCATATCTCATTGCATGTATGCAAATATTCCAAAACCTGGAAAAGAAAATCTGAAAGCTAGAACACTTCTGGCCCCAAGCATTTGGCGGAAGGGCTACTCAGCCTATGTACCATGTAACTTAATTATCAGTTATGCCTATTACTGTTCTCTGTTCTGATGAGAATAGAAGCCCTGTGTGGGAGGGAGCTCTGTGCAGTGCCCACTGGTTTGTTGGTGAATGATACAATGAACTCTCAGAGTGGTTCTGACCCAGTTAAGGCTTAGGGATTTTACTGGGGTGTTGCATTTGTGGGGATGCCCAGAGCTGCTCTCACGAAAGTTCCAATCACAGACGCTGAGGTGGCATTGTCCCTACAGTGGTCCCCAGACTCAAGTTTCCTTTGCTAGAAAGACCCTATGCCTGGGTGCTGAGGACAACCCAAAATGTAAAGGTCTTAGCCCCCGAGTGACTGTGATGTTGGCCAGAGTTATTTGAGGTTTCCCGTTGCAACAATATTTTAAAATAGGAAGTAGCATAAATTTCCTTTTCACTAAGGCAACAAATGCCATATTTGTAAATCTAAATGGACAAAATATTAAGAAAACAAATCCTCCCACTCTGAAAGTCACAGTCTTTCCTGAGTTTTTCTGTATCCTGCATTTTTTCTTTTTTAAAACAAGGTCACAGGTGGAGCTGGTATTGTGGGATAGTGGGTTAAGCTGCCGCCTGCAGTGGCAGCATCCCATAGGGGCACCTGTTCGAATCCTGGCTGTTCGATTTCCAATCCAGCTCCCGATAACATGCCTGGGAGAGCAGTGGAGGATGGCCCAGGTGCTTGGGCCCCTGCATCCACATGGGAGATTTCTGGAGGAGGCTCTTCTGACTTCAGCCTGGCCCAGCCCTAGCTGTTGTGGCCTTTTGGGGAGTGAGCCAGTGAATGAAAGACCTCTCTCTCTCTGTGTCTCTCTCTCTCTCTCTCTGTTTCTCTCTAGTTTGGGGAGTGAGCCAGTGAATGAAAGACCTCTCTCTCTCTCTCTCTCTCTCTCTGTGTGTGTGTGTGTCTCCCTCTCTGTCTCTCTCTAACTGCATTTCAAATAAAAAAAAAATTTTTTTAAAAAAAGAGGGTCATGGTATACATAAAACTCTTACCTGCCTGCTTATGGCTGAATCACATCTTACCGTGTCTCATTTTCTCCAAGGATTTCATCCTGGAGCACTACAGTGAAGACAGCTATCTGTATGAAGATGAGATCGCAGACCTTATGGATCTGAGACAGGTACGTTCTTGTGTGCAGTAGGAGAGGGGGCGGGAGGGGCGGCTGCTGCTCCTGCTCCATCTTCAGAGTACCCCCGTGGCAGCAGACTTGGGCTCTCACAGCACTGAGGATGGTTGGTGGTGAGGGGGAGGGGCTGTTAGACTCACTCCTTCCACCTGCTGTGGGAGAAAACCACAGAACGGGAGAGACCTGCTCACCCGGAGGTATAGGGCCAAGTTCCAGGAATCCTGGCTTCATCCCAAGCTCTTTCCATCCCTCCCAGCGCTTATGGCGCACATACCACAGAAAGAGCCAGAGAGGCCTGCTTGTGGGTGCACGGCTGGGCCGGCTGCTCTGTGCCCCTCTGCTCACCCCCTCGGCGGTTCTTCCAGGCTTGTCGAACCCCCAGCCGGGATGAGGCTGGGGTGGAGCTGCTCATGACCTACTTCATCCAGCTGGGATTTGTGGAGAGCCGGTTCTTCCCGCCCACCCGCCAGATGGGGCTTCTGTTTACCTGGTAGGTACCTGAGGCCTGCCTGGGTGCTTGCCCGCGTCAGCCATTGGGGGGGGGGGGGGGTCTGTGCAGCCCAGTGTGCCTTCTGCACGGCAGCACCCTCTTTCCTACATAACCTGGTGTAGCAGCAGCGTTCGGAATGGGGGCAGGAAATCCATGTTTATGGCTCCAACAGAGCGAGGCCCCTTGCTTCTCAGCACGAGGGCCAGGGAGAGGCGGCGTTCCTTCCTGATCGTGCCGGCGCTGGGGAGACACCAGGCAGGGCTCTGGGTGGAATGAACAAGGAGGCAGGTTTCAGTGCCAGGTGGGGATCGGGTTTTGTCCCAGTGTGCAGGCAGCAAGCAGAATTAGCCCAGATTTTAACAGCGGAGGCTGGACATCTGACTTCCTCTCGACAGCTGAGAATTGCCAGGATGAGTGTTGTCTCGTAGCCTTGGAGGAGCTGTGTCTCTCTTCTTAGGAGCGGGAAGGACAGGGAGGGGGCTGACGGGGGGCTTTTCTCTTTGTCCGGAAGTAGGAAGAAGCTCCCTGCCTGCTCCTGGTTCACATGTGGTCTTAAAAACTGTGACTTCAGGCAGAACTACAAAGGGCTGGCACTGGCTTAGGTTTCATTTAGGAGAAGTCTTGTGTGTATATTTAGCAGACACTATTGTTTAAGAGAAGTCTTAGGTTCACAGAAAAATCGAGTGGAGACTGTCAATTTCCCACGTATCCCCCGGCCCCATGTGCATTCAGCCCCCCCAACCCGCCGCCATGGCCCTCCGTTCATTACAGTTGGTAAACTTGCCTTGCCAGGCTGTGGTTGCCTGCAGTCCATGGCTTACCCTGGACTAGGGGTACTCGAGAAGGCCCTGGAATATGCCTGTTGGGAAAGAACTGTGCATGGACTTTAAGCCAAAGTAACCCTAGGAAGATTTATTTATGTGTTTGAAATGCAGTTAGAATCTTCCACCTGCTGGTTCACTGAGAGAGAGAGAGAGAGAGAGAGAGAGAGATCGAGAGAGAGATCTTCCACCTGCTGGTTCACTGCCCAAAGGGCTGCAACAGCAAGGGCTCAACCAGGAGCTAGGAACTCAGTCTGGGTCTCCCATGTGGGTGCAGGGGCCCGAGCACTTGGGCCATCTTCATCTGCCTTCCCAGGCACATTAGCAGGGAGCTGGATTGGAAGTGGAGCAGCTGGGACTCGAACCGGTGCTCCCATGTGGGATGTTGGCATTGCAGGCAGCGGCTTAGCCCCCTGCGCTACATTGCTGGCCCCTACACTTACCTTTTCATCCCATTTTTAAAGGACCCGCATGCATTCTGTGGTTTTTGGCAAATGTATGCGGATTCGTATCCAGAGTTGTGGTCTCACACGTAGCAGCTCTGCCCTAGAGTCCTCTGGCTCTGCCAGTTCCTCCCTCCCTTCCCCCTCCCTATGGCAACCACTGATCTTTTCACTCTCTCCATGGTTTTGCCTTTTCCAGAATGCCACATAGTTGGATTCGTACAGTAGGTGGCCTTTTCAGACGACTTCTCTCACTTAGTCATGTGTGTTTGATTTCTCCCACGTCTTTCCGTGGATCGCCAGCTCATTCCTTCCTAGTGCCGAGTGGTCCTGCGTTGTCTGGGTGTATCATGGTGTGTTTCTCCAGTCACCTGCTGCAGGATGTTGTGATCATTTGTGTGTGTGACTGGGGGTGGGGTGGGGCAGCTGTTCATTCTGTGTGCTCATCACTTTGGGAGTAAAAGCCTCATTGCATGTGCATCTCTGGACTTCATTCGGCAAATGAGTTCTGTCCGTGTTCACGCCTAAAAGTCATCAGTGTCCTCACGGCACGTGTCTTGCGGTGGACAGGTACGACTCCCTCACCGGGGTTCCGGTCAGCCAGCAGAACCTGCAGCTGGAGAAGGCCAGCATCCTGTTCAACGTGGGGGCGCTCTACACCCAGATCGGGACCCGCTGCAATCGGCAGACGCAGGCCGGGCTGGAGAGCGCCGTGGACGCCTTCCAGAGAGCCGCAGGTGTGTGTCTGCAGGGGCCCCTGGACAGAGCCCTGCCCCGCCAGGCGGCAACAGCGTGCCTCAGCTGAAGAGGGGGTGTGGGTGCTCCCTAGGGGTCCTCAGAAGGCTGAGAGCTCCAGCCCAGTCTCCAGCACTGGGGTGGTATCCCCCCCCCCGCCCAGCCTCGAGTCATGGCTGAAGCTGTGTGGGCGTGGCCTGGTCCTGTCTTGGTGAGTGGCCCCAGGATTGTCCACCGTGCTGAAGAACAGAGTAAATCTTCCCAAATAGTGAAAATGAAATGTCAACTTTTTTCTCTTCTTCTTTTTAAAGATTTATGTATTTGAAAGGCAGAGTTAGAGAGAGAGATCTTTCATCCGCTGGTTCACTCCCGAAGTGGCCTTGGAGCGGGGATGATCCGAAGCCAGGAGCCAGGAGCTTCTTCCGGGTCTCCCATGTGGGTGCAGGGTCCCAAGGATTTGGGCCATCCTCCATTGCTTTCCCGGGTGCATTAGCAGGGAGCTAGATTGGAAGCAAAGCAGCAGGGACTTGAACAGGTACCAATATGGAATGCCGGCACTGCAGACGGTGGTTTAACCTGCTGTGCCACAGTGTTGGCTCCTTTTTCTTTTTTTAAAGTTTACTCTACTTATTTGAAAAGCAGAGTGTCAGAGAATTGGGGACAGACAGAGAGAAAAACATCTTCCATTTGCTGGTTCACTTCCCAAATGGTCATAATAACTGGAGGTGAGCCAGGCTGAAGAAACCAGGAGCCTGGAACTCCATCCTGGTCTCCCACATGGGTGGCAGGGGCCCAAATACTCGGGCCATCTTCTGCTGTTTTCCCAGGCACATGAGTGGGGAGCTGGATCGGAGGTGAAGCAGCCAGGACTGGAATCATGGCTGCGATATTGGATTGCTGGCATCACAGGTGCTGCTGGCACAATGCCGGCCCCAGCTTTCTCTTTTTTACTGGATACACCTGACCAGGACATGTTACTGTCCATGCCTTTAGGTCACGCTCATTCTGCCAAGCTCACCAGCCTCGGCTCCGTGTTCTTTCAAGTGATGTAGACAGGAGGGTGCCTAACAGGAGGGTGTTGTCTATTTCTGGGATTTCCAAATACTTTCTCCACCTCAGCCATTTGTTTTTTCTTTCCTCTGGTAGGAAGCAAACGCAGGAAGGAAGAGAAAATCAGCTTAGCATCCACCCATAGAGGACAGGGATTGCCAGACCTGGTGGAGTGGGCAACCCTGCATGTGTGGCCAAAGGGACAGTGTTGCTTTCTGCTGGCAAGGCCTTGTCTAGGGACAAACTCAGAGCATAGGGCATGGGGCAAGAGCAGCAGCACAGTACAGACTGTAGCCTGACCCACAGGTGGACCCCACAGCCTCTGGCCTTCTGTGTTGTTCTTTGTTGTTATGCTTTGGGGTGGAATTATCACCCCCCACACACACACACACATAGAACCTTCTGGATGCTCCCTTGGCTGTGCAAGCCTGTGAAGGACTTCATAAAATGTCTTGTGTTAAGTGATGGTTCTGGAGCGGCCGTTTAGCCTAGTAGTTAGGATGCCCACACCCCATATCCAGGTGCCTGGCTTCCATTCCTGGCTCCAGCTTCCAACCACGGCAGACCCTGGGAAACAGTGGAGATGGCTCAAATCACTGGGTTCCCACCACCCTCATGGGGGATGTGGATTGTGTCCCTGGCTCCTGGCTCTGGCCCTAGCCCAGAGTTGTGGGCATTTGGGGAGTAAACCAATTGATGAGGGCTTTCTGCTGTCTGTCTCACGCTCTCTTTTTCTCCCTCTTTCTGCCTCTTGATTTTAAAGAAACAGTGGTCCCTTAGGCTGAAATGCTGTGCTAAGAAGCCATGTGGCATTTCTTTCACTGTGAATCTTTTTCTGGACTTGTCTGTCTTTCTGGGGAGTCTCAAGCACACACCCTTAGTGACCTGCCTCCAGGAGTACAAAGCTGCAGACAGGGAAGCTTAAGAAGAGAGGAGAGGCTGAGGGAGCCCTGAGGGGAGTGAACGGCCTTCTGTGGGGCCACGAAACCTGAGGAACCAGCTGGATGGGATTCATGGGGCAGATTCTGTTTCAGCTCCAGACTGATTGTCAGTCGATGCAGTGAATTTCCCAAAGCATAGGAAAGGCAGCCAAGGGCCACGGCTTGCACATTTCCAGTGGAGGGGGCCGGATTGGTCTTTCCTGGGCTCCTGGGGAACAGCCTCCTGGGAGCCCCTTGGTCTTTGTCTGGTTTCTACTTTTCCCTCCGTTGGATGAGTGCCTGGTCCTAGATGAAATTTCTCAGACTTGTCCCAGGTGAGACAGGGACAGGAGGCAGGCTGGATTCCTTACTTGTTACAGATATGTTTTGCAAGAGAATCCAATTTATTATTATTGTGGTAAAATGTATCTAACATAAAATTACCATTTTACCCATTTTTTAAGTATGCATTTCAGTAGCCATAAGCATTTTCCTGTGGTTATGCAACCAGCACTACCGTCTGTCTTCAGAACTTCTCATCATAGGAACTCTGTTCTCCTTCAACAATAACCCCATTTTCACCTTCCCCCAGCTCCTGGTACCTCTAGTGTACTTTGTCTCTGTGAATTTGCTATTCCAGGTATGTCATTGCAGTGGAATCATACATGTGTCCTTTTATGATCGTCCTGTTCCACTGAGCATGATGTCTTCATTCGTGTCTTAGTGTGTCAGGCTTTCCTTCCTTTTTCAGACAGAAAAATACTCCATTGTGTGCTAGACCATCCATCCATCAGTCGGTGGACATTGGGTTTTCTTCCCACCCTTTGGCTGTTGTGGATAAGGCCGCTCTGAGCAGCCGTCTGCTGTCCCTGCTTGCAGTTCTTAGGGTTTCCGTAGGAGCGGACTGGCCTTTGAGACAGCCCAGGACACCAGTTGTACGTCTTTGTGTCTGTCATGCTCTCTATAGCAGCACAGTGACATAATGATCACCAACCTAATAAGTACACACTGTTTGCAATTTTAGGGGTTTTAAACTACCTGAAAGAGACGTTTACGCATACCCCGAGTTATGACATGAGCCCTGCCATGCTCAGCGTGCTGCTCAAAATGATGCTTGCGCAGGCCCAGGAGTGCGTGTTTGAGAAAACCAGCCTTCCCGGCATCCGCAACGAGTTCTTTGCACTGGTGAAGGTGGCTCAGGAAGCAGCCAAGGTGAGGACTCCCTGGATCTGCGGTTTCTGGAGGCCAGTGGGATGTGTTGGTGCAGGTGCCCTAGTAGCAGCAGGGGCTTCCCTGGCCACAGTTCGCCCCAGCCGGGGCCGCTGGCCTGCGTTTTCTTGGCAAGTGTCGGAGTTTGCCATATGGATCGTTGCTTCCATCGGCAGCTTAGCCTAAAACCAGTCTGATGCCAGTTGCCTGAGCCCTCTGCTAACTCTGACACCTGACAGCACGAGGAGTCTCTTAGAAGCGCTCCCAGGTTGTGGAGTGGCCTCAGGCAGAGGCTGCCGCCTGGGAGAAAGGGCCCCGGTCCTGCAGTTGGGTGTGTGAGGGCCCCTGCACCGGGCTCGCCGTCCCCAGCGTCCTTTCTGTTTCAGGTGGGAGAGGTGTACCAGCAGCTGCACGCGGCCATGAGCCAGGCGCCCGTGAAAGAGAACGTCCCCTACTCCTGGGCCAGCGTGGCGCGGGTGAAGGCCCACCACTATGGGGCACTGGCCCACTACTTTACTGCCACCCTGCTCATGGACCACCAGCGTAAGACTTGGGGACTGGGGGTGCTGGGGCTTGGTTGGGTTGTGGTCTGCCTGTTGCGGGAAGATCCTAGGCTGAGTGGGAGTGGCCTGCTTGCCCTGGCAATGCTCACAGCTGGGAGCACACGCTGACCCAGGCAGCTATCCCACAGGCCAGGGTGAGCTGAGAGCTCACAGGGGCGGAGGTGGTGTTAATTCTGCCGGGGACCAAACAGGTGACTTTTCACCTGGATTCTAGAACCTAAAGGGGTGCAAAAAACTCAGGAATCAAAGCCAGCAGCATTTTAAGGTAATATTTTACATGAATCAAAGCTAATGCATAGAATCTGTGATGGTCAAAATTTTAAATAAAGACAGGAATCTTACATATCTGTGCTGAGCCCTATTGGAGCCCGAGGCAAGAAGTAATTTTGATGTTTATTCATCACAGGGTTTTTTTTTTGGCATTTATTTTGATATATATTTTAAGTTGCATTAAAATATTGCTAAGTTTTTTGGCATCTGGTTACAATGTTGATCCCTGGGATAAGTGCCTCTCTGGTCTTTGCACTTGTACGGGCCCTCGTCTAGGGATCGGGTGAGATTTGGGGTATAATTAGTGCTAATCACAGCAGCCACAGAGTAATTAAGACTCTGGAGCCACACTGCTTGCATTTGAAGCTGTGTGACCTTGGACCGGTTGAGTAGCTGCTCCGTGCCTCACTTCCCGCATCTGCAAAATGGGGATAAGAGGAAGACCTGCCTCGCAGGAAAGAACCAGCGTGCAAAGCTGAAGAGTGCCTTATGTTGGCTTTCTGAAAGTGAGAGCCACAGTTCCTGGGACTGTAGCATCTTCCAGGCAAGATAAATAAAGGTGTTCAAAAAGCTTGTGGAAATGCATATGATGAAGAACACTGTGCATGGATTCCAGATTTTTTTTTGCTCCAAGATAGGATCGTGAATTCCAGTTTGCCTTGAGCTTTTTGAAGTATCCTCCAGTGCAAACAAATGGGAGTGTAGTGCTTGGTGATTGCTGTAGAGACACAAAGGAAGCAGTTGGGCCCCGACTGTGTGGTCATGGATGGTGTCTCAGAGGCAGTGGCATTTGGCCTGGACTTCCAGCTCAGCACGGTGGGGAAGAAGAGCTAAGAGCAGGCATGGGGTCCAAGCGTGAGAACAGAGCTGAAGCCATTGGGTAATGGCTTGGTGAGGTTGCAGAGGGGGCTACGCACCAGGAAAGCTGCAGAGAGGGGCTATCCTTGAAATTGTGGAGGCCACGAGAGGCCCTCAGGCTGGGCAGTGACGGAGCTAGGGCTATGCTGAGAGGTTCTGAGCAGTGGGGGACTTGGAGGAGGTAAGCGCGTGGGGCTTGGGGCCACATCCTGCACCCCTGGAGTGTGTCCGGCCCTGAGTGAGCAGGGGCTGGGACCTGGATTGCTGAGCTGTGTCCAGGGGCAGAAGGCAAACAGGTTATCCTGAATGTGTGGTGAAAAATGAGACAAACTCAGAGATGCGGGTGAAAGAGAAATCTCTAAGTGGGTCTCCGGCACCATCTTCAGAGGCCACGGCCACAGCCACGGGAGGGGATTTAACCTGTGGCTCTTGTCTTAGTGAAGCCTGGCGCGGATGAGGACCACCAGGAGAAGTGCCTGTCCCAGCTGTACCACCACATGCCAGAGGGACTCACGCCCTTGGCCACGCTGAAAAACGACCAGCAGCGCCAGCAGCTGGGTATGTGTGGGCCCTGCTCCAGAGCTATGTCCCACTAGCTGTGTCAGCTAGCCCTGCTCGTGGACAGCCCCGGACCGGTCTCCAGGGGGAGAGCTCGGAAGAGCAGGGCTTCCGGAGCTGTGTTCCCTGGATTCTGAGAGTCTCAGGCCTCCCACCTTGCAGCCAGGGCTTGGAGGACTCCAGCACTCAGGTGCTCCACGGATGGGCTTTGCCACCCTGATGCGGGAGGGCTTGTTGCCCGTTTCTTATGCCTCCACTTCATCACATGGAACACCTGAGGGCTGGTGATGACTTGTCCTGGTGTGGTCCCCACCACGTCTCAACATGCATAGCTCCTTCCTTGTGCAAACCCAACTTCCTCCAGCCCCTCTACCCACCCACCCACATCCATGCATAGGCACGTGCCTTCCCCATGTCGGTCATGGCAGCTCCACCCCCCTCGGGGTGCCGGCTGGAAACCCTGGATTCTGCATGCTTGTCTTTCTTAACCCCATTGGCTCTACCTAGAAGACATACACCTAGTCCCACACACGTCGTGCCCATGCACACTCCGACTCACCTGAGCCCTGCACAGCCCTCTGGTCCCCGCTCTACAGTTGAGGAAGGAGTGGCCATGCAGCTTGCCCTGCTCGTAGCTGCTCTCCCTGCCTCTCTCTGCTCCTTCGGAGTCTGCTCACGGGAGTCAGATCACATCACTCCTGCTCCCACCCTCACGGGCTCCCTTCTCACCCAGAGGAAGAGCCAACGTCATTGTCCTGAACTTGTAAACTCACAGGTGACCTGGCCCCTGACCTCATTCCCTACACCTCTGTCCTTCCAGCCACATCCCTCAACTCCTGCTTGTCCTGGGACACCCAAGGCTGCTCCCGCTCCAGGCCACCTGCCCTTGCTGCTCCTCTTTTCAGGAATATTCTTCTGTCACCTACCCGCATGGCTGCTCAGAGGCCAGCTGGTCAGAAAAGCCTTCCTTGCTGGCCCCACCACGGAGGGACAGCTCCCATAGCCAGCCTTCTCATGCCCCACCTGCCTGCCCTGCTTCCTTGTAACCTCATCTCCATACCGTCTGTGATGCATGGCTTGGCTGGTTCATTATCTGCTCGTCAGCCCCTAGTGTGTACAGCCCGTGAATGAGGGGGCAGTTTTTGGTTTATCTGTGTGCCTGGAACACACAGTAGAGCGTTGTTGGGTGAATGTTAGTAGACACTAGTAGGCATATTCCAGGCTGGTCCTTTAGAAAGGAGAATTCCCTCTCCTTGGGCTGACCCCTGGGCCCTCTCGCTCTTCCTGAAGCATTCACCTGTCACATGGGCGGTGGTTTTCCGCCTGCAGGAAAGTCCCACCTGCGCAGAGCCATCGCCCTCCACGAGGAGTCGGTGCGGGAGGCCAGCCTGTGCAGGAAGCTGCGCAACATCGAGGTGCTGCAGCAGGTGCTGTCTGCGGCACACCAGCGCTCCCGGCTCAAGTACGCCCAGCACCAAGAGGACGACGACATCCTGACCCTGATCGACGCTCCTGACGTTCTGTGTGAGTGACCCCGGCCGGCTGTCTGTGTGGGGTGCAGAGGCTGGGCGCTCAGCTGCACGCAGTCTGTATTTGCAGAGCTGGGTGAGCCCTTGCTGTGCGCTGGGTCCTGGAGGGCCGTAATGGGACCTGGGTGCTGCGCCTGCCCTGGAGTTTTCTCTTCCAATTCCCAAATCCAGGGTGTTCGTCCTCACCGACCCAGTGCATCACCTGCCTCCCCTCCTGCCCCTCGACTCTCCTCCCTTGGCGTCAGGACACCTGCCTTCCTGGTCCCATCCTCCAGCCCCTCCCCCCAGCCTGAGTGCTCTCACTCTTTTTTTTTTTTTTTTTTAAGTAAATTTATTTGCGAGGCAGTTACAGACACACAGAGGTCTTCCATCTGCTGGTTCACTCCCCAAATGGTTGCAGTGATTGGAGCTGAGCCAATCCGAAGCCAGGAGCCAGGAGCTTCTTCCGGGTTTCCCATATAGGTGCAGGGGCGCAAGCACTTGGGCCATCTTCCACTGCTTTCCTAGGCCATAGCATAGAGCTGGATTGGAAGAGGAGCAGCCCAGACTCGAACCGGCGCCCATATGGGATGCCGACACTGCAGGCGGAAGCGTAGCCTGCTACAGCACAGCGCCGGCCCCCGACTCTTCTTCTTGGTCAGTGCCACCCAGCCCCCCAGCATTTTCTAGGGGCCTGCTCTCTCTGGTATACTTTTTCCAAACCCCTCTCCATAGGATCTCCGGAACTTTTGGGTCATTCTAGTCAGGAGACCCCTTGATGTCCTTGTCTAAGTTCCCCAGCTCCCACATGTCCCATTGCCTTCTGGGAAATTGGAATTGACCTCTGGCTCCCTAGTTTGAAAGCTGAATGTGTTCCAATTCCCTCTCCTGGGTTTGCTCCTATCCTCCTTTTCTCCCTCTTAGGTCAGCACCTCCTCTAAGCCTCTCCCAGGTCTCATGTGCTCGGGAGTACAGTGGTGAACTCGGCAGTGTTTGCTGCCCTCGGGGAGGTGGGGGTCACTGCAGGGCCTCCCCCGTAGGTAGCTTTGCAGCGAGGCATGATTAGGGTCTTTCTGGAAATCAGGTGGAGGACAGAGGGCCGCCTGGTTGAGGGAACCCCCTTTGTCCAGAGCCCCTGAGGATACAGATCGAAAAAACAACCTAACTCTGTTTCTCATGCTGGGCGCTCACTGCACAGATGCCTTCCAACAAGAGTCTGCTGCGGGCCCCAGCTGGCTGTCCTGGAGTCTGATTCAGTTCTGGAGACAGCATCATGTCCCACAGGCGGTACACCCTGCCCCATGCCACCGGGTGTTCTACCTGTGCTTGTGACTGACGGGCTATGAATCGGGGTTCCTGTGATGCCCTCTCTGAGTTTGATTGATTTGCGGGAGCAGCTCCCAGGACCCGAGGAAACACACTCCTGGGACAGTAGTCCGGGGTCACACAGAGGAAGAGACACGTAGGGCACAGGGTGGGGGAAGCGTGTGCAGATTCCAGGCCCGCTGCAGTTGCACCCCCCTCCAGTAAGCTCCCTGTGTTCAGCTCTGCAGAAACTCTCTGAACTGTTTCCTGGGGGATTTTCGTGAAGACTTCGTCACACAAGCATGAGTGAAGCGTGGACAACTGTGTGGGAACGGGTTGGACAGAAGGGGTGTGGGCTAATGCTGCAGGGCCTATCGCTCCAGACTCCTCTTGGCCTCACAGTGCTAGCATTTCCTCCTGCCAGGTATAGGGTAGAACCTTCTGGAAGAACAAGGAAGATCTTAATGACTTTCTAGTGGCAAAGCTGGGTCAGAGCATCTTTATGGCCAGCACCCACCAAACAAAAAGGTGGAGCAAGATTACAGTTTCTGTGACCAGTTTTGGGGAAAGGAGACCCTTGGTTCTGTGGCCCACCTTGGAGGGGAGGTTCTGAGCCAGGAATGGTGGGCAAAACCTCCTCTCACCTCCTTCCTACGCCTTTGCTTCCATCTCTGGAGTTGCATCCTGATTTTCAGGGAACAGCTCTTTAGAGACAGCCCTGTTCAAGCTAGAATCCTAGACTCGATTTTAACAATGTTAGCCCAGCATTTGGGATCTGCCAGGTGCCACAGTTAGCACCATCTGTTTACAGAATCTCCCAGTGCTGAGGGAGGTACTGGCATTGACCTCATGTTAAAGGGAAGGAAATGAAGGCTTAGAGGGATCAACCTTCCTGCCACAGGGAACCAAACCAGCAGGTGTGAGCAGGAATGGCATTCATTTGCACCAAATGCCTGGTGCAGAGACATCAACCCCACAGAGGACGGGGCACACACAGCCCCAGTGGGAGATGAGGAGCCTGTCTGGGCCCAGCCTGCATCAAATGATTTCTAAGAAGCCACCGTCTGCAGTGCTAGCATCCCATATGGGTGCGAGTTCGAGTCCCAGCTGTTCCTCTTCCATCTAGCTCTCTGCTATGGCCTGGGGAAGCAGTAGAAGATGGCTCAAGTCCTTGGGCCCCTGCACCCATGTGTGAGACCTGGAAGAAGCTCCTGGCTCCTGGCTTCAGATTGGCTTGGCTCCAATCATTGCAACCATTTGGGGAGTGAACCAGTGGATGGAAGACCTTTCTCTCTGTGTCTCTCTCTCTCTGTAACTCTGCCTCTCAAATAAATAAATAAACCTTAAAGAAAATAATAAAAGAAACCACAGGGTCGTCTTGTAGGTCGAGGGCTATGATCTGCCTTGATGGTGCCACTCATCCTCTCCAAGGTTTCCTTTCTGTACTGCTGTTCTCGTGTAGTCTGCTGGTGCTGGCTATCTTTGTTAGACACTGATGGCCTTGTGGTTAGGGTGGGCCTGAGCCTGCCAGGGAGGTGCTGTGGGGGACAGAAAGCTGTCGCTGCATGTAACTTGGCAAACCCACTTCTCACTGTGAATCCCTCACATCACATGTGACTACTGCACATGGGAAGCGTGTTACACCCCAGGCCTGTGCATCGAGAGACAGAGAACTTCCATAATAGCCACGCCCAGAACACAGATTGCCTTACAGGGGGGTTTATGAGGGCCAAAGGAAATCCGCTGAATATCAGAAGCCTCTCTCACACGTGGAGAGGGTGTCTGATCGGCACGCCCATGTCCGAGCCCCAGGACGATGGCTTGTAGTCGGTGCCCAGGTGGAAGGTAGAGTCCACCCCAGCCAGGAGTTGGCAGCGCCCATCCTCTGTTCTAGATGTATCTAGACTGAGGGTGGGGAACCTTGATTCTGCGAGGGACCATTTGGATATTTACAACATCATTCACGTGCCGCACAAAATTACCGACTTAAAAATGAGCCTGCTGTAGGTGTATTGAATTTAGAGTCGTGCCTATGATTGCCTTGGCAGGGCCTGGCCCAGTGATTGCATGGGCCTTATGCAGGCTGCCTGTGGGCTGGGCGTTCCCTATCCCTGGTCTGGACCAAGGAGAAGGACAAAGGATACAGAACGTGCTGCTTCCTCCTCCTGGCAGAGGGGTGACTGTAGACCTGAGTTTTCAAGGCTCACTGTCAATCACAGAAACATTTATCCTTTCACTTCTAATCTTTTGCAGCTAAAACTGAGCAAGAGGTTGAAATGATATTGCCCCAGTTCTCCAAGTTGACAGTAACAGACTTCTTTCAAAAGCTGGTATGTTGCACGCTTATTTTGTGAACGGCCTAAGGGGAAAGCTCTTAAATTTTTGCAAATATGCTGTTTTAGCCCATCTGGGCTGCTGTTGCAAAATACTGTAATCAGGATGGCTTGTAAACAACAGAAGCTGCTCAGTGTTCCAGAGGCTGGGAAGGGCGGGATTGAGGCATTGGCAGGTTTGGTGTTTGGTGAGGGCCCGCTTTGTGGCTCACAGACGATGCCTTCTAGCCGTGACCTCATTTGGTAGAAGAGGCAAATCAGCTCCTGTGAGCCTCTTTTCCTTCTTTTTTTAAGATTTATTTATTTATTTGAAAGAGTTACAGAGAGGCAGAGGCAGAGATAGAGAGAGGGAGGGGTCTTCATCTGCTGGTTCATTCCCCAGATGGCCGTAACGGCTGGAGCTGCGCCAATCTGAAATCAGGAGCCAGGAGCTTCCTCCTGGTCTCCCATGTGGGTATCAGGGGCCCAAGGACTTGGGCCATCCTCTAATGCTTTCCCAGGCCATAGCAGAGAGCTGGATCGGAAGTGGAGCAGCTAGGATTCGAACTGGCACCCCTTTGGGATGCTGGCACTGTAGGCAGTGGCTTTATCTGCTGTGCCACAGCGCCAGTCCCCAAGCCTCTTTTCTAAAGGCACCTATCCCATTCATGAGGGCGAAACCTCATCACCTCTCAGAAGAACCCCCCTCTGCCCCACACCTCCTAGTAATCCTTGGTGATTAGATTTCAACGAAGGAATTTTGGAAGCAACACAGACATTCAGGCCATAGCACACATTGAAAGCTGTTTATGTATACGGATTATATTGTGGCAATGGATGTTCCTGTGTGGCTACTGAGCATGTACTACCGCAGATGCTGTCATTGTGATGTCTCTGAACAAGGCTGGGGGAGTCTTCAGGGACACTAAGCGGAAGTCCCTTAGCCTTCACCTGTCTGATTCGCCTCCAAGCCCTACACCTGATGATGCTGTCTTCCACAGGGCCCCCTGTCTGTGTTTTCAGCCAACAAGAGGTGGACGCCTCCTCGAACCATTCGCTTTACTGCAGAAGAAGGGGACCTGGGGTTCACCTTGAGAGGGAACGCCCCAGTTCAGGTCCACTTCCTGGATCCCCACTGCTCTGCCGCGGTAAGTGGTCAACTTGCTAGGTTGGGAGCCACGCCTGTTGATGGGCAGCATGACAGAGCTGGGCTGGGAAAATGCATAGCAAGCAGCCCAAGCATATGTATGTATGTGAGTGAGTGATTCTAGGGTTCGCCTGTGTTACAGGCCTGGCTTTATGCAAAAAGACTCATGAATACTGTGCCCAGAGAATAAAGGGTTAAGTTTTCCTTTCTCGAAGCAAATTTATGCAAACATCTACTTTGTTCATGAGTTGGGGAACTGATTCAGGGGATTTGAATGAACAAAACACTGAGCTTTATTTCAGTAGTACTTTTGGAGCGAGCGTTGTGACACAGCTGTTTAAGCCACCACTTGGGCTGCCCATCTTCTCTATCAGAGTGCCTGGGATCGAGTCCCACCTCTGCTTCTGCTTCCCATCCAGCTTCCTGCTAATATGCCTGGGAGGCAGCAGGTGCTGGCTCAAGTACAGTTCTGCCACCCACTCGGCAGAGCCAGATGGAGCTCCTGGCTTTGGCCTGGCCCAGCCCCAGCTGTCACAGCTGTTTGACGGAGTGAACCAGTGCATGGAGGATCTCTCTCTGTTGCTCTGCTTTTCATATATAGAAAGATGAAAAATCAACGAACATTTTTTTAAATTGTTGTTATTTTTTTGTAGCTGGCAGGAGCCAAGGAAGGAGACTATATTGTGTCTATTCAAGTTATGGATTGTAAGTGGCTGTCGGTGAGCGAGGTTATGAAACTGCTGAAGAGCTTTGGTGAGGAAGAGGTTGAGATGAAGGTCGTGAGCCTCCTGGACTCCACATCGTCCATGGTGAGTGGTGACAGAAGGTGGCGTGGGGTGACATCACTGTGAGTTCATCTGCTGAGGGCTTTGCCAGGCCCTCTGCCTCCAGCTGTGTAACCTGGGGCACACGCCCGACCTCCTCTAAGCTCTGTGGTCACTGGGATGTGCTCACCTTGAGCGAAGATTACAGACAAAGTAATTCATTGAGTTATCTTTCTGGCTAAATTCTGTTTAATTACCAAAGTAATACTCCTGATTTAAAAAAAAAAAGTTCAAATCCTATAGGAGCATGAAAGACGGGGTGTGAAAATCCCTCTCGTTACCCCGGAACTGTTTCTCGTGAGGTCGTCTTGGCAGGTGTTTGAACCCTCTGCAAGTTCATGTGCACAATTAGATCCCCTAATTCTTCCAAAGTGGGCAGAGTCTTGCCGTAGGTTCACTTCCGCACTTTGCCTCCCTTAAACATCTGTGTGCCGTACCCTAGGCACTGCCCTATTATTCATTCGGCAAATGTTGACCAAGTACCAGCTGTGTGCCAGACACCCTTAGGTTTTGGAGTTCCAGCCTAGACTAGACAGTCGAAGTCCCTGCCCCCATGAAGTAGACACTAAATAAACAAATAAATGGTTGTGATTTTTTTAATTAAGATTTATTTATTTATTTGAGAGGTAGGGTTACAGAAAGAGAGAGGGACAGAAAGGTTTTCCATCCACTGGTTCACTCCCCAACTGGTTGCAACAGCCGGAGCTGGGCCAGTCCAAAGCCAGGAGTCAGCTGCTTCCCCTGGGTCTCCCACACAAGTGCAGGGGCCCAAGGACTTGGGCCATCTTCTACTGGTTTTCCAGGCCATGGCAGAGAGCTGGATGGGCAGTAGAACAGCCAGGACTCAAACCAGTGCCCATATGGAATGCCAGCACCACAGGCAGAAGCTTAGCCCACTGTGCCACAGTACCAGCTCCATGGTTGTGATTTCGATGGGTGCATTAAGGAAGGAAAAAGTGATGTAGTAGGATGCCTGGGTCGGAATGGTGAGGAGGAAGGAGCCTACTGAAGAGGGCCCAGGAGTGCATCCTGGACAGTGGCACTGAGAGACCTTGGGGCAGGAGTAAGCTTCCGCTGGAGAGGCGGCAAGGAGGGCTTCCAGGGAGGGCAGCAGGAAGGGAGGTGAGAGGGAGGCAGGGTGCCACTGCCAGTGCTGGGCTTGGAGGCCGTTGAACTGTATAAGAACTGGGGCTGACACTGTGGCATAGCCGGTAAAGCCATCAGCTGTACTGTCAGCATCCCATATGGGTGCCTGTTCAAATCCTGGCTGCTCCACTTCCAATCCAGCTCTCTGCTATGGCCTGGGAAAGCCATAGAAGATGGCCTGAGTACTTAGGGCCCTGCCAGGAGACCTGCAAGTAGCTGCTGGCTTCAGCCTGGCCCAGTCCTGGTCATTGCGGCCATTTGGGGAGTGAAGAGGGTGAAAGATACCTCTCTCTCTCTGCCTCTGCCTCTGCCTCTCTGTAACTCTGCCTTTCAAATAAATAAATAAACCTTTAAAAAAGAAAAAAAAAAAAAAAGGAAGCAGGGGTCGGCTGTGTGGAGGCTGGCTATGAGGTTGTCCAGGCCAGTGCTTTTGATGGCTTAGAGTAGGAGTGGCAGAGAGAGCTGGATGCACCTGAGACGTATTGGGAGGGATTCATGGTGGGGATTTATGAATGCCTCACGCAAAAGGGTGGTAAACAGGGAGAGGCTGCCCCAGTACTTGGCCTGAACCCCTGCGTGGGTGGTGGCATTTGTTCATAATGGGAGGGGGGATGTGGGGGTGCAGACCAAAGGGGGAAGAAGGTGAAGGAGAGAGAGCTTTGGTATTTCAGGTGCCATCAGCCACCCCAGACGTCAATGTAAAGTTGGCTGTGGGGCGTTCAGGGAAGAGTTGAGTGGTAGAAATACGTATTTGAGAGTCATCAGCGTAGAGATGATGTTTAAAGCTGGGAAACCAAATGGAATCTCCTACTAGGGGCTGAGGGCTCAGTACTGAACGCTGAGGCACTCTCAGCTGGAAGAGGAGGGCTTCAGAGAGGTCAGCTACGCTGCTGAAATGGAGACCCTTCTGCAGCAAGAGTGGTCCCGCGTGTTGTATCCGGTGACCGGGTGGAGGAGGAGGGAGGCCATAGCTGGCAGCGGGACAGAAGGACACTTTGCAGGTAGAGGTAGCACCAGAGAGCAGGTTGGAGAGGGCTGGGGAGTGAATGGGTTGCAGGATTCGATTCCATGCATAGACAAGGCCCAGAATAGGCAAATCCACAGAGACAGATAGCAGATGGGCGATTGCCAAGGGCTGGGGCCCGGGGAATAGGGTGTGGGGAATAGCTGAAGGGAAGTGCTTTGGAATTAAGTAGTGGTCAGGGTTGTACAACTTAGCAAATTGAATTGTAGAACGTGGTTATTTTATGATATATGAATTATATATCTCAATTTTAAAAAATATTTGTTTTAATTTTTTTAAAGATTTTATTTATTTGAGAGGTACAATTACAGAAAGAGAGAGAAAGAGAAAGGTCTTCCATCTGATGGTTTACTCCCCAATTGGCTGCAACAGCTGGAGCTGCGCAGATCCAGATCCAGGAGCCAGGAGCTTCCTCCAGGTCTCCCACGCAGGTGCAGGGGCCCAAGGACTTGGGCCATCTTTCACTGCTTTCCCAGGCCACAGCAGAGACCTGGATTGGAAGAGGAACAGCTGGGACTCGAACCAGTGCCCATATGGGATGCCAGCGCTTCAGGCCAGGACGTTAACCTGCCGCGCCACAGCGCCGGCCTGTGTGTGTTTGTTTATTTTAAAAGATTTATTTATTTATTTGAAAGTCAGAGTTACATAGTGATGAAGGAGAGGCAGACACAGAGGTCTTCCACCCGCTGGTTCACTCCCCAATTGGCTGCAGCAGCCGGAGCTATGTCGATCTGAAGCCAGGAGCCAGGAGCTTCTTCCAGGTCTCCCACATGGGTGCAGGGTCCCAAGGACTTGGACCATCTTCTACTGCTTTCTCAGGTCCTAGCAGAGAGCTGGACTGGAAGTGGAGCAGTCAGATCTTGAACTGGCGCCCATATGGGATGCCGTCATTGCAGGCAGTGACTTTACCCACTATGCCACAGTGCTGGCCCCTGTTTGTTTATTTTAAGGGCAGAGTTACAGGGAGAGGGAGTTGTTCTGTCTGCTGGTTCACTCCCCAGATGACCTCAATGGCTGGGGTTGGGCCAGATCAAAACCAGGAGCCAGGATCATCTTCTGAGTCTCCCAAGTGGGTGGCAAGTGCCCAAACACTTTGGATATCTTCTACTGCTTTCCCAGGCACATTAGCTGGGAGCTGGTTTGGAAGAGAAGCAGCTGGGACTAGAACCAGCACCCATATGGGATACTGTCATTGCAGGAGTTGGCTTAACCTACTTTGCCACAACATTAGTCCCCTATATCTCAACTTTTTTTAAAAAAAAGAAGATACAGAGGCTGAGGAACGTGCAGAGCATCTTGGGAGAAAGGATCATAATTAATGGAGTGTCCAGACTAGTGATTCGTGGTCCCAACCAGAAAGGGAAAAGTTTGTTTGGAGGTTAAATAGAAGAGCTGCTGTGTGGCCTGATGGGCTCTGCACAGGGCACAGCCAGGGGCAGGCTCCCTTCACAGAGCAGCCTCTGGCCTGCAGAGATCCGCAGCTGTCTGTCCTGGAACCAGGCTAGCATGGAGCATGGAGGCAGCCGAGGAGTCTACGCTCGCACTGCCTGGATTTGAACCCTGGCTTTCCATGTGGTGTGACCCTGGGCAAGTGTTGGGCAGCTCTGTTCAGGGCAATGGGGACAACCATACCTGTCTCCCAGGGTTGTCACCAGGGCGCACGGAGCTGTTTATGAAAAGCCCTTCTGGCCGGCGCCGCGGCTCACTAGTCTAATCCTCCACCTAGTGGCGCCGGCACACCGGGTTCTAGTCCTGGTTGGGGCGCCGGATTCTGTCCCGGTTGCCCCTCTTCCAGGCCAGCTCTCTGCTGTGGCCCGGGAGTGCAGTGGTGGAGGGCCCAAGTGCTTGGGCCCTGCACCCCATGGGAGACCAGGAGAAGCACCTGGCTCCTGGCTTTGGATCAGCGCGATGTGCCGGCCGCAGCGGCCATTGGAGGGTGAACCAACGGCAAAAAAAAAAAAAAAAAAAAAAAAGAAGACCTTTCTCTCTGTCTCTCTCTCTCACTGTCCACTCTGCCTGTCAAAAAAAAAAAAAAACAAAAAAAAAAAAACAAAAAAAAAAACCCTTATGCCTGCGCCTGGCACGGAATACGTTTGGATTTGTGTGAAACGTTATCATGATGATTGTTGTGGTTACCCTTTTCACCCAGGGGATTGCAATCGTGATGATTGAGGGCTGTTTTAGCTGCTGGAGGCTTTTCTTCAGGCATAGTCGAGTCGTGAGAGCAAGCGCAGCCCCGTGCCCTGGCTGAATGCTTGACCTGCTGCCCCTCCCTGTCTTGACTTCGGTGCAACCCCTGGTACCCATCCACGGCTCACATTTTGCAAACTCCTGGAATTGGGCCCTGGCTGCCATTAACAAGCCGTGTGTGACCTTCAGGTTCATACCATCCCAGGGCCTTGATTTCCTTATCCACGGAGTTTTAAGAGCTGGATTAGTGCCGTAGTCTGGGCCTGGCTCCCTGAAGCCCTCAGAATTCCAGAGAGGTGCCCCAAGAAGATACGAGGACTGGATGGGTGTTGAGAGCAGAAGTGAAGGGAGGGAAAGAAGGGAAGATTCATGAAGGGGAGCAGAGGCTTCGGGAGGACCACGAGGGTCCTGGGAGGCAGAGGAGGATGAAGGCAGGCAGGGTTTTCATAGGAGGTGGGGTGGCCTGTGTGCATAGTGCCTGCGTAGGGACCGCAGCAAGCTGTGTGCTGCTGGGAAGGTCTTTGAGGCGGGAATGCAGGAGCTGGGTGGGGAGAGGAAGTAGAATCAGGCACGCAGGAGGGCTTGGTCTTGGGGGCGGATGTGATGAAGCAGGAGGCCAGGACTGAGGAGGGAATGTGGGCAGCTTGAGAAGTGAGAGTCCAAGGTCAGCAGCTGGGCAGAGAGGAAACACTTACAAGGGAGACGCAGGAGTGCCAGGTAGTGGGGTGCCTGGTAAGAGGTTCGAAGTCAGGGTTAGAATTGGAAGGGAAGCCATAAATATCCCGGAGCAGTGAGCTGCTGTTTGCACACAGGTGTGGGGCAGGGGAGGCACAGGGCAGGGTTTAACAGGAGTTGACATCTTGCCAGCAGAATATGGCAGGGAATTGAGGGTGTTTTCAAAGGAGTGGTTCTAATGATACACAACACTGAGCAGGTTAAGGCTGGAACAGTATACCTGCTCAGATCTCCCTCCAGGATGGTTTATTCTTGGTTTCAGTGATCGTGTGTGTGCCCTGGAAAACCAGGTGGGGTTAAGGGTCAGTTTTGCAGGAAAGGGAGGGTCGTCTTCATGCAGAGGAACCAAACTCTAAGGGGCATCACGATGGATCACCCCTCCTTTATTGTCATGTAGCTTCAATTCCTCCTCCGGAGATGTATTTGGGAACGATGTAGCCCACCACTTGGGATATATCCTATGTATGTTCTAGAAACTGCCTGATCTTCCTGCTTAATAAACATTTGGTGAAGGAAACAATCTCAGTGTTAGGCCAATATTAGAAGCAAATTACAACTTCACAAAGAAGTGTTTAAAACTCAGGTTTCCTCAGATTTCCCATTTGAGCCCCATGTCCATAATTCTTTCTGAGTTTGCAGAGAATATTGAGTGGGGGCCTTCCAGCTGGGGAAGATGAGAAAGTTCTATAGATGGTGCTAGTGTTTGCACATCAGTGTGCATGTGCTTAAATGCTGCTGAACTGTGCACTGAAAATAGCTAACATGCCACGTTTCATGCATTTTGTCACAACTATTTTTACAAAAGGGGGAAAAGTTACTATCTGCACCATGGCTCTGTATCATCTTTAAAGAGAATGAACTTGGGGCTGGCGTTGTGGTGTAGCACCTAAA
This sequence comes from Oryctolagus cuniculus, assembly GCF_964237555.1. Taxonomy (NCBI): domain Eukaryota; kingdom Metazoa; phylum Chordata; class Mammalia; order Lagomorpha; family Leporidae; genus Oryctolagus; species Oryctolagus cuniculus. The sequence continues at coordinate 21,196,878 of NC_091449.1, read as the reverse complement.
GCCACTGCCTGCGATGCTGGCATCCCATATGAGCACCAGTTCCTATCCTGGCTGCTCCACTTCTGATCCAGCTCCGCTAATGGCCTGGGAAAAGCACTGGAAGATGGCCCAAGTGTTTGGGCCAGTGCCACCCATGTGGAAGACCTGGGTGAAGCTCTTGGTACCTGGCCTCAGCCTGGGCCTGCATTTTCTGTTGCTGCCATTTGGGGAGTGAATCCAGCAAATGGAAGATCTCTTTCTCTCTCTGCCACTCTGCCTTTCAAATCAATCAATCAATCAATCTTTATAAAAGAGGAAGAGAAATGCTCTTATATACTTATGTTCTTGTATATACCTATTATCTCTAGAAGTAACACAATTGTTACTGGAACGGCCTGGAAGCAACTGTGGGCAGGGCACTGCTGTCCACTGTGTTTTCATTACTATGTACGGACATACTTCACAGCATTCGTGGGAAATGGAATTAAAAGTTTTGGTGTAAAAAGTTTTGGAGCCATGCATAGTTTTTTCCTAGGACACATCTTTCAGGGCATTTTTAAAGGCCCATTCTACTTAGGTTTCAAAATGTTTTGCACCAAAACAAACATCTTTTAATCCCATTTTTTTTTTTAAAGATTTATTTGAAAGTCAGTTACACAGCGCAAGTGTGCTTCCATCCACTGGTTCCCTCCCCAAATGGCTGCAGAGGCTGGGGCTGGGCCAGGAGTTAGTAGCTTCCTCTTGATCACCCACATAGGTGCAGGGGCCCTAGCACTTGGGCCATCCTCTGCTGCTTTCCCAGGTGCATCAGCAGGGAGCAGGACAGGAAGTGAAACAGCCAGAGCTTGAACCAGTGCAGCTACTATGCCACAGCATTTAATCCCATTTTACACAAATTTTTTGAAGTCCTAAAATATAAGTAGCAACCACTTGAGTTCCAGAATTAGCTCCACCTAATTTATAAGAGGTCCTGTAAGCGTAGAACATGAGCCTCAGACTCTGCGATGATGTATTGGGTAGCCTGGAGTCATCCATTGCCCTTTCTCTCTTTTCTACATGCAGCATAGTAAATGTGCCACATACTCCGTGGGAATGCAGAAGACTTACTCCATGATCTGCTTAGCCATAGAGGATGATGATAAAACTGACAAAACCAAGAAAATCTCAAAGAAGCTTTCCTTTTTGAGTTGGGGCACCAACAAGAACAGACAGAAGTCAGCCAGCACCCTGTGCCTCCCGTCTGTTGGGGTCGCCAGGCCTCAAGGCAAAAAGAAGCTCCCCGCTCCCTTCAGCCTCCTCAACTCCGACAGCTTTCTCTACTAACACAGGGAAAGCAGGCGGCAGACCCGAAGCGTCTCCAGCGCCGACGCGGCCTTCAAATCAGTGCCATGACGGAAAATGTCAGAATGTTCTCAAATCTCATTTTTCTGTGTAAACTTGCATTTGACGTGTTTTTATGAAGGAAGGTAACAAGAAACCTCTAGAAATTTGTGGAAAACAAACTTATTTGACGAACATTATATTGCTGCAAGTTATTTATTATGTCTTGTAAATAGGCTAGTGTTGAGATTGACTGTTTTTTATGGTTACAGTTAAGACTCGTGGTCCCTGTCAGTTGGATTGGGGTTACCTGTGTTAGCACTGTTTGCCACACTTTCCAGGTTTGGGTAATAATCATTCCTCAACCTAGAACTCAAATGACCCCTGACTGAAGGTAGGTCAAAGGACTCTAACAATAGACTAAATGAGTGGTTACTAAAAGCTGTTCCAATGAGCTGCTTAATTGGTCATCATTAACCTAAAATGACAGATGTTACTGTTATTTCTATATTATATGAATGCTATTTCCAGATAGTCTAGTGCCAAATTTGTCTAGTTAAATATAAAATTTAGGAACGGCTTTTCTTCTAAAGTTCGGTGTCATTCAAGAGTTGCTAACACAGTGGCAGTGTTAGGTGAAGATGCTGTCTACAAGGTAGATAATATACTGTTTGATACTCAAAACATTCTTCATTTTGTTTAAAGTAGAAAGTACATAATTGTATATTTTAAGTGTTGGGTAAAAAAGTAGTTTTGCATTTTATAAGGTAAAGATGTAAATGATTCAAGTGTAAAGCTCTATTTGGCTTTTAAACATGACATTCTTACCTACTGATTTCTCTTGCTATACGTTGGATGATACTGTGACTCTAGTAAGATTCACTGTTGACATAGTACAACTTACATAGGTAAAAAATATAGCATTGAAATCTAACTTTAAGAATGAGGATTTAAATATTTTCTGTTGTGCAATATCTTAAGGGAAGTAGCTGCCTTTGGGCAAGTGCAGCCATGGCTCCTGGGTCGTGTTTGTGTAAGTATTTAAATAAACACATTCATTTACTTAAGTGAACATTTGACTTTTACTTTACTTTCTCTGCTTGTTTCAAATAATTTCTATCCTAATGCACACAGAGCAAATGAGCTTTGAAGTTATGTCATCTTTAATTTTTTGAAGGGGAAATTGTACCATTTGATCCCTAGCCCAGGGCTCCCCTCACTGGACACAGCTGGCTCTTTTTCTTGTGTATCCTCCCACTGTCAGGCCATACATAAACAAACATTATTTTTTTCTTCACACACATCAATTTTGCATCTTTAAATGGGAACTCCACGTTTTCTGTGTTCAGGAGACATGCCCAGTGATTATAAACAAACCCTATTGTTACTTAAAAAAAAAACAAACAGGGAGGAGCGAGCTGCTGTACAATTGTTTATTTATATTGGCAGCAGCCCCCAGAGCCCTGGACAGCAGCTGTGACACAGGAACAAGAGACTGGCAGTACACAGTGCTCCATTGTAGGTTTCTTTCCTCTTAGCTGGTCACACCCACCACCTGAACTTTCCACAAGACCTTTCTGTGATAGATGCAGGTCAAGGTCACTCATTACAATCTGCCCTAATTCATCTTTTGCTGAGCATGGAAGTCCCTGACTCCCTCAGGAAACTCAGGCCCCTTTGGTCTTAGTACAAAGAGGGCAGTGCCAGCTCTGGCCCACTGACATGACTGAGCCCGGACAGCAAAGGCAGGACACTTCACAGGCTCGCTCCAGCTGGCAGTGACAGCAGTCTTTTGTTTAATTGTTTATTTCTTTGAAAGGCCGAGGAAGAGAGACCTTGCATCTGCTGGTCCACTCTCCCAAATACCTGGCAATAGCCAGGGTTGGGCCAGGCTAAAGCCAAGAGCCAGGAACTCCATGTGGGTGACAGGAACCCAAGTACGTGGGCCATCTTCTGCCTCCCAGGCACAATGGCATGGAGTGGCTGGGACGCACACCACGCATTCCAATATAAGATTTGGGCCTCCCAAGTGCAGGCTTAACCTGCTATGCCACAACGCCTGCCCCTTCCTCTTGGTTTTTAAGTATGAAAACAAGATCCCATTCTTCGTGATCTAAAGGATTAAACTTGGCCAGCTGTCACCTGGCCTGTGTGAAGAAGGCGTGGATCTGCTGTGCTACGGCTTGTCCGACGACTGGCTCCAGTTCTGGGATGGAAGCGTTACTCAGTTGTTGCAGAGTTGGAAACTTCTGAAGCAGAAGGGGAGCTTTGACCTTCCCAACTCCCGGGATCTGCTGCACAGTTCGAAGGAGGTGCGGCTCGGAGAGCTGAGTCCGTTTCTTCCTAAGAAAAGGGTTCTTACTGGGCTCTTTGGTTTGCTCTTGAACCTGAGTTGGAAATTAAAATAAAAGCACATGAGCGCCCTCTGGAGGGCTGGCAGTTTTCTTAAAGTCTGGTTCAGCTAGACCTAAACCAGTTAAGGCCTGACTATTCTTATAGACCAAGTTCTCAGACATCAGCAAAAGTGTTGAAAGATCAAGCATATGACTACACAAAGAGCAAGATAAAAATGGGTAGTTTAAAAAAAAAAACCCAAGTTTTCACAATGTTTAGGATACAACTACTCGGAGGAATCCAAATACTTTCCATAGATCATTTGGGTTACACAAGACAAGTGGATAAAGACTTGAACTCGATCTGCTTCATGGAGGGCCTGCAAGAAACTGCCAAAGGAGCAACTGTTTTCAGTGAGTGGTGGTACACAAAGCTGATAAAGCTATTTAGGGACGGTAGGGACCGTGAAGCAAGGGGCATGGTAGTGAGGGATCTATGAGCCACACAAGGTTGCCTGCATTTCCAATTTGATTTCCAACTCAAGCTGCACACCAGAGGGGAAATTTAAAACACACAACTGATGCTCAGGTTGTCCCTACCTCCTCCGCTGATCTAATTTTTTAATTGGCCAGAAAGGAAAGCTCATCTATCATGATTTTTTTTAAAGCTCCCCAGAGGGGCCGGCACTGTGGCTCAGTGGGTTAAAGCCCTAGCCTGAAGCACTGGCATCCCATATGGGCGCCGGTTCTAGTCCCGGCTGCTCCTCTTCGATCCAGCTCTCTGCTGTGGCCTGGGAAAGCAGTAGAGGATGGCCCAAGTCCTTGGGCCCCTGCACCCACGTGGGAGACCTAGAAGCTCCTGGCTCCAGGCTTTGGATTGGCGCAGCTCGGGCCGTTGCAGCCAATTGGGGAGTGAACCAGAGGAATGGAAGACCTCTCTCTCTGTAACTCTTTCAAATAAATAAAATAAATCTTTAGAATTTCCTGGGGAGCTTTTTTTTTTTTTTTTTAATGTGTGAAAAATCAGGCAATCAGAGAACCAGGTTTTTTTTGTTCATTGACGTTCAATGAAGGACATGTGGGTGGGGAGGAGGCAAAGTAGCTGCCAGGGGACATTTTCAGCAGCCTAAGAGCAGGACGGTGAATCATGGCAGTAATCAGGGTCTGGGAGTCTAAATCAGGTTAACTCATCTGCTCCGTGACACACTTCCCTTGGCGGGGGCAGGGGTGGGGGTGTGTGCAAGCCCAGCTGGCCACAGAGGCAGCTTCTGAGCTTCCAAGTCCTCAAAGCGATTTTAGACGCTAACATGGCGGATGCCATGGGCTGGATTGATGGGTTGCAACTATAGCAGGGGCAGAGCTAGCGTACAGGTGAGCTGAGAATCTGCAGGAGCGAGGGCAGCAATACAGGAGCAGGAAGGGATACTTACTAACTGGACAATGAGGCAGGACGCTTCCATCTGGCTGGCCACGGGAAGCAACACCATCCCAAGGTCCAGCACAGTAAACTTCTGTATGGCCGAGAAGTACTGTTCGCTCATCTGTGTTTTCTCAACTATCACAATCCCTTGTAGGTTATTGGACTGCAAAGAAAAAAAAAAGACAGCAGTCCGCTTGGTAACAAGATGCCTTTGGAGGTGGAGAAAGCTATGGCTTTGTGTTTGGATTGGCCAGTGCTTTCATAGCAATTATTCCAAGGGATGGAGGGGTAAGCATACAAATGAAATGTTGTTTCTTTCAGTTCAGTACTTACATTTCTAACCCGAACAAGCCTCTTTCTGTAGCCGTTTCCTGCCACCAAATCAGCTTCGGTGATATAAAGAATGCAAGATCTGTTAGACAGGTAAAAATCTACCGGTGCCAGGCCATCCTCAAAAACGAGCTTAATTTTCCCTTAAAATACAGACCAGAAAATGAGTTCCATGAAGTCTGGGAGAAAAGGCGCAACAGGGAGCAGCGCGCTTCAGCGCGTGGGGAGCCCACTCACCTTGCACCTCCTGCGCCAGCTGCGACCCCCGCCATTTCTCACTCGCCACCACGTGCCCAAGAGGCACGTGCACAGGACCTGGGTCGCCGGGGGGCTTCCCTTCCATCGGTGGTCTCGCTCTAACGCCGGCAATGCAGGTGGCACTTAAGCGCACACAGCCCCGCGTCCCGTTGAACGCCAAGCCCTCTGTGGCAGGATCTCCTCTGCAGAGTATTCTTTCAAAACCTGAATTATTAGCGTAAGAACCAACAAATTCCTGCCCCAGTGCCCGCCTTTCCTCACTTTTGTGACTTGCCTGGCCCCGGACGCGCCCACTAGGCCCGCGCTTCGGATCTTCATTCTAGTCCAGGGCCCGTGCGGAGCCGGCGGGACCCGCCTCCTCCTCCCAGTCTGGGGGCTCCTGTACCACCCGAGGCCGCGCCACTTCCGTGTACGTCAGCAGCGCTCGCCCAGTTTTTCATCCTGCCCGCCCTCCGCCCCCTGCAACGTGGGATAGGCTGTGGCGCCAGGGATGGACACCTGAGCAGGCCAATTAGAGAACAGACAGTTCAGCCGCCTCCCGCACTGGTGGGATTTGAACGGGACGCGCTGGTTGCCAAGAGCGACGGGTGTGGGAGTAACCCGGGAGCTGATTGGTTCAGGAGGAAACAGAGCCATTGGCCGACGGGGTTTTTGCGAGGTCTGGTGTGAAGAGAAAGCGTCGGGAGCTCGGCTGGAGTAGTGCGGGCTCCTGGCTGTGGAGGGACTTCTCTCGTAGGCTCAACCCCGGGCTGGCCGCCGCCCCGCAGCAGGCATGTTCCCGGGATTTCGGAGAGGCCGCCAGGACCAGTTTGTGAGTAAATCCTCGCGCGTCCCGCGCCTGGGTTCGCGGTGCCGGGAACTGAGGGGCGAGGGCAGGAGCGGTTGGGATGTGGCCTGTGATGGAGGCCAGGCGGCGGCTGAGGAGAGGGATTTTCAGTCAGGAAGCCCTGAGTTTTCGTGGTCCGGGGTGGGCCGCGGTCGCACGGGAATCCCTCTGTCTGCCGGGCGAGCTCGCTCCTGCTCCGCTGCTCAGTGTCCCTGCTGGGCAGTCGTTCGTGGTTCCTTGCCCTGCCACCCGCCACGTCCACTCCTCGAGCGGCCCCACCCTGGCCTCCAGCATCTCCCTGGATTGGGTTCTTAGCGCCTCGCTAGTTCCTCCGCGTTCACGTTCTGCCTCGGTGCCAAAGGCGTCCTTTAGAGTGCTGATCTGCCCGTGCTGCCTTAGCGCGCAGTGTTGCCAGCATCAGCACCACCACACACGTGCCCCCCAACCACTTGTACTCCCAGTCCCATTCCCTGAGCACCTCTCCTTTCTTACCCTTTGATGCAGGGGGCTGACTTCAGAAATCCGTTAACTTCCTCCCCTGCCACCTGTTGAGCCTACCAGTCTTTTTTTTTTTTTTTTTTTTTTTTTTTTTTTTTTTTTTGACAGGCAGAGTGGACAGTGAGAGAGAGAGACAGACAGAGAGAAAGGTCTTCCTTTGCCGTTGGTTCACCCTCCAATGGCCGCCGCGGCCGGCGCAATGCGCTGATCCGATGGCAGGAGCCAGGTGCTTCTCCTGGTCTCCCTGTTTTTTTAACCACCCGTGGATCCCCCGACCCTAACTTAGGCACACAGCACGCTGTAGAACATCACTTGGGCACCTTTTGGGGAGCTATGATTTGCTGCAGCCGTCCAGCATCTCCGGGAAGGATCTTACAGCATATCGCGAGCCTTGGAAAATATCAAAATTCAGGTTTTGAAATACTGCTTCTACTGAATAGGTGTTGCCTTCACACCACTGTTGAAAAGTCAGAGGGCAGGCATTTCTTCTGGTGGTTAGGACGCCAGTGGGGTCCCACAGCAGAATGCCTGAGTTTGATGCTCATCTCTGGACTCCAGCTTCACACTAATGTGGATCCAGGGAGGCAGCAGGGATGGCTCGAGTGATTATGTTCCTGCTGCCTGCATGGGAGACCTGGGTTGGGTTCCTGACTCTCAGCTTTTGTCCTAACTAGGGGCTATTGCCAGCATTTGGGGAGTAAGCCAGGAGATGGGAGCGCTTTATCTCCCTCCCTCTCTTCCATTCTGCTTCACAAATAAATGAATTAATCATTTTTTAAAAGATGCATTTAAAAACACATATCCTAAGTTGAACCATTGTAAGCGGGTTCCATCTGTAATTACTGGGGGAGTTGGCCAGAGGATTAGCTTTTTTTAAATTTTTTTTTTTTTTTTGACAGGCAGAGTTAGACAGAGAGAGAGAGAGAGACAGAGAGAAAGGTCTTCCTTTTCCATTGGTTCACCACCAAATGGCCGCTATATCGGGCACGCTGCGCCAATCCAAAGCCAGGAGCCAGGTGCTTCTTCCTGGTCTCCCATGTGGGTGCAGGGCACAAGCACTTGGGCCATTGTCCACTGCACTCCCTGGCCACAGCAGAGAGCTGGACTGGAAGAGGAGCAACCTGGACAGAATCCGGCGCCCCAACCGGGACTAGAACCCGCGATGCCGGCGCTGCAGGCAGAGGATTAGCCTAGTGAGCCGTGGTGCCGGCCCAGAGGATTAGCTTTTGGGGAGTAAGTACAGAAAGAGAATTTCAGCTGGAGAGTGCAGCATATACTGAGGCCTGGTAAAGAATGAATTATTTGCTTTTAGGAAAAGGAAGGCAATTCTGAGTGCTAAGGCATCGGGAAGATGCGCAGGAATAAAGAGGGGAGCAAGAGATGACTGTGGATCCATTGGTAGGAAGCAAGCAGTAGAGACTTTCTGTGACATGCTGGACCATTTTCCTGTCATCGGGGGCGTGACGCTGCCCACTCTGGAATCAGAGCCCTTCAGAGCCTGTCATTATGGCTGCCCCCTCCCAGATGTGTCTGCACGCCAGTGCGCTGGAGTGGGTGCTGCCTCCAGGAGCACTGGCACCAACGTCTTGCCCCATTCCCTTCTTCATGTTATTCCCTCTTCTTAGAGTACTTTTCCATCACATTTCCAAGTGAGAGCAGTGGTTGTCTTGGAAGTCCCAGTCTAAGTGCCTGTGGGTTTTCCTCCAAGGTGAACATTTGAGGTCTCCTTGCTGGTCCCCAGATATGAAGGAGCCCTTCCCTCCTTCGACAACAATATATTTTTTTTTAATTTTTAAATTTTTTTTTAAATTTTTTTTGACAGGCAGAGTGGACAGTGAGAGAGAGAGAGAGAAGGGTCTTCCTTTGCTGTTGGTTCACCCTCCAATGGCCGCCGCGGCCAGCGCACTGTGCTGATCCGAAGCCAGGAGCCAGGTGCTTCTCTTGGGCTCCCATGCGGGTGCAGGGCCCAAGCACTTGGGCCATGCCCCACTGCCCTCCCAGGCCACAGCAGAGAGCTGGCCTGGAAGAGGGGCAACTGGGACAGAATCCGGCGCCCCAACCAGGACTAGAACCCGGTGTGCTGGCGCCGCAGGCGGTGGATTAGCCTATTGAGCCTCGGTGCCAGCCAACATTTTGTTTTTACCTCTCCTTTGGCACTTCCCAGAATTCAATGCTCCATTTGGGTGGTTTTCCCCAGTACTCTACCTCAAGGAAGACGACTGGCTTTCTTCATGGTTCTCATGGTGTTCTGCCTCTAGTGGGGTGAAGAATGCTTGGTGCCCAGAAATGAAGATTGGGCTAACCTCAGAATCCTCCAAGAGCCTCCCAGTTATCTAAAGCATGTGCTGGGACTCCCATTGTGTGTCATTGCCTGAATCCTTGAGAATCTTGATTAAGTCTCTGCCAGGTGTGGGTTAGGGTGTCAGGCCTGAGTTCCAGGCCTAGTAACTGAAGAAAGAAAGCAGCCTGCTTCTCAGGAAGTCTCCCTGCCCTGCAGAGGGAGGCACATGAGACATCACTGGGGACAGTGCTGGGGGATGAGTGGATAGGCTAGAGGGTGACCCTAGGGAGTGGTCAGGGAAGCTGCTCCGCGCATGGAGGGCCAAAGGGGCCCCACAGTGCTGCTCCCTGGGTGGCTTGCTTGTCTGGCCAGATGGGGACTGAGGGTGTTAGGGAGTAGTGGGGCTCCTCAGATGGCTGGATCCCTGAGTGGACAGTGCGGTGATCCTAGGGGAGGGTGGTGGTGGCAGGACCCAGGTGATTCTTCTCCATCCCAGTGACCTCTGCTAATTTCATCTGTGCAGAAACACATCATCCATGGCCTTCTCCCTGCAGCCAGCATCGCCCCAAAGCCAGCTGTGCCCCGCACACCTCCTCCCCGCAGCCCCAACCCGTCTCCAGAGAGACAAAGGTGAGTCCCAGAGGAGCAGCACTGTACCTGCCACCAAGCCCTGGATCCTGCAACTGTTTGAACTGTCTACACAGTTACATATAGGGTAGTTAGAATCCTGTGTGTTGAGTTTTGTACCACAGTCCTGTAATGTACACTTACATGGGTTTGAGATTCTCACATTGCACAATTGAATGTAATTAATATATTTCAAAATATGAGCAGTCAGGCCCAAGTGTTCAGGTTAATAGTGCTTTAAAGTGAATTTTGAGTTGGTGCACATAATTTTCTTTAAACACAAGTCTGCCTTTTCCAGGAACTGCTTTGGGCAGGGAGAAAGAGCCCCTTCACTGCTCTCACCTGGATTCCCCATCCTCAGGTGCTCCCAACCCACCACCAGCTGACTCATTCCTAGATGTACCTGAGAGCCCTGCTGTGCCTTCCATGACTTTAGACACAGGAGAATTTTAGACTATTTTTAAGCCATTAAACGTTGGACAATGGGCAGACATTCAGCCTATTGGTTAAGACCCCCACGTGCCACATTGAAGTGCCGGGATTTAATTCCCAGTTCCTGCTCCTGCCGCCAGCTTCCTGCCAGCAGAGACCCTAGGAGGCAGTGATGTATGGCTCAAGTAGTGGGTTCCTCTACCCCCATGGGAGACTGGACTGCACTTCCTGCTCCCAGGAGCAGTTGCAGACATTTGAAGAGTGAACCAGCAGATGGGAGCGCTCTCTCTGCTTCCAAAATAAATTTTTAAAAAAATTAAAAAAAATTTTTTTAAAAACTTAAACATTGCCAACAGTGAATGAGAGCTAACTTTATTTAGGAGTGATACCTCCTTGCCTGTGTTTTGGTAACCCTTGTATGCCTTCTGATAACAAACACTCTGAAATACCTTAGGGTTTGTTTCTTTCTTCAGTAGGAGCTTGGTAACTGGAAGAGCTGTTTGGGGATGTTTATTTTGTGTGAAGTACTCTGGAACCTGCTTGAGAAACATTGTTTCATTTCATCCTCTCAGTGACCCCATGGGAGAAGTCCTCCTGTCACCTCTGTTTTGGGTCACATGTGAGGCTCAAGTGTTAGTAACTGGTCCCCAGTGGCCTTGCTGTGACACAAATATGAGTCGATCCAGCAATTCAGTGTTTGTGTGAGCAACATTTTGTTTTTTTTCAGATTTATTTGTTTGAAAGACAGAGTAAGAGAGAGAGAGAGAGGGAGAGAGAGAGAGAGGTCCTCTATCTGCTGGTTCACTCCCCAAATGGCCACAACTACCAGGTCTGGGCCAGGCTGAAGCCAGGAGCCAGGAACTCCATCCTGGTTTCCCATGTGAATGGTGAGGGCCCAAGTACTTCAGACATCTTCCACTGCTTTCCTGGAAGTGGAGCAAGCCAGACTCACACTGGCAGGCTTCACAAGCAGTGGCTTAACCTACCGCACCGCCACGTCGGCTCCTGCTGTTGTCGTTGGTTTTAATTCTGTATGTAGAAACTCCATAATATGGTGTTATTGTTTGTGCATTAGTTAGTCACTTAGCATTCTAAAAGTAGTTTTAGTGAGGTAACTTGTGTAATTAACTATTTAAAGTGCATAATTTGACAAGTTTTGATATATCCTTATACCTGTGAAACTATTATCACAATCAAGATATTAAATGTATCCATCGTTCCCAAAAGATTCCTTGTGCCTTTTGGCAGTTCTTTCCTTCCACCTTTCTCTGCCATTTCACTTTCACCTGATTTCTGTCGCTGTATATTAGTTTGTATTTTCTAGAATTTTATGTAACTGATAATCATTGTTATGGCCTACATTGTGGTACAGTGGGTTAAGCCACCACTGGTGAGAGCAGCACCCCATATCAGAGCACTGGTTCAAGTCCTAGTTTGCTTTGACCCAGCTTTCTGATAATGTGCCTGGGAAAGTAGCAGGTGGCGGCTCCAGCACTTGGGTCCCTAGCAGCCATGTGGGAAACCTGGATGGCATTTTTAGCTCCTGGCTTTGGCCTGGCTGTTGCAGCCATTTGGGATGAAAGATGAAAGATATCTCTCCCTCTCTCCCACCCTCCCTCCACCCCCTGCCTTTCAAATAAATAAATAAATATTTTTTAAAAATTATTGCTGGTTTCTTTCACTCAGCATAATCCATTTTGTAAAAGTCCATACGTCCTTTTTATTGCTGAATAATATTCCATTTTATGAATAGGCCATCATTTGTTTATCCATCCACTTGCTGATGATATTTGGATTGTTTCTAACTTTTGGTTACTAGAATAAAGCTGCTGTGAACATGTATGCACAAATCCTTAGATGCATGCTTCCATTTGTCTTGGATAAATATTTAGGAATGGAGTAGCTGGATCATATGCTAGGTGGGTACTTAATTTATTATGAAACCGGTGAACTGTTTTCTGTAGTTTTAGGGCTCAGTTCTCAAGACTGCCCATGTCCCCCTTCAGATGCCAGTCACAAGCCATTTGTTTGACCTGCATTTCTGGCTGGCTGGCTGGCTGTAAATCAGGATCCCCACAGTCTCCTTTCTAGGTTTGAATAATTTGCTAGAGTGGCTCACAGATCTCAGGGAAATATGCTTATCTACATATTATATTATAAAGAGTATTTAAAGGATACAAATCAGACAGGCAGCCAGATGAACAGCTCTGTAGGGCGAAGTCTGGATGGGCACTGATCACGTGAGTGCTCCCTGTGGAGTTGGGGTTCGCCACTCTCCTGATACATGGGCACCTTTTGTTCATCTTCCTGGAAGCCTCGATGTGTTCAGCTGTTTGCAAGCTCTCTGGACACAGTGTTTTTTGGATTTTTATGGAAGCAATATTACATCAGCATGATTGATTACGCCATTGGCTATCAGTGATCAACTTAACCTTTAGCCTCTCTACCTTCCCCAGAGTTTAAGGGGTAGGGCTGAAAATTCCTGACCTCTGCATGCCTGGCTGGATCCCCAGGCAACTGGGTCCCTATCCTGTGGTTATCTGTGAAGGTTTCAAAAATCACTTGACGAAAACTCAATTCTGAAGCTGTTCCAGGGCTACTTCTGGAACGAAGGTGAAAAAGGCCGGAAAGTTGAACAAAAGATGCTCTTGCTGCTCTAATCACTTAGGAAATAGCAAAGGTTATGGGAGCTGTGAACCAGGAAAAAAAATCTGTATGTATCATAGTTTTGTTACCCATCCAGATTGTGGGCCCACTTCCTGTTGGGTTCAATCAAGAAATGCACCAGTAGGAGCTGTCATGCAAATAATTGATTTAGAACCCTGGGCATAATGCCCAAAGCTCCCAAGCTGTGACTCCCAGAGTAGGAGAAAGAGTTTATCTTTTATTTTAGAGGGAAATGAATATGGAAGAAGGAGGGTTCCTGTTATCACATGTAGGCGTGGTGCAAGCTCATGGCAGGCACAGTTCAGAAGCATGCTCTAGCACAGGTTACATGTTACGGTAATAAGGTGTAAGCTTCTCCTGGGGCAGAGATCTTAGTATTAAAAAGAAGCAAAAGGGGACCTTTGGATACTCTTTGACCCATCTCCGCAGGTGTTGCTCTTACAGCAGGGTCTGGGCTGGTCCAGTGGCTGGGGATTGCATCTCATGGAATGTGACTGAAAACGTAGAAGAAAACTTGGGAGAACATCAGGTGCTTTTAAAGTCTTGAAATAGAAATGAGTCGTAGTATGGACTGAGCTGCGTAGGCATCAACCTCTGCTACTCTCACAGTAGTGTGTCTCCTGGTGGTTTTATTTTGCATTAAAAAAAGATTTATTTGAAAGGCAGAGAAACAGAGACATCTTCATCTGCTGGTTTATTCGCAAAATGGCCAGTTGGGCCTGCGCCAGGCCAGAACCGGGAGCCCAGAATTCCACCTGGGTCTCCCATGTGGATGGCAGGGACCCAACTGCTTAGGCCATCACCCACTGCTTTCCTGGGTGTGTTAGCAGGGAGCTGGGTCAGAAGCAGAGTAGCCAGTACTCAAACTGGGACTCTAATGTGGGATGCAGGCATCCAAAGTGGAGGCTTAACCTGCTGCACTATGTAGGCCCCTATTTTGTATTTTTCTAATTAACCTGCTGCACTATGTAGGCCCCTATTTTGTATTTTTCTAATAACTAATGGTGCCAGGGATCTTTGCTTGTTTGTCATGTGTATACTTTTCTTATTTATAATTTTAATTTTTTTATATCTCAAGGTTTTTTTTATCATCTGTATAGTTTTTTTTTCTTTTTCTTTTTCTTTTTTTTTTTTTTTTTTTTGACAGAGTGGACAGTGAGAGAGAGAGAGACAGAGAGAAAGGTCTTCCTTTGCCATTGGTTCACCCTCCAATGGCCGCCGTGGCCAGCGCACCGCGCTGATCTGATAGCAGGAGCCAGGTTCTTCTGGTCTCCCATGGGGTGCAGGGCCCAAGCACCTGGGCCATCCTCCACTGCACTTCACTGCACAGCAGAGAGCTGGCCTGGAAGAGGGGCAACCGGGACAGAATCCGGTTCCCCAACCGGGACTAGAACCCGGTGTGCCCGCGCTGCTAGGTGGAGGATTAGCCTAGTGAGCCACGGCGCCGGCCCCATCTGTATAGTTTCTGTAGCAAAGTCATTTGTTCAAATCTTTTCTAAATTTTAAAAATTGGGTTGTGGAGCTGGCACTGTGGTGTAGAAGGTTAAGCTTCTGCTTGCATTGCCAGCATCCATTATGGGTGTCGGTTCAAGTCCTGGCTGCTCCATTTCTGATCAAGCTCCCTGCTATTTTCCTGGGAAAACAGTGGGAGATGGCCAAGTGCTTGGGCCCCTGCACCTACATAGAGACCCAGATGAAGCTCCTGGCTCCTGGCTTCAGCCTACCCCAGCCCTGGCCGTTGTGGCCATTTGGGGAGTGAACCAGCAGATGGAAGCTATGTCTCTCTCCTTTTCTCTCTGTATTTCTACTTTTAAAATAAATTAAAAAAAAAAAAATTGGGTTCTTTGTCTTATATTGTATTCTGAATGTTCTCTATATGTTCTGGATACAAGTCTTATCAAATATGTGAAATGCAAACATTTTCAAACCAGCGCCCATATGGAATGCTGGTACTACAGGCCCCTTAATAATGTCTTTGAAAGAGCAGAAGTTCTTGATTTGTTGGAAATCTAATTTATAAATTTTTTGTTTCATAGGTCATGCTCTCAGTGCAGTAACTAAGAAATCTTTACTTACCCCAGGGTCACAAAGCCATTCTCCATATTTTTCTCTAGAAATGTCACAGTTTTAGGCTTTATATTAAGATGTGTGATCCACTTGGAGTTAAATGTGGAAGGTATATATCCAAGTTTGCTTGTTTTCCATGTGGAAATTCAGTTGTTCCAGCACCATTTTGTTGTGTGCATGGAGATACATATATACATACATATATACATATATATATATATTTAAAGATTTATTTAGTTAGTTGATAGGATGACAGAGACAGAGCAAGAGAGAACACAAGAGCAATCTTCAGTCTGCTGGTTCATTCCCCAAATGGCCACAATGGCCAGGGCCGAGGCAGCCCAAAGCCAAGAGCCTGGACCTTCATCTGGGTCTCCCATGTGGGTGGCAGGGACTCGAACACTTGCACATTCTTCTGCAGTTTTTTCCCAGCCATCAGCAAGTAGTTGGATCAGAAGTGGAACAGCCCAGACATGAACTGGCACCCATATGGGATGCTGGTATTATAGGCAGCAATGGTCTTACCCACTATGCCACGATGCGGGCCCTGGGCATGGGTGTATTCTAATCTTTTTCTAGGTCCTTGAAGACAAGAATTACATGCAGACATTTATAAGATGCACCAAGTGATAAGATTTATTTAAAAGATAAGAAAGTGAGCACACGTACACATGTGAGTGTGGGTTGCTGCACACAGAGAAATATCCCTTATGAGTGGGCCAGAGGATTGCCCAAAGGGAGAAGGTGCAAAGGGGGAAGAGAGAGCACCCAAGTAGCACGTCCATCCTTGCTCCAAAGCAAAAGAGAACTCTCCCCAGTTGCTGGCCTCTTTTGTGAGGTAGGGGGTAGTGCCTCTACATGCATGAAACCACCTGGGAATTTTATGATACCCCCATGAATTCTGTGTGGACCTTAATATCCATGTTTTTATGGTGTTCTCCCCTTCCCCCTTCAAGGTCCCAAGGTGCATCCCGGGAAAGGGTGCATTTTGATTGACAGGTGGAAGGATAGCATTATATTGGGGGCTTGCAAGGACTTCCAGTTATCTCAGACCTAAACTAGCCACCTAGTTACACCACATCAGTATGGTGAGATATATTAATTATATATTGCTGTGTAATAAAGTATGCCAAAACTTGGTGGTTTATAACATGAAACAATAGCATTCCAATCCATTGATTTTTTTTTTCCTATGCAGTATGCAATCTGATGTTAATCTTAGTGTATTTTTCATGACTGATATTGTTATTTTCATCTCCTGAAGTTCAGGTCTTTTTTTTTTAAAGATTTATTTATTTACTTGAAAGTCAGAGTTACACAGAGAGAGAAGGAGAGGGAGAGAGGAAACAGAGAAATGGAGAGAGAGAGACAGAGAGGTCTTCCATCTGCTGGTTCACTCCCCAGATGGCTATAACGGCTGGAACTGAGCTGATCAGGAGCCAGGAGCTTCTTCCGGGTCTCCCACGTGGGTGCAGGGGCCCAAGGACTTGGGCCATCTCCTACTGCTTTCCCAGGCCATAGCAGAAAGCTGGATCGGAAGTGGAGCAGTCGGGGCTCGAACTGCTGCCCATATGGGATGCTGTCGCTGCAGGCGGCAACTTTACCTGCTACACCACATTGCCGGCCCCTGAAGTTCAGGTCTTTATAAAAAATTTTCCCTATCTCTATGTAGCTTTTTGAACATATGAAATACCATTATAATAGCTGTCTCAGTGTCTTCTCCAAAAATTCTAACATGTGTGTGTAATTCGGAATAGGTTGCAGTTGATTGATAGTCTCTTTATTATGAATGATGAAAGAAAAATTCTGGCAGTTATTGAGGCACAGTGAGTTAACCTGCTGCTTCGGATCCCACATCCATATCTCAGTGCCTAGGGTTAAGTCCTATCTCCACTGCAAACAGGCTTCCTGCTAATGAACCTGGGAGGCAGTGCTGATGGCTTGAGTACTAGGGTCCCTGCCACCTGGATGCTGTTCCTGGCTGTGGTCTGGCCTAGCCTCCAGTGTCGTGGGTACTTGGAGAATGAACCTGAGGATGGAAGATTGATCTTTCTCTCCCCCAAAGCCCCACTTACAAATAAATAAACAAATCCTGAAAAGTTCTGTGATGTCCTAAATTTAATTAACTCCCAGTATGTATGTAGAAATCTTGATTTAAATCCCATCACTGCCTACCAGGGCCACCTCTTCCTGATTAAAATTAACTTGCAGAACTGTTAACCTCAGTCAACTCAGATACAACAGGTACTTCTCTTATCCCAAAGGCCCTCCACCCTTCTCATTATTCTGCCCCTTTTAGCTGAAGCTAATACACGTTCAATGTAAACAACTTAGCTTTCTCCAAAGGTCATAAAAACACTCTCAGCTGTAGGCCTGGACATGTTTCCAACCCATCTGTAATGGCTCAGTGAACCCTTTTATTTCAAACATCTCAGTCTCAAGAGCTCTGGTTTAACATGGGTCATGTTTTCCTGACTCTGCGTGCTCTGTTATCTTGAATTGGTTATAAAGTGTTGTGAATTTTACCTTGCTAAGTGCTTTTGTATTCCTATAAATCTTCTTGGACTTTGTTCTGGGATGCAGTTAAAGGAAATAGTGTGACCGTCTGAGTCTTGTCCTTAGGACCTGTTCCATGGGATCTGGAGTGGCGCTCAGCCAGGGTGAATTTTCCCCCACTGTTCTGAGCCCTGTGCTCCATGTCCTGTGAGTGGTAAGTTTATTTCTGTCTGGTGGCAACAGCCACCGTTTAGACCATATGTAAGCACCTGTGCCTCTACTCCTTTCGGATGTTCTTCCTCTGAGCTCAGGTCATTTTCTCATATGTGTATACCAAGGAATATTCTGAACACCCATGGGGACCTTCTGCAGATCTCCTGGGTCCTGTGTGCCACTCCTTCCTCTCTAATACCCCTTCCTGCAAAGTCTATCAGCCTAGGTGTCCCCAGACTGTCACCTCCATCTCCCTGCCTCAGGGAGACTTCCGGAATCCACTCCATCTCTTGTCTCTTGCTGTGACCTGGAAATTGTCCAGGCAGTAAGTTGGGACAGTTGTGTTGTTTTTTTTATTGTTTCTTGTTTTTTTTTTTTGTTTGTTTGTTTGTTTTAAGATTTATTTGAAAGGCAGAGTTTCAGAAAGAGAGAGAGGGGGAGGGAGAGACAGAGATCTCCCATTTTCTGGTTCACTCCCCAAATGGTCCCAACAACCAAATATTGGCCTGTCCAAAGCCAGGAGCCAGGAGGTTCGTTTAGGTTTCTCTCGTGGGTATAGGGACCCAAGCACTTGGACCCTCATCTTCTGCTTTTCCAGGCCATTATTAAGGAGCTGAATTTGAAGAGGAGCAGCCAGGACTCAACTGGCACCCATATGGGACTCTGGCATTGCAGGCTGTGGTTTAACCCACTGTGCCACAATGCCAGCCCTGTTTTGCTCTTTTTTAGGCAGGAGGTAAATCTGTTGCTTTGTCTTCACTGTGTTTTTGGAAAATTTTCAAGTGTTTTGAAATTTTTATTCTCTCTTTTTTTTTTAAATTTTCTGTTCTGACTTTTTAACACATTACTTGAATAAAGGCTTTGGAGTCTGACCACCTGAATTAGAGACCTGGTTCCACAACCTGTCGGCTAGGAAATCTTTACAAGTCATTGGATTTCCATGAAAAATGAGACACCAGTAATAAGTGCTGATGCAAGTGATGTGAGAATCAGATGAGGTTGTCTGATGGCACATAGACTGTGGGCACAGAGTCAGGGCAGGAGGCAAACCTCGAGTGATGCAGGAGCATGGTGCTTCAGCCTTCCCCTGTGGTATTCATGGCTCACTGTCTCAATGGGCTGTTTTTGTGCCTAGGTCTGCTCTGGCTGCAGCCATCCTGGCAACAACGTTGACTGGGCGGACAGTCGCCATTCCTCAGCCTCGCCAGAGATCCCAATCTGAAAACAACACGATCTACGCTGAAAAGGACAGCTTCATCGAGCCCTATGCCACCTCCTCGGAGCAGAGACTTCGGTAGGGATGGGACCCCTGGCTCTGCTTCCTGTCAGGGCAGAAGAGGAGCAGCCCAGCATGGTTTCTGTGTGTGTGTGTGCACACATGTGCATGTGTCTATGGCTGGAGGTCAGGTTTCCACCACCCGTGTCAAAGGGGCACTGTCCAGGGATCTTAGTTACTCTCAGATCAAAATTTTCTCCAGAGTGGATCTTGTTCAATTATGACTTGTTTTAGAAACATTGGTGCTTTTCATGGATGCACAGAGCCAGTGATTTCAGAGTTACTTTATCCCTTGGAAGGATTCTGTGGGTCGCACCTCAACAGTTAGAGTTGTCACTCATCACCTCTCACATGGCTGTCCTCTGTTTATAACTTACTAATTTTTCTTTCCTCGCCATCTGTCCTAAGCCTTTTTTCTTTAACATTTTTCCTTCTCAAGCTGGGTTTGAGCTGACACAGAGCCAGGGGGTCAGGAAGCCTCCCTCCTGAGGAAGAGAAGGCCGAGGCGAGAGCTTGTGGGTGCAGGAATCAACCAGGGAAGCTCGAGGGTTGGAGGAGGTCAGTGTGGGGCTGGGATGAGCACTACAGTTGGAGAAGAGAGGATATGACATAGGAGCAACTGCAAGAAGACCCTTGCGCCTGGGAGGACCCCAGTGGGCTGGAGAGGCCTGAGATTGGGGTGGAGGACAGCACTCAGATGAGGGTGCCCTGGCACCTTGAAGGGTGGGTGTCTCCTCCGTGAGTGGGGGTGAGAGCTGAAGGGCTTTTGGTGTTTGAGGGGGAGCAGCAGGGAATATCAAATTTGCCTTTTTTTTTTTTTTAAGATTGATGTATTTATTTATTTGAAAGGCAGAGTTACAGAGAGGCAGATAAAGAGAGAGAGAGAGAGGTCCTCCATCCGCTGGTTTACTCCCCAATGGCTGGAGCTGTGCCAATCTGAAGCCAGGAACCAGAAGATTCTTCCAGGTCTCCCACGTGGGTGCAGGGGCCCAAGGACTTGGGCCATCTTCTACTGCTTTCCCAGGCCGTAGCAGAGAGCTGGATCGGAAGTGGAGCAGCCAGGACTCAAACTAGTGCCCATATGGGATGCTTGCACTGCAGACAGCAGTTTTACATGCTGTGCCACAGCGCTGGCCCCCAAATTTGCCTTTCTTAACTGTCGTGTGTGTGTGTGTGTGTGTGTATGTATATATATATATGTGTGTGTGTGTATGTATATATATACCGGGTTTATATATATATATATAAATATATATAAAGCTAGGGCTTTAACCTACTATGCCACAGCACTGGCCCCATTTCTTTTTTTTTAAATCCATGCATATGATGGGTCTTTTTAAAGTTCATAGAAAAATGTGTATTATGAAAAATTCAAGCATGAGTTTTAATTTTTTGTGCCAAAAACATATTCTTTTTTCATAAACTTTTTAAAATACCCCTGTACTTAATGCATTTTCTTCTAGGCCCTGTTTTGATTTTTATTTTTTACATTTAAATCTTTGTTCCTTATTGAGATATTTGAATGTGGCCCATTTTTCTTCAGTTAAGAATTATACTCAGCTGAACATGAACTAAAGATGAGGAGTGGGCATTTGACCTGGCAGTTACGATGCCCCCATCCCACGTCTGAGTACCTAGGGGCATTTCCCAGCTGCTGTTCCTGGCTCTAGCTTCCCACCAGTGCTGAGCCTGGGTGGCAGCAATAATGACTCAAGGAGTTGGATTCCTGCCTCCCGTGTGGAAGACTTGGATTGCATTCCAAGTTTCTGGTTCCAAACCCGGATTGTTGGCTATTGCAGGCATTACATTACACCTCTCGGGGAAAAAAAAAGAAAAAGTAAGGAAATGGTCCAAAAATTCATTCAAAAGAATAAGCAAATAAAGCTATCAGAAAATTGGAGGCCGGCGCCATGGCTCACTAGGCTAATCCTCCACCTGTGGCGCCGGCACCCCGGGTTCTGGTCCCAGCTGGGGCGCCGGATTCTGTCCCGGTTGCCCCTCTTCCAGGCCAGCCCTCTGCTGTGGCCCGGGAGTGCAGTGGAGGATGGCCCAAGTGCTTGGGCCCTGCACCCGCATGGGAGACCAAGAGGAAGCACCTGGCTCCTGGCTTTGGATCGGTGCAACGCACTGGCCGCAACACACCGGCCATGGCGGCCACTTGGGGGGTAAACCAACGGAAAAAGGAAGACCTTTCTCTCTCTCTCTCTCTCTCTCTCTCTCTCTCTCACTCACTCACTGTCTAACTCTGCCTGTCCAAAAAAAAAAAAAAAAAAAAAAAAAAAAATCTGGAAAGAATACTAGCTCCCTTGTATTTTAAAATATTACTGAAGTGGAAAAAAGTGCAAGTTCTAGGGCCAGCACTATGGTGCAGCAGGTTAAAGCCCTGGCCTACATTGCCAGCATCCCATATGGGCCCCGAGTCCCAGCTGCTCCACTTCTGATCCAGCTCTCTGCTATGGCCTGGGAAAGCAGTAGAAAATGGCCCAAGTCTTTGGGACCTGCACCCATTTGGGAGACCCGGAAGAAGCTCCTGGCTTCGGATCAGCTCAGCTCTGGCTGTTGCTGTAATTTGGGAGGGAACTAGTGGATGGAAGACCTCTCTCTGTCTGTTCTACCTCTCTCTCTAACACTTATCTTTCAAATAAATAAATAAAATTGCAAGTTCTGGTGCAGTGGCAGCAAGGTGCCCTGGAATGCCCTAGAGTAAGCCCAGTGTGTACAGCATACTGCATCCATGATAAGATCCAAGGGGAAGGAAAGAATTCAACAGTGCTGATTAGTGGTATTAAAAACAACTCAGCTTCCAGCCTTGCCTCAGTCATACACCAATATAAATTCCCACTGAAGGACAATGTTAGGTATGTACACACAAATAGAACCATAAATTCCAATATCCAGTTTTAAATTTGTCAAGGCACGATGACTGCTATTTACTTCTAAGCTAAGAATTTAGAAGGTTAAAATAAAGGGGTGGGGGGCTGGGTGCTGTGTCAAAGTGGGTGAAGCCACTGACTGAGACACAGGCATCCTATTTAGGCACTGGTTCAAGTCCTGGCTGCTCCACTTCCAATCCTGCTCCCTGCTAAAGTGCCTGAGAAATCAGCGGAAGATGGCCCAAGTGTTTGGGCTCCTGCACCCACGTGGGAGACCCAGAAGTAGCTCCTGGCTCCTGGCTCTGGATTGGCCCACTTCCTGCCTTTGTAGCCATTTGGGGAATGAACCAATTGGTGGAAGATCTCGCTGTCTCTGTCTCTCTCTGTGACTGCCTTTCAAAGAAGTAAATATTTTTTTAAAAGAAAGGTATCTTAAAAAAAAAAAAAAAAAGATTTACTTATTTGAAAGGCAGAGTTACAGAGAGAGGGAGGGAGATCCTCCATCCACTGATTCACTTCCCAACTCCCCAAAGGGCCACAACAGCTAGGGCTACACCAGGCCTACACCAGGAGCCAGGATCTGTGTCTCCCACCTGTGTGGCAGGAACCCAAGTACTTGGACCATCTTCCAGTCCTTTCCCAGGCACATTAGCAGGGAGCTGGAATTGAAAGTGGGGCAGCCACGACTAGAGCCAGTGCTCCAGTACTGGAAGCCAGCATTACAAGCAATGACTTAACCTGCTATGCCAACGACAGCCTCGCTGCTTGATTCTTACCCTTTAAAATGTTGACTGTATAGCAAGGCAAATTGTATCAAAAACAGAGAAAACTATAAAAACAACAAGAAAAACTACAAATGCTGAGTATACAAAGAGGAGTGACAGTGGGTAATGCAGTCTTTTTGCTCCTGTATATGTTGTAGCACCTTACAGCACTTTTACGTTGAGGGTCCGGAGGCATGGCATTTGACACGCGTGTGTACATGTTGATGTCAAGTTATGAATGGCTTGTTTTGTTTTATTGCTTCATGTTCTAACACAGGCGAAGTTGGCAGAGTGAAAGGAGAACTTCTTTACCATCCTTTGAGATGCTGAGCTGTGGAGAGGAAGAGGATGATGAAACGGAGCTCTCCTCCAGCTCCAAGAAGGCAGGAGATGGCAGTGCCCAGAAAGAAGAGGGAGGGTGCCATGATGCCGAGTATGCGAAGCCACACAGAAATCAGGTGATGTGCTCATGCCAGAGTTTCTTCTTTACATGTACCCTGATGGAGTAAGGATTTTCTTTTCTCTATTCTGCATTTGATGGCTTTTGCTCCAGTATTTAGTATCATTTTAGCCTGGCTATTCTAAAATTTAAACTTCTTTCCTTTATGTTTCAAAGACAAAAAAAATCTTCATATTCTTATTGTAGATTTCCATCAGAAGTTCATAATACTGTCCTTTTTTTAAAAAAAAAAAAGATTTATTTATTATTTATTTGAAAACCAGAATTACAGGGAGGCAGAGAAAGAGAGAGAGGTCTTCCATCCACTGATTCACTCCCCAAATGGCTGCAACAGGCAGTGCTGGGGCAGGCTGAAGCTGGGAGCCAGGAGCTTCTTCCAGGTCTCCCATGCGAGTGCAGGGGCCCAAGGACTTGGTGCTTTCCCAGGCCCTAGCAGAGAGCTGAATTGGAAGTGGAGCAGCTGGGACTTGCACCAGTGCCCATATGTGATGCTGGCACTATGGGTGGCAGCTTTACCCACTATGCCACAGCGCTGGTTCCCTGTCCTTTTCTTTGACCCTCTAAACTAGTTTTCCTATCACTTATCCAGGATCAGTCTGCACATTGAAACCTTTCTTCAAATTCTTGCCTGAGAAGGGGAATGTCACCCCGTGTCTCTCAATAGTAGCTGACATTTTTTGATGCCTACTAGAAATGTGCAACTCCATCTGTAGCCCTAGGTGTGTTTAGCTAAGCTGGCCTCTAAGTGTGAGGGGTTCCATTCATTGCCCTTATGATGCATGGAAACCCAAGGCACAGAGAGGTTGAAGGAGCTGCACTTTTCCATTGTTAGCTGCTCCACTAATCCTACATTGTTGTTTTTTATTTATTTTTTTAAATTAAAAAACAGAGAGAGGTCTTCTATCTGCTGATTTACTTTATTTTCTTGTTAAAGATTTTATTTATTTATTTGAAAGTCAGAGTTACACAGAGAGAGAAGGAAAGGCAGAGAGAGAGAAAGAGAGAGAGGTCTTGAAGCCGCTGGTTCACTCCCCAATTGACCGCAACAACCAGAGCTGGGCTGATCCGAAGCCAGGAGCCAGGAGCTTCTTCCGAGTCTCCCACGTGGAGGACTTGGACCATCTTCAGTTGCTTTCCCAGGCTATAACAGAAAGCTGGATTGAAAGTGGAGCAGCTGGGACTCAAACCGGCACCCATATCGGATGCTGGCACTGCAGGCTGCGGCTTTACTTGCTACGCCACAGTGCAGCCCCTGATTCACTTCTAATCCTTGTAACAGTTAGGGCTGGACCTGGCCAAAACAAGGGTCCAGGAACTCAGTCTGGGTCTCCCATTTGAATGTCAGGGACCAAACTACTTGAGTCATTACTGCTGCCCCCATGGTCCTCATTAGCTGGAAAGGAAGTAGAGCTGGGACTTGGACACTGTGATACGGCATGTGGGGCAGCCCAAGTAGCGTCTTGACCACTGCACCAAATGCTCAAACCCTAATCCTGAGTTTTAAGCTGTGCATCTATGGTTTTGGAAACTGGATAATGCCATTTCTTTAATAGCAGAAGGTAGTCCTTAATCTTCTTTTTTCACCATCCTGTATCATGTGTTATCCATCATGACTGGACATGCAGACTTCCTACATTAATATTATTTATGGACACAAGATATTTATATATTATAAACTATATATTTTATATTGTATGTTATATACACAATATATGTAATACATTAATATGATCTAGGAATGTTATATATTATATTTTGTAAATATTAAGTGTTATATATTTATACATAAACTACATTAATATATTGATTATCCTCTACTGCATTCAATCATATTTTAAGGAATCTGTATATTTCATAAATGAACTACTAATTTCCTTTTTTTTAGATTTAGTTATTTATTTGAAAGGCAGAGTGACAGAGTTGGGGGGCGGTGAGGGAGGAAGACTTCAGTTGTCCATCCTCTGGTTTTCTCCATGCCGACAAGGTTGAAGTCAGGAGCCTGGAATTTCATCTGCGTCTCCATGTAGATGTCGGGGCCATCGTCCACTGCTTTTCCAGGCACATTAGCACAGAGCTGGATTGGAGGCATAGCAGCCAGGACTTGAACTGGTGCTCTGATATGGGATGCTGGCGTCATGGTCGGCAGCTTAACCTGCCAGCCCCTAAACTGTTAATTCTAACATATGCAGACTTTAATGTGCGGAATGAAGTCTGTCTACACAAGGAGTGCCGGGACACATTCTGCCCAAAACACTGAGAGTGCTGCTGCTCGGCTCTGGAACGCCTGGGTGAAGTCCTGCTGTGTCTTAGCTGTGTACTTTCTGTCCATAACTTTGAACCAATGTCACTGAGAGGAGAAAGATGGAGGATTGGCCCTACAGAGTTCAGAGTACAAACTTTATTTTTTAAGATAGATTTATTTATTTATTTATTTATTTATTTATTTATTTATTTTGAAAGGCAGAGTTGCAGAGGCAGAGAGAGGTCTTCCATCTGCTGATTCACTCCCCAAATGGCCACGACAGCTGGAGCTGGGCCGATCCAAAGCTTCTTCCAGGAGCTTCTTCCAGGTCGCCCACGCGGGTGCGGGGGCCCGAGGACTTGGGCCATCTTGTACTGCTTTCCCAGGCTGTAGCAGAGAGCCGCCTCAGAAGTGGAGCAGCCGGGACTTGAACCGGCTCCCATATTGATACTGGCACTGCAGGGGTGGCTTTACCCGCTATGCCACAAACTTTTTTTTTTTTTTAAAGGCAAATCTGTCATAGTTATTTTAAAATTTTGGAAGTAGAAAGTGATATGAGGGTACTTAAGGGGACAGCGTTGTGGCACAGTGGGTTCAGCCACTGCTTGTAATGCAGGAATCCCATGTTGGAGAACAAGGTTGAGTCTCCAAATGCTTGGCTTCCAATCCAGCTCTCTGCTGACGCTGCTGGCGAAGTGGTAGATAATGGTTCCTGTTGCCTTCCTGGGAGACCAGGATAGAATTCCAGGCTCCTGGCTTGTTGTGGCCATTTGAGGAGTGAACCAACAGATGGAAGATCTCTCTGTCCCTCTGCCTTTCAAATAAATAAATAAATAGTAGAAAAGAAAATTTGTGGGGGTGGGGGGAGCTGGCATTTGGCTGGTATTTAAGAGCAGTTGGCGTGAAAGGAAGGAAGGTCTCTTTAGGGCCCACATCTCATACCAGAGTCCCTGTGTTCTAGTCCTGGCTCTGCTTCCATTCCAGCTCCCTGTTAATATACACCCTGGGAAACAGCAGGTGATGCCGCAAGTAATTGGATTCCTGTCAACCACAGGGGAGACCCGATTGAGTTCTGGGCTCCTGGCTTTTTCTCTAGCCCAGTCCTTGCAGTTGTAGGTGTTTGGGGAGGGAACTAGCAAATGGAAGATCTGTGTATTTGTTTGTCACTCTGCATTTCAAATAAAAATTTTTAAAGTTCATGTACAGTGGAATTAGAAATATAAATTTTGGTGCAAAACCATTTTGAAATCTGTGCATAGTTTTTCATGTTTTTTTTTTTTTTTCATTAATTTTTTGAAGACCTCTTATGAAACATTAGTGTTTTCTTTCTCCAGAATGAACAAATATTTACATTTTTCATTCTCTTTTTATTATTGTTAAATAGAACATTACAGATTAGGTTAAAATCTTTATCTTTCACCCTGAACCTCCCTTGCCCCTTGAAAGCATCTTCTATTGGATTTGGAGAACATTCTAGAAGTCTATGTTTATTTTCTCTTATGACAAGTAAGTGTAAGTAAACAACAGTCCTGTATTTTTAAATTCTATAAAGGTCACTTTACTGAACCAATAATTCCACTTCTTTGCATTTTTGCTTAGCATTCCTTTTTTTTTTTTTTTTTAACTTTTATTTAATGAATATAATTTCCAAAGTACAGCTTGTGGATTACAATGGCTCCCCCCACCCCCGGCATTCCAGTTTTGACATCAGTCCTTAATTTATTGACCTACTCACCTATTGATGGACACTTAGGTTGTTTCTTTGTGTGTGTCTGATGCATGTACCAGTGTGTGTTAGACCATGCTGGATGTTGCCAAATTGTCCTAAAAAGAGTTGTTCCAATGTACTGTCAATGTGTGTATGCTAATCTCCATGTTTCTCTTCTACTACCCAGTGAAAAGAAAGTCCATCCCCATATATAGCCCAGAATCCAAAGGTTGAGTTGCACTGACTGACAGCCATTGAAAGATTTTTTTATCACCTGCACATTATCCTTGCCAAGAGCAGCTGGCATGAATGAAGATAGAAGGGGTTTTCAATTTGTCACAGTCCTGGTGTTTTTTGGTGGAGGAGATAATAGGAGAAAATGTGTTTATGCTATGTGAGGCAGTTTATATGTACCATCTCATCCACTCCACATACCTGAGATATGTATGTAAAGAATCAGGATGATTGACTCATCCAGCATCAGCCAACCAAGCATCCAGTGGCAGAGACAAGATTCAGACCAGGATGACCAGTGTCCCTGTTGAGAATTAAAATTTGTGTTTGCAGTTCTCAGGTCTATCAAGAATATTTCTTAGACTTAAGTCTTTCATTTTTAATTGACCAAGTATCCCTGAGTTTGCTAGGGTCTTCAAAAAGTTAATGGAACATGGAATTAAAAAATAATGTAAGGGTTGGCATTGTGGCACAATGGGCTTGGTTGCTGCTTGTGATGCTGGCATCCCATATGAGAGTGCTGGTTCAAGTCCTGGCTCCCCCACCTCCAATCCAGCTTCCTGTTAATGTGCTTAAGAAGGCAATGGAAGATGGCCCGAGCACTCAGGCCCCTGCCAGCCCAGGGGGAGACCCAGATGGAGTTCCTGGATCCTGGCTTCAGCCCAGCCCATCCCTGGGTATTGCAACTATTGGGGAGTAAGCTAGTGAATGGAAGATCTTTCTCTTCCTCTCCCTCTGTCATTCTGGCTTCTAAATAAATAAATGAATCTCTTTTAAAAAGGTAATGAAAAATTTCCATGAACTTTTTGAAGCCCTTGATATAATATTATTTAAAATATATATCATTGGGGCCAGGTTGTGGCGCAGCAGGTTAAGCTGCCCCCTATGATGCCAGCATCCCATATGAGCACCAGTTTGAGTCCCGGCTGCTCCACTTCCAAAAATCCAGCTCCCTACTAATATGCATAGGAAAGCAGAAAAAGGTGGCCTGAGTACTTAGGCCCCTGTACCCATGTGGGAGACCTGGGTAGAATTCCAAGCTCCTAGCTTTGGCCAAGCTGAGCCCTGGCCTTTGTGGCCATTTAGGTAGTGAATCAGTGGATCAAAGAAAAGGAGATGAATTTAATCAGAGTATGCATTCTTTGGAGTTCTAGAGAGTCTTCAGTTTCATGTGTAGCCTTGTTGATTCATTTGTGTTGATGTGTAATATCCCATGTGCAACTATACCGTTCGATTATTTGCCTGTGACAGATACTTGGTTTCCAGTTATAGGCTCTCAGGAGTAACGCTACTGAGGACTTTGATGATGTGTCCTTTGATGTCCATACTTCTGGTGGTGTACACTGAGGGGTGGGATATGCATGAACTGCCTCAGTACCAGTAGGTTCTACCAAGCAGTTTTCCATACAGGGTGTCATCAGGATACCATTTGAGTCTCTGATCAGTGTTACATTTCCTCAGTGATGGTGAACAGCTTAATATGTCTTTGACAGGGTGAGCAGGGAGTTTGTTTCTGAGAGATAAAAAGTCAGAGGTCGTTTGTTTTCTTCCTTCACATGATGACTAGATTGACAGACCTGTCTGCTGCTCCTGAGTGGGGTCACCTTGAAGGCCATGTGTGCAGGGCTTGCTGGGCCCTGTAGTCTTAGCTCTTGGCTCTGAAATACCCCCCTCCCAGTTATATTGCTGGTGGTTGCCACTACCTTCCTGCCAGCCCGTGGGGCAGCCCTCCATTGCCTGTAGCACAGTGTAGTAAGCTAAGCGGGTTGCGGAAGCAAGATTCTACCAAAGATTCAGGGTGGCAGACAGGAAGCCAACCCCGAGAGCTCTGGTCCTAGTTTACCCTGATCTTCCTATTGGGCAGCCTCTATCCCTGCTCCTTGCTGTTGTAAGTGTTCTTCCTTGTCAGTGATAGACCCATTCCTGCCCGGGGTCTCTGAGGGACACCTCTGTGGCTGTGTTACCATTTCCGACTCCCACATGGGAGTAACTCAGAGAGAGAGGGGTTCTGTTCCCAGGAAGCCACATGTACAGTAGACTCACCTGGTCAGCACACGTGATGGGCCTTGAGCCACACAAGTGCCTGGATGAAGCTTCTCCCAGCAGGTCAGCCATTCTTGTCCCATGGGCAAGTGAGTAACAGTGTCAGTAGCACTGACCAGGTATTACTGGTTACTACTACACCAGGTAAGATGGTGTTGGGTGCTGTGCTGAGCGGGCCACAGGCAACCCCTTCCCCTGAAATCCCCAGCAGGAATGAGGAAGGGAAGCTTCCCCGGGCAGCAGGGGTGGGATGTGAAGCCCTGTACGGCCTCAGCGAAAGCTGGATGGCGATGCCTGTGCCAGTCAGGCTTTTCCCAGGCCTGAAGGCTCATCTGGTCCCACCAGTATAGCCTTTTGTGTCTTAAGGAGGAAAACCCCTTAGTTGCTTAGGGCTAGGGATAGCAGTAGAAAGAATTTGTGAAAGAAGACCTTTGAGTTTGTTAGGAGGACATTTTATACTGGTGACATTTGCCACGTATTTACTCCTTCTTTGTCTTTTGTAACAGCAAAAGGTGCTTTTGTCACAGTGGGTAGACAGTGACGACGATGAAAATCCGTGTGAGCCAGATGGATTTCCAGGCTCCCCTCCTGTGCCACAGCATGCACAACGAAAAGGTAAGCAACTAACCAAACAGAAAATAGCTTCAAAACTTAACAGCAGTTTGTAGCCATAAAGGATGGTGACTTCGGGGGAATGCAGGCATCTCCCCTCTATACTGTGGCTCTATGATGTTTTAACTAGGATTGTACTTTGAAATTTATTTTCATTGAAAATAAGCACTCAGTCAGCTGCCCCAAGTGCAGGGTGCCCACTTGTGAGCCCCTGTTGTCTGCTCTCTGAGCTGTGAGAGAACTCATGGCCAGGGTGGGGGAAGGAGGGTCCTGGCTCTGCTATGAAGCTCTGCATGCACCTTTCCTCGGCTTCCAGGCGCCTGGTGCTCCCTGGAATGAGTGGACACAATCATCTGTCCAGTCTTCTATGCTGGCCCCAGGGCCTGGGCTGTTAGGTGAGTGGGTGGGTGGAGGTATTTCCAATTCAGTTCTGTACGTGAGCATTACCAGTCCTTATGTATTTTATTTGGCACAGTGAGAGAGAGAAGACAGCACATAATGGCACGGTAGGACACAGTTTTCAGCTTCCCAAGAGGTACCTTACATCTAGGAAGTGAGAGAGCCTGGCACATAGTGAGCAAAAGGAAACTCCTTTGTCAGGGCCCTTGGAGCTGCCGGGCTCCTGAAACTCTTAGACTTTGTGACTAGAAGACAGAATGCTAGCCTAGTAACACTGGAATATTGAATCCATGTAAAAAGTGTGTCTCTTCTTTAATTAGAGAAGAAATATCTGTCTTTGCAAAAAAAAAAAAAAATCAAATACAGAAATCTTATACTCCCATAGATGATGATTTTTAGCAGTTTTAAGTATGTGTATATAAGATACATACTATTTTGTTACCTGCCTCTTTTTTCTTCTCCTCTTTTTTTCCTTCCTTCCTTCCTTCCTTCCTTCCTTCCTTCCTTCCTTCCTTCCTTCCTTCCTTCCTTCCTTCCTTCTTTCCTTCCTTCCTTCCTTCCTCTCTCCCTCCCTCCCTCCCTCCCTCCCTCCCTCATTTATTTATTTAAAAGGCATAGTGACAGAAAAAGATCTTCCATCTACAGGTTCACTCCACAATGACCACAATG
This sequence comes from Oryctolagus cuniculus, assembly GCF_964237555.1. Lineage (NCBI taxonomy): Eukaryota > Metazoa > Chordata > Mammalia > Lagomorpha > Leporidae > Oryctolagus > Oryctolagus cuniculus. Next base: position 21,165,851 of record NC_091449.1, on the reverse strand, counting down.
GCTAGGTGGTGGGCCAGGCTGAGACCAGGAGTCTGAAATGCCATCCAGGTCTCCCACATGGGTGGCAGGAGCCCAAGCACCTGAGCCATCTTCTGCTGCCTTCCCAGGTGCAGGTGCGTTAGCAAGAAGATAGATTGTAAGCAGAATAGCCAGGAATCAATTCAGCACACTGATATAAGATGCAGGTGTCCCAAGTGATGGCTTAACTGACCCACTGTGCCACACACTATCCCCTGTCTCTTTCATCTCACAGTGCATCCTGAAGATCTTCCTATGTCTGTGTGGCTTTTTTCCTCTGTTTTCTTTTTTTAAAGATTTATTTATTTATTTGAAAGAGTTATAGAGAGAGGAGAGGCAGAGAGAGAGAGAGAGAGGTCTTCCATCCGCTGACCCATTTCCAATTGGCCACAATGGCTGGAGCTGCGCTGATCCAAAGCCAGGAGTCTCTTTGTCTGCCATGTGGGTGCAGGGGCCCAAGGACTTGGGCCATCTTCCACTGCTTCCCCAGGCCATAGCAGAGAGCTGGATCAGAAGTGGAGCAGCAGGACTAGAACCAGCGCCCATATAGGATGCTCACACTGCAGGCGGGGTTTTACCCACTACACCATAGCACCAGCCCCTCTCTGTTTTCTGACATCTCTGCTGGGTGGCCTGATGTGTCACCTATAAATCAGGATCCAGTCAAGAGACAGAACTCAAAAGTAACTGAAGAGAGAAAATTTAATATAGGAAATCTTCAAAAAAGTTCATGAAAACTGGACATTAGGCTAAAACTAACAAGGATTTTAACTTTATTGCACCAAAATAAACTTATGTTTTAATTCAATCTGTGGATTTTTAAAGAATATTTATTTTAATTTTATTTGAAAGAGAGGCAGAGACACATCTTCATCTGCCCATTTACTCCCCAGATACCTGCAACAGCCAGGACTGGGCCAGGCCAGTGCTGGGAGCCTGGAAGTCCATCCAGGTGTCCCATATGGATGGCAGATACCCAAGGACTTGGGCCATCTTCCACTGTCTCCCAGAGGGCAGGCACACATTAACAGGAAGCTGGATCAGAAGCAGAGGAGCCAGGAGTCCAACCAGGCACTCTGATGAGGGATGAGGGCGTTCCAGTGGCGACTTATCCCTGTGTCAGACATTCATGTCCTTGAACTTTTTGAAGCCCCCTCCAATAAAGAATGATTGATTACAGCAGGATTGCCTACTGAGAGGTAAAGAGAACACACAAGAATGCAGCACCAGCAGCTGCTCCCTAGGCTGATGATGCAGAGTCTCTGAGAGGAGAGAAACCCGGGAGAGCCTTACCCAGAGCTGGTGTCCAGACCTTGTTGGAGAGAGGGTGGCCGTGGCCTGCAAGAGGCAGTTAAGGTGCTGCCCTCTCAGGTAGGGTGTGTCAAGGGAAGCCACCCATGGGCAGCTGCTGCTGGTTGCTGGCCACCAAAAAAAAAAAAAAAAAAAAAAAATAATAATAATAATAATAATAATGGGGAGCACAGGGAAAAGAAGTCTAATCCTGAGGCAAATTCCTCTCTCCCATGTCTCTCCAGCGCCCTCTACTGATGAAGCGTCTGATGCCTCTGGCAGGGACAAAATGTAACAAGCAGGCAGTGACAGGTGGATCCTGAAACATGAGCTTGGAGCACAGGTGCTGGCTGTGCGGGATTGCAGCTCTTGCAGTGGTCCTTGGTTTGTGGAAGGCATTGAAAGGCTCTGGTCACTGGAGGAAAATCTCCATAGGTCAAATTCTAGTTCTGTGGCCCTGGGCCAGGCCCTCAGCTGTCTTTGCAGCAAGTGCCTGGGGAGTCTGATGTGGGTAATCCACAGACAACATGTCAGGAACCTTTCTGTGGCTCTCAGTGTTCCAGTTTTCCCCTCTGTCATTTCTGGGTGACAAGAAGCATAGTGAAGTGACTGCACCCTTCTTTGACACCGTCTGGGACGGTCTCTCTTGTCAGGTTACAGTACGGATAAGTGGAATGACACATGTATATCCCAGTGCCTTCCCTCAGTCTTCATCCACTCTGTGTTGGCACATGAATACAGAGCTAGATTGGAAGCAGAGTAGCTGGGACTTGAATCAGCACTCCAATGTGGGATCAGGCATCCCAAGGGTGGCTTAACTTGTGTCACAGTGCCCACCCCCATTACAACTTTTGACAACAGGAGTGTATTTCTGTAAAGGTTGGGACAGTCCCTAGCATGATAATCTTTGCAATAGGATGCCCGTGTAGAAGACTTGTGTTGTTTTAATTGTGTGTACTCCTAGCCCATGATAGAATTGCAGAAGGGAAGACTGTGGAAATCTTTGTAAGGGATGATAAATAAGGAAACAGGGGGAAGAAATGTGTACATCAGTCGAAGGAGCAGCACAGACGCAACATACCAAAGAGAACTTGGGTGATAGAAAGCGTAGCTTTAATTTCCATCATATTCTTTTTCTGATAAGTGATAACTAAGATACTAGAGAAATTATTAGTTTCTTGGGGAAAATATTTGAATTTTCCTTTTAAACCTTTTATTATAATTTTGAACATGGACAAAAGTAGAGAGAAGATTGGAATGAACTCCCACCTGCTCATCACCCAGCTTCTGGAACTGCCAGAATTTTCTCTCTCTTTTTTTTTAAAGATTTATTTTTATTTATTTGAAAGAGAGTTACAGAGAGGGGTAGAGACAGATAGAGAGTGGTCCTCCATCTGCTGGTTTACTTGCCAAATGGCTGCAATGGTCAGAGCTGAGCCAATCTGAAGCCAGAAGCTTCTTCCAGGTCTCTGACATGGATGTAGTGGCCCAAGGACTTGGGCCATCCTCCGCTTCTTTCCCAGGCGCATTAGTGGGGAGCTGAATCAGAAGTGGAGCAGTCAGGAATTGAACTGGCACCCTTATGGGATGCTGGTGCTGCAGACTGATGCTTAACCCACTGCACCACAGCACCGGCCTCAACATTTTCTCTTTCTTCTTAATTTAATTCCATGTTGGCACCACTCTATTTTGTGAAGAATTTAAAGAGGACCTAGAAAACTCCATTAAATTTATAGAAGCAATAAGACCCAATGTAGCATTGTAGGAGATGGTATCAAAACTGTTTTAAGGATGTTACCTATTTTAAGGATGTGAATTTATTATTTATCACTTGAAACGTTCACTCATCAGAAATTATTCAGCGTCCCTAGTGTGTATCAGAGATGACAGAGCCACAGGCTCTTCCCCTCACATTCCAGTAGTGGAGGAGGATATGTTCAGTGGACTGTTCTCTGGAGCACCAAGGAGTGGAGGTGGGCACAAAGACCAGGGAGCAGTTAGTGTTGTTTGCCTTAGAGAAGGCGGCAAGGAGAGGTTTCACTGTGCTGGATGTGGAAGAAAAGGGTAGGGTTTTACCAGTTGACAGTCTAAGTTGTCCTGGGACATTTGACCTGAAACGGTTTGCTTAAAAGCAGTTCATCAGGGCTGGCATAGTGGCACTGCAGCAGGTTAGGTGCCACTTAGGACGCCATTATCCCATATGAGTGCTGGGTTGAGTCCCAGCTGCTCTGCTTCTGATCCAGCTCCCTGCTAATGCACCTGGGAAAGAAGAGGAAGATGGTCCAAGTACTTGGGCCCCTGCCACCCACGTGGGAGACTTGGATGCAATTTTGAGCTCTTGGCTTCAGCCTGGCCCAGCCTTGGTGGTTGTGGCCATTTGGAGAGTGAAGCAGAGAATGGGAGATCTCTCTCTGTCTCTGTTTCTCCCTCTCTACTGTTACTGTGCCTTTCAAATCTTTTATTTTTAAGGATTTATTTATGTATTTGAAAGGCAGAGTTACAGAGAGGCAGAAGCCGAGAGAGAGAGAGAGAGAGAGAGAGATAGATCTTCCGTCTGCTGGTTCACTCCTTAGTTGGCCACAATGGCTGGAGCTGCGCTGATCTGAAGCCAGGAGGCAGGAACTTCTTCCAGGTCTCCAATGCAGGTGCAGGGGCCCAAGGACTTGGGCAATCTTCCACTGCTTTGCCAGGCCATAGCAGAGAGCTGGATCAAAAGTGGAGCAGCTGAGACCCAAACAAGCTCCCATATGGGATGTGGGCACTGCAGGCTGGGGCTTTAACCCACTGTGCCACAGTGCTGGTACAATTTTTTTTTTTTTTTAAGGTTTGTTTATTTATTTGAAAGAGTTACAGAGGCAGAGGCAGCAAGAGAGAGAGGTCTTCTATCTGCTGTTTCATTCCCCAAATGGCTTCAGCAGCTGGAGTTTAGCCGATCCAAAGCCAGGAGCCTAGAGTCTGCTCCAGGTCTCCCATGCTGGTGCAGGGGCTCAAGAACTTGGGTCATCTTCTGCTGCCTTCCCAGGTGGTAGCAGAGTGCTGGATCAGAAGTGGAGCAGATGGGACTCCAACCAGAGTCCATATGGAATGCTGGCACTGCAAGTGCTGCCCCAATAAATAAGTCTTTAAAAAAAAAAAAAAAAAAAAAAGCTCTTTAATGATAAACTGTTCAACTCTTGGTAATTGTAACATATAAGGAAGTAGATTTAGAATTTTTATATGTCTTTAATCATTTTTGCTTTTTTTGTGAATTTTTTAAAAAGATTTATTTGTTTGAAAGGCAGAGTTACAGAGAGAGAAGAAGAGGCAGAGAAAGAGAGAGGGAGAGAGGTCTTTCGTCCACTGGTTCACTCCCCAGTTGGCTGCAATGGCCAGAGCTGCACTAATCCAAAGCCAGGAGCTTCTTCCAGGTCTCCCATGCAGGTGCAGGGCCCCAAGGACTTGGGCCATCTCCTACTGCTTTCCCAGGCCTTAGCGGAGAGCTGGATTGGAAGTGGAGCAGCTGGGACTCAAACTGGCATCCATATGGGATGCCGGCACTGCAGGCGGCAGCTTTACCTGCTACACCACAGTGCCAGCCCCTGTTTTATGAATTCTGTAGAGATTGTGTCCTTTTTATTTGGTACATTGGTTTCTAATTTATTTTCAGCCAGTTATTATGCTTTGTAAGCTAACAGTAGAAAGTTAAAGTCACGTCCAGCATTTCAGTGCAACAGAGTATACAGCACCTTCATCATTTGAGCAGTTTCTTTCAAGGAACAATGATGAGGGGACTTCAAAACTTAAATGGAAAGTATCTATTATTAAAAAAATTGTTTTGGGGCCATCATTATGGCATAGCTGGTAAAACTGCTGTCTGTGACACTGACAGCCCATGTAGGCATCAGTTCAGTGTCCCAGGTGCTCCAATCCAGCTCTCTGCTAATGGCCTGGGAAAGCAGTTGAAGATGGCCAAAGGGCTTGGGCCCCTCCACCCTGTGGGAGACCCAGAAGAAGCTGCTGGCTCCTGGCTTTGGCCTGTAACAGCCCCAGCCATCGTGGCCGTTTGGGGAGTGAACCAGTGGGTATGGGATCTGTCTCTCTCCCTTTGTGACTCTGACTTCCAAATAAATAAAGGAATCTTTAAAAAAATTTTTTGAGAAACACAACTATAGGCTGGCGCTGCGGCTCACTAGACTAATCCTCTGCCTGCAGCGTTGGCACACCGAGTTCTAGTCCCGGTTGCTCTTCTTCCAGTCCACTTCTCTGCTGTGGCCCAGGAGTGCAGTGGAGGATGGCCCAAGTGCTTGGGCCCTGCACCCACATGGGAGACCAGGGGGAAGCACCTGGTTCCTGGCTTCAGATCGGTGCAGCGCGCTGGCTGTAGCAGCCACTTGGGGGGTGAACCAACGGAAAAAAGAAGACCTTTGTCTCTGTCTCTCTTTCTCACTAACTCTGCCTGTCAAAAAAAAAAAAAAAAAAAAGAAAAAAGAAAAAAAAGAAACACAACTATGTGGATTTCAGATTTTTTTTTTCCTTTTTTGCACTGCAATAGACTTTAATTCATTTTCCATGAACTCTTTGAAATCCCTTCCTATTTTTCTGGCCCAGTTGGATGCTACTTCTAAGCAGAGCCCTGAGAAGAATCAACCTGAGCCTGTCAGGACAACAGCAGGTGGATGTGTGGCGAGCACAGGGGAGGGGCCCAGCACGCAAGGGCTCAGGGTTCCCTGTGACGTTTGGCCTTGGTTCCACAATCACTTGTGCCACCAGAGGTGCACGTGAACAAGAGCATGGGCAAAGCAGAGGCAGGCTCCCTGCCTCACCCGTTCCCCACTTGCCACACCCATGTCCTCCTTGGTGCAGGAGCTGAGTTTCTGTGATTTTAGTCTTCTGAGCTGTCAAATTTATCTGCTTTTAAAAGTTTTCGTTCCTTTTTTTCTTACTCAGATGATACACATGTGGTTCTAAATTTAAAGGTAAGATTTTAAAAAAGCCTGATATTCTCAGTAGATAGAATTTCCTGCATAATTTTTAAACAACTCCTATGATTGTAGGGGGAAGAAAATCTTCCCTCAAGTGTCCTTTCTTCTTGAATGTTTCTTTTAAATACTTTTAAGGCTGGTGCCGCGGCTCACTAGGCTAATCCTCCGCCTTGCGGTGCTGGCATTCTGTCCCGGTTGCCCCTCTTCCAGGCCAGCTCTCTGCTGTGGCCCGGGAGTGCAGTGGAGGATGGCCCAAGTACTTGGGCCCTGCACCCCATGGGAGACCAGGAGAAGCACCTGGCTCCTGCCTTTGGATAGGCGCGGTGTGCCGGCTGCAGCGCGCCAGCTGCGGCGGCCATTGGAGGGTGAATCAATGGCAAAGGAAGACCTTTCTCTCTGTCTCTCTCTCTCTCACTGTCCACTCTGCCTGTCAAAAAAAAAAAAAAAAAAAAAAAAAAGAAGTAAACGATGGCCTGTTGCTCCTATGACTGTGTAAAAGGACCCAGTCACTGAACTCAGCAAAAAGGCAGGCAGAGGGTGCAGATAGGACTTCCCTCACTGCCTCAGAGGACCCACCAGGAGGAAAGACCCTGAAGGTGTAAGAGTCACTTACATAAAGCAGTAGAGGTATGGGAATCTGGCCTCGTGGTTAAGATGCATGGGTTTGATGCCTGACTCCAGCTTCCTGCTACTGCAGACCATGGAACATAGTGGCTGTGACTCAAGTGATTGGGTTCCCCTAGAGGAGATCCAGATTCCATTCCTGGCTCCCAGCTTCAACCCAACTCAGTCCCAGCTGCTGCTGGTGTCTGGGTGTGAATCAGCAGGTGGGAGTTCTCTGTTGGGCTCTCAAAAACAAAAGCAAAAAACACTGGACACTCAAGTTTCTAAAGCTAAAGCAAAAACAAAAACACACCAAACCACAAGAGGCAAAATGAAGGGGGAAGTGTGCTGATAACACCTGAAGAGTGATGTCCCAGTTGCCCGTGTCCACTTTTGGGAGATGGGAAGCTCTGTGCTCATACTCTTGCGTTTTTGCTTCCCTAGGATGAAGAGACGTTGTTGTGTGAAAAGCTTTCACCCTCCCCCGGTCTTGGCCTTTTGAATGTTGTTATGATTGAAGAGCTTACTTTAAAAAAAAAAAAAAAGATTTATTTATGTGAAAGAGTTACAGAGAAAGGGAGAAATAGAAAGATCTTCCATCCTCTGGTTCACTCCTCAGATGGCCTTAATGGCCAGGGCGAAGCAGGAGCTTCATCTGAGTCTCCCATGTGGGTGGCGGAGGCCCGAACAGCTGGGCCATCTTCCAGTGCTTTCCCCAGGCCATCAGTAGGGACCCGGATCAGAAGCAAGCCTCTGGCACATGAACCGGCACCCACGTGGGATGCCGGTATCCCAGGCTTTACCTGCTGTGCTACAATGCCTGCCCCGAAAAGCTTACTGTTTTAGAGAACACTCAGACCCTCTGAGCTGAAGATGAAACTCAAGGTTTTTCCTGTAAATGCTGCTGCTTCTGTGCCCTGTTGTTGGAATTGGGAAGAGGTATTAAGTATTGAACTTCTGTCTTTTCCTCACAAGGAGGGTCCAGACCCTGAGTGGGGTGTGTGTGTGTGTGTGTGTGTGTGTGTGTGTGTGTATCCCCTAGGGATGAGTGGCACAAACAAGGGCTCTGCTCAGGGACTGAAGGCCAAGGGAGAGGTGTTGAGGTCCTTTCTGGGGTACACTCTGGGTGTAATTTGGAGCACTTTAGTATCTTCCACAGTGGATTTTTGCAGTGTTTGGCTGTTGTGTTTCATATCACCAATCTGAAAATCCCAGTCTGAGTCTGTTGCTATAACAGAATACCTGAGCCTGGATCACATATAAAGCAAAGAGGCTGATTTAGCTCATAGTTTTGGAGGATAACAGTCTAAAGTCAAGTGGCCTGCTTTGTTCAACCTCTGGTCAGGGCTATGTGGCAGGCAGCATGTGAGGGGGTGGGAGCGGGGGACGTGTGTGAGAGGAATCACACGGTGAAACAGGACATCAGAGAGGGCTTCTGCGGTCAGGCTCACTCTTCTGTCTGTAACAGCTCGCTCTCGCAGGAACTCACTGGGGCTCCTGTAAGAATTCTCTAGATCGCTTGCAAGACTACAGCCCCCCGCCTCCCCCCGGCCCCGTCACCGCTTAAAGGCCCCACCACCTTTTCATATGATCACACTGGGGGACACGCCTCTGTCTCTGTCACATGAGCCTTTGAGAGACAAACCCAAACCCTGTCTATACCCTCACTGTTCATCCTCCAGGTCAGATTGGAGTGATTTTCACCCTCTGTCTCAACATCTTCAGGGCCGTACTCTGGGAGACTGCCAGAACTCTGGCTTCTGGTCCATAGGTTAGGTCCATTCTACGTTACAGGTATTCTGCTGTCTAGCCCATGACTTGAATTTATGTTATTAATCAGAATGTTGACTCTGGTGCGATACTGCCTTGCATCTCTGAGAATCCTACTACACTCATTCCGGTGTTACTGTCTGGGCTGCAGCCCCTCTTTCCTTTCTTGTTTGACTTTGGTGCATCTCTTGGCTCAGTTACTTGATGCTTTGTGGTGTAGGCACATGCTGGTCCCTAGAGGCCTGTCTAGGATGTTGTGTGTCCACTACAGGCTGCTTGGAGAGGGGAGACCAGCCAGACTGCCTGGTGTACAGCTTGTCTCCTGTGACTGACAGGCAGGGGCAGGATGTGCAATCAGCCAGGTGATGTGGGGTCCCTCTCTTCCTCCTGGGCTGCTGCAGACCCCTGACCTACCTTGCATCTCTGACCTCAGATTCTGAATGTCCTGCCTGGGGAGGGGCGCACATTTTACTGGTGCTGCCTGGCCCAGGGAGGTGATTCCCTTGCTACTTCTGCTCTTGTGCTGTAACTAGCCCTGCCTCAGCTCTTTGCAGGCTGTGTAGTGTCACTGCTCCTACCAGGTCAAGGTGTATCCCTGCAACCCCCTCCCCTTTTTGTGACTCACCTCTTATAATTTGTAGGCCATGGCTTTGTCTTCAATCTAATCTCCTCTGTTTTCCCTCTGGAATTCCTTGTGGTGCCGTTCTTGTGTCCAGTGTAGCTGTGGGATTACCCATTTCTTAGCCTCTCCTTTCATGTTCTAGGGATTGGGTATATGTGTGCTGTGTCAGGAGAGGCTCTCTGAAGCTCCCAGCTCTCCCACTCTTGTCTGTTCATGGGACATCTGCCTCTACCTCTACTGGGAGCTGTGCCCTCCTTTTGATGTGGGAGAAGTAGGGTTTAATTTTATTAATCTAGGTCCTTACCTTTTACTTAAAAAGTATTTCAAGCACAGGCACATATATAGTGCACAAGGTGATAAAGTTTATTCAGAAGGTAAGAAAGCAAACACACACACAGGCATAGTTAGAGTGGGCCAAAGATAGAAAGGGATGAGGGAAAGGAAGTAGAGAAGGAGGGACACCCTCAACACCTTCTCTCTTTGGAAGAGAGCAAGCACGTTCCAGTGCCTTCTTTTATGAGGTAGTGTCATCACCTGGGAGTTTATGACACCTCCCTGAAATTCCACGTGGAGCTTAATATACATTTTTACATGGCAGCCCTTCCTCAGGTCCCAGATTAAAATAGGGTATCCTTGGAAATGGTCTGACAGACAAATAGGATAGAATTGCAGAGGGCAGGGCCATGTGGTTTGTGACCTCCCACTCAACTAGCTATTTTACCCCATATTTAGAATGAGTGTCTCTCCATAGAATACCTATCTCTGTTGTCCTCCAACTTTTATTGCTATTCCTTCTTTAAAAATTTTTTAAAGGATTTATTTATTTGAAAGGCAGAGTTACACAGAGAGAGAGGCAGAGTCAGGGAGAGAAGTCTTCCATCTTTGGTTCACTCCCCAAATGGCCCCAGTGGCCAGAGCATGGCCAGGCCATAGCCAGGAGCCAGGCCAGGAACTTCATCCAAGACTCCCACCTGGGTGCAGGGGCCCAAGTACTTGTGCCATCCTCTGCTGCTTTCCCAGGTGCATTAGCAGGGAGCTGGATTGGAAATAGAACAGCTGGGACTCAAACTCACTTGCGTATGGGATGTCAGCACTGCAGGTGGCAGTTTAACCCACTGTGCCATAGCGCTGGCCTCTTATTTTTTTTTTTTTTAATTTATTTGAAAGGCAGAGAGAGATAGTTGACTTCCCAAACACCAACAAGAGCTGGGGTGGAGCCAGGCTAAAGTCAGGAGCCCAAAACTCAATCTGGGTCTCCCAAGTGGATGGTGGGGACCCAAGTACTTAGGCCATCAGCAGCTGCCTTCCAGGGTGTGCAATAGCATCAATTCCTTCTTCAAATCCTTTCTGACTCTGTTTCTCTTCTGGTGCTGACAGCTCCTCACTCTCTCCAGCTGAGGTTGTCCTTGGAGCTCTGGGCCCACATCGTAACCCGAGTCACCTGCCCCTCTCCCTTCCCTCCCCACTCTTCTCCTTCACTTTGTGTTCCTTGTCAGGGTCAGTGTCAAAGGACCAAATTACAACACCTTTAACTAAAAATCCTAAGTGGCTGTATTAATGATTGGAGAATGGGGCAGTACTTCATTCTAAAAAAATAGAGTGCTTCTCGGCCTTTTGGCTAAGATCAAGTGTAAAAAAATAGAATGAGGGTTCCAGTGAGCTGAGCAGAAGAGTTTGGCTTTATGGACAGAAGAGGACTGAAGAAAGCAGAAACAATTGTAAGTTACTGTCCTTGGAAGGCAGGGCCAGGGAGACAGAACAATAGGAAAGTTAACTGATTAGTTAAGGTCGGGCTGTTTTCATAAGGATTAGAGATTGTCAGGCCTGTTTGAGAAATCTGGTTATTGTCTCTTTCTCCTCCCTGAGGTCAGATAACAGCTTGCTCAGTTGAAACCCCACTTTCATGTTTAGTCTGCTCATACTCTAGGAGCTTAGTCCAAAACAGTGGCCTCCTATAATTTTTTTAAAAGATTCATTTATTTATTTGAAAGAGTTAGAGAGAGAAGGAGAAGCAGAGGGAAGTCTTTCATCGCTGGATTACTCCCCAGTTGGCTGTAGTGGCTGGAGCTGCGCTGATCTGAAGCCAGCAGCCAGGAGCTTCCTCTGGCTCTTCCCGTGCAGGTGCAGGGGCCCAAAGACTTGGGCCATCTTCTGCTTTCCCAGGCCGAAGCAGAGAACTAGACCAGAAGTGGAGCAGCTGGGACTTGAACTGGCACCTGTATGGGATGCTGGCACTGCAGGCACGGCTTTACCTGCTACACCACAGCGCTGGCCCCTTCCTATAATTTTTATCTTGACAGTGGTCATTCTTGAATTGCTCCCCCTTTGCTTCCCACACCAACCTAGTCCTGAGCCCTGTCAGGCGTTATCTGCTGACCTTCTGTCATACTTCCTTTCCTCTCTGTCTCCACTCCAGTGTTGACCCTTGAAGCCTCTCAGTTGGGTCTCATTGCAATCCATTCTTCCAGTTCTCACACCTCTGCCTGTGACAGCAAGCCATAGTGACACCATATTGAGTCTCACCCTTCCATTCCGACCTCCCTCTCACCCTCAGAAGGACACTACCCACCTGGCAGCCTAACTGGCCCCACTTTCCACCCATAAAGTTGCGGTCATCACAAGGCCGGCTAAGGTGTGCAAGCACAGCAGCGTGCCCCAGGGGCTAGCTCCTACAGTGTAGTAAAGGAGCGTGGTGCACATGCTTCCACCAGCTGCCTGCCTGCCTGCCAGCCTGCACCTGTGTAGGACCTTGCCTCTCCCGTGGCAGTGCGGCCTCAGCACCCTCCCTGCTCTGGGATCCTGCATGTGTGCTAGCCATGCAGATGCCTTTTCCTGGGCAGCCATTCCCTTTCCAGGGATAGAAGACCACAGCACCAGGCCTGATAGGAAGTAGATGCTCACATGGTTTGTGTAATGAAGCCTTAGGAGATTATGATGTAGAGGTATAAGTGTCAATTAATATGTTAAAGCTTTCTCTCATATCATCTCAGATATAACTGGTAGAGCACGTCAAATATGTGAAAAAAAAGCCCGAGAAAAGTTCAAGGAATTAAACGAAGAAAATTTGCTCCTGAACAATAAAAATCAAGAACTTACCCTTGAACTACATGTAATGAAAGAAGCGATGAGAGAACTGCATTTAAAATGCAAGAGACTGGAAGACGACACCTGTAAGCTGAAGGAAGCTGAGAAGGCGTCCTCTCAGGAAGGTGGGCCAGGTGCACGGTTCTTTCATTCCTAAGGAATACATAAAACTTCACTCCTTTTAGTATTGCAGCGTTGACATTGTATGTTGTACATATTGTTATTTTATATGTGCTGTTGAAGATTCTTTCGTTAATATTCTGCTTTTTGAATTTTGGTTTCATCTGCTATGTCATTACTATTGTTTAGCTAAAGAAATGCTGATACTTCTCTTGGAACTTGATGCTTGGCATAGCACCTTTTAAACATTTAAAAAAAATTTTATTTTAATAATTTTACTGTAAAGTGAGAAAGAGACACACAGAGAAATCTTCTATCCATTGGTTCACTTGCCAAATGCCCATACCATAGGCTGGGGCTGAACCAGGATGAAGCCAGGAGCCTCCAGAACACAATCTGGGTCTCCCGTGTGGGTGGCAGGGGTGGCAGGGACCCAAATACTTAACCCATCATGTTAACTTAACCCATGCCTGCCTCCCAGGTGCATATTAGCAGGAAGCTAGGTTGGAAGCAGAGGAGCTAGGACTTGAACCAGAAACTCTGATATGGGATGCAGGCATCCCAAGTGGCGTGTTAACTGCTGTTCTAAATGCCCTTCCCAGCATAATGTCTTACATATATCTCATGTCAGTTTTTATCCCTGTGAGCATCATATAAAAGTGTCTCTTTTACCACATACTAACCAGCATTTTCCTTGCTAATTTGATAAGCACAAAGAGAAATTATATTTTAGTTTGTATTTCTTTTATTATTGATGAGTTTGAATTTTTTTCATATCCTTACAGGACATTTTCTTTCTGTTTCATAAATTTTCTACCCTTAAATTTATATACTTCAGGTTTTTCTTATTGATTTGTGGGAACTTTTTATATACTGAAGATTTTAGTCATTTGTCAACATATGTAATATTTTATTAGTTTAATGATAATACAACTAAATCTATAGGATTTTTTCTTTTGTTACTTTATACCTTGGTGTTAAATCATTTTTTAACTCTAAGCTTATATAAAATATTCACCAATTTTTTTAATATTTCTGTAAGACTAATATTATGACCCAAGTTTTCTTCATGTAGACCCTGCATCTTTCTTGTCTTAGGCACATTTATTTCTAGATACCTACTGTTATTTGTGCTGTTACCCTGTGGAATCTGTTTACTATTATTTTTTCTAATAGGACATTGCTATTATTTGGGAAGATTATAAGTTCTAAAATTTCCATTTTATGTGATTTTATGTGATTTTATTTTATTTTATTTTTTGACAGGTAGAGTGGACAGTGAGAGAGAGAGACAGAGAGAAGGGTCTTCCTTTACTGTTGGTTCACCCTCCAATGGCCGCTGTGGCCGGCGTGCTGCGGCTGGCGAACCACACTGATCCAAAGCCAGGAGCCAGGTGTTTCTCCTGGTCTCCCATTGGGTGCAGGGCCCAAGGACTTGGGTCATCCTCCACTGCACTCCCGGGCCACAGCAGAGAGCTGGCCTGGAAGAGGGGCAACCGGGACAGAATCTAGCGCCCCAACCAGGACTAGAACCCGGTGTGCCGGCGCTGCAAGGCGGAGGATTAGCCTATTGAGCCGCGGTGCCTGCCCTATATGATTTTATTTTTGAAGACTCATTTATTTGAAAGATAGAGTCACAGAGAGGCAGAGGCAGAGAGAGAGGTCTTCCATCCACTGGTTCACTCCCCAAATGGCTGCAATGGCCGGAGCTGTGCCCATCCAGAGCCAGGAGCCAGGAGCTTCCTCCTGGTCTCCCACACAGGTGCAGGGGCCCAAGGACTTGGGCCATTCTCCACTGCTTTCCCAGGCCATCGCAGAGAGCTGGATGGGAAGTGGAGCAGCCAGGACATGAACCAGTGCCCGTATAGGATCCTGGCACTGCGGGCAGCAGCTTTACCCACTACGCCACAACGCCAGCCTGTGATTTTTCGAGGCAAATATTTTTCTTTCTTTCTTTTCTTCTTCTTCCTTTTTTTTTTTTTTTTTTTTAAGATTTATTTATTTATTTTAAAGGCAGAATTACAGAGAGGCAGAGGTAGAGAGAAATCTTCCATCCTTTGGCTTGCTCCCCAAATGGCTGCAATGGCCAGAGCTGAACGGATCTGAAGCCAGGAGCCAGGAGTTTCTTCTGGGTCTCCTACATGGGTGCAGGGCCCCAAGGACTTGGGCCATCTTCTGCTTTCTCAGGCCATAGCAGAGAGCTGGATCGGAAGTGGAACAGCCTGCCTCGAAGCGTCACCCATGTGGGATGCCGGCACTGCAGGCAGCTGCTTTATCTGCTACACCACAGTGCTGATCCCCAATGCATATGTTTTTCTATCATGTGAAACAATGGCTATTTCTTTTCAATTTAAAATTTTATTTTACATTGTTATACATGTAAAAACTTTAAAAACAATTAACTATTCAATGTTAGTAACTATTTATCACACACATTTCACTGCCTATACAAGCCTATAATGATTAGCAATTATACAAAATTTTCATAAATTTCTTATAATATTAACTTTATTTTTTTCGGTAGTTGCTGAACCTGAATTACTTTATCTAAGGAAACAAGCTCAAGAATTGGTGGATGAAAATGACGGGTTGAAAATGACCATCCATCGTTTGAATGTAGAACTGAGTCGATATCAAACAAAATTTAGGCATTTGTCCAAGGAAGAGGTAATGTTTCCAATTATGAAAAACCAAGCTTCTCAGATTTTCTTTTAGCCCTTACTGATGAATTGATTCTCAACTCAGACATTCTTGTTTATTATAATTTGGTATAAAAAAGATGCATCCAAAGCACAGTGTTTGTGTGGATCATTCTGTTGCCTGCCTCCCTTTCCCACACACACCCAGTAGACACTCCATATGAAACAGTGGGCTGATGTAGAAACGTATAACGGACGAAAAGTCTGTCCGCTGCTCCGTGCTCAGTCCTGTTCTCAAGGTTACAGTTGGTGCTGGTCAGTGCACAAACTCAGAAAACAAACAAATGAGTTCTTACTTTTTGGGGATGACTGCAGAATTCAATTGCACAGACTTACTGAGCAAGCTGCTCAGATGCTGTGAGGAATACAAGAGAACCAGGACCTCAGGCCCTGTTCTTAGGGAACAGACTTCCCAGGTCCGAGCGTTCTGCAGGGCTATGGGGGGGGCCGTGCAAGCAGGCCCAGGGACGGCCTACCCACCCCAGGCACTCCTTTTCTGCCCTGTGCAAAGCCACATTCTCTTTGAGAGTCTTCCCTGATCACTACAGCTGGAAGTGATATCTCTCTTAAACTAAGCAGGGTTGTTTGTTGTTGTTGTTGTTGTTGTTTGTTTGTTGTGTTGGTCTTAAGGGATTGATAGCTTTCTACCCCGTACAATTTCCTGTGGTTTATGATCATGTATGTTGGAAGACTTTTCTCTGTAATTAGTCCATAAAATCCTTAACAAGGATTGTTTCACAATGTCTGCAAGGACTTAATGAGTTTACAATGTTGACTGAATGCATGAGTGATGAGGTAGATATTAAGGTGAACTCATTGGAAAGTTTTTGTTCAACAAGGAAGTATCCTGTCAGGGCCATTGCTTGCTTGTGAGATTTGCCCTCCTGCTATAAACAACTGAAGCACTAGGCAGACCTCATGCTGCGGGCAGCCCTGGGCTGCGGTTCCCGGGAGCAGGGGCATAGGTGAGCCTGTGCTCACCTCTGCTGTCTGCACAGAGGCAGTGAACCCAAGTGGCACAGCGCTCTTGCTGGTTCACGGGATAGACTCGGAGAGGCTGAGGAGACTAGAATGTGCAGGGCTAGGCTACCAGAAAGGAGCTCTGGCGAGAGAAGTGTAGAAACCCACATGAGATTGCTTGGAGGTGTTTGTTAAATACTAACTGATACATGTTTAGGTTGAAACTCTGAGGCTGGGCAGAAAACAAGCAGGGAGCTGGGAGCTCCCGTGGCACTGGGAGGCCTGTGCGTGCTGACCAGCCACGTCATGGAGCCCTTGTTGAATGCTGTGCCGTTGAGCAAGGAGCCCAGAAGGGCCACACTTCAGTAGTATGGCTAACCTAGCCTTTCAGCAGAGATCACCCAGACCGCCATAACCAGAGGAGAAAGCAAGCCTCCAATTCATCAAGCCCATCCACTAGTAACTTAAGTGCCTGCACAGAGGAAAGTAAGCCAGCACCGTTTAAAGGAAGATTACAAAATCCGGACACTCACCATACACTCAAAAAGTGCAGCATTCCAGAAAATGTTACTAGATGTGTTTCAGATTTTAAAAGATAAAAAAGACTGGACAGCTACGTGTAACCAGTGTGGATTCTTTTTTTCCCCACAATTATTAAATTACTTATTTGAAAGTAAGAGCAAAGTGAGAGCAAGAGAGAGAAATCGTCATCTGCTGGTTTACTCCCCAAGTGGCCGTAACAGCCAGGTCTGGGCCAGGTGGAAGTCAAGATCCAGGATCTCCACTGTGGTCTCCCTCCTGGGTGGTGGGGACCCTAGTACCTGGGCTGTCATCTGTTACCTTCCCAGACACATTAGTAAGAAGCTGTATTAGAAGCTGAGTAACAAGCACTGCAGGATGTGGAATGCTGGTGTCTCGAGCGGCAGCCTAATCCTGTGTGCCACAGCTCCAGGATGTTAGGGGAGAAATAGATGTGAGTTGGAAGATAGTCCCCTAGGTTAGAAAACAGTGTTATAGCAATGTTTCTTGATTTTATGATGACACTGTGGTGAAGTAAGTGAAAAGTTTTGTTCTTAGGAAATATATACTATTTAGAGGAAAGGGGGCCTTGTATTTATAAATTACTCTCAAACATTGCAGCCAAAGATTTTTTTTTTACCTGTTTAGGTGGATGATGCCTATTGTAGATTAATATGTAAGACCTGACATTTCAGAGGAGGTTTAGCTTAATTTGTCTTCAATGTGTGCTTCCTTCTTAGAGTTTAACTATTGAAGGCCTCCCATCAAAGGGCCCTATACCACCCTGGTTGGTAAGTAAACGTTATTCATTTTCATCCTCATATTTTCTGGACTATATATGCATGGCTATTAAACACTGTTCCAAAATAAGTGTATTTTCTTGCCTTTTTTTTTTAAATTGCTGATTGTGTGTGTGTAAGAAATATAGTAATCATCTTTTGTTCCATTCTCTTCAGTTGGATATAAAGTACCTGTCTCCATTGTTGTTGGCTTATGAGGACAGAATGAAAGAGAAGGATGAGCTGAATGCCACCCTTGAGGTAGGTTGGCAGTATCTCAGAAGAGACAAAGTTTATAAGAAGTCAGATGGTTTCAAATTTGGAGGAAATGTGTTGGAGCTAGGTGTGCTCAACATGTGGTAGATACTCTAAAGGCTTGTTAAAGGACAGTAAGGAGGAAGTGAAGAAGGAGTGTGTTAGGATATAAGGGAGGGAAGGAGTGATTGACAGAGCAGGGGCAGGGTGAGTAGGGATCATGGAAAGAGGGAGGGAGGGACCGAGTCGGGCTGCATTGGAGGCTGCGGTTTCCTGAACAGGCAGGACCGGGACCTTGGAGTGCAGAGGAAGCAGCAATGGGAGACATTTCTCTCCTGGGACTGTGCAGCTGCAACCAGCACCATTAAGAGGGAGATAATGGGCAGGCAGGGGAAGGTAATCAGTTGGGATGATTTGGACAATCTTAGATGATGTTCCCCTCCCTCCTTTTTTTCTTTCTCTTTTTCTTTCTTTCTCTCTCTTTTAGAGAGAGAGAAAAAGAAAATGAGAGTGAGAGAGAACTCATTCCCTGGCTCATTCTCCGAATGCTCCCTATGACTGGGACTGGGTCAAGACAGTGTGGGACGCTAGAAACTCAATTCAGGTCTCCCATGTGGGTGGCAGGGACTCAGGTACTTGAGCCATCACCTGCCTCCCAGGGTACCCATTAGCAGGAAGCTGGACTCAGAAGCAAACCCAAGACTTGAACCAGCCACTCTGAAATGGGATGTGAGTATTGTAACCACTGTGATAAATGCTTGTCCCCTTAGATGCTTCTTAATTCTAGAAGAGCTGATTCCAGGGAAGTCCGGGTATTGAACTGTTGGAAGTGGTTGGGGAGTGAGCTGTCTTGTTTTATTTTTTGAGAGATGGAAATGGAGTACTCCCATCCACTGGTTCACTTCCCAAATGCTTGCAATGGCCATGTGGTTGAAACCAGGAGCCAGGAATGCAATCCAGGTCTCCACAGTGGGTAGCAGGAACCCAGTTACTTGAGCCTTCACTGCTGTCTCCCATGATCTGCATTAGTAGGAAGACTGAACCAGAGTTGGAGCCAGGAATTTTCTCCAGTGTGGTACACAGGCATCTTAACTGTTAGGCTAAACACTCACTCCAGGAAGTGGGGTTTTGTTCTCTTCTGCCTCCTTCCCCTCTGCTTGGTGGGAATGCTTCTGGCAGCAGAGCGCATTCCAGTTATGCGGGAGACCAAGCCTGTGTAGGCGTTGTAGGTGCAGCTCCTACCTTTCTGTGATGCATTCCTCTGGGTTCCTCATTTAGGGACCGTTGGAATGGGAAGGATCCAAGGAGGGATGTGTAGTAGTTTCTGCAGGATTGTGAGCTGAAAGAGTCCTAAGACCTAGCGGTTCAGACACGCACATTCCATGCTGGAGTACCTAGGTTCGACTCCTGTGTCCGCCTCCTGATTCCAGCTTCCTGCCAGAACAGACCCTGGGAGGCAGCCGTGATACCTCCCTGCTACCCATGTGGAAGAACTAGGTTGTGTTCCTAGATCCCAGCTTTAGCCCAGCCCATTTGGGGAGTGATCAGCAGATGGGAGCTCTCTGTCTTGTTTGTTTGTTTTCCTCTCTCTCTCTCTCCTGGCTATTACAAGCATCTGGGGAGTGATCAGCATATGTTAGCTGTCTGTCTCCCTACTCCTATTCCAACTCTACACACACACTCATTTCTTGACCTCTGAAATTAAAAAAATAAAAGTAAGAACTTATAAGGAAAAGTTAACCACTGTGCCTCAATACCGCTCCATACTTAATTTTCTAAGAGGCTGAATTAATCTTCTAACTGCTTAAAAATTCATCCTAATAATAAAAGTGCTGTTTGGTACTCCTTCTGAGTTGAAGTCAGCACTGCAAAAGGACGGTTAATAAACGTTTCAGGCGTTGTGAGCTACTCAGCCTCCGTTTACAAGTCCTCAGCTCCGCCATTGTAGCTTGGAAGCTGCTGTGGACGGTGTGCAGACGATAGGCGTGGCTCTGTCCCAATCCCACTTTGTTGTGGTTGTGTTTAATGTTTAATTTATCTGAAAGGCAGATAGAGAACGATCTCCCACACACTGGTTTATCCCCCAAAAGGCTACAACAGCTGGGGTTGGGCCAGGCTGAGACCTGGAGCTGGGAACGCCATCTGGGTCTCCATGTGTTCAGCAGGGCCTCAAGCACTTGCACTGTCATCTGCTGTAGTGACTTTAAAGAAGAGGCTTTCTTGTGGTTGCCGTGGAACAAAATAAGAACCTCCAGCCCCCGCACCAACCAACCTCTTCTCCACCCAAACAGCTTAATTAGTGATGGAAAGTTCTTACTTTTATATAAAGAACTCCAATTTATCTTCCAAATTCCTTTTTAATATTTTATTTATTTGAGAGGTAGAATTACAGAGGGATAGACAGAGAGAAAGGTCTTCCATCTACTGGTTTACTCCCCACGTGACTGCAACAGCTGGAGCTGAATCGATCTGAAGCCAGGAGCCAGGAGCTTCTTCTGGGTCTCCCACATGGGTGCAGGGGCCCATGCACTTGGGCCATCTTCCACTCCTTTTCCAAGAACCATAGCAGAGAGCTGGATCGAAAGAGGTGCAGCCAGGACATGAACCTGTGCCCCTATGGGATTCTGGCACCACAGGCAGAGGCTTACCCCACTATGCCACAGCACTAGCCCCCCAATGTCCTTAAACAAAGGAAAAGCTTTTTTTTCAAATATTTATTTTATTTATTTGAAAGGCAGAGTGACAGAAATGGGAGAGACAGAATGAGAGATCTTCGGTCCACTGGTTTACCCCCCAAATGTCTGCAATGGATAGGGCTGTGTCAGGTCAATGCCAGGAGACTGGAATTCCATCTGGGTCTCCCACATGGGTGGCAGGGACCCAAGCACCTGGGCCATCTTCCACTGCTTTTCCAGGTGATAAGCAGGAAGCTGAATCAGAAGCAGAGCAACTGAGACTCGCACCAGCACACAAATGCTCGTGTTACAAGAGTGGCTTAGCCCACTGCACCACAATGCCAGCCCTAAACAAAGGAAGATTTATGGTGTTTATGGGCACTCTGCTGTTTTAAATCCCCTTTAAAGTTTTCAAGGGGCCAGTGCTGTGATGTAGTGGGTAAAGCCATCACCTGCAGTGCCAGCATCCCATGTGGGTGCCAGTTTGAATCTCTGCTGTTCCACTGCCAATCCAGCTCTCCGCCATGGCCTGGAAAATCAGTGGAAGATGGCCCAAGTCATTGGGCTCCTGTACCTGTGTGGAAGACCTAGAGGAGGCCCCCAGCTCCTGGCTGTTGAAGCCATGTGGGGAGTGAACCAGTGTATGAAAAACCCCTTTCTGCTTCTTTCTCTGTGACTCTGCCTTTCAAATAAATAAATAAATTTTTCAAGTATTTGGCTGTAATAGAAATGCTGTCACCTTAGGAATTATTTGAGACCCAGCATTCTTCTCCTTTGTACGTGGCTGTGGTGGTTACTGTGTTTTCTCCCTGAGAGCAGGCACGTGGTGCTGGGGTCCAGAGTTTAAGGCCATTGCTGCCATGAGACTTTGTTCGAAGGTTATTGATGTTTTCAGCCACAGAACACAGTAGGACTAAGAACTATAGATGTGTGTTGTGTGTATTACAATGTACATAACTTTTGTTTCAGGAGGAAATGAGAATGTTTAGGATGCGAGTCCAAGAAGTGGTGAAAGAAAATGAAGTGCTGCACCAGGAGTTAAAAAAGAGCAGTCCTGTGTCCTGCGAGGAATGGCAAGTGGTGTTGCGTTTCTGGTGTTTTGCTAATTTAAAACAAAGGCTAGCAGGAATGAACTTTATGTAATTATTGAACTCATAAATGCATTGTCTGGTCTTGGTGAGTTAGACTATTTTAAGAGTGAAATGAATAAGGTATAATGACATCCTAAACTTATATTTTGAAGATGAATTTTAGAATTTTAAATAGGTTCTCAAACCTGAAATCACTGCAACTCTCTCTATTTCTGTTTTCTGAGCTGGGGGTTTTCCTAGGGTGATTTTCCCACCCCAAACCTTAGACCCCTCATGTGGCTCCCAGGGCTTTGAGACAGAAAGCCCAGGATGAGGCCTGCTCAGCCAGCTCCCATCTGCCGCTGGTTCCCTGATGACATAGGTCACCTTTCTTCTGTCCTGTTATCTGTGCCACGTCCTGCCCTCAGCCCTGCCCGACAGTAGCTCTCCCTTCAGGAGGGGCCGAGTCAGTGCTTCATTGTCTGTTGCCAGCGTAGCCCAAAACACAGCCCTGGCCCTGACCCTGCCACTCTATGTCTATCTGTCCTCTCTGTCTCCTGCTTCTCCTTGGTGAACTCCTCAAGGCCAGCCATCCCCACAGTCCATTTTGTGTGTGACCCCACGGCTAGTACCGCTGCAACGAATGCCCATTACATAGAACCAGAGGAAGTAAATGTCTTTGCAAGTCTAAAGGCCATATTCATGCTAGACAAAGAAAATGAAAATCATTCACTTGTGATAGGTATGTTATATTTTGTTTTAAAAACTGATTAATTTCATGTACTTGAAAGACAAAACATTTATCCGCTGGTTCACTACTCAAATCCCTGCAATAGCCAGGACTGGATCAGGCCAAAGCCAGGAACTGAGCACTCAATCCTGATCTCCCACGTGGTGGTGACCCAGCTACCTGAGCCATCACTGTTGCTTCCCAGGGCGTGCATCAGCAGGAAGCTAGAATCCACAGCAAGGCTGAGACTTGAGAGAGGCACTCCAAAATATGCCATGTGGTTGTCCCAAGTGGTGTCTTAACTGCCATATCAAATGCCTGCTCTATATTTAGTTTTTTAGAAAGGTTTTAACATACTGAAAAAATGAAGTGTTTTCCATATGTGACATCCAGAAATCTGGAGTTGAGTCAATGGCAGTCCCACTGTTAGGTCAGTTCACCCTGATTTTCTGGTCACTGGTATGTCACTTGACTCTGGCCTGGACAGGTATGGATCTTGTGGCACTGTGACTTTTGTAGAACTTGGATTCTGTCAGGATGCCTAAAACGTCTTCCCCCAAAACCTTCCTTGGGAAGCAGCTCAGTCAGATGGGCTCTTGTGTTTTCTAAGAGCCTTTGTGAGAACCTATGACCTCAGATTCTTTCTTTAACCTTGTTTATAACTATAGATGAACCTGTTTATTTTTCCTTAAACGTAACAATTACATCCCCTACTTTCTTTTTGTTTGTTTGTTTGTTTTGCTTTTAAGGTTTATTTATTTATTTGAAAGGCACAGCTAGAGACAGGGGAAGACAGAGAGAAAGAGATCTTCCATCAGCTGGTTCACTCCCCAAATGCATCAATGGCTGGGACTGGAGCAGACCAAAGCCAGGAGCCTGGAACTCTATCCAGGTCTCCCATGTGGATGACAGGGGCTCAAACACTTAGACCATCTTCCCAAGTATATTAGCAGGGAGCTAGATTGGAAGTAGAGCAGCCGGAACTTGAACCGGTGCTTGTATGAGATGCTGGCTTTGCAGATATCAGCTTAACTTGTGCCACAGCACTGGCCCTGACATCCCCTACTTTGCAATCCACAGCTCTGCTGTTTCCCAATCCTCCCTAGCTGAACTTCCCCTTACTTTGAATTTGCTTTCCTCTAGCTGGGGGGAAGGGGTCATAGGCTGTGGGGTGACCATGTGAAGCCCTCCCCTGAGTAGCTCCTCCCCTGAGTCTCCTGGCTGCTTCCTCTTCCTGCACAGATGTGGGAACCCTCTCTCCCTCTCGCCCTCTCTCCCTCTCTCCCTCTCTCCCTCTCTCCCTCTCTCCCTCTCTCCCTCTCTCCCTCTCTCCTTCTCTCCCCCTCCCTCTCCCCCTCTCCCCCTCTCCCCCTCTCCCCCTCTCCCCCCACAGTAGCTCCTCCCCTGAGTCTCCTGGCTGCTTCCTCTTCCTGCACAGATGTGGCAACCCTCTCCCCCTCTCTCCCCCTCTCTCCCCCTCTCTCCCCCTCTCTCCCCCTCTCTCCCCCTCTCTCCCCCTCTCTCCCCCTCTCTCCCCCTCTCTCTCCCCCATCCACCTCCCTCCTTCTCTTCTTCTCTCTATATTTCTGCCTTTCAAATAAATAAGGAGCAGGCATTTGGCTCAGTGGTTAAGCTGCTGCTTGGGACACCTACATCCCATATCGGAGTGTCTGGATTGCAGTCCTATCTCCACTTCTGATTGCGGCTTCCTGCTAATGAATACTTTTGGAGGCAGCAGGTGATGGCTCAAGTGTTTACTTGGGTCCCGACCATCCACACGTGAGACCCAGATGAATTCCCAGCTTATGGCTTCAACTTAGTCTAGCCTTGGCTGGTGTGGGCATTTGGAGAGTGAACCAGCAGGTGAAAGATCTCTGTCTCTTTGCCTTTCAAATAAATTTTAAACATTTTAATGAAAAAGAATGGAATAAAGGGAGAGATAATAGGGATGGAGAGAGGGAGGAAGGAAAAGTCATCTAAGGAAGTTCAGAATGTAAAACAGACCAAAGTAGAGCACTGTTTGAGGCAGGAATGAGGAGCTGGAGTGAACAGCTTGGTTGAGCTCGCCTCCTGGAGAGCATGGCAGCACCCTCCACCCAACCATGGGTGCTGATAGCAAGTAGGGACACCTCCATAGCACCAAGCAGCCAGTGCACAGCCACCATTGGGATGAAGTCATTGCTATAGCTTATATATTGCTAGATATTCCTTCCTTCCTTTTTTTTTTTTTTTTTTTTTTTTTTAAGGATGTATTTATTTATTTGCAAGGCAGAGTGAGGGAGAGACAGAGAGAGATCTCACATCCTCTAGTTCATTCTCCAAATGGCCATGGTGCCCGGGGCTGGGCCAGGCCAAAGCCAAGAGCCTGGAACTCCATCCAGGTTTCCCATATTGGTGGCATGGGGCCCAACTACTTGAGCCATCTCCAGCTGCTTTCCCAGGTGCATTAGCGGGGAGCTGGATTGGAAGTGGAGCAGCCAGGACTTGAACCAGCACTCACAGGGGATGCTAGTATTGCAGGCTGCAGCTTAACTCTGCACCAAAACACCAGCCCCAGACCCTCACTTTTATTCTCCTTCTACCTGACCTTTTGAGTTAAAGTGGAAAATCAAGATAGGTTACTGTTTTACTATGTACTTTGAGTGGTAAACATTTAACTAGATGATTTCTAAGGTCCCTTCAGCTCATTCTGATTGGAATTTGCAATCAGAAGATTTAGTTGGGCCAAAATTTCAATTGCACCATCTGCAAAGAAAGCAGAATTAAAGCTGGGGTGTATTTGCAGCTTTAAAAACCATTTCAAAGCCTTCTAACAAAATAATCATTTTTCAGCAAATACACTACAGATCATGAGTATTTTTTAACTAAAATGAGAAATTTGGAGGGGGCATTAAGCATAGCAATTAAAGATGCCACTTGAGATTCCACGTCCCTGGGTTTAAGTGCCAACTCGACTTTCCAATTCCAGCTTCCTGCTAACACACACTCTGGGAGACAGTGGTGATAGCTCAAGCACTTGGGACTCTGCCAGCATGTGGGAGACCAGGATTGAGTTCCAGCCTCCTGGCTTTGACCTGGCCCTGCCACAGCTATTAACGGCATTTAAGGAGTAAACCAACGGATGGAAGATCTCTCTCTGTCTGACATTTTCTATCTCTTTGCTTTTCATATAAATAAAATTGTTAAAGAAAATGAGAACATTCTGAGATCTTTACAAATATTCCATATGGCCTTCAAAATAATTCAGTGGGAGGGGGATTAGAGATTTATACAGATGAAGCAAGATTGGCTATTTGATGGTATAAGCTAGGTATTGCATACATGGAACTTTATTATTCTCTTTATTTTTGTATGTTTGAACTATCGTATCTGGAAAAAGTCACTGGAACAATTAATAGTCCAAACTTCGTTGCATTTCTTTCTCCTATTAAGTGTAAATGGCAGGATTTGCTGTACTAGTGATGTCTTCAACATTGAAACCTGGCCAGACATTCATTACCTACAACACATCCGTTGCTTTCTTTTTGACTGTGCAGTGTTTCTGTAGTCATTCAGTACCTCACTGGCAATGTTTGATTTTGTCAATCAATTATAGGCACCAGCTTCAGGCTCAAGCAGAACTGGTTTTAGAGGAAAACAAGCTATTACTGGAGCAGTTGGAGGTCCAGCAAAGGAAAGCCACAGACACCCATGAGGAGCATTGCCAAGAAGGTAAGGTCTTTCCGGTGGTGATGGTGTGATGTCACTGTTGTCTCACTGGAAATGGGAGAAACCATGTTTTGGTTATTTTTTCTTTGAAAATGTATTTATTGATTCATTTATTTGAAAGGTAGAATGGTGGGGGGGTATCTTCCATTCACTGGTTCACTTCCCAGATGTCCACAACAGCTGGGGCTATACCAGCTCCATCCAGGTCTCCTACATGGGTGGCAGGGATCTAAGTTCTTGAGTTATTATCCATTGCCTTCCCCAGGCACTTTAGCAGAAGGCTGAATCAGAAGCAGAATAGCTGGGACTTGAACCAAGTGCTCCTATATGGGATGTGGCACCTGCTGTACCACAGTGTCCACCCCAATCAAGTTTTTTAGAATATGGAGGTACTCCCAAAAGGTCATAGAAAATAGGATTAAAAGTTGTTTATTTTTGTGCAAAAAATATTTGAAATTCATGCCTACAACGGATATTCAGGAAGTTCATAGAAAATGCCTATTATGAAAACACATGGAATTCAAACATGTTTTACAGCAGAGTAGAACCTTTGGAGCACCTTCACTTTTTTTTTTTTTTTTTTTAAAGATTTATTTATTTGAAAGTCAGAGTTACACAGAAAGAGAAGGAAATGGGAGGGGAGGTCTTCCATCTGCTGGTTCACTCCCCAATTGGCCACAATGGCAGGAACTGTGCTGATCTGGAGCCAGGAGCTTCTTCCAGGTCTCCCATGCAGGTGCAGGGGCCCAAGGACTTGGGCCATCTTCTACTGCTTTCCCAGGCCACAGCAGAGAGCTGGATTAGAAGTGGAGCAGCCACAGCACCGCTACACCATAGCGCCAGCTCCACTTCACATGTTCTTTACTGAAATGCAGCTATTTATAACATTTGTGGTCATTTCACTTCATGCATGGTTGCTTTCTTAGACTCCACCGTGTCTCTAATCAGTCTGTGTGTTTTTGTGATCAGTTGTAGGTGACAGACTCAACAGAACTGGTTTTAGAGTAAACAGTGCCTGAAAAGTGGGAAAAATCATGTGAGGTAAAATTCTTGAAATAACACAAGAATCCCTTTCCAAATATTTGTGGAATGAGTAAATAATTAGAACAGTTTATACTCTAAACACTGGCTCTGTGCTCTTTCCTTCCTTCCTCCACTGGTGGGAACATTGTGGCTTCCATCTCTGGGGATTAGACCTCCATCAGATACCTTCCCTGTGCTTCCCTCCCGGCAGCGGGTCCTCATAGCATGTGACTGTGGACTTCCAAGTGGGCCACTTGAAGAGCTATTTCCTATGCTCTGATGAAAACCCAAATTTATGAGCCTGAGAGAGTAGTAGCATTTTTCTGTTGCTTTGCTGATTTTCTTTTCCAGTAAAGAATAGTGCAGGACAGGAAGCTGAACTACCAGCTGCCTTGCATGAGCCAGTGTAACCCCCTCCTTCCTGTTTTCCTTTCTGCACCTGTGTGTGTAATGAGTCCTCCTTCCACACTGTGAAGCTAATACTTCCTGTTGCTGAAGCTACCAGGCTAGCATTGCACCTGTTTCTGATAATGACACCACGTTTAAACATGAGAGCACTTGGAGAAAGAGTCCCACAGGAGTTTCCTCCAGACGGCTTCTCCATAGGTCTACGTGAGCTTGGGGTACTTGCCTTTACTCTTACTCCATGCTCTCTCCTGTAACAAAATACCTGAAGCTGGTTATTTTATACAGAAAGGAGGCTGCTGTGGGCATTCGGCTCAGCACTGAAGATGCTGCTTAGGACCCCACAGTGCCAGAGTTTGAGTCCCTGCTCTGCTTCTAATCCAGGTTACTGCTGAATGTGCACCCTGGGAGATAGTAGGCTATGGCTCGAGATGATGCTCCAGGCTCCTGGCTTTGACCTGGCCCTGCCCTCGCTGTTGTGGCTTATTTGGAAGCTGGCTCACTCTTTCTACTCTTTCTATTTTTTTCTGTTACTCTACCTTTCAAATAAATAATAAAAAGAAAGAGAAGAGGTTTATTTAACTCAGTTTTGGAGGCTGAAAGTCCCGGATTAGCTGTCCCACTGGTTTAGCCTCTGGTGGGAACCCCATGGCTAATGCCATCACAACGGTGGGAATGTGTATGTGAGAGCCAGTGACAACTGACAACTGACTCTTGCAGGAACTAACCAGGGCCTGGAGAGAACTACATTAATCTCTTCCAAGGACATGCCCCTTGTGACCTAACCACCTTCCACCAAGTCCCACTGAAAGATTCCACTACCTCCCAGAACCACTACACTGGGGACCGAGCTTCCAGCACAAAAACCTCCAAGCAACAAAGCACATCCAAACTGTAGCACTTGGTGTTCTTGGGGCTGGAGGACAAGTTGTTGAGCCTCCTGTCTTTGTTTTCAGGATTAGAGATGATGGGGAAATTACTTATTTATATGCTGAACTTAATTTTCCCAAATATAACAGATCTGAATGGATATAATGATTCTTCCAGTTACATGGGACAGGCTTATGTGATTCAAACAGCAATCCAATGTTGTTTTCCCTGGAAGCAGCTGTTCATTTTAATCAATTACATGTCTCCATTGAGTAGAAAGATGTAAAGTTCTATGCTGTAGCATTCCGAAGTGCTAGTGTAAGCATGCCCAGAGAATGCCTTTTTTTTTTTTTTGACAGGCAGAGTGGACAGTGAGAGAGAGAGACAGGGAGAAAGGTCTTCCTTTGCAGTTGGTTCACCCTCCAATGACTGCCGAGGCCTGCGCGCTGCAGCCGGCGCACCGCACTGATCCAATGGCAGGAGCCAGGTGCTTCTCCTGGTCTCCCATGGGGTGCAGGGCCCAAGCACCTGGGCCATCCTCCACTGCACTCCCGGGCCATAGCAGAGAGCTGGCCTGGAAGAGGGGCAACCGGGACAGAATCCGGCGCCCCGACCGGGACTAGAACCTGGTGTGCCGGCGCCGCAGGCGGAGGATTAGCCTAGTGAGCCGCGGCGCCGGCCTCAGAGAATGTCTTATTACATACTGCCTTGTCATGTAGGATAAAAATATTTATGATTTACCTTTCTTCATTTTATTTTGAATGAATGTGAGAGACAGATGGAGAGAGCTCTTCCATCCTCTGGTTCATTCCTCAAGTGCTAGGAACTCGGAGTTCCAGCCAGGTCTCCCACATGGGAGTCAAGTACTTGAGCCAAAATCTGTCTCCCCAGGATATACATTAGGAGGAAGCTGGACTGGAAGCAGAGGAGCCAAGTCTCGAACCCCGGCACTTCGATATGGGGTTGTGGGTGTCCCAAGTGGCAACTTAACCACTGCACCAAATGCCCATTGCATGTCTTCCTTTAAATACAGGACATAAGACATGAAAAACAGAAGAGGAATAAATTTGGTTCTGAGTTTGGCCGTGTGTTATGTCCTTGAAAATCTTGAAAACCTTGCAGTTTTAGTGGTATCGTGATAAGTGCTTCCATATCTGTATGTGGTTTAAGGCATCAGTCTTTGGAAAGTCAGTTCTTTGGAGACTGGAATCATATCTTATAAATATTATAGTGAGCCCTAGTATAAAAATGTACTTAATGTGCTTAGGGACTGATTCCTTAACAACTCCCCTTCCTCCCTGCCACCCTCAATGGAAACCAAGATCCTCAGATGCTCCTGTCTCTTGTAGAACTGGTACTGGATGTGCATAGAACTACATATACCCTCCCCATACCTTAAATCATCTCTGGTTACTTACAGTACCCAGTGAAATATGAAGACTGTGTAAATAGTTGTTATACTATATTTTTAAAGGGAATAATGACAAGAAAAATCCGTTGGGTGGGCATTTGGTATAGCAGTTAAGATGCTTCTTGCAATGCCCACATCCCATATCAGAGTGTCTAGGCTTGAGTCCTGGATCTGATCTTGATTCCAGCTTCCAGCTGGTGTGCAGGGGAGGCAACAGGCAAAGTGACTGAATCTCTGTTGTCCATTTGGGAGACCTGGGTTGGTTTTCCAGCTCCTGGCTTTGGCCTTGCCCGTCCCTGGCTGTTGTAGGCGTTTGAGAAGTGAGCCAGTGGATAGGAGATCTTTGTTTCTCTCACTATCTCTCTGCCATTCAAATAAATGAAATAAATAAAAATAAAGCTGTGCATGTTCAGTAGAGGCATAATTTCTTTTTCCAGATATTTTTGATCTCTGATCAGTCGAGTCCCTGGATGTAGAACCCATGACTGTGTATTTAGTGAATGCTTAATATAAACACAGTCATTTCCATGAGCCAGGCTCTTAGTATTAATGTGTAACTCTCCAAAAGAGTTTTGAAGAGGACATTTGATAAGCCGAGTTGCATTGGTATAAGTATATCACTAGCCCTTCCATGTAAGTCTGCATCCTTCTCTTTGCTTTTCAGTCTCTAAGCTGACTGAAAAACTGACGCTGCTGGAAACTACAACACAGACCCAGGAAAAGGAGCTCTGTGCCACTAAGGAGCAGGTGGAAATTTTACAAGCTCAGTGCCAGGAACTCAAAACACACCTGGAGGGCACAAT
This sequence comes from Oryctolagus cuniculus, assembly GCF_964237555.1. Classification (NCBI taxonomy): domain Eukaryota; kingdom Metazoa; phylum Chordata; class Mammalia; order Lagomorpha; family Leporidae; genus Oryctolagus; species Oryctolagus cuniculus. The sequence continues at coordinate 21,135,476 of NC_091449.1, read as the reverse complement.
CAACGCAGAAGTTCATACACTGATTGTAAATAAATTAAAGAGGTAAGGATTTAAGTCTCTGCCTGTATTAATGAGTCACTGTGTGTATTGTTATAAGCAGAGTGGAGAGAGGTTGCTTGGTCTTTTTCTGAGTTTTTTAAAAACCTATCCCAGCACTGGTGTCCGTGGGTGAGAATGGTACTATTTTACCAATGGAGAACCTGGATGTCCTAGAGAGCTTCAGTCTGCTCTTGGTATGTGTGTTTTTCCCTCCTGCTGTCTCTGCCTTTATTAGTTTTAGAATCAAAGATAATTTAAAGTAGTGAAACTTAGGGTAGGTGTTTGACACAGTGGTTAAGTCGCCACTTGAGGCACCCACATTCCATGTCAGAGTACCTGGTTCAGGTCCTGGCAATTGTGTTTTCAATCAGCTTCCTCTTAATGCAGACCCTGGGAGGCAGCCCTGGGTTGAGTTTTAGACCCTTGGCTTCAGCCTGGCTAGCCCTGGCTGTTGCAGGCATTTAAGGAGTAAACCAGCACATGGAAGATCTCTCTCCTTCTGTATCTCTGCATTTCAGCAGAAATTAAAATAAGAATAAATAAATAAATAAATAAATAAGGTAGTAGACCTAGAAAACAACAAGAGCCCTTAAAAAAAAAGTTCATGGAAAAATGGAATTAAAAACAAGTTTATTGGCCGGCACTGCAGCTCAATAGGCTAATCCTCCGCCTGCAGCGCCGGCACACCAGTTTCTAGTCCTGGTCGGGGCGCCGGATTCTGTCCCGGTTGCCCCTCTTCCAGGCCAGCTCTCTGCTGTGGCCTGGAAGTGCAGTGGAGGATGGCCCAAGTCCTTGGGCCCTGCACCCGCATGGGAGACCAGGAGAAGCCCCTGGCTCCTGCCTTCGGATCAGCGCGGTGCACCAGCCACAGCACGTCGGCCGCAGCAGCCATTGGAGGGTGAACCAACGGTAAAGGAAGACCTTTCTCTCTGTCTCTCTCTCTCTCACTGTCCACTCTGCCTGTCAAAAAAAAAAAAAAAAAAGTTTATTTTGGTATGAACAATTTTAAATCCGTGTGCAGGGGCCAGCAATGTGGCAAAGCTGTCTACAATTTTGGCATCCCATATCAGAGTGCTGTTTTGAGTCCTAGTTGCTCCACTTCACATCCAGCTCCCTGATAATGCATCTGGGAAAGCAGCGCCCCAGTGCTTGGGCTCCTGATACCCAGGTGGAAGAACCAGATGGAGTTCTTGGTGCCATTTGGGGAGTGAACCAGATGATGGATGAACTCTACCTTTCTCTGTCTCTTGCTCTCTCTCTCTCCTCTCCCTCTTTTTTTTTTTTTTTTTTTTTAATTTTTTTTTTTTAATTTGACAGAGTTACAGACAGTGAGAGAGAGACAGAGAGAAAGGTCTTCCTTCCGTTCGTTTACTACCCAAATGGCCGCTATGGCCGGCGCTGTGCCAATCCGAAGCCAGGAGCCAGGTGCTTCCTCCTGGTCTCCCATGCGGGTGCAGGACCCAAGCACTTGGGCCATCCTCCACTGCACTCCTGGGCCACAGCAGAGAGCTGGCAGGAAGAGGAGCAACGGGGACTAGAACCCGGCGCCCATATGGGATGCCGGCGCTGCAGGCAGAGGATTAACCAAGTAAGCCACGGCGCCGGCCCCTCTCTCCCTCTTTCTTTCTCTCCCTCTCTCCCTCCCTCACATAATACACACACACATACACACACACAAAACCTTTTAAATAACAAATCTTTTAAAAAATCCATATGCAGTTTTTTCATAATGTGCATTTCTGTGAACATTTTGAAGAACACTCATCGACATCTAGTAACAGAACTGGTCAAATGGAAGGATGTAGCCATAGCATGGTATAAAATGCAGCCATTGAATATGTCACATGAGATTCTCTTTGGCAGAGGAAAATCACTTGAATACATAGTTTTTAGAACTGAAAAATGCAATCACCAAAATTCAGAATAAATGGGCTTAACCATAGGTTAGATATAGATGAGGCGTGAATTTGTGAGCTAAAAAAGGCCAGAAGCAAATAACCACAGAATGACTTGGAATGGTCAGTAGGTCAGAGGCAGTGAGTGTTGTAAGGGCCCGTTGAATCAGAAGGACTGGCCAGAGATGTGAGGCTGAGAATCTCCCTAGCTGAAGACAGACGGCAGTACAGGGACAGTGCTGGCCCAGCAGGCACACAGGCAGGCATGTCAGTGAGACTGCAGGAAGTGCATTCCCTCCAAGGGCTGCAGTGCAACAGGCTGTGCAACGGTCAGCAGGGGATACTGCAGCTACTGAGTGTTAGCTTCAGAGTGCTGGAAAGCAAACAAAACACCTAAGACTTCATCACCAGAGAAAAGACTTTGAAGAGGCAGGCGTTGGGCCCAGCAGCGCCCCTAGCAGAGTGCTTGGGTTTGAATCCCAGCACCAGTCCCAGCCCCTGCTCCTTGCCCCAGCTTCCTGCCAGTGCAGAACCTGGGAGGCAGTGGTGCTGGCTCAAGTAGGTAGGGTCCTGCTACACACACGGGAGGCCTGGATTGTCTTCCTAGCTTCCAGCTTCAGGCTGGCCTAGCCCTAACCATTGTGGGCATTTAACAATGATAGTAATAAAATAGAACAATTATAACATGCTGTAATAAAAGTTATTTAAAACTATTGTTTATTTCTTTTTTGGAAAAAAAAAAAATGAAGATAGAGAGCTCCCAGTGCCAGCACTGTGGCACAGCAGGTTAAGCTACTGTCTGCAGTGACAGCATCCCATTTGGGAGCCGGTTTGTGTCCCGGCTGCTCTACTTTTGATGCAGCTCCCTGCTAATGTGCCTGGGAAAGCAGCAGTGGATGGCCCCTGCACCCACGTGGGAGACCCAGAAGAAGCTCTTGGCTCCTGACTTCAGACTGGCCCTATTCTGGACATTGTGGCCATTTGGGAAGTAAACCAGCAGATGGAAGTTCTCTCTCTCTGTAACTCTGATTTTCAAAAAAGTAAATACACCCTTAAAAAAAAAAAAAAAAAAAAAAAAAAAAGACGAAAGAGCTCCCATCATTGGCTTACCCTCTTGAATGCCTGCAGTGTCCAGGGCTGAACTTGGCCAAAGCCAGAAGCCAGGAGTGCTTTCAGGTCTCCCACGTGGGTGGCAGGCACTCAGTCACTTGAGCTGTCCCCTCTGCCTCCCAAGGTCTTAGGAGGGAGCTGGAGTCAGGAAACAGAGGTGGGCATTGAAACCTGCCACTGTCTGATGTGGGACATGAGTGCCCTGACTCAAACACCAGCTAAACACCTACCCTAGAATTGTTTATTTCTAGAATTTTCCATTTGGTAATTGACCATGGGTAAGTGAAACCTCAGAAAGCAAAACTGGATAAGGGGAAGACTACTATAATTTCTAAACTCATATAGAGAAAATAATGATTAAAAACCAACCTAAAGGGGCCAGTTCTGTGATATAGCGGGTAAAGCTGCCACCTACAGTGCTGGCATCCCATATGAGTGCCGGTTCAAGTCCCGACTGCTCCAATTCTGATCCAGCTCCCTGCTAATGTGCCAGGGAAAGCAGAAGAAGATGGTCCAAGTACTTGGACCACTGTTCCCATGTAGAAGACCAGGAAGAAGCTCTAGGCTCCTGGCTTGAAATTGGCCCAGCTCTGGCTGCTGCAGCCATTTGAGCAGTGAGCCAGCGGATGGAAGACCTATCTCTGTCTTTCTCTCTCACTCTCTCTGCCTCTCCATAACTCTGCCTTTCAAATAAATAAATAAATCTTAAAAAAATGAAAGAAGAAGAAATCCAGGGGCCCTTATCAAAGTGCTCCAGTGACCACAACAACTAGGACTGGGCCAGGCCAAAGCCAGCAGCCAAGAACTCCATGTGGGTCTCCCATATAGGTAGCAGGCACTCAAGTACTTAAACTAATATCTGTTACCTCCCAGGGTGCACATTATCAGGAAGCTGGATTGGAACTGGATGCAGGACTCAAACCAGGCACTCCAGTATGGGATTTGGGTGTTCTAAGCGGTAACTTAACCCATCGTGCCACAACTCCTGTCTTGAATTCTGGATTCAGAGAGTGAGTGTGTGTGTGTGTGTGTGTGTGTGTGTATGTGTATGAGAGAGAGAGAGAGAGAAACAGAGTTCCAATCTGTTGGTTCACTCCACAAATGTTGACTGGAGACCAAAGCTAGAAGCCAGGATCTTCCATGTGGGTGCCAGGAACCCAGGTGCTAGAGCCCTCACCTGCTGCTTCCCACGGTGCACATTAGCAGTAAGGTAGAGTCAGGCGCTGGACCCAGGCACTCTGATAGGGGATGTGGGCATTTTAATGGTGTCTTAACCACTGGACAGTCCTGAATTCTGAATTTTACATGCTTTGGAGTTATGTTAATAAACTAACATAATAATTTATCAGTATGAATTGCTGCTATATATGACAAGTATGCAGCTCCTGTGCCATCCATGCAAAAATTGTTTTTAAAGATTTATTTATTTATTTGAAAGGCAGAGTGACAGAGAAAGGGAGAGACACAGAGAAAGATCTTCCATCCACTGGTTTACTCCCCAAGTAGTTGCAATGGCTGGAGCTGGGCCAGGCTTTAGCCAAGAGCCTGGTACTCCATATGGGTGGCAGGGCCCTGAGTACTTGGACCGTCTTTCACTGCTTTCCCAGGCATATTAGCAGAGCGCTAGATCAGAAACAGAGCAGCCAGGACTCAAACCAGCACTCCAATAGGAGATACTGGCACAGCATACAGCAACTTAACCTGGTCTAACTCAGTCCTAATCCCATCTATGCAAATTTGACAACACCCAAGCTGGTGTTCAATGAAACAAGCGTCTCCTTTGTTTCCATGTGTTTATAAGATTAGGTATTTGGTGCAGTGGTTAAGACGCTGCTTGGAATGCCTTCACGCCATGTCAGAGTGCCTGGTTTGAGTCCCACCTCCTTTCCTGATCTAGCTCTTTGCCTGTGCATACCCTGGGAGGAGGCAGTAGGTGAGTTCCAATACTTGGGTTCCCTGCCACTCACATGGGAGACCTAGAAGGAGTTCCTGGCTCCTTGCTTTAGCCTGGCCCAGTTCTGGCTATTGTAGGGCATTTGTAGAGCAAATCAGCAAATGGAGCATTCTTTGTCTCTCTGCCTTTCGTACAAAATGGAAATAAATATAATCTAAAAACTTTAAAAATATATGTAAAAACATGTGCTTATATTGACATTATTTTGAAATGAACTTTGTTTTGGCAGCAGGATTTTTTCCCCTGGCAGTTAAAACCATCTAAAAACTTGAGCTATCTCAGATTTCTTTTCTGAAAGGTATAGGATGTAAATAAGTACAACATCTACAAAGATACAAGCAAAAACTGGCAGAGAAAGAAGGTTAGGTTACCGCCAGCAAAGGAGGGTCTGTCCAGCAATGTCTGCTCGCCTGTCCTCCAGTAGTGAGATGTAGCGCCAGTGGGGCCTGGGATGGGAAAAATGGCCACAGGGGGCTGGGCGCACGGCATATCACTTGTCTGGTGCAGCTGCCGTGTTTTAGCCTCAGTATACAAGCCTTGCTGTTGTTTTGTTTTGTTTTGTTTGTTTTTTCCTTCAGCCAGTTACAGAAGAAAGATGAGAAACTAAATGCTGACTTGGAAGAGTTGATGGAAATGTTCACAGTTCTGCAAACACGTCAGAAGAGCCTGCTTTTAGAGAAGAACAATTTGGCAGCTGAAAACCAAGCCCTGGAAGCTGAACTTAAAAAGGCACAGAAAATAAATAGGTTTATATATTTTTTTCTTTAATATTCCATTTCATTTCTTTTGTCTTCCCCCCCCCCCCCGTAGCAGCTGTAAAATAGAAAAGAATAATTGAGATTGTTGGATATTAGAATATGAATAGAGCAAAAGCTTTTCCCTTGGCTCACATTAACCCATGTCTCTCAAGTCTGTAGTTCGAATGCAACTAATATAATGACCCTAAGACTCAAAGTCCTGGAAGTTCCTTCTTAACCATTTTCCAAAAGTCTATTTTGGGATTACTGAATTCCTTTATCAAAAGTGTACCTTAGAACATGAGCCAAAAGTTTTATAGAATAATATTTAATCAGCCATCTTTACTAAGCATTTTGTGACTCTTGTTACCTTGATTTGGAGTCAATAATTATGCCTGATTTCAAGTTAAATTCATTGACCTTTTCTCCCCTTGGAACCTAATGGGAGATTTAGGCTCCTGGAGAACAGTATTTAATGCTGAGCTGCTTGCTGTTGTAATAAGCACACCCACTCCTTTTAGTTATGCACTCACGTTTTATTCCATCATTTGGGACTACACTCTAGGAAATCTCGGAAGAAAATTGATCTCCTCAAAAAGCAGGTGGAGAAAGCCCTGGGGAACGAAATGTGTTCTCACCAATACTTGGCAAACATTGTTGACCTGGCAGAGAGCATAACCCAGGAACGTGACAGTCTTAGGTTTTTGGTAAGTGTCCTCAAAGTTTTGTCAAGTAAACTAACTGCTAGTTGATAGGCAAGTGTTATTTTAAGAGTATTTTAAATGATCTATTCAGAACTTCATATTTTGAAATTTCAGATGCATATTTTCAATTTCTGTAAAGTTTTATCTTTTAACTATGGGGAAAAACATTTTGGAATGCACATAGGGGCCAGCATTGTAAGGCCGCCACAAAACACACCAAACACCAGAGTAAGCGAAAGGTTTATTGGGGGAAACCCGAGAGCTGGAGGGAAAGGGTGAAGAAGGAAAAAGAGAGAGAGGGAGAGTGAGAGAGAGAGCTCCAGAGAGAGAATGAGAGAGAGAGACAGAGATATGAGGAGACGGAGAGAAAGAAAGAGGACAGAGAGCCACGTGTCCAGGAACAGGTTCTCTTAAAACTTTGCCGGGGGAGGGGTGGGCAGGAGGTAGGAGCATCGAATCCCATTAGGATAGAGGTGGAGCTGACACCTGTGGTTGGACCATGTGGCCACCTGGCTTCCAGCAGTGGTGGCGGGGGCTAGAGCCTAAGATGGTGTCGGGTGTAGATTGCCCCATAGATAAGACTGCAACATTTTACTAACAAGCATCATGCCACAGTGAGTTAAGCTGCCACTTGTAATGTTGGCATCCCAAGTTAAAAGTTCCAGTTTGAGTCCCAGCTGTTCTGCTTCTGATCCAGCTTCCTGCTAGTACATCTGGGAAAGCAGTGGAGGAAGATGGCCCAAGTACTTGGATCTCTGCCACCCATGTGGGAGACCAGGATGAAGTTCCAGGCTTCTGGCTATTGGAACCGACTGGAGAATGAACCAGGATGTGGAAGATAGCGCTCTCTGTCATTCCCTCTGTCTCTGATGTTCTGCCTTTCAAAGGATGAAAGGAAGGAGGAATCTTTTTTTTTTTTTTTTTTTTTCAAGATTTATTTATTTATTTGAGAGGCAGGGTTACAGAGAGGTCTTCATCCTCTGGTTCACTCCCCCAGTGGCTGCAATGGCCAGAGCTGGGCCAGTCTGAAGTCAGGAGCCAGGAGCTTCCTATGTGGGTGCAGGGGCCCAAGCGCTTGGGCCATCTTCCACTGCTTTCCCAAGCTATTGGCAGAGAACTGGCTAGAAGTAGATCAGCTGGGACTTGAACCACCTACCATATGGGATGCTGGTACTGCAGGCAGTGGCTTAACCTCCTATGCCACAGCTCTGGCCCTGGCATCTTTTTTTAAAAAAGGCAAATTAACCTATTCAGTAATGATAAATGATATAAGAAGGTAAATAAGGGAATTAGTCTTTATTATAACTACAGAGATAACGTCATATTTTTTTTAAAATTTATTTATTTTATTTGAAAGACAGAGTTACCAAGAGGCAGAGGCAGAGAAAGAGAGATCTGCCATCCATTGGTTCATTCCCCACATGGCTGCAATGGCTGGAGCTGTGCTGATTTGAAACCAGGAGCCAGAAGCCTCCTCTGGGTCTCCCACACAGGTGCAGGGGCTCAAGCACTTGGGCCATCTTCTGCTTTCCCAGGCCATAGCAGAAAGCAGAATCAGAAGAGGAGCAGCTGGGACTCGAACCGGCACCCATATGGGATGTCGGCACTGCAGGCAGCAGCTTTACCTGCTACTCCACAGTGCCGGCTCCTCTTCATATACCTTATAACGCCATCTAATTTTCCCTGTTAGAAGATCAAATGGGCCGGCGCTGTGGCATAGTGGGTGAAGCCGCTGCCTGCAGTGCCGGCATCCCATATGGGCACCAGTTTGAGTCTCGGCTGCTCCACTTCCGATCCAGCTCTCTGCTATGGCCTGGGAAAGCAGTGGAAGATGGCCCAAGTGCTTGGGCCCCTGCACCCATGTGGGAGACCCGGAAGAAGCTCCTGGCTTTGGATCGGTGCAGCTCCAGCTGTTGTGGCCAATTGGGGAGTGAACCAGCAGATGGAAGACTCTCTCTCTGCTTCTCCTTCTCTCTGTGTGTAACTCTGACTTTCAAATTAATAAATCTTTTTTAAAAATTAAAAAGACCAAACATAAGAATCATAGATTAGAGTTCAGCCAAAGTGACAGTGGTATTCATAACCTGGCATTCATACACACACCACCCGTGTGGGAGACTCAGATGCAGTTCCAGGCTCTTGACTTTGATCTAGCCCAGCCACAGCCATTGCAGCCATTTGGAGAGTGATAAAGATAACACAAACACTGTTTTTCTTCTTCAAATAAATAAATAAATCTTACAATAAAAGTGGGGCCAGGGACATGATTGGAGGCATCTCCACACTGACTTTAAAAGACATCTACAGCAGAGTGTGTAGCAAAAGAAGACAGATGGTTTCCAAGCTAGATGCATGGGAAAGTTTTGCAGGATTTCCCCTGAAATGGAAGAATGAGTTGTCTCCAAGGGTGGAGTTGAAGATGATTTTTTAAAAGATTCTTTAAAAAAAAAGATTGTTTTTACAATTTAAGCATGTTTGTTTAAGCAGTGTTGCAGATCTCTTATCATATAGGATTAGAGTAATAGTTTAGTGAATGATGTTAGAAAAGAAACCAGAAGACTTTCTCTTTATTTTTAGTTTAAGATTTATTTATTTATTTGAAAGGCAGACTGACAGAGAACTTGTCCATTCCTGCTTCAATCACCAAATGGCTGCAATGGCCAGAGATGGTCCAGGCAAAAACCAGAAGCCAGGAACATCCTGGTCTCCTGCATGGTGGCCATTGGCTGCTGTCTTCCTAGGTGCATCCCTGATGCTCCGATGTGGGATGCCAGTGTTGCAGGCCATGGCTTAGCCTGATGGCCTGATGTGCCACAACACTGGCTCTAAGAGATTTTTTTAAATCACGGTAGTTGCTGGTAGGGGTGTGGTAAGCTTGCTGGTATATTACCAGTGATTTCTAAGTCCTTGATAACTTGAAAACCTCCAGAAATTCTGACCCAGTTGATCCCATCCTGACAAGTTACTGACCCAACCAAAGTGCTGAACACTGGCATTTTCTGTAGTGGCACCAAGTGCTCATCTTCCCTTCTGTTACCCACCATGTGATTGAAAGGGCATGTTGAAAAATGTGAAGTGCCAAACAAACCCATTTATCTACCAGACATTGCTGGCGACCTGCCCACCAACTGTTAATGCCACTCAAAACATGAAGGCTCTTGTTAACAAGGCAGGACCTGCAGGGGTCCCCATACCTGGGAGGCAGGTCCTGTGCCTCTCCTGTGGTCCTGGGAGCACCACGGGCTTCCTGATGAAGTCGAGGCTCTCCCTTAGATCCATCTCTCATCTTTGTGGCCTTGGGATGGAAATACAAATGGAGATCCCACGCTGTGTGCATAATCTTTTTTAAAGATTTATTTATTTATTTGAAAGGCATGGACGGGGGGAGAGAGGTCTTCCATCACTGGTTCACTCCCTAAATGGCCACAACAGCCAGAAGTAGGTTAATCCGAAGCCAGGGGCTTTTTCCAGGTCTCCCACATTGGGTGCAGGGGCCAAAGACTTGGGCCATCTTCCACTGCTTTCCCAGGCGCATCAGCAGGGAGCTGGATTGGAAGTGAGGCAGCCGGTACTTGAAGTGGCACTCATATGGGATGCTGATGCCACAGGTGGCAGCTCTACTCACTATGCCATAGCACCAGCCCTATGCACAAATATTTAAAAGCTACAAGTGAAGCCAACAGCTGTTAATAACAGTCCTCTGATGGCATGAGAGCCAAGCTTCAGTGTAGAATCTTTAGACCTCTCAAATTCACAGCTGAAACGTAGGACTTGGGCACTGCTTTCATCCATTCTGATTCCACCCATCACCAGGACCTACGTACACATAGACCACACTGTCCATCCAAAGAGGGGCATGGAGTTGTCAGGACATCTTTGCAGGGCACTGCAGATCCTAGATAGCCAGGCCCAGGTAGACACGCCCCCTTGCAGGCTGCTTGTCTTTGGAGTACCTGGGCTGCCCCCTCTAGCACAGGTCTGCCTGGTGGTGGTTGCCCTGCTAGTCTCTGCCCTGTCCTAGTTCTGGGCCCTGTACAGCTGCATTACCCAGGCTTTGTGAGAGCTCTAGACTGCACCCCACCCCCTTACATGCTCAGCAGGAAAGAATTCTTCTCTGCTTTCGGAAGCTTCCACTGATCACCTATGGCTACAAAGAACTTTAAAATCCTCAAGTACTGTCTCACCATTTTCCATTTATCACATTTCTGTGAGAGACACAATAGTCTTATCTACTGAGGGCTTGATGTCTAATCCTGCCCCTAGGCTAGCTTTTCCATGTGACTTGGAGCAAGTGATTTAACTCTGTCTTATCTATCCATTCCAGAAAGTCAAACTTTATCAGTGGCTATCTTACAGGAAATGCCCACCTTTATTTAATTTTAGCATCTGACATAGTTAATTTATAGTGTGTAGTAGATCATTTTCTATGTGGATATTAATCTAAATCAATTTCAGGTGACATCCCTCTTGGATATATTGGCTATTATGTTTGGATTGGAGAAGGGCATTTTGTGGCCCTATTAAATTATCCTTAATCATATAGATATTTAAGTTAAGTTACAAGTTTATTTGCTTCTTGGCACTTAACTTTTTTAAAGAAAACTATTTATTCATTTGAGATTCAGAGAGATAGAGCTACCATCCATTCACTTCTTTACTTCCCAAATGCCCACAACAGCTAGGGCTGGACCTGGGCCAGGGCCAGAGAGAGTAGCCAAGAACTGAATCCAGATCTCCCATATGGATGGCAGGGACCCAGTCACTTGAGCCATCCCCTGCTACCTCCCAGGTTCTGCATTAGTGGGAAGCTGAAGGCATGAGTCTGAGCTGGGAATTGAACCCAGAGAGTTCAGTGTGGAACAGGCATCTTAACTGCTGACTGTGTGCATGCTCCCTAAACTTAATTTTTAATTCCATTTTCCGTGAGCTTTTTGAAGTTCCTTCATGTACTGCATGATGACTGAGAGGCATTCTGGAAGCCCTTACACCCTCTTCTGTCCCCTCTCTGAGTTTGAAGTCCTTTATTTGTGCCCAGCAGGACAGTCCACATGCTGGTGCCTGCTCTGGCTCCTCCTCAGCTGTGGCCTGAACTGTGCCCATAATGAGCAAAATGTGGGGAGGGTCCTAGGAGGGGAGGTTGGGGCAGGACAGGTGGCAGGAAAGAGCTTCGTTGTGGTTAATAATACTCTTCGCAAAAGAATTTTTTATTATTTTAATTTTTCTATAAAACCAGGGATCCACTTATTTTTCTTTTTACCTTTCTCCAAAGGCTACATATTTAGACAACGAGAAGAATGGAGTCATCAACAAAAGCATAAAAAACAAAATTCAACTTCGAAAGTTGGAGGAGCAGTTCAAGGTCAGTGGTCCCCCAGCCTCAGAGATGCGTCCTCCCGTGGGAACGGCCTGTGGTACAGCTGTCAGTGTGGAACAGAACTGCTGGTTTCTGTGTGTGTCTCCTCATCCACAGACTATGCCAGCGTAAGGTTTTGCTGGCAGAAATAAGCACCTCTGATCTTGTGGTTCTTGCTACCTTGTGTTATTATTTCTTCCCCATATGCCAGCACCTTCTAACAGACTGTGTACTTTATTCACTCTGTTTCTTATTTATTAACTGTCTCCTGACCAGGCTGTACTCTGCACAAGTGTAGGAAATGTTGTCTGTTTTTAGTCACTGATAGATCCCAAGCACCTAGAATAATGCTTTGTGTACAGAAAACTGTAATTCAATAAATATTTGGGGAATGAATTAAATAATGGATTTAAAGCTCCAGCTTGGGGCCAACGGTGTGGAATAGCAGGTGCAGTTGCTGCCTGCAGTGCTGGCAACCCGTATGGGCACCAGTTCAAGTCCTGGCTGCTCTACTTCCAATCCAGAAGCTCCTGGCTCCTGGCTTCGGATTGGCGCAGCTCTGGCCATTGCGGCCAACTGGGGAGTGAACCAGCGGATGGAAGACCTCTCTCTCTCTCTCCCTCTCTCTCTCTCTCTCTCTGCCTCTCCTGCTCTCTGTGTAACTCTTACTTTCAAATAAATAAATAAATCTTTAACAACAACCACAACAAAAACTCCAGCTAATCAAAACCAGTGTACAGATTGATATCTCAACTGTGCCTCAGAAAGATTAGGAGTATACCATACTGTTAATGACTGCATAGAAATATTATGGCTAATTTTCCTCTGTGGAGGTTTTTTTTTTTTTTCTTTTAATTTTTTACTTCCAGAAGAGAAGGCGTGGTCTTTAGATTAGGTGGCCTTGTCTGGGGAATCCATATCATTATCACCCATCTGAAAAGAAGGGCTCACCTAGGGCAGAGACCTATGAGCAGGACCAAGCTAGGGCAGCATTTACAGGGAAGCGAAGAAAAGGCTTGAGAAAATCCAGAGGTGGCAGCTCAGAAAACCTCAAAAAACATGACTTCTAAAAACAAGAACATTACTCTGAACATCAGGGGCCACGATGAGAGCTGGGAACCTTGGGGCTAAAGACGGAAGCCCAGCTGGTAAGACTGGACTTAGAGATGGAGGGAGCTATAAGAGGGGTGACATGTAGAGCCTGGAAGAAGCCCTCGCCCAACCACTGTTACTCAAGGAACTTCATATTATCCCCAAAGAATTCAGTGGCCTCCGTACAAAAATACTTGAAGAAAATATGGAAGCATAGTTTGCCTGTTGATGAAAGTTGATGAAGGCTTATTGGAAAAAAATGTTGCCACAAAGGAGATCAAAACTGTTCAAAGTGAACTGACAGGTAGTTAAGTAGGTAGATAGGTGTCTAAATAACTGGACATAGATATAAAGATACTTTTAAAAGTTCATGAAGATGAAATTAAAAGATAAGTATTTGATGCAAAAAAATTTTGAGATCCATGCCAATATGAGGTATTTTAAAAGTTCATGGAAATGCATATCGTGAAAAACTATGTATTATTTCAAAATATTTCATACCAGCAGAAACATTTTAGGGTCTAGCACCTAGGCATAGCTGGTAAAGCTACCACCTGTGGCACTGGCACCCCATGGGCGTGGTTCAGGTCCCAGCACTTCACTTCCAAACCAGCTCTTTGCTGATGTTTCTGGGAAAGCAGCGGAAGATGGCTCAGGTGCTTGGGCCCCTGAACCCACTGGAAGATCAGGAAGAAGCTCCTGGCTCCTGCTTCAGCTCAGCTCAGCTCTGGCTGCTGTGGCCATTTGGGGAATGAACCAGCGGATGGAAGACACTCTCTCTGTCTCTCTCTGTCTCACTCTCTCTCTCACTCTGCCTTTCAAATAAATAAATCTTTTTTTTTTAATATTTTAATTCCATTTTCCATAAAGTTTTTTGAAGCACTCTGATAGGTAAAGCTAATGAAACAGTCAAGGTAGGAAGAAATAACAGGAACCTCAACAAAAGATGACCAGACCCAGAAGGATGTGAAATGGAGCGGACAGGAAACACAGGGAAGAAATAGAGCAAGAACAACCATTTCAGAAATGAAGTCAAAATGAGGAGGCGGTATCACAAAAGCACAATAAGGGACTTAGAAATTAGAAATTTTTCTTAGAAATGAAAAAGACAAGAAAGCAGAAATGAAGCTTGACAAAGAATTCAGTAGAGAGTGACAAAGGTCCAATATCCCTGTTGTCGGAGCCCCCAAAGGAGAGACGAGAACAATGGCTTAATTCCTTCCAAACTGTAATTCATAAAAAAACTTTTAAGTCTGCATAGTGAAGAGGCACCTTGTGTCCTGGAACAAACTGACCCGGAATGGAACCCAAACATTGACCTCAAGACTTGAAGGTATAAAGAAACACCTTGGAGACTCAGGCGAAAGACCAAGGCTCGAGAGAAAGGAAGGCAGCAATGCCGAGTGCCGCCTGCCACCTGCCACCCGTGAGCACCAGGGAAGGAGCCTGAGTGGGGCAAGGGTGCTTTGGAACTTCCAGGAGCTCTGGGAGCGTTTTTTCCAGGATCCTTTCCTAAGGATCAGTCACCCCGAGTTCAGCCAACCAGGAAACGACTTGGGGAGCTTTGGCAAAATTAGCTTGCAGTGAGCAAAGACTTCAAGTAGGGAGGAGGCTGATAGAATGTAAATGTTTTCTGACAATATGGAATTACGGCCAAGGGAAAATGATATGAAAGGGGGCAGGAAAGTAGAAAGGGGTAAACATGCTGATTGCTTAACTGTGCTATGTTTGAAAGAGTCAAAGGATATCATTTAGAGCTGAAAATTTAGGTGTTTTTTTTTTTAAAGTATTTTGTTTATTTGTTTTTTAAGATTTATTTTGGAGCTGGCTTTACAGAGAGACAGAGGGAGAGACACAGAGAGATCTTCCATTCACTGGTTCACTCCTCAAATGGCCACAATGCCCAGGGCAGAGCCAGGTCGAAGCCAGGAGTCAGGATCTTCTTCTGGGTCTCCCATGTGGGTGCAGGGGCCCAAGCAACTTGGGCCATCTTCTATTGCGTTCTCAGGCACATTAGCAGGGAGCTAGATTGGAAGTGTAACAGCCAGGACTTGAACTGGCACCCATAAAAGATGCTGGCATTGGAGACAGTGGCTTTACCTGCTATGCCACAGTTCCAGACCCTGAAAAATGGGTATTAAGAGCTGAAGCATATGTATGTAGGTGAACAGGGAGGGCAAGAATGAGAAAAGGTTGTTTTAAGCCGATGTTATTATTGCTTTTGGTGGGGAACCAATGGATACTGTATAAAGAGAGGACTAGGGGCAGGTAATTAATACAACAGCCACTTGAGACACCTGCATTCCAGGTCAGAGTGCCTGGGTTCAAGTTCCGGTTCCACTTTCAGTTCCAACTTCCTGCTAAAGCATTCCCTGGAAGGCAGCAGGTGACTGTTGAAGTGATTGGCTGCCTGCCACCCATGTGGGACACCCAGATTGAGTTCCAGGCTCCTGGCTTTGACCTGGCCCAGCCCTGTTGTACATATTTGAGGAGTATGCCAGCAGAATGAAGAGATTCTCTCGCTCTGTCCCGTCTCTCCCTAGCTGTTGCAGAGTGAACATGCAGATGGAAGATCTCCATCTCTCCCTCTCTATTGTTCTGCCTTTTATTTTTTATTTATTTATTTTTGACAGGCAGAGTTAGACAGTGAGAGAGAGACAGAGAGAAAGGTCTTCCTTTTTCCGTTGGTTCACCCACCAAGTGGCTGCTATGGCCAGCATGTTTCAGCCGGCAAGCTGTGCCAATCCGAAGGCAGGAGCCAGGTGCTTCCTCCTCGTCTCCCATGGGGTGCAGGGCCCAAGCACTTGGGCCATCCTCCACTGCACTCCCGGGCCACAGCAGAGAGCTGGCCTGGAAGAGGGGCAACTGGGACAGAATCCGGCCCCCCAACCAGGACTAGAACTCGGGGTGCTGGCGCCACAGGTGGAGGATTAGCCTAGTGAGCCGCGGCACCGGCTGTTCTTCCTTTTAAATAAATCTTTAAAAGAAAAGTTGAACTCTATTTAAAAATGATGAAAAAGATAGAAAATATTTCAAATACAAATAATGTAATAGGAAAAATTGCTCAGTGCACTCTTCAGTACTTTAACTCCTATACAATAAAGTGAAAGAAGGAAAACAAATGAGTCAAGCTTTTTTGCAGACTTTTATTTCAGTCACCTGCCTCACAGCAGAGACCCAGTTCCCTGGGCTACTCAGGCTTCTCTGGTACAACAGTGCTGACAAGTGTCAACATTCGTTCTTAAGTTACCCAGTGAGCAGGGGACTAACATTGCCCTGTGTGGAGGAAAAAAGAAAGAAACCACAAAAGTAGATTAACCCACAAAAGCATCTAGTTTGTTCTGTGGGTGAGATTTTATAATTTTATTTGTAGCATGCATATAAAACACTTGGTAGAATAAAAACTATCATTTTGGTTTTATTGCACCTGAGAGCCTTTCATCACTTTTTATCTTTTGATGACCCAGAGGTGCCCTCCCGGTCAGGTTATCCCATGCTTCTAAGGGGGCTCTGACATTGCAAGGCACAGGTGGGGGATGAGGCCAGAGGGGCGTCTCCTGTGGGCATCTCATGCCGTTCTCTCCTTCGCCACCACAGGGGTATAAGAAGGAGACAGAGCTGAAGCTGGAAGACATCTGGGAGCTCTTTGCTGGCCTGGCAGCTCAGTATCAGCAGGAGGTGAGGCACCTCCACCAGATGCTACGGAACAAGCAGGAGGTCCTGGACGAGGCACTGCAACAGAAAAGGTAGGGCCGCACCAGCCCTGGAGAACAAGGCCTCTCCATTTGACTGTTCGGTGAGATTTCTGGCAAAACCATCTGGACCTTTTTTGTTTGATTGCTCAATTTTGCTTTTACATCTTAGTTTTATCTAGACTTAATATTTGTCTTGATTTTCATTTCCTCCTCATTTTTGTTCTTTTTTAAAAGTTCCTTCTAGGTGCCGGCACTGTGGCGCAGTGAGTTAAAAGTCCTGGCCTGCAGCACCAGCATCCCATGTGGGCACCAGTGCAAGTCCTGGCTGCTGCGCTTCTGATCCAGCTCCCTTCTAATGCACCTGGGAAAGCAGTAGAGGATGGCCTAAGTCCTTGGGCCCCTGCACCCACGTGGGAGGCCCAGAAGAAGCTCCTGGCTCCTGGCCAGGATCCCCAGTTGTTGTGGCCATTTGGGGAGTGAACCAGCGGTTGGAAGACTTCTCTCTCTGTCTCTACCTCTCTCGCTAATTCTACCTTTCAAATAAATAAAAATAAATCTAAAAAGAAAATGTCTTCTAGTGAGCAGGTAGCTGGCAGTTCAGGCACCTGTTATGATACCCACCTCCCACAGCAGAGCCTGGGTTTCTTTCTGGCTCCAACTCCTGCGTGCAGCTCCTGCTGACGCACACCCCAGGAGGCAGTGATGATGGCTAACATAGTTGGGTTCCTGCCTCCCACATGGGAGCTGTTGCGGGTGTTTGGAGAATGAACCAGCAGATGGAAACTCCATCTGTCTTTTCCTATCTCTTTGCCTTCCAAGTGAATAAGTATATAAATAAATAATTTTAAAAATCTCTGCTATGTGAATTGGACTTCCTAAATAACCTAGTTCTTTTAAGTGCCTTTTCCATTTTCCTTTTTAACTCCCAAAATGGTCACAAGGACCAGGGCTGGGCCAGACCAAAGCCAGGAGCCAGGATCTTCTTCTAGGTCTCCCATGTGGGTGCAGGGGCCCAAGCACTTGGGCCATCCTCTGCTGCTTTCCTAGGAGCATTAATAGGGAGCTGGATCAGAAGTGGAGCAGCCAGGGCTTGAACCAGTGCCCATATGAGATGCCAGCACTGCAAACAGCAGCTTATTAACACACTGTATCACAGCGCTAGCCCCTCCTTTTTTCTGCCTCTTTGATATTTTTGCTGTATTTCATTTTCTTGGGCGATTTTATTAGTTTTTGATTAAGTGTTTTAATTTCTGGAAACTTTAAAATATTGGATCATTCCCTTTTAGTAAGATCGTAACTCTAAGATAATGGATACAGTATGTTCCCTGTGGCTGTCAGTTATTACATCACTCACACCTTTTTCCTGCAACCATCTGATAAACTATTGTCTGTCTGTTTTTTGTTTTTTAAGATTAACTTATTTGAAAGGCAGAGTTACAGAGAGATCGAGAGAGGTCTTCCATCCACTGGTTCACCACCCAAATGACCACAGTGGCTAGAGCTGGGCCAAGCCGAAGTAAGGAGGAGCGTATTCCTGGTCTCCCGTGTGGGTGCAGAGGCCCAAAGACTTGGGCTATCTTTTACTGCATTCCCAAGGCCATAGCAGAGAGCCAGATCCTAGACTCAAACCGGTGCCCCTTTGGGATGCCGATATGGCAGGCGGAGGTTTTACCCACTGTGCCACAGCACTGGTCTCTTGTCTGTGTTTTAAAAACACCAGGACTGGGTTGAGCACTGTGGCACAGTGGCTCAAGGCTGCCACTTGAGATGCCCATACCTCATATTAGAGTGCTGGTTTGAGTCCCAGCTACTTTGCTTACAGACCAGTTCCCTGCTAATATATGTGGGAAGCAATGGTTGGTAGCTCAAGTACTTGAGTTCTCACCACCCATGTGGGACACCTGTATTGAATTCCTGGCTCCTGGCTTTAGCCTGGCCCAGTTCTAGCTGTTGTGGGCATTTGGGTAGTGAACCAGTAGATGGAAAACCA
This sequence comes from Oryctolagus cuniculus, assembly GCF_964237555.1. Classification (NCBI taxonomy): domain Eukaryota; kingdom Metazoa; phylum Chordata; class Mammalia; order Lagomorpha; family Leporidae; genus Oryctolagus; species Oryctolagus cuniculus. Next base: position 21,116,907 of record NC_091449.1, on the reverse strand, counting down.
ATCTCTCTCTGTCTCTCTCTTTCTTATTCACTCTGCCTTTCAAATAAATAAATCTTTAAATAAAAGACAAACCTGCTAGAGACTATCATAACCTTTGTGAAGATGAACTTGGGAGTCCCCTCCCAAGTTCCCTTGGGTGTTGGTTTCACACCCAAGTTGATCTGCCCATAACGGCTGTGTTGTCATTGACAGGATGGAATGTAGACTGATGCATGCAGAGGTCTGGTAATCGTTTTTGGATGTGATTTTAAAATACAGCCAGCATATCTGATGCCATGCAGAATGCAAGTATCTGTTTATATTACCCATGAGGCAGGTTCTTCTTAATGGCAGGCAACACGATGTCTGACATCTATCCAGCATGATCCTCTGGCAGAAGATCATACCACCAACCACGTCACTTTGTACAGAGTTGAGCTAATACCAGTTACCTTCCAAATGGTAGATTTAGAACTACATTAACAAAATAGAAATTTACTTTGTTTTTCCATTTTTTTTTTGCCCTCTAATGGTTTGAAAGTTTGATGTTCTGTTTCTCTTTTAATGGTCACTCTTGAAATTTCCACCACGAATACTTATTTTTTAAAAATCTAAATTCAGTTAGCATCTCTGCATTTCCCTCACCAAATGCAAGATTAATACTTGCCGGCGCCGCGGCTCACTAGGCTAATCCTCTGCCTAGCGGCGCCGGCACACCAGGTTCTAGTCCCAGTCGGGGCGCCGGATTCTGTCCCGGTTGCCCCTCTTCCAGGCCAGCTCTCTGCTGTGGCCAGGGAGTGCAGTGGAGGATGGCCCAGGTGCTTGGGCCCTGCACCCCATGGGAGACCAGGAAAAGCACCTGGCTCCTGGCTCCTGCCATCGGATCAGCGCGGTACGCCGGCCGCAGCGCGCCGGCCGCGGCGGCCATTGGAGGGTGAACCAACGGCAAAGGAAGACCTTTCTCTCTGTCTCTCTCTCTCACTGTCCACTCTGCCTGTCAAAAAAAAAAAAAAAAAAAAAAAAAGATTAATACTTGAACCTAAAGAAAAGAAAAGGGGGAATGCGGTGTGGCATAGTGGGTAAAGCCACAGCCGCAGTGCTGGCATCCTGTACGGCGCTGATTCGAGTCCCAGCTGCTCAATTTCCAATCCACCTCCCTGCTAATGCGCCTGGGGAAGCAGCGAAAGATGGCCCAAGTGCTTAGGCCCTTGCGCCTGCATGGGAGACCTGGAAGAAGCCTCTGGCTTTGGCCTGGCCCAGCCCTGGCTGTTGCAGCCATTTGGGGAGTGAACCAGCAAATGGAAGAGTTCTCTATCTCTCTCCCTCTCTTTATCTCTCTGTAACTCTGCCCTTCAAATAAATAAAATCTTTAAAAAAAAAAAGGAAAACAAAACAGTTGAGGCTAATGTTTTCCCACATCTATGCTGTTGTTGTCTAATGTCATTGCAGCTAGTTGTAGATACATGAAAGTAAAAAAGAAAAATCCAGGTGGCAGAGGCCCAAGCACTTGGGCCGTCTTCCAGTGCTTTCCAAGGACATTAGCACAGAGCTGGATTGGAAGTGAAGCAGCCAGGACTCAAACTGGCGCCCAAATGGGATGCCACTGCTGCAGGTATCGGATTAACCTGCTGTGCCACAGCACTGGCCCTTTTAAATGTGATACTACAACTTGTACTTCTCTCTAATGGTCCACTTGTTTGGCCTTGGGTTTGATTGGGGATCAAAGCCGGTTTGTTCTTCTAAGGTTAAATTCATTCTGCTGCCTGACCCTACCCCTTCTAATCCCCTCCCTGGCCCTCTCCTATTCTCACCTTGTCCAGTGGAGCCCTAGTCTAACATTCAGTATATCATCTATTTGACATCCTAACTAACAGTTAGGAGTAGGCTATCAGTATTTCATGTGGCAAGAAGAGCCACGGTCATTTTGTGTTTATACTTTAGATGCTGAAATTTTCCATGGAATTCAGTCACATCTAGATAAATGCGAGCCTTTCCTTTTATTAGAATTATTCTCAATGTCTGTAAAAATGGGTTGCTTCTATAGAATGTGTCTGGACCAAATTCACCCTTGTCTGTAAAATGCATATTTGGAATAATATTTTTTTGAAGATTTATTTATTTATTTGAAAGAGTTATACAGAGAGTAGGAGAGGCAGAGAGAGTCTTCCATCCGCTGGTTCACTCCCCAGATTGCCATATCGGCCGGAGCTACGCCAATCCAAAGCCAGGAGCCAGCAGCTTCTTCCAGGTCTCCCATGTGTGTGCAGGAGCCCAAGGACTTGGGCCATCCTCCACTGCTTTCCAAGCCATAGCAGAGAACTGAATCAGAAATGAAGCAGCCAGGACTCCAATCGGTGCCCATATGGGATGCCGGTACTGCAGGCGACAGCTTTACTGGCTACGCCACAGCGCCAGCCCCCTGGAATAATATTTGGAAAAGAATAAATAGCTTTCTAAATGTAAAAAAAAAAAAATTAGGTAGTTCATCTTTTTTCTTGCCTCTTAATATCTGCTCTGTATCTTGTATTCTGTAGTTTCATTGTTATATGTCTAAGTATGAATTTATTTTTTTGTCTATCCACTTGGTTTAACTTTCACTCTGCAGCTGTAATTTTGTGTCTTTATTAGTTCTAGAAAAAAGTCCCAGTTATTATCTCTTAAAAACCTCTCTTTTCTCCTTTTTTTTTTTTTTTTTTTTTTGACAGAGTTAGACAGTGAGAGAGAGTTGGTTCACCCCCCAGATGGCCGCTATGGCCGGGGTGCTGCGCTGATCCGAAGGCAGGAGCCAGGTGCTTCCTCCTGGTCTCCCATGCGGGTGCAGGGCCCAAGCACTTGGCCATCCTCCACAGCCTTCCTGGGCCACAACAGAGAGCTGGACTGGAAGAGGAGCAACCAGGACAGAATCGGTGCCCCAACCAGGACTAGAACCCAGGGTGCTGGCGCCGCAGGCAGAGGATTAGCCTAGTGAGCCACAGCACAACCGCATGTTAGATCTTTCTCATTGAATCATCCACATGCCTTATCAGATTTTCCATCTGTTTGTTTTGTGGTCTACAATCTGGGCAATTTCTTCTATTTAGTATTCCTATTCACTAACTCTCTCTTCATCTGTATTCAATGTTCTGTTTAACTCAGCCACTAATCTTTTACTTCAACAACTGTATATTTCATTTTCAGAAGTTCTGTTTGGTTCTTTTAAAAATCTGTTGTTCTTAATCTTTGCTTTTATTTGAAAGGCAGGTTAGAGAGAGAGAGGGAGAGATGGAAAGAGATAGATCTTCCATCCACTGGTTCACTCCCCAAATGGCCACAATGGCCAAGACTAAGCCAGGCTGAAGCCAGGAGCCCAGCACCTCTTCAGTGTCTCCCATGTGCATGCAGTTGCCCAAGCACTTGAGCCATCTTCCCCTGCTTTTCCCAGGCTATTAGCATGGAACATCCAGGTCTCAAACTGGTGCCCACATGGAATGCCGGCATTGGAATCAATAGCTTACCTTGCTACACCACAACGCTGGCCCCGGAATAGTAGTTTTTTACTATGAATTAATATTTGGTCAAATTTAGTCTGTGGAATTCCAAAAGCCTGGATTGAGGGCTTTTTCCCTCCAGATAAGATTTATATTTACTTCTCTTTGGTGCCAGAGAACAATTCGAACCTGGAACCAGTTTAATTTTATTATTAATTTTAAAAATAGGCTAGAGTAATTTTTTTATATAAAGAGACTTTAAAATGTATCTGATAAGTACTAGGGGCATCCCATATGGCTGCTGGTTCAGGTCCCAGCTGTTCTACTTCCAATCCAGCTCCCTGCTAATGCTCCTGGGAAAGCAGTGGAAGATTCCTGCCACCCATGTGGGAGACCTGGAGGAAGCTCCTGGCTGTTGGCTTCAGCCTGGACCAGCCCCGGCCATTGTAGCCATTTGGAGAGTGAACCAGAGGATGGACTATCTCTCTGTATCTCTGCCTTTCAAATAAATACATAAATCTTTAAAAATAAATAAACACATACATACTATTGTTATGTTTAATAATGTATTAATATCTTATGTTTTTCTGAACTATATTCTAGATCATTTCTTCTGCTCAATATTCTAGTGTACTAATTCTCTCTTTAGCTGTGTTCAGTGTCTTTAATCTAGCCGTTGAACTTTTTTCCTGATTGTCTCAAAAATGCCTTTATCCTTGATTAGGTAATCAGAGTCTGGGAATGCTCAGTCATAAAGAACAGTGTAGACTGACACTCTAGGTCCATTAGAGAACAGACCCAGTGGGGACTGTCTCTGGGAGACCCTTAGCATCTTAGAACCGCTTTGTTGGGAATATCAGAGCTCTTCTGCCTGTACATCCTTTACTAGAGGTTCCTCCCGTGCCGCCACTCACTGCCTGGCTCTGTGACACCTGTTCCAGGAAGCATTCCTCAGGAGAAGAGAAATGTGGGCTGAGTCAGTCCTGAGGATTTATGTCACTCAGTTTATGGATTGTGTCACTCTGAATCTACTCTCTGTTCTACAGACATCTGGGTTTGGCGCATTGGCTCTTGTCATCACAGCAATACTGACATTTGATTTGACTGTCTCTTTGGTTTCAATTTAGTGTTTATTTTTTTTTTTCTGCCCAAGATTTCCTGTTCTTTGAGTTCATACATTTAAACATGATTGCTGTACTCTATCAATAGCTGGGTAATTTGTGCCAGGAAACCCAAGGCTGAGGATTTCTTAGAGACGTTTTAATTAAATTGTGCCCAGCACTCAGTGGGCATCATGGACCTTGGAAGGAAGCAACAGTCGACAAGATAAATGACTCTGGACAAGTGGGCGTGTCGCTGTCCTCCCTGAACCTCACTGCCCTGCCCACTAATAGTACTGCCAAGTTTCCCAGCTAGGCCAGTTGCTGGCATTTTCCAGAGCAGTCTGGCAGTGTTTGTTAAGTGCCCTCTCTGCCCCACCACCCTAGGCGAGGCCTGCTCTCCTCCCCAGCAGAGACTTGCTTTCTCACTGCCCTGAGAAGCACTGGCTGGTAGCCTGGTCTGCTTCTGCGAGGCCCACAGCCCTGGGAGGATGTGGATACCTTTGCCTGACCTGTGCCGTGTGGGTACCTGCCTCCAGGCTAGGGTGCTGTGGCTTCTGGCTGGCTTAGATCAGCCCACACTTACCATATTTATGATTATACGTGCACCTGTTAATTCTTCAACAAATAGACATTGATGCCAGAGTAAAGGAAAAGGCTGGGCTGATATTATGGAGCAGCAGATTAAGTTGTCTCTTGGAATACCCACATCCCATATCAGAGTGCTTGTTTGAGTCCGCACTGCTCTGCTTCCCATCCAGCTTCCTGCTGGTGCATCCTGAGAGGCACAAGTATTTGGGCCCCTGCCACCCACATGGGATAGCCAGATGGAGTTCCAGGGTTCTGACTTCAGCCTGACCCAGCCTTGGGTATTGTTGGCATTTGGGGAGTGAACCAGCAGATGGAAGATATTTTTTTTTCTCTCTCTCTCCTCCCTCTCTCCCTTTCTTGCCTTGCCTTTCAAGTGGATTAAAATAAATAAACAGAATGTTTAATTTTTTTTTAAGGCAAAAACTTACAGAGGGAGAAGTAAGTAATCCTTTTGTAGCTGGTGCCTTTTCGTTTTTCCTGTTGCCGGGGACTGGGTGCCTCATTCACACTGGAGTCTGCTGCTTCAGAGCCCGAGCACAGGGGCCTTTGTTCTGACACCAAGCATTCTTTTCTTTCTTTTTTTTTTTCTTTTGAAAGGTTTATTTATTTGTTTATTTATAGAGTTAGATATAGAGAGGGAGACACAGAGAGATCTTCCATTTGCCGGTTCATTGCCCAGGTGACCACAACAGCCAGGACTGGGCCAGGCCGAAGCCACTGCTTTTTTCCCAGGCCATTACCAGGGAGCTGGATCGGAAGTGGAGCAGCTGGGACTCAAACCAGTGTCCATATGGGATGCCGGCACTAGCAGGTGGCGGCTTTACCCACTGCGCCACAGCGCCAGGCCCTCAACCAAGTTCTTCCACTCAGGATTCATAGAGCTCCATAAATATGTTTTAGTTTCTTCATTGCTTTCAATTTGAAAGGCAGGGAGCCAGAGAACCTTCCATCTAAATGCCTGAAACAACCAGGCTGGCCGGGCTGAAGCCAGGAGCTCCTGGGGGCAGGGAGCCGACTCCTTGGGTCACCACCGCTGCTTCCCAGGGTGTGCACCAGCAGGAAGCTGGAGTCCGCAGTGGAGCCAGGACTTGAACTCAGGACTCCCTGTATGTGATAAAACACCCCCTAAGCAGCGATTGAATTCTGTGCCAAGTGCCCACCACGTCCACATGTTTCAAACTGTGCTCTTCTCCTTTGTTTTGTTTCTTTCTCTCAGAAAAATGGAAGGTGAACTTCAGGTTGTTTGGGAGTCCACCTCCGAGGAAAACCAAAGAATCCGCCGCCTTCTGCAGGCCTCGCTGGAGAGGACAGACACGTGGGGCAGCAGCAGACCTCCGGAGGACGCCCGCCTCACCGGCATCACTCAGGGAGACGTGTTGGATGGCTTATGTGCCCTGACACCTCCTGCCACCGCCCTGCAGAGTCTGCCGGAACCCATTGACTAGGCCCAGAGCCTGACAGCCATGCCCTGCACTAGCCAGGAGGGGCGCCCTGTCCCCAGCATGAGAGGCAGCCACTGCCAGGAAGATGCAGAGTACTGCTGGGGACATGAAGAGAAGACATTGCAGGACGTTAGTCTGTTTTTAACATTTTGCTTTATTTTAATAATACTGCTGAAAATTTACTGTCTCTCTCTCCTTTTTGTAACTGCTAAAATATTTCTTTTTCGGTGTACTTCCCCTTGTCTGTGTTGCCACCAAGACCGGCTGGCTGTGTGATACCCATTGCTCAGGTTAGCAGTGCCCTGCTGTGCTGGCCTTCCTCCCAGCTCTTGATCTACAGCTGGGGAAGGCCTGGAAGGCCGGAGGGGCAAGCTGAGCAGTCATGCTGTGTGTCTGACGGTGGATGGGAAGACAGGCCTCACGGGGAAGCAGCAGTCACGGCAGCTGGGTGCTCACTGAGTGTGGTGTCTTGTTCAGTGGAATAACAAGCGCTAGTCCTGGGTAAGTCCTACAAAGCCTGTTCCGTCCTCTCTCCCCGCCCATTTATCCTGGGCCACAGAGGGCCCCACCCCTTTGAGCAACAGGGTGGAATCCCCGCCCCAACCTGGAAAGATGCCAGGGGGCCATGGTGCTGTCCCACTGTGTGCCATATGTGCCACCCCTCCACCTTGCAGACCCACACACTGGGCCTTCCTGTGGGGACATGCAGCTCTTGAGGGCCACTCACCTCAGCCTGCACAGGGCACTAAGCTATGGAGCGAGGGGCAGGTGCTGGGACATGTCCTTCCCCAGTCCCCTTGCAGGCAATGCTGAGCCGGGAAGTAGGCCCCAGCGCAGGTTTTCGGTTTGTGAACAGAAGTTATGCACGTGGGCTTCAGTGGCTAGACGGAACACTGTAGCTCTTTCACATTTTTTTAAGCCTGTTCACCAGGTAAACCGTTCTGATTTAATTTTCTCTTAGAAAGGATGGAAAGACTCAACAGGATTCCAAGCGGAGCGTCGTCTCGCCAGGAGATGGCCTCGTAAGTAAGCTGGGTGTTACTCACGGGAATGTGCGCCCACCCTCCAGTAACCTGTAGCCCAGCCGAGCAGTGGCATGGCCAGGGCTGGCTTGTCGGAGGGACGCTGCCGTTGTCGTCATTCCCTGGAGAGAAACCACTCCCTCCCTTTGACCCCATCTTTGCCGGCCTTTTATGGGAGCATTTGATCCCCTCGAGACGTGAGGTCTTAGATTCTGCACTGAGTCGAGCATACACTACAGATGTACTCTGCCAGTTTGGGGGCCCCCCAGGGCAGGGGGCGGGGGTCACTCGGCACTGGGCCTCTGCCCGGCTTCCTGGCTGGGTGCTGCAGGGGACAGGCAGCTGGGCTGAGAGCCCAGGGTGAGAGCAGGGCGAAGAAGGCGAGGCCCAGCGAGACAAGACAGCTGCGAGGCACGGGAGGGACCGAGGCCGTTAGGGTGCCTCCTGGAGGACTGGGTAGACCGTGGACTTGGCAGAACATGCGGGGCTTGGGGAGCTGGAGAGACGCAGGGAGGGGGAGCGTCAGCAGACGCAAGACCTCAAGAGGAGCAGGGGGTTGGGGTCGGAGGCTGAGGGGAAAGAGGCCAGGCGGGCTCGGGGCAGCTGGCCTGCCGGGAGGGCTCTGCCCCTCCCTGCTGCGAGTCTCCAGGAGGGAGACTGCCTAGCGTTGAGGGAAGCAGGAACATTTTGGAAATGTGCAGTGGGCGCTCACAGTAACGTCTGGAGAAGGACACAAAGCAGGATCTCGGGGGTGTGATGCTGTCAGCCCTCCCCTCACTTCTCCACTCGGGATGCAGAGCCCTGGCAGAGGGAGTCCCCTTGGCTGAGCTGGAGTCCTGAGCCCTCCACTGCGGCTTGAGGTCCAGGATCCTTCGGTCAGCAGCCGTCCAGAGTCCCATAAGGAAGGGTGGTGTGCCAGGCAGACGGAAGGCAGATGACCAAAAATGCGAGTCCTGCGACCTTGTCTAAATATGATCAGAGTCGGTGAACTCAAAAGGCTTCCATAGCCTTGGCAACTCATGACAAGAGCCTAGGGTGATTACTGATGCCATAAACGAGAGTGTCAATTTGTTAAGTCAACAACAGGGAGTCACTGTGCACTTACTCCTCATGTAGGATCTCTGTCCTTAGCATTGAGATTTAATGCTGAAAGGAGCCAAGAGCCACCATAAAAAAAAAAAAAAATGGGGCTCTTAAGACAAACTGTTCCAGAGACGGCCTTGGAAAATGGGGAGTAAACCGGTTCACAGAGAAAGCAGTCAGCTACTGACCGGAGATACGCAGAACACCTGCCTTGTAGATAAGCCCCCCTTCCTTCCTCTTGCTCAAGGTTAACTAAGAAAGTTACAAGACATGTAGCAACCTACTCCTGTCTCCTAGAAACCCCCTCCCCTAATGTATCCCTTTGACCTAGTACTTTTCCACCGACATTAGCACTTCAGACTGCCATTAAAGGCCCGCTACTGAAAATTATCCAATGAACTTACGCCAGCCTATAATATGTTAATTTTGTGGTTTTGCCCTTTAAAAGCTGTGTGAGATAGCTGCTCGGGGCTCCTCTCACTTGCTTGCTGCTTGCAGCAGTAGGGGGCCCATTTGTACAAATGAAATAAATTACCTCCTGTTCTATTGCATCGTTTGGTCCGGAGTCTGTGTTTCTGGGGTCGTCACAAGAGGACACCGCTTTTGGGGTCCTACAATGCTATAACTAGTACTCAAATAGTATTTTTCATTTTGTGTTTCTATGTGGGTGCAAACTGTTGAAATCTTTACTTAAAATATGCTAAACTGATCTGTATATAAAGAGAATTGAAAATGAATCTTGATGTGAATGGAAGGGGAGAGGGAGCAGGAAAGGGGAGGGTTGCGGGTGGGAGGGACGTTATGGGGGGGGGGAGTAATCCATAAGCTGTACTTTGGAAATTTATATTCATTAAATAAAAGTTTAAAAAAAAATGCAAGTCCTTTTTTCTTTATCTGAAATTGAAAGAGATCTCCTATCTGAAACAGCCGGGCCTGGGGCAGACCTAAGCCAGAAGTTAGGAACTCAGTCCAAGTCCTCCATGTGGATGGCAGGAAGCCGAGTACTGGAGCCATCACCCGCCACCTCCCAGGGTGTGCAATAGCAAGAAGCTGGAATGAGGAGCAGAGCTGGAACCGAGGCCCGAGTACTCTGATACAGAACACAGGTATCCCAAGTGATGTCTTAGCCGTTATGCCAGACAACCCCCAAGTGATAACTTGTTTCTAAAATTTTTTGATTACACAGAATTCTTTTTGACCTCACCAGCTAACAGCCTTTCCCCATGGATGACCATGGAACCAGGAGTAATGACAATGACCAGTGAGGAGGTGTGGGGTTAGGGAGCAGGACAAGAAGTCACGTTGTAGGGGAAAACGAGAAAATTCCAAGAAAGAGCACTGATTTTCCCAAGGAGATTAGCCACTAAAAAAAAAAAAAAAAAAAAAAAAAAAATACTTGGGACACATACAAATGCCTGACAAAGTCCTAAGGCAGACTTGCGCACGCCAGCGGTTCCTGGGCATATAAAGAGTGATACATAGATGGTTCCCAGATAAGAGTCTCAGAATCCTATTCTTCCTGGTAATTGTTTAATGGTGTGACTATCAGTCCTTGATATTGAAAGACTTTGCACATTCCAGAGCCTTGACACAAGTCCCTCTGGTCGGGAATTAGCAGGTCAGTAGCAGCTGTCATTCCTGTCACAGCTGTCTCAGAGCTCCCCAAGATCCCAGACTACTGCCAGCAGCAATAGGAAGGAGTATAGGGCCCAGCAATTCAGTGAGCGGAAGAACATTGAAAGCTTGAGGCAGGACTGGAGCACCGGCCTGGTACGTGGTAAGGGATGAACGTTGGCCAAAGACCCAGCCTCCGTCACAGCACGGGGAGCCAGAGAATAAGATGCCCGGAGACCGCAGAAGGAGGCACACTGCCAGCGTAAACACGTTTTTAAAATCCATTACAGGAAGAGGGGACCTGATACAAGCCAAAGAGGAGAGAAAGTGCAGGTGGTGTCAGCATCAGCAAACTGGGAGCGTCTTTGCAATCAGAAAAAGTAGTTTCAAAGTGAAGGTCAAAAGCTTTAGCAGAGTCTTAGGAAATAATGGAGTTGAATGAGGCTTCCTAGGAGGTTAACTAGAAGAGAGACTGACTGCCGGGAGGCAAAACTTCAGGCCCCGAAGCACAAAGCGCCCATGCCTAATGGGAGAACATCTCTGGTTTTTGAATCAAATCCATGGTATTTGCCGTAAGGAAAAAAACACATGACAATTGATGGAATATTTGCTCTGCTGGGTTGGAAGTTGGGTGAGAGACACAGCTTTATTTATCTTTTATAATACAATGAATGTATTTTTTTGAAGATTTATTTATTGATTTGAAAGGCAGAGTTACAGAGAGGCAGAGAGGTCTTCCATCCCAGCAGATGGAATGACCAGAGCTGGGCCGATCCGAAGCCAGGAACTTCCTCCGGGTCTCCCCGGTGCAGAGGCCCAAGGACTTGGGGCATCTTCCGCTGTTTTCCCAGGCCATGGCAGAGAACTGGATAGGAAGTGGAGCAGCTGGGACTTGAGCCGGTGCCCATATGGGATACTGGCATTACAGGCGGTAGCTTCTACACTACAGGTGTACCTACACTACAGGTGTAGCTTTACCCACTACACCACAGTGCCGGCCCCAAAGAGACACAGCCTTAGAAAATGCTCACATGGGCCTCAAATGAACTGATCAGTGATCTCTGACTTGACAAAGGACCCTCGTGCCGGGTGTGGCAAACCAGTGCCTGTCCCTATAAGCCCAGCGGCTCCTCTGCACTCATAAAAGGCTGAAGTCCAGTGGGAAACCTGCAGCCCTTCCCAAGGGCCGTAGGTGGGGGAGGGCGTGCCATCACTGGCCCCTCTACAGATTCAGAGCCTGAGGCCCTGGGGCTGGTGGGTGGGGTTGTGAGGCTGTCTGGCTGCACCCTGCCCTGCTGTCTGTCCCCAGGAGGGAACATCCTTGACCAAGGGAGCACTCTGCAGTGTTTTGCAAATACAGATGGGCCAGACGCTCTGAGGGGCATGCTGCTATGGTAGGACATACTTCTGGGGCCACCCCCAACAAGCCTGGGGCAGCCGAGGAGCCTTGGCCCTCCTAAGGGAAGGGGACAAGCTTCTCAGGCCCCTCCGGGAGAGAACAGACCTGGCTGCCCCAAAGTTTGCCTGGCCAGGCCCTGCCTGGGTGACCTGTGTGCCCATCCGGCTATCAGGGAGTTTTGACTGAGGGTAACAGTGGCAATGCCCCGGCTCCCACACTTGACGCTGAGCCTCTGCTGTCCCCTCCTCAGGCTCAGCCGCACCTGCCTTGCTGATAAGGAGCTTCTTCCCAGAGACCGGCCTTGGCTGCCAGTAGTGTTTACAGCGGCTGCCGAGGTCCACCCATGACCTCCGTCCCCTCCCCAGGGGAGCCAGACTCAAATGCAGGTCCCAGGTCGAGAGTCCGAGTTCTGCGGCCTCGGTTTCCCCATCAGGCAAATGAGAGTGTGGGACTGGTGCCCTTTGTGGCCCCCTTTGCATCTGTCGTCAGCTGAGCAGGGGTCTGACCCGTGTGAACGGCCCCAGCGCCAGCCCTGACGGGCACCGTGCAGAGCTGTGCAGGGCAGGCGGCCCCAGGCCTCCCCACAAGTTCCCGCTGGGGTTCCAGGTGGCACCACACCAGCCCTGGCAGCAGTGAACAGGATGCCCTGCCCACCCTCCACCTGCTCAGAACCGCAGGGAACGTGTAAGGATCCTGGGCGGGGAAGAAGCCGTAGCTAAGTTACAGACACAGCAGTTCTTGTGGGCGCTGCTTGGCTCCAATGGGGAACACAGCCTGTTAGGGTAACAGAAGAGCTGGTTGCAAAGCTTATCTCCTCTGATTCCCAAATAAGGGCAGGATTTCTGCTGTGTGGAGAGAGTTCTCCAACTGACGCGGGAGAGTCTGGTTTTAAGAAAAATGGAGTGAAAAGTAAACAAAACATCTGGGTGGCGGGGGCGAGGGTGGGATTTCCTGACTCTCACCTTTTAAGCTGCTTTCTAAGGGGGAACAAAGGTGTTTAATAATTACTGTGGTGTTTAATAATTACCGTGGCTGACCTCTGTACCCTCTGGCTTCCTTCACTCCCAGGCACAAGACATGGCCATTCCTAGGGCTCAGTGTGCAGACGCAGGCAGTTAGCTGGGGCGGCAGGTCCTCTGGCACGGCAAGGTCAAGGAGGAAGGTAAGGCCGGCGGGGTGACGGGAGGGCTTGCCGCTGTGCTGCAGGGGCCCGGAAAGGATTCACTGACATGACCATCGCCTGGTTCAGCCTGGAACCGGTTTTCCCAGTAGAATTTTTCATGCAATGCATCAGTGAACTTGTGTGTTATCCCACAAGGGGTACCTTAGTCTTGCAAAGGAGTTGTAAAGGGGGAAAAAAAATTCCTTCGTTGGACTCGATTCTGCTAAGGGCAGTCCCGTGTGCAGTCCCGTGTGGTTTGACTTTGGGAAACAGCGATGTCGGCCCCTGGAGGAAGCATCCTTTCCAAGTGCGTCACAGCTGAGGACGGGGAGCGACAGGTGCAACACGAGCCCTGGAGCTCGGGGAAGGACCCCGGAAGCTGGTCCCACCCCACCCCACCCCGCGTGAACAATCCAGGGGAACTTCAGAAACCTCATGGAAAAAATCAAATGAAAAGACAGGTTACTTGGATGCCAGAAAACCTTGAAATCGGGCATAGCTTTTCCCTTACTATGCATTTTCAAGAGTCCTGCATAAACTTCTCATTCCGTTTCCCATGAACCTATGAAGCCGCTTTGTACTCTTGGCGTATTGTGCCTTGGGGCTGACAATGGCACCCCGCTAAAACGCTGGCTGTATCTGGAGTCCCAGACCCTCGAGCAAGGCAGGGCCCTGACGGGGCTGCCGTCTGTGTCTGGTCTGCTTGGCGGGATCCAGACCCCACCTGTGCTTTATTTGCAGCCCCCTGGAGCTAGCGGGAGGGAGGAAGGAATGGGGGAGACGGTCCCGAGAAGACGGCGGGAAGATGAGAAGTCCATCCAGAGCGACGAACCCAAGACCACGAGCCTCCAAAAGGAGGTGAGGTGGTCTCGCCCCCCGGCGGGTCCTCCCAGGCCTGGGGTGTCTGGAGGAGGGGCAGGGGCAGGAGGGTCCCCGGTGGTGCCCAGGGTGAGCCGATGGTGTGGTCGTCTTCATCAGCCACGCCTCTAGCGAGCAATCCTCCCACCACACCTCTGTGTCCCTCTTTGCCTCCCAGCCTGGACTCGGCATATTCTCTTGAACTTCACACAGGCAGACATGAAGTTCATGTGTGCGTTTCTGCCTGCTGGCCAAGCATGTGGAAGGCCTGCACTTGGTCAGAGAGGGCCTGGTGATGGTTGGGGTCTCCACTGGGGCACCCTGGCCAAGCACCTGTTCTCACAGCTGTGAGTCTCTTCAGCAGTAGCCACTTCTCTCTTCATGGGGCGCAACAGGGATAAACACGCGGGGCTGCGGTGTGGCAGGGAGCTGGGGCTGGTCCCGGGCCTGGAAGGAAGGGGCGCTTTCAGAGTGGGGTGGAAGCAGAAAGGGGCCCGGGGCCCCACGCTGTGCCAGTCCCCGCTGTGTGGGGACATCAGGGGCCAGACACGGCAGGACAGGGAGGCTCCCGGCTCCCCAGAGTATTCTCAGAACAAGTGCAGGCTCAGGGAAGGCCTCAAGGCCAGGACAGGCTGCAGAGGTCTGGGCGGGGGTGCCTGGCAGTGTCGGGGACAGAGGAAGGGGTTCACCAAGACTCTGGGGCTTGACCAGTGGCATGGCCTGGCTGCTTGGCCTGGGGTCCTGGGCGACGGGGCAGCAGCACCCGCCCTGCCGCCGCCAGTCTCAGACCTGCTTGCAGTAACGGTGTCTGGGATCCATGGTGGCCTCGCAGCAGGGCACAGCTGAGCAAATCCCTAGCCTGTCCCAGACTCAGGCGGCTCCAGAGCTTGGTAACTCAGAACCAGCATCCCTGGGCCAGAGGGAGGATTTGGGACAGACATTTGTAAGCCAAACCTTGGCCTCTTAGGAGGGCCGAGGAGGGGACAGCTCAGAGGGACCCCTGCTCAGGTATGCCAGGGATCCCTCGCATGGCCAGCCTGCAGTCCAGGTCAGGTCATCCTCACCTTTTGGGCTCATTGACCTGGGGCTCTGGATGTCAGGCCTTGGCCACTTCCAAGGGCTGAGGCTTTGAGCAGGGCCCTGAGTCCGGCTTCTTGCCTTGATTGGTATGTAACTTACAAATGGCAAAGTGCGTGCATCATTAGGGCTCAGTTTAGTGAATCTTGACAAATGTGGTGGCCCAGAAAACGCCCCTCGCCCCCTTTCCAGGAGGGCCCCCAGCCCTGAGTTTCTACCACTGCAGGTCAGTTTTGCCTGCTCGTGAGCTTCATAGGAGCGTGGACCTGACCCAGGTTGTGTTCTCAGTGCACTCTGCGAAATGGCATCAAGGCAAGTTCTGGGTTGCCAGAGCTTCTGTCCCTGGGGGGCCGCCCCTGCTCGCCCCCGCGTGGCGCCTCCAGCCAGGACCAGGCTCTGGCTTTCCTCTACTGAAGAGCTTTCCGCTCTGCCCAGCAAGACGTGCGTCAGAAGGGCTTTTCTCGGCGCTGACCTGACTGCTCGATGTGCCTGTGTGTTTCCGTTAGGCACGTGGGACCCCAGCCAGGTCTGTCCTGCCTGGCTGCATAACTGCAGGCTGCGACTTAACCTTCCGCTCCTCAGTTGGCTCCTCTGTAAGATGGGATGATGGCGCATGCTCAGTCGTGGGGCCGGGGCTGGTGTTGTGGCACAGACAGAACATCTCCGTCACTCTGCCTTTCAAATCAGTCCGTCTTTTTTTTTTTTTTTTTTTTTTTTTTAAATGCACTGGACTAGGGATTAATCAACTTGATGCTCTTTTTTTTTTCCCCAGAAAGCTATTCATTTATACATTTTCAAAAAAGATTTATCTAGTTCAAAGAGTTTGAGAGAAAGGGACAGGAAGAAGGAGAGAGGGGTGGGGAGGGAGAATTTCCCATCCACTGGTTCACTCCCCAGGTGGCTGCATGGCCAGGGCTGGGCCAGGTTGAAGCCAGGAGCCAGGAGGGTGCAGGGCTCAAGCACTTGGGCCACCTTCTGCTGCTTTTCCAGGCTATTAGCAGGGAGATGGTTTAGAAGTGGAACAGCCAGGACATGAACCGGTGCCCATATGGGATGCCGGCATCACAGGCAGTGGCCTAACCCACTGCGCCACAGGGCTGGCGCTGACTTGACGCTCTCCTAAGCCAAGCTCCAGCTGTTGCCACTGCAGCAGCACAAGCTGCAAGTGCCGGGGCCCTGGGCCCGGGTTCAGCTGGGGGCACCTCTGGCCCTGAGTGGGTCTCTGGCAGCGTGGACTCTCCCCTTCCCTCCTCACATCCCAGGTGGGTCTGATCAGTGGCATCTGCATAATCGTGGGCACCATCATCGGCTCTGGGATCTTCATCTCCCCCAAGTCTGTGCTTAGCAACACGCAAGCCGTGGGACCCTGCCTCATCATCTGGGCGGCCTGCGGGGTCCTTGGGACTCTAGGTAACGGATGCTGCTCCCCGTGCCCTGCCTTCGATGCTGGACTCCCTTCCCATGGGCCTGGGCAGGGAAGGGCCAATCAGGCTGTGACTCAGTGACCCAGGGCTGGACTGTGGGGCCGCCTGGAGGGAGAGGACCGTGCCGGGCTGGCCTGAGCACCGGCCTCCATGTGGGAGGCCGGAACCTTCCTTGGACCAGGGCAGACCTCACGGTGGGCTCTGGGAACCCTTCCTCTGTGTGTTCCAGGGGCTCTGTGCTTTGCGGAGCTCGGCACCATGATCACCAAGTCGGGGGGTGAGTACCCCTACCTGATGGAGGCCTTCGGCCCCATCCCCGCCTACCTCTTCTCCTGGAGCAGCCTCTTGGTCATGAAGCCCTCGTCCTTCGCCATCATCTGCCTTAGCTTCTCTGAGTACGTGGCGACGCCCTTCTACTCAGGCTGCGAGCCTCCCAAAGTCGTTGTGAAGTGCCTGGCCGCCGCAGCCATCAGTGAGTACCCACGCCTGGCACCCGGGCAGCCCCGGCACAGAGGGAGTCTGACCTTGGTCCTCCATGTGCAGAGAGAAGCCGTTCTGGGGCTGAGGGGGAGACAGGGCAGGGCTGGCTCCTGGCCCCGGCCATCCCTGTGGTGCCGAGAAGCCGCGCGTGTGTCAGGGGCTGCAGGCTGTGGCCGCGGCGGGGCCCTGGGTCGCAAAGGCCACCAGGTGCATTTTCAAGGTCCTGAAATCCCTTTGTTTGGCTCCTACCCTCTTGGCATGCAGGAGATAAATCCCACTGGGGGGCGGGGGGCAGGAAGGAGGCTCCCAGCAGGGCCTGCTGGAAACCCCACGAGCAGAGCGCTGCCCCTTGACCCTCCCCAGTGCTCATCACCACTGTGAACTCGCTGAGCGTGCGGTTGGGCAGCTACGTGCAGAACTTCTTCACAGCGGCCAAGCTGGTGATCGTGGCCATCATCATCATCAGCGGACTTGTCCTCCTGGCCCAAGGTGACCAGCGGCAGGACGGGAGGACGGGCCCACCACGCCTGCACGCCTCCCCCCGCCCCCCCACCCAGAGCCATCCTGCCCTGGGAGCCTGTCTCGAAGGACGCCTGGCAGGGCTTCAGTGGTCTCGCTTCCCAGCACAGGAACCCTTCTCTCACACAGAGATGGGCGCAGGGTTGCCATGTGCTCAGGTGACACCCCCCTCGTGCTGTCTGGCTCACTTACAGGAAACACGAAGAATTTCGAGAATTCCTTCGAGGGTGCAGAAGTCTCGGTGGGAGCCATCAGTCTGGCATTGTACAATGGGCTCTGGGCTTATGATGGCTGGTGAGCGAGCTGGGCACTCCTCGGGTGGCACAAATCGGGCAGGGTTCCTTAAGACTAAGTTCATCTCTTGCGAGGACTTCCCCTTTCTGGGGTTCAGTGTAACCCTCAAATTCACCTTCACATGTCCCGTATGTGACTCACCCAACTCCTTATCTTTCTGTTCCCCTGAGGTCCCACAGACACCCAGACACCTGTGCTTCCCCCAGGTCTGGCGGGGCGCCTGTCCCTGACCCAGTGCCCTGTGGGCAGGCAGTGGTGGGGCCCCGAGCACAGTCCTTCCGGGAAAATCCAGGCGCAGCTGGGTGAGAGGCAGCCACGATGCCCAAGCACTCGCCAAGGCTGAGAACATCCAACAGCGCTCGTAATTCAACCTCGAGACTCTTGGGCTTGGTTGATGAGATTCTGTTGATGGGTCTCGGGGGCAATCATGGCCACCCACCAGGCTGGTCTTTCCTTCCCAAGATCCATTTCTAGGTTCCAGTCCCTTTTCAGACAAAGAATCTTCCGTTTTATTCGGAGCACCTGGGTTCTTGCTACTCCTGATTATTCTTTGAAAATCCACAGAATTCCCGTGGAAACTGCCAGAGGTGCAGGTCATGGTAGAGCCCCGAACTCCGCTGTCACCAGCCCTCCGGGCGATTTCCCTGCATTCCTGCCGGGTTGTCTCCCGATGGCGGGGAATCTTGAATGAGGCCAACAGTCCATGTGCTTCCCCCTCTATTAAAACATTTTCCATCGCTATAGTGAAATGGCTGCAGTCGGGTAACTTCATAAAGAGAGGAGCTTTGTGTTGCTCAGAGCTCTGGGGGTTCAAGGGCGTGGGGCAGCATGGACTTGGCTGTGGGGGGAGGCAGAGACCACATCCTGAGGGAGGGAGATGGAGAGAGAGAGGCAGAGACAGCCTCCAACGTGCCTCAGCAAAACAAACAAAACTCAAAGTTCTGTCTCTTCTGCAGGAATCAACTCAATTACATCACAGAAGAACTCCGAAACCCCTTCAGGTAGGGGAGGCGGAAGGGCAGGGCCCCTCTCACCGGCCCTGGCGGGAGGCAGAACCCTAGCGGCCTTTATTTCTGGGTGGTTTTGCCTTAAACAAGAGCCTGAGAGGGAGAACTCCGGTGTGAAAATGTCCCCTGGCCCTGCCCGAGGGACAGGGCAGGAGCGGCCCTGGAGCGTGGAGGAAGCGCCTCCCGCCGCCGCTCTGCTCTCGCCCTCCCAGAAACCTGCCGCTGGCCATCATCTTCGGGATCCCGCTGGTGACCGTGTGCTACATCCTCATCAACATCTCCTACTTCACGGTGATGACGCCCACGGAGCTGCTGCAGTCCCAGGCCGTGGCTGTGGTGAGTGCGGGGGTGGGGGCCGAGGGCTGGGCCCAGGGCAGCCAAGAACGACAGGTAAGGGGCAGGTCATGGTTTGGGTCCCCTGAGGCCACCGCAGGACGACTAAGTCTTGGGGCACGGGGCAGTCCCAGAGAGGGCTCAGGGAGCCGCGAGGCCCAGGAGCGGGGGCTTCTGTAGCAGCTGGAGAGGAAAAAGGCCAAGTCTGCTCTGTGCAGGACCAGCTCTCTCCACCATCCTCAGAGGACCTGAGCCCGCGGGGGACGTGGGTGGGGGCGCCTCTTGGAGGCGAGAAAGGTCCCCAGGACCCCTTTCACTTCCCTCCTAGACCTTTGGGGACCGCGTCCTCTACCCAGCCTCATGGATTGTCCCAGTGTTCGTGGCGTTTTCAACCATCGGTGCTGCTAACGGGACCTGTTTCACAGCTGGCAGGTAGGGGCCCCGGCCCCGGCCCCAGGGTGGGCACAGCCCTACCCGGGAGAAGACAAGCTCTCGAGGCCCCCAGGGGCTCCGCCAGCTGAAACTCTTCTCTTGGGGCCCTTGGGAGCACCATGGCAGTCAGAGAAGGGACCGGGCTCCACGCCACGCTGCCAACTGGCCAGCAAGGCTGCCACTCCACACTGGGCACAGCTGAACCCAGCAGGGGGCTGGGGGAGGGACGGGGGCAGTGCCACTGGACCGGTGAGTTTACGCATTGGACGTTTTACGTTGTATTTTTCACCTGTTGAGATTCCCCAAGCATCCAAATACAGACACGCACTAGAGCAGGAATTTCAGGGCCAAGTAGTTAAGCATCCGGGCTTGCCGGCCCTGGCAGTGTCTGTGGCTCCTCCAGCCCACCACTGCAGCGTGCAGCCAGCAGCCGCTGTGGGTCAGTTCCCATACCACCTCACTGACGGACAGGCCTGGCTGCTAGGCCTCGAGACCCAGCGTGGCTGGACAGTGAGCAGCCTGGTCCCCTGGCTCCAGGCGGGGTCCTTCCCGGAAGCACCGCCACACTCACCGAGGTCTGTGCTCAGGAGTCCAGGGCTCCCAGGGACACCTCTAGCCGAGCCCACCTCAACATCCCCACCAGAAAAGACGAGACGCACGCCAGAGATCGACTGCTGAAGCCAAGTACACGCAGTACCAGTTCTCCATCCGTGTTCTTTTTTTAGATTTTTGCCTTTCTATATGAATGGTATTTTTTTTAATTTAATTTATTTGAAAGGCAGAGTTAGAGACAGTGAGTGGTAGAGACAGAGAGAGGTCTCCCATCTGCTGGTTCACTCCCCAAATGACTGCAGTGACTAGGGCTGGGGCAGGCCAAAGCCAGGAGCCAGGAGCTTCTTCCAGGTCCCCCATGTGGGTGCAGGGCCCCAAGCACTTGGGCCATCCTCCACTGCTTTCCCAGGCCACAGCAGGGAGCTGGATCAGAAGTGGAGCAGCCGGATCTCAAACCGGTGACCACGTGGGATGCCAGCCTCACAGGCGGCAGTGTAACTTGCTATGCTACGCCACCAGCCCCTAGAACCCATTTTTTGAATTCTGAAACTCTGAAATTTATCAGTCTTTAAAAAGTGTATGGAAAATGTGTTGTGATGAAAAAAAAAAAAAAATACATGGATTTCAGAATTCTTTCTGCACCAAAACAAACTTACTTTTGAGTCCAGTTCCCACGACCTTTCTGAAATCCCCTTGTGTGGCACACTGTGATTAACCATGGTCACCTTGCCGGGCAACAGGTGCCAGAAGCCCTTCTCCCGGCCTCCCTTTGGCTACCAGCACCCCCTCCAAGGCCACCTCCCCTCTGCCATTCCGAGCTTCCAGGAGTCTGGAATTTTGGGATTGCACCTGTGAGATAATGTGCTGGCTATCTTTGCGTGCCCAGGCTTACTTCCCTTGGCACAGCGGGTCTTCACAGCACGTTTTCAGCCTTTCATTTGTTCCTGGGTGCTGGATTGCCTCTGTGTCTTGGCTATTGTGACTGCTGCTGCAATGAACACTTCGACTTTTCTGGATGTTTAACCAGAAGTGGGATGCTGGATCTCACGGTAATCCTATTTTTGATTTTTTGAGGAACCCCTGTTTTGTTTTCAAAAATGGCTACGCTAATTCCGGTTCCCACCAAGAGTGTCCTCCCCACCTCCTCACCAAGGCTGCTCTTTCACTTCTCGGATCGCGGCCGCTGGAACAGGTGTGAGGCGGTGCACTGCGGCTTGCAGTCCCGTTTCTCTGACAGGTGATGCTGAGCCTGCTTCATGTGGCCGTGGCCTTTCTGTTCGGGTCCTTTGTCCACCTTCACAGTTGTTTGCTTGTTCTCTGGAGTTCCCTGTGTCCTCTGGAAGTCAGCCTTCAGTCTGATTATGCTTTGCCAGTATTTTCTCGCAGCTGGACGGTTTCCTCTTCACTCTGTTGTTCTCTGTCCTGTGCAGAGGCTTTTCAGTTGGCTGCCACCCCCGTTGTCAATTTCTGCACTTGCCGCTTGTGCTTTTAGGGTCACACACGAGAAACTATTGTCCAGACCAGTGGCCTGTGGCACTCCCATTACCTTTGCATGGTCTCCCCGTTAGGTCTTTGGTCCATCTGGATAAGGGGGACAACAGATGAGCGTAGGGGTCACCAGTTTTCCCGTGTCTGTGGGGATTTTAGAGCCTTGGGGGGCTCGGGGCAGGGCTGCACGGGGAAGTGCCAAGTCTCCCACTCCACGGGCGTGGACTGCTGTTCACCTGGTCATCTCTGATTTTTTCTAAAAATGTTCTGGCGTAGTTGTGGGTGTACAGTTCTTACACATCTTTTGTCAGATTTATTCCAAAGTCATATATTTTCATGCTATTACGAGTAACAGTGGCTCACTCTGAGTATATAAAAACACAACTTTAATAGCCCTGCTGAGGTCTAAGTACCATAAAACTTACCCTTAGTAAAGGCTCAGCTCAGTTACGTAAGCAGGTTTATAAAGCTGTGTGAACCCCATCACAATCAACCCCAGGACATTCCCATCAACCCAAAAGCTCCCTCCTGCCGAACGCTGATCTCTGTTCCTACCTCCAGGCCCAGGCAATATCTAATATTCCGTCTCAGTGGAGTTACCTGTCCTTTGCAGTTGGGACTGTGTTCTACTCATTTATGTTGTATATATATTTTTTTGAAATATTTATTTATTTGAGAGGCAGAGGTAGACCTCAGTAGCAGCCATTTGGGGGGTGAACCAACCGGGACTAGAACCTGGCACCCATATGGGATGCCGGCGCCGCAGGTGGAGGATTAAGCCAGTGAGCCGTGGCGCTGGCCCCTCACGTGGCTCTTTGAAATCCCCTGCCATGAGCTGTCCTTGTGCTAGAGAAGACTTGGGAACGCAGAGGGGGTGCCTCCATCCAAAAGTGTATTTACCTTGCCGGTGTCCTGAACGCCAGCTGACTTACATCGAATTCCAATCTGAAAGTTCCCTCATCACTCTGGATACCGTTTCTCATGACGTTTGCTATAGTTCATGCTAACTCAGGGGCTCATCATCTAAATCCAGTAGCCTGTAAGAGTCTGCTTCTTTGCAATGTCTACATCCGGGGCTGTTGGTGTCTCAGGTCGAGCGCTGGTCTCCGCATCATAAAGTTTTCTGCATTTTAAATTCGCCTTGTTTCTGATCGTGAATTTCTCGTATTTCTCACCTGCGTTTTCCAGCTCTCTGTACTTCAGATCCAGGTTCCAACCCATTTTTTCCACTGGTCTCTAATTGAAACTTTAATTATGGCCACTTTTTGAAGAAATGCTTAGATCATCTTCTCGATTATCTTTTCATGTTTTTTTTTCATCTACTTGGGAGGCAGAGGGAACTAGCGGAGAGAGAAACCTGCATTCCGTCCGCTGGTTCACTCCCCACACGCACATGCAGGTGACGGCTGGGGCTGGGCCCGCGCACCTGAGTCACCGTCTGCTGCTGGCTCAGAGGCCGAGCGGCCGGCACTCGGACGCGGGACGCAGTGCCTTTCTCGAAGGCGTTAAGCATCCTCCAGATTACCAGACTATCCCTGCGTGCGGAGCCGCCCCTCCTTTGGCTTGTTTCGTAGCATAGGATCAGCACCGCCTGTCTGCTCTGCCGGCAGCCCTAGGCGCTGAGGTCCCGGCTCTTCCCCCAGGACCCGCGTTTCTCGCATATATTAAGCCTCAAAGATCTCGGGGCCTCTCCAGTGTCTCTTCCTGCTCTGCCGACTTCATGCTGGGTGCCTTCCTCTCTGCCACTCTTCGCTCCTGGTTCCTCCTCCAGGAGGGCGACCAGGCCGCCCAGGAGTGGGACTCGGACACTAACTCAGGGCCTGTGGGACAAGCTGCTGATGGCTGTGTGCTTGTTTTTCAGACTTGTTTACGTGGCCGGCCGGGAAGGCCACATGCTCAAAGTGCTCTCTTACATCAGTGTCAGGCGCCTGACCCCAGCCCCTGCCATCATCTTTTACGTACGTATGGGACCTGCGCAACAGTGCCCACCTGGAGGGCAGAGGGACCCCAGTTTGCACGGTGACAGATGCACACTGCTAAGCCCAGGTTCCCAAGATCCTTGCATTGAAACAAAACCCAGGACAGTTCAAACAAGCAATTCACCTGGCTGCGCCCCCGGAATTTATCCACGACAGCCACCGTGTGGATCTTCCACGTGTGTCCTTTGTTCCGGGTCCTTCTAACAAGCGACACTGGCCCACTGGCCCAGAGAAGACTGATGCATTGTACTAGTGGTGACTGACAGCAGCCACTCCCAACTCAGAGGTCAGGGCCTCTGTGGGGGATGGTCCTTGGTTGTGTGTCACCACTCTGGGGTCCCAGGACACCCACATTCCTAGCCTTCTGTCCAAGCTCCCCACCCCTCTGCTGTCCATCAACCTGCTCACCATGGAGACAGCGAGACCCACAGCGGGGAAAGACCAGTCCAGGGCCATGCAACCAGCACAGGCCCAGACCAGACCTGAGCTTCATCGTCCGAGGTCCTGCCTGTGTGGAGAACTCTGGAAGGGAAAGTCACCATTAGGCAGGGCTGGTCAGACCCGTCCACGCTCAGTCCTTGCGTTGAACCACAACCTTAAACGTTCGGCTTTCCCAAGCCACTTCCCAGGCTTCAGAGAACAGACCCCACGGCCAAGTCCGGTTTAACCCCTGCCCGGGTGGGCTACCCGGGGTCTCTGTCACGCTAGTGCTGTGCGCAGGGAAACCGCTGCTCTGGCCGTCTGCGAAGCGGTGAGGACTGGGTTTTCACGCACCGATGACCTAAAATTTGCTCTTCTGTCCACCAGGGGATCGTTGCGACCATTTATATCATTCCTGGTGACATAAACTCCCTCGTCAATTACTTCAGTTTTGCCACATGGCTGTTTTATGGCCTGACGATTCTAGGACTCATCGTGATGAGGTTTACAAGGAAAGAACTGGAAAGGCCCATCAAGGTAAGCTGAGTGTCCCGCGGTCACGAGTGGCTTTGGTTTCTTACAGTGACGTAGACGGCTCTGCACTGAGCAAGAGCCCAGTGAGCAGCGTGTGGTCAGTGCAGGCCGCAGGCCAGGCCAGCCTGTGCACAGCTGTGGGGCGAGGACGCCTAGCCAGTTTCCTTACTGCTTCTTGTAGACAACACCTAAAGGGAGGGGCTAACGCTATTATGTGGGCATACATAGGAGATAATATAACCTATCATGTAAAATATCTAAGGGTCAGCACCTCCTGGCCACCACTGGTTCTGACAGCTGTGGTAGCTCTAACGGTTAGGGTGACTCTCAGAACAAAGGCACAGCCTTTACCAGCAGACACTTTATTTTCTTAAGATTATTCATCTCAAAGTCCGTTATGCAGACAGGAGAGAGAGAGAGAGAGAGAGAGGTCTTCCATCACTGGTCCACTCCCTAGATGGCCCCAACAGCCAATGGCTGGGCCAATCTGAAGCCAGGAGCTTCTTCTGGGTCTCCTAAGTGCTTGGGCCATCCTCCACTGTTTTCCCAGGTGCATTAACAGGGAGCTAGATTGGAAGTAGAGCAGCCGGGACTGGAACCAGCATCCATATGGGATGCCAGCACTGCAGGCATTACGCCACAGCACTGCCCACAGAAGACACATTTCTCAAATAGGGGAGGAGGTGACAAAAGAAACGGAGCACATCAATTAAGACCCTGGATAATGAGCTGCATGGGGGTGCCCACGAGAACATCTTCCTGGTTAATGTTTTCTTGGGAGAATATGTGTCAGGCTCCTTTGTTGTTGCCTTTTGAAGTTTGTAACAGCTCTAAATTTAAAGGTTTGTTTATTTGAAAGGTAGAGAGAAGGGAAGCGACAGAGATCTTCCACCTGCCAGTTCACTCCCCAAATGGCCAGGGCTGGGCCAGGCGCCAGGAACTTCTTCCCACGTGGGTGCAGGGGCTCAAGCACTTGGGCCAACTTCCACTGCTTTCCCAGGTGCATCAGCAGGGAGCTGGATCGGGAGTGGAGCAGCCAGGACTCGACCACAGTGCCGGTCCCAACATCTCTATATAATCTTGAATCTCCTGATCCTTCCACTTCCAGCTCATGTTTATATGAGTAAATTGCCAAAGGCAGCAGGAAGTTTTCAACAAAACATGCATGTGAGGTTTGAAGTCACATTCCAAAGGCACCACACACGCCAGGGAAGCGAGAAGCACGTGTCAGGCTGGGCGGCCCTGCGTGAGCCACGTGACTCTGCTCAGCGCAGACACCTGTGAAGCACGCAGCGTGCTGGCTGTGTGAGCTACTGTTGCTTTAGCCGTTTTCGAGCTGGGAATTTGAAATTTTTTTTTTTTATAATGCAAGATAGTTTTCCGACTTGAAATAAGGAAAATACTCTCCTAGGGAGTGTTTTCCCACAGACTGGCTCTCTTCAAGGGCAGAAGACTGACAGAAGTACACGCTGAGTGTTGACAGAAATACGAGTGACGTGAGACGGGAGAATGAGCCTGTCAGCTGTGCACAGCTGGATTGAGAGGTTTTTAGCAGGAAGGTTTATGAAGCTGTGGAAAATCAAACATAAGGGGCTGGCGCTATGACACAGTGGGCTAAGCATCTGCCTGCTGCATGGCATTCCATATGGGCATCAGTTCGAGTCCTGGGGGCTCCTCTTCCAATCCAGCTCTCTGCTGTGGCCTGGGAAAGCAGCGGAGAATGGTCCAAGTGCTTGGGCCCTGCACCCACGTGGGAGACCCGAGAAGCTTCTGGCTCCGGCTTCAGATTGGCCCAGCTCCTGCCGTTGTGGCCATTTGGGGAGGAAACCAGTGAATAGAAGCCCTTTCTGTCACTCTGCTTCTCAAGTAAATGATCTGTAAAAATAAATTAATTAAAGAAAATCAAACATAAGAGGATAGGAAAGCAGCAGCAGGCAAATTAAAACTCAGAAAACAAGGGCGAGACGTGTCAGACAAGCACTCAGGCCTACAGCGTTGCCCAGGACAAAGCCAGGCAATGCGAAATCTCCCGGTGAGGAGATGATGCTGAAAATCCATCCACGCAGCCATCCAGCTCCCACACCCTTGCGAAGTGCTTGTGAGCAGAGACCGCAGGACCGGCAGGGAGCAGCGAGCACACCTCCTCCAGCCAGCGTGGAGCCAGACACTCCACTAGGAAGAGGCCCGGGACTGGAAACATCACCAGCTACGGCTCCAACTCTGGACCCCCCAACACGCGCCTCTCCAAGTGCATCCAAGACAGGACTGGCAAGTGACCTCCTCTGCCACCACAAAGGAAAATTTAATATTTCAAAAAATAATACAAGTCTCGTTCTCTGTGAGGCAACAAAACCGGAACTCAAGAAGACAAACCTGTGGGGCCAAGAGGACACGGGCACTGCGCGTGCGCACACGGCTGGAGCAACAGTGGGAGGAGACGGAGGCCCGGGCACCGTCTACACAGCACGTGAAGAACTTCCTCACATTCGATACTTGGATGAATAAACAGGAAAACAGGCAACTCAGAAAGTACAATAACGAATGCAGAAAACCAAGAGCAGAAAAACCTAATAACATCGAGAAGCCGAGGTGTCAGGGAGGAGAGAGCAATCACTCTGGCTTCTTTCAGAGTTCTCCTTTTTCAGTGATCTGGAACAAACGAATACCAGGAAAATCTGATTTTAAGAATTTCCCAGCCAGCGCCGCAGCTCACTAGGCTAATCCTCCGCCTAGCGGCGCCAGCACACCAGGTTCTAGTCCCGGTCGGGGCGCCGGATTCTGTCCCGGTTGCCCCTCTTCCAGGCCAGCTCTCTGCTGTGGCCCAGGAGTGCAGTGGAGGATGGCCCAGGTGCTTGGGCCCTGCACCCCATGGGAGACCAGGAAAAGTACCTGGCTCCTGCCTTTGGATCAGCGCGGAGCGCTGGCTGCAGCAGCCATTGGGGGGTGAACCAATGGAAGGAAGACCTTTCTCTCTGTCTCTTTCTCTCACTGTCTAACTCTGCCTGTCAAAAGAAAAAAAAAAGAATTTCCCAGTACATTATATGAAGATACTTAAAGGGAAGTTTATTTCGGTGCAACATTTTTTTTACAATCCTTGCCAATGAGGGGGTCTTTAAAAAGTTCATGGAAAATGAATATTATGGGAACATTAATTTCACCCAGGTCTCCCACAGGGGTGCAGGGATCCAAGCACTTGGGCCATCTTCCACTGCTTTCCCAGGTGCATTAGCAGGGAGCTAGATCAGAAGTGGAGCAGCCAGGACTCGAACCAGCTTTACCCACCACACCACAATGCTGGTCCCCATTTAGCATTGTTTTGAATATACTAGCAAGGGATATAGAAAGAAGAAAGCAATCTGTGGTGTGAGAGGCAGAAAATAATTTTTAAAGTCTTTAAAACCTTTTGAAGATTGTATAATTATGTATCTGGAAGATGCAAAGGAATCAAAGAACAAACTATTAATAAAGTGGTAAGATATAACATCCACACACTGAAATCAACAGCCTTTATGCAAATGATTCCAATGAAAAGATAATGGAAAAGAATACCTCGGTCCCCAAAATTAAACACACACACACAAAAAAACCCAAAAATAATCCCCTGCTGTGGGCATTAGGATGCCCACTTCCCATCCCTTTCCGTGGGGCCTGCGTTTCAGTCCCGGCCCTTCCTGCCAGTGCAGAGCCTGAGAGGCAGTGGTGACGGCCCCCCAGCTGGGTGCCTGCCGCCCACGTGGGAGACCTGGATTGAGTTTTTGGCCCTTGACTATGCCCAGCAGGAATCTGGAGAGTTCGTCCCCTCTGTCTCTTTAAAATTTAAATTATGTATCAATGTAAGGAGGTTAGACCTCTAGGTGGGAAACTATAAACTACACCTGAAAGACCACAGACTCTAGACTTAGGGTGCTGATGCGCAAATGAAGTGTGAACTGCTCTGTAAGCCGTGAATGCAGACAGCCTGCCCAGGACTCAAATTCCAGAAGTAATAAAGAGAAAAAAATCAGTCTTTTTAAAAAGCAAGTGAAACACACACACAGCAGAATGGGGGCAGTCTTTGCAGGTGATATCCTCCCCCGCCCCCCAACAAAAGAAAGAGTTCCCAACAATTGAGATGGGCAACACCAGTCCTTGAAGAAAAAAATTTTTTTAGAAGTTCAAACAAAAATGCAAAGGCACTTACACATGAAAACAAAGAAGCTCCAAATCCCAGCAAGCTCATCAAGCAAGCAGGCCAGAACGAGGAGAAGTAGCACTTGCGGCCCATCAGGTGGGCAGCAAAGATGAGCTCACTCCCTTGCCCGTTGGCACTGGGTGTGGAGCCCTGCCCCTCGGGGCGGTACCTGGCAAAACTATCCAATCATTTTCTCTTTGGCCCTTTATCCCAATCCCAAAGAGAAACTGCAGACATGTGAAATATACACAAGGTTCTTTCTTGAGGCACCAATTCTATCAGCAAAAGATTCAACACGACCCCAAAGCCAACAGGCAACACTCAAATGGTGTTTCAGCCACAGACACCATGGTTAGCAGCAACAGGAAACGGATGCTCACTCACTTCACATTTGACTATGTCAGCATCTCTGGATGTGCTGCAGGAGCAAGGCCAGGGGCAAAGCTGTTATTGTGTCATTTGCTACTTCCTAAACAGCAGTGGAAGGTGAACATATAAGTTTATGTATATGTGTTTATTCTCATGGAAGAAATATGAAAAGGGAAAAAATGAAACCCCCAAATTAACAAAGGAGCAAAAGAAGCCTTGCTTGTGTGACAAGCAGGTGACAGCCACGGAGAAGGGGATTACCAGGACTGTTCATCCCTTCGTGCGTTAACCAACCACACAGCGCCTTAAAGGTCCAGTGACTTACGTTCCTACTCGTGTAGTTCCTGGGGAATTTCTTATAGGTGCATTACAGAACACAGCAAATAAGGAATTATGTTCACATGATTAAGAAACAGATTTTCAGGGAAAAAAGGCATAAAAATACATATAATCTTACATTGGAATTGGAAATGTCAGTATGGATATATGAATTTTTTTCCCTTCTTGAAAAGTTTTTTCTGTCCTTGCAAAAGAACAGAGCATACTCCAGACCCTGCACGAGGGTCTTTGAAGCCACTTCCTAACCGGACGGCAGGTGAAGGGCTTCACTCTACAGTTCCACAGCATTAGGCGACTCCTTTGTACCCTCGGTGAAGCAATGAATCAAGGCAATGTTAGCAGGAGAGGCTAAACCACTCAAGCTTCACCTCCAGTTCAAAACCAGGAGGTTAACAGGGACATTTCTCATGGTGGGACTGGACCGCTCTCCCTCTCCTAAGCCCACTGACAGACCTTAGGAATTCCAAAGTGGACAGACATGTGCCTGATGGAAGTGCACTGCTCCACCAGGAAGTATTCGTGCCTCTAACCCTAGCTACCAGTGTGCAGGGAATACGGGGGACAGAGGCCAAGGCCAATGGCAGCAGCAGGATGCCGTCACATGAAGCTCTATGTAGAGCGTAGAGGGTCCATCTTCCAGTTTGTTTACCACAAAAGGGAGGGAGAAGAATGGCACTGAACTCATCAGAGACACACTGAGATGTGTCACAGTGACACGGTGTCCAGTGGGTTCTTCGTATTCTAGGGAAAAGAAAAGGTGGAGTAGATGAGGTAAGACTGACAAGCTGACAGAAGTTCCTAAAACTGGAGGGGTCACGTAGAGGTCACCATACTCCATCAGCCTTGCTGCCTCTTCAGTGAAAAACATCGACAGCAAGACAGACGGACGCACGCAGCCGCACAGCCAGCCCTGACCCCTCGCTGCTCTGCTTGCAGGTGCCCATCTTCATCCCCATCCTGGTGACCTTCATAGCTGCGTTTTTGGTCCTGGCCCCAGTCATCACTAACCCAGCGTGGGAGTATCTCTACTGCGTGTTATTTATCCTGAGCGGCCTTGTATTTTACTTCCTTTTCGTCTACTACAAGTTTGAATGGGCTCAGAAAATCTCAAGTAAGTATCACATCAGGTGGTTCCGCTATGAAAGCACAGAGCTGCAGCGCCCCACAGTGCACCACCGCCCCCGGCTGAACACCTCCGGGCCCGTCCTGGGCCGCCTGTTTCCATCACTTCGCCTGCCAGGCAGGAAGGGAAAGCAAAGCATTTTAAACAGAATCTTAGGGAGGGGGGCGGGGGCGGGGGCATGGGGAGGGGGGAGAGGGAGCAGGGAAAGGGAGGAGAGGGAGGAGAGGGGAGAGAGGGGAGGGGAGACAGGGAGACAGCTCCCATCTGCTGCCTCACTGTCCAGGCCTCCCTTGTTGACACGGTCGCGTCTGCCTCCCACGGTCTGTGTGAGCAGGAAACTGGCCTCAGAAGCCAGAGCCTGAACCCAGCCACTCCCGTGTGGGACACGGGGTCCTGACTGCTAGGCTAAACACCTGTCCCTCATTTCCTTTTTAACTTAAAATACCTGTAAGCTTAGATGGCCACCGTGACCTCTGATGAGTGCGGTTCACTAGTGTTAAGTATGTTTATCTTCAGCGCACCACGTTCCTCTGCCTGACACACGCGCGTACCAGCTAAGAGCTCACTGGCACGCCAGTCGCTCAGTGACAGAGCCAGGGCTGGGAGAGTGACAAGGCCTGTGCTGCCGCAGGTCTCTCCTCCATCCGGCAGTCATTTGCATCTGTTTTTAAAAAAGACAACTATTTATTTTTATTAAATGTATTCTACCTTTCACTTATTTGAAAGGCAGAAAGAGATCTTCCTTCTTCTGGTTTGCTCTCCAAATGCCCACAACTGGGGCTGGGCCAGGCCAAAGCCAGGAGCCGGGAACTCCGTGTGGCTCTCCCACACGGGGTGGCAGGGACTCAGGTTCTTGAGCCACCATTTGCTCCCGCCCAGCATGTGCGTTGTTAGCTGGGAGCTGGATGGGAAGTGGAGCAAGGACGCAGGCCCAGGCACTCCAGTATGGGATGCAGGTCTCTCCAGTGGCATCTTAATCATGGTACCAAGTGCCTGCCCTCAACTGTTGTCTACAAGTTTAGCTGCATAAGCCACTTTCACACCTAAAGTCCACTTGTGCCAAAGACGCCTCTGAGACTGAATTACACTTCTTTTCTTTACTTCAGTGCTATATTCATAAGTTGTAAACTGCACAACAAATTGAAGTGCACCAACCCTCCTCATCAAAGCCTTCCCAGGCTCCCGAGCACCCCCAGCAGGGCCTGCCTCCTGCTCTGTAAGCTCCCTGAAGACAGGAAGTGGGCTGTGTACGATGTAATCCCAGCAGTGTCTGGCCTGTCACAGCCCCGTGGTGTTACTGAGTCCTGTGGCCGAAAACCTGCCCGCTGCTCAGTTTCTCACCAGCAAGGCGCAGCCTGCCCTGCAGGCACTCCTGTGCGTGCCATTTATAGACCACACACACAGGGGGGACAGCCAGGGGATGACCAGTAGAACCCGACCAGAGGGCCAGCAGAGACCTGGGCTTCAGACCCTGCCAGCCAGGACTGAGAATGCCTGAGCACGCTGGGTCCTCTCCACCTCCACTTCCTGGGCCATGAGATCGGTGCCGTTACTGACCTGACAGTGGCGAGAGAATTTAGTTCATGTTGATTAAGAGTGAAACAGCAGCAACATATTGTTATTTCCACCAGGCACTTGTCTCCTTCCTGAAACAGCCCCTCCCCCCGTCTCTACTCTGACCTCAACCCTGTGCTGGGAGGGAGTGAGGTTGTGGGCACTCCTACAGAAGGGAAAGGAAATAAGGAAATGCATTCGTGTGAGAGGAAACAGCCTTCCGGCCCACGTTGTGGGTGCAGCGGGAAAAGCTGCCACCTTTGATGGCAGCATCCCGTGTGGGCACTGGCTCCTGGCCTGGCTGCTCCACTTCTGATCCAGCTCCCTGCCAGTGGCCTGGGAAAAGCAGAAGATGCCACCCATGTGGGGACTTGACCGAATCCTGGCCGTTGTGGCCATATGGGCAGTGAACCAGCAGATAGCTCTAATTCTAACTTTCAAATAAATAAGGAAATCTTAAAAAAAAAAAAAAAAAAAAACAAAAAAACTTGGATTTGATCATGGCAACAGATAATCTGGCCAGGATGACGGAAGCAGGCTTTGGAAGCCCACGACACTAAATAGATCTTGTTTCTCAGCTCTAGAAGATTCAGCAAGCTGCTGCCTACAGAAGTTGGTAGAAGTTGGGTTAAGGTGGTGAAAACCAATGAGTGATCTTACACTTTAAATAAACAGAAGTCCTAGTGACTTAGACACTGGTAGTAAGTATATGTGTAACTTAGTTTTCCTAGAGTGTGCATTGGTTAGTGGCAGTTAAATACTTGGCAGCTTCCTAATTCCTTAATGGAAACAGCTCGCTCCAAAGCCCCAGCGTGGCTCCGGGGACAGCCGTCCGTGGGCACGCACGCTCCGCTAACCAACCACCTGCCCGCTGCTTGTGTTCCAGAGCCCATCACCATGCACCTCCAGATGCTCATGGAAGTTGTGCCGCCGGAGCCAGACCCCAAGTGACAAGTTTGTGTCTTGTAACCAACTCAACGCTGTGAGGAGTTTATTTTTGTAAGCAGTATTTGTGGTATTTCTTCCTGATTTTTTTCTTAAGAAGAATTGTATCAGATGCTTATGTAATATTATTTTTTGGTATCCTTAATTGTCTGGGTGGGTTCCAGGCGTGTACGGTGACCCCGGCAGGTGCAGCCACGGCCCAGCGGCTGCTGTGTGCTTGCCCGAGGGACACAACACGCTCCCGCGAATAAAGCGCATCCTGCATCGCCGCCAGCGATGTGTGTGCCTCTGCAGGCCTCGGGGCTTCCGCTTCCGCTGACGGGGCGTTGCAGGCAGGCAGGCGGGCGGGCAGGCGGGCAGGCGGGCCCGTGCTTTACCGCCTGCTCTCCTCGCTGCTCAGACGCCGCCGCCTCTGTCTTGAGCCAGCAAAGGGCCCGGCCGGGCCACGTCAGGCTGCAGGAGGCAGCCCCGGCGCAGAGCCGCCCTCGCGCTCGCAGGTCCGTGCCCCCGAACCCCCAGCAGCCCTCTCTGGCCTCCTGGGCCAGGCAGAAGGGGCCGCGAGTGGGATCTGATGTTGCAGGGGCACGCGGGAGGAAACACGTGGGACACGTTTCGGTCAGAACACAGAAGCTTTATTGCTAACACAACAGACGCCCCCAACCCATGACTGCGCACAACCTCAGAAGCCACGACAAAGGTGCTTTCCCCTTGCGCCTGAGAAATCACTCAACGCATGAAATCAGTACAGACGCTACAGCGGTACAGGAAGGCGGTGACCACGTGCTCACAGACATCAGGAAAAGCTGAACGTCTGAACAAAGAAACAGGTTTAAACCCAGCCGCTGCCTGCCCAGGGCTTTCACGCGGCCGACTGAGCCGCACGGGGGAGCTGGCCTGCAGTCTCTTCTCGGACGGCAGGGCCCCCACCGCTTGGCTGGGACACAGACAGCAAAAAAAAACCCTTGCCGACCCAACCCAAGCCTGTGCCATGGTGAGCACAGGACACGGCGCGGGGCCTCTGTCCACCACGACCCCGCCTGCAGCAGCTGAGACAGGAGGCACCCCGCGGAGTCAACAGCTTCACCAGCCAAGACACCGCAGCCTCTGCGTCCTCAGAGCCTGTCCCACCGGCCGAGAACAAGGAAACCACCCCTCCCTTCCTGACCGGTCTGCCTCCTGCCACCTGCAGTCCCCGTGAGAGGCGCAGCAGCAAGGCACTGCCCCCAGAGCCCCCACGCAGAGCACGCGCCGGCTCTGGCTCTGCACAGGCTCCCCGAGGTGGGCAGGGCCTCGCTTTACAGATAAGGAAACTGAGGGCCAGAGTATGACCCAAGGCCGCTCACCGGACCACGTGCGCTCAGGCGTCTGCGCTCCGGGACGTAAAGAACCAAGATCTCCGTGCAGCTGCGATGGGCCAACGCGTTTCCCACTCAGCTGCTGCCGAGGAAGTCCAGGGGGCCTCACGGTTCCCAACAGCTCACCTTAAACCTTCCCCATGAGCAGAGAAGCCCGCAGCAGAGGGGCGGCCCACAATTCTTCCCAGACCTCGGTGTGCTGCAGCCTTCCCCCAGGACGAGGCCGTCATCACGGCAGGTGTTCTGAGTCCCCTCTGGGCACCATGCAGGTCCTTGAAAGTTTCTGCCACAAAAGAACCTGGGAGCGCAGGTCACTCGGAAGCAGCAGCCGCCTCTCCAGAGGGCGCTGGGCCTGCCAGCAGGCACTGTGCGGCCCCCGGCGCTCACCCCGGCTCCGAGGCAGACCCACTCGGAGGAGCCGGGGTGGGTATCGGTAGTGCTCGGAGGCAGCTATGGCGACCCCCGCGAGGCCGCTGCAGAGGGCGACGGGCAGGTCCGAGGCTGTTCAGCACAGCAGGGGAGAGCAGCGAGTGGCCGACTCGGGCCTGCACGTTCCTCACCGAGTGGCAGGGTCTGCGCTGCCACTCAGAGCTGAGTGCGTCAGGACGAGCTGAGGCGACGGCTGCGCCAGGCAGCACAGCCAGGCCGGGAGGGCCAGCGCGCTGCTCCTCTGCTCCCACCCTCCTGACAACCTTCTCATAGCAACCATGGTTTAAAATTTATTTGAAAGGCAGAGTGACAGCCCTGGGGCAGAAAGAGAGGGAAAGAGAGAGAGAAAGAGAGAGGAGAGAGTATCTTCCATCTGCTGGTTCATTCCACAAATGGCCACAACAGCCAGGGATGGGCCAGATGGAAACCAAGAGCCCAGGACTCCATCCCACGTGGGTGGCAGGGGCCCAAGTACCCACGGTACTTTGCTGCCTTCCCAGGAGCATTAGCAGGGAGCTGGATTAGAAGTAGAACAGCCAGGATTGGAACCAGCATTCATATGGGACGTCAGTGTCGCAGGCGGAGGCCCAACCTGCTGCGCCACAATGCTGGTCTTATCAGCCTGTTTTTAATTGACCAGGAAATCTGTCACCATTACCAATCCTGAAGCATAAGATGACCCCTGGCAATAATTCCTCCTTGAGGTGAAAGACGGTTTGGGTAGCATCACTTGTTTTCTTAACTTCCAACACACGGCCACAGCCATGGTTGTTCCAAGTCTCGGGCTGCCGGCGGGACTTCAGTCTCACTCACTCTCACTCCCGTCAGCCTCCGAAGCGCTGCTGCTGGGTCCGACCACCTCTGCCACTTTGCAGGGCAGCCTCTTAGAAGTCACAGCTGCAAGAGTGAGGCATCATCAGAAACATGCTGAGTGCGTGGTAAGGAGCGAATCTGTCCCCCACCCAAAGATGTGCCTTTGCCTCTAGCTCCACCTTGCGGATAATTTTATATTTTCATTATTTTAGGCAAGAAACGAGGAGGTCTGCTTGTAAGTAAGTGATTCTAGGGAAGAGAATCTGTAAAAGTGTTGTAAGAAGGTTATGTTTTTAACCAAAGGTCAGCAAGTCCCCAGACTGGAACACTCAGCACCAGGACACCCATAAAGAGAACACTGACCTCTGAAGGCTGGCTTTATTAACGGCCCATTTCCATAAAGGTGGGATCCCTAAAGTCAGCTGAGGGATATGTCCACGCCGGCATGCAGGGCCCCAGCCCCTCCAGGGAGTGGGTGCCCAGGTCCTACCCTTGGAGAAGTGGCTGTCCTCTTCACACTCTTCCCAGTGGTCAAAATCAAAAGCCACATTCGGATTCTGTCCAACAGAACAGCTGCCGTAAGTGAACACAGAGTCACCCTCGGAGCCACGGCCGCCAGCCTCCGTCACCGGCACTCACCCTGTGTCTGAGCAGGCCGCGCCACGGCTCCCTTCTCTCTTTCGCCAGAGTAATCACGGGCTCGTCGTTTCTGATGACGCACCTGCAGCTGTCTTTTCTGATGCTGCCCTGCAGCTCCAAATCAGCTCTGTAGAACTTGTCTCTCACCCAGGCGCTAGGAGAGAGAACCCAGTCAGCCTTTCCGGTGCCACGGCCAGTCCTGTGGCCCAGCACACGGCGCATATCAACCTACCTGAAAATGACCCTGTCTCGGAAGTATTTACATCTGTAATCCTTGACATTCCTTACTTGTATCTTCAAGATGACAACATCGTCTTTCTGGAACCATTTTATTTGTGGATGGAAGCTAGGAGGAAAGAGGAGGCCTTTAGCGCGCATTGTTTATCCAGTGTTAGGAGAGGCGGGCCTCCGAGCGCTGACCACTGTACCTTTTCACGTGTGGCTGTGGGGGCTTGCTGATGGGGGCGTCTCCAGTGTTTGCAGACAACGTTTCTGTGGGAAATCAAAGTCAGATTTTTACAGGTTGTTTATATGCACCTCTGTAACGAACATATGCATTTGCACCGATACAACCTTTAGATGAGGAATTAGTCACTAAAGAGTGTGACTGCGACAGTGACCCGAGCATCCAGCTGAAAACAGAGTTGGTGCTCTGTATTTGTGGGCTGTACGTCTGCAGATTAAACCAACCACAGATTGAAATATTCTTTCTTTTGATAGGCAGAGCGGACAGTGAGAGAGAGAGACAGAGAGAAAGGTCATCCTTTTGCCGTTGGTTCACCTCCAATGGCCGCCACGGCTGGCACACTGTGCTGATCTGATGGCAGGAGCCAGGTGCTTCTCCTGGTCTCCCATGGGGTGCAGGGCCCAAGCACTTGGGCCATCCTCCACTGCACTCCCTGGCCACAGCAGAGAGCTGGCCTGGAAGAGGGGCAACCGGGACAGAATCCGGCGCCACGACTGGGACTAGAACTTGGTGTGCTGGCGCCGCTAGGTGGAGGATTAGCCTAGTGAGCCGCGGTGCTGGCCAGATTGAAATATTTTTAAAAAATCAACTGAGTCTATAAGCATGTATAGGTTTGTTTCCCTGTCATTATCCCCTAAACAACACAGTAGGGCTATTTACATGGCATTTACACTGTATCAGTACTTAAATTGCCCAGGAAGGCGTGGGCGCTTGGCCTACTGCTCAGGATACTGGAGTGCGTGGGTTCAGTGTCTGGCTCCCTGCTGTTGCAGGCCCTGGAAGGCAGCAGTGACAGTTCAAGTAACTGGGTTCCTGCTGCCCACGTGGCTGATACGCACTGTGTTCTCAGCTCCAGGCCTGGGCCCTGGCAACTATGGGCATCTGAGGAGCGAACCAGTATACGGGAACTCTCTCAAGTAAATAAACCAATAAAAATAATAAAAATAGAGTACTTGGAAGTGTGTAGGCTCTATGCAAACAGGATACCATTTTCTACAGGGGACTTGAATATCTGGTTCTGGCATCCACGTGGAGGCCTAGAACCAGTCCCCTACAGATACTGAGGGACGGTGATAATCCTGAAAAATTAAAATATACATCATTTCATAAGATTAACATGTTGTCAAAATAGAACAGGCTCTGACAAATACTAAAACTAAACCACCAGGAACTTCACGTTCCTCTTTTGATGAGAACCTGCACTACAACTGCCGGCCACAGGACACACTAAGTGTCTAAGTTCCTTCAGTGCTGTCCTAACCCAGCAGGACCCCACGGGAGGTGACTTCCACGCAGTCAGCGCACAGGAGCAGGTGCCGAACACCGTATTTCCTGAGTCTCCATCGACGAGGTGCGGGGCTGCTGTCCCAACTGGAACAACGATGGGCCCATCAGCCCTCATCACAGCAGCCCCGTGGAGAAGCGCGAAGCCGGGGTGCAGGTGACTGCAGAACACAGCTGAGTTTAAAACAGACCTCCCACCACGCGCCGTGCTGTGCCAGACACCAACTTCAGAGTCACGCTGTCCCGAACGGAGCCACAGTGCACACTGCGCACCCCGAGTCGGCAGCACTGGCGGTGACAGAGCAGGGGTCACCGGGCACGTTCCCAAACCAGCAGCTGATGGCGCGTGGCTAGCGGACATGACTACACATAAACACGGATGAGCTGTTCACG
This sequence comes from Oryctolagus cuniculus, assembly GCF_964237555.1. Taxonomy (NCBI): domain Eukaryota; kingdom Metazoa; phylum Chordata; class Mammalia; order Lagomorpha; family Leporidae; genus Oryctolagus; species Oryctolagus cuniculus. The sequence goes on along the minus strand of NC_091449.1, from coordinate 21,078,771 downwards.
CAACACTGCGAACCCCCTGAATCCCTGTCCTACCTCAAGTAACCAAAGGGAGCCGGCGCAAACAAACCCGAGAGCTGAGCTGGCGAGCGCAGGAAAGGGCACGGCAGTCTGCGGCGGCTCTGGACTCCCCCGAGGTGGAAGGGCGTCGCCTTCCGACACAGCCGAGACCAGAAGTCGGCCATCCTGGGACCGAGCACTCACCTGGCTTTGGGTCTTCTGCGCTTGTCTCCGCGTCCGCGCCGCCTTCTGCGCCACCGGCCCCCTGCTGGGAGTGCAGACTGGCAGCATCCTCTGGCGAAGGCGCGGTCCTGGGCGGGAGAGGCACAGGTTAGCCCCGGGGACTTCGGGGGACGCTCGGGCACCCCGGCTCTACAGGAAGAGGACGCCAGGCGTCGCTCACCACAGATGCCTCAGAGCTCCCTCTCACGTGACCAGGGCAGGGCTGGCCCACACACGCGAGACTTTTCCTTCCACAGTCACTGAACGGTGAGAAGGGCATCCACACAACCACCCACTTCCAACAGGATAAAAGGGCAGAAAGGAGAGGCCACGTTCCCTTCCGCTCTTGGCCCAGTCTCGGGCAATCTTCCGAGACCACCTGTTAGCAGTTCTGGTCTGCTTCTAACATACTCTTTGCAATAATAAGTAAACAGCACAGTGACTAGGATGCCACTTGAGATACCCACAATCCATACGGAGTGCCTGGGTATGTACTCAACCAAAAGATCTACACAGACTGGGGCCAGCACCATGGTGTAGTGGGTTAAACCACCACTTGTAGTGCCAGTATCCCACAAGGGTGCTGGTTTGGGTCCTGGCTGCTCCACCTATGATCCAGTTCCCTGCTAACACACCTAGGAAAGCAGAAGATGGCCCACACATGAGAGACCCTAATGAAGCTCCTGGCTTTGGCCTGGCCCAGCCCTGGCTGTTGCAGCCATTTGGGGAGTGAACCAGCAGATGAAGATCTCTCTCCCTCCTCTCCCGCTCTCACTCTTGCTCTCTCTCCAACTCTGCCTTTCAGATAAATAAATGAATCCTCACATACACACAAAAAACACACACACACACAATTTAAAAATTTTTAAAGGAAGAGGCAGACCTCTCTCTATGTTCTGATAAGTCTCAGTGGTCAGGTATGGCACTGGTGCTTAGGCAGGTGGACCTTGGACGTTGAAAATACAGCAGAGTAAATACCGTACTGGGAAGGGGGAAGAGAATACATGATGACGCAAGAGAAATCAGATTAAGACAACGTCTTTCTACTTAAACCACACACACACGGGACCTGCTAAACCTGAAGGGCTGCCCTTGTTTCACTTATTATTTGTTCCTTTTTCTTTTTTTTTTTTTAAATATGAGAGAAAGAGAGAGGGAGAAACAGAGAAAGAGAGCTCCCATCTGCTGGTTCTCTCCAAATGCCTGCAACAGCTGGGACTGAGTCAAGCTGAAACCAGGACCCCAGAACTCCATCTAGGTCTCCCACGGGTGGCAGGAACTAAGCACTTGAGACATCCCTGCTGCCGCCCAGGGTGCGCGTTAGCAGGCAGCTGGAACTGGGAGCAGGGCTGGGACGCAAACCAGGCATTGCAGTATGGAGTGCACGTGTCCCACGCGCCAGCCCCTGCCCCGGTTTCACTGTCCTTATAACTAGCTAGAGTGAATTAGTGTGGATGCGCTTTTCTGGTTTCCTGAAAATGTACAGAAACTAACTTGTATCCTAATCCCATGGTACCCAGTTTTGTTAAGGTACAAAACAAAAAACTTCAGAATGTAGTACTTAATCTTTGCCCCATTCTCTTAAAATTCCTCTACTTTCAGCAGCCGTTTAGAACTCTCCCAGGGTCACCAATGACCCCATCACCAAGCCAGTGGCCAATTTCTCTGTGCTCGTTTGGTGTGGGCTGCACGCGGCACAGCTTCCAGCCGCTGTGGCAAGCGCTTCCTTGGCTGGCACCCAGGACAGATGGACATGCTGCATGGGCTAGAGGAGAGGCCGGCTGAGGCTCTGGGCAACGCGGGCGCTCACCAGTGGCTGTTCAGGGGAACTCCAAGTCGCACGCACAGAGGCAAGATGCACGCGCGAAGCACCCGGAGAGGACCCTCGTTCCGCCTGGGCTGATCCCGGGTGAGGGTGTGGAGAAACTGCACGTGTGCTTGCAGGAACGTGCAGCGGGCCTTCCTCCGGGAACTAACACAGGGTGACCAGACGACCCTGCGATTCCCTTTCTGAGCACATGCCCACAGAAGCGAAAGCAAGGACTCCGACAGACCCGTGTTCACATCAGCACGATTCACCTGCCGCTGAACAGGTAAACAGGCCGTCGCACCACCTACAGAGGAACTGTCTCAGCCTTGCAGCGGGCCCTGAGCCAGACACAAAGATCAAGCTACAGGGGTCTACAGAGACGAGCAGAGGGGAGGGGGGAGGGCTCCCTGCCAACAGGCAGTCTCTGCTTGGGAAGATGGCGGAGCTCTGGGGAGGGATGGTGGTGACGGGCACACACAACTGCGCGTGTACAAATGCCACCCCAGGACACCCTTAGAAACAGCCAAAATGGCACATTTCCCATTCTGCGTATCCTTCCCACAATTTAAAAAACCACGTACTTTCAGACATTACTGTTAATTTTCTGAGATGGGAGACCAGCAGTCTAGTCAAATGTGGAAAGCCCTGTTGTTCTAGATCCCCAGCACTTCGTGTTTTCTTCCCCTCATTTCACCCTTCTGCTGGGTCCGTGGCAGCACTGCTCACTGGGGCTTCACTCTGCATTTCCCCAAGCAGGGTGAGCAACTGCTCACACATCAGCTGGGGGCTGTGAGCGGGCCCTCCCCCCTGGGGTGTCCCGACCAGCAGGAGCTCCTGCCCCAAATCCTCTGGCAGACACGGGCCGTGTCCGTCGTCCGCCTTCCCTCTGGGGGCTGCAGAGTACTTTCTCAGTCTCGAAACACTCCATACGGGGACATAAACTGCACAGCCCCTGTAACAGCTGGTGGGCTGCAGCGCCAATTCTAATCTATGAAAAATGGACCAGGAAGTGCACCCAAAGACACGCAGCAGAATGCTAACCGCTCCTTGGTAGCCCAGGGACTCTCGAAAGCACAGTGGGCACAGCAGTGACGGTGTCCCCACACGGGAGCTGAGCCCCACACTGCCGTGCGCACAGGAGAGCCAGGATCACAACCGATGCGGAGGCACAAGGCAAACACGCTGCATGACCTGCTCCAAGGGCAACGTTCAGGGTAACCCACCTCTGCCTTTTCGCATCAAGAGACGGGCTCCTGGGGGAGGGGCGCGGCCCCGAGCCACGCTGTCCCCTTGGTCCCGGGCTGGCTCCCTTGGCTGCGCTCAGAAGCCCATCACACGGCAGCCGGGTGTGCGTGCACAGCACTACTTCTCAACAATCAGAAAAGGTAACAAAATTCCTTTCTGTAGGGGACACGGTGATGTCATCAACCCCCTCCAAAAGCAAGAGTGTGAGTGCGGGGAACCAATGGGACAAGACTGCTCAGACCTCGGTAATTAGGAAAGTTTGATGGGAACACGCGGATGCAAATTACTCCTTTCATAACAAAAGCCCTCAACGCTGCGAGTTGTATTTCTACAAAACAGCTCCAACAAAGGACACAGAAATCAACTTACGGGGTCTGGGTTAGATGTTCTTCAAAAGCTGGCATTTTAGCTTCTTCGTATAATTTTTTCAGTCGTTCCACATGTCCTGAATTATCAACGCCCATTCCCATTGACAAAATTTCAGCTCGAACATTATAATCAATGACAGATGTTTTCAAATTTGAAAGTTTTGTAACATGCACCTTGAATCGAGAGAAAACAGAACATCTGCAGAGTCACACTTTGAATCCTAACGGAGTCACGAACTCTCCCCGGGCCTCTCGGCCTGTCCCTGCAGCGCTGGTGCGCTCCGGCCGCTTCCACAGGGGCAAGGGCTCCCTGCGCACAGTGTGGACTGGGGCATAGCCAGGGCAGCCGAGACTCTTCCAAAGCCCAGGCCCGCCTGAAATACGGTCAGGTGTGGGATCGGCCCGAGATCCAGTCCCGGAGTAAAGTCCCCAGCCAGGCAGGAAACTGTTTTCCTGATTCTGCCTCTGTTTACAAGCAGGCCACTAAGGCCCCGAGTCCCCCCGTGTCCAGAAAGGACCCACACCACAGCACTCCCGTGTCTGGACTGCTTCCCCCACTGTCTCTTCTGCAATCAGCACATTCGAATCCATTTCAGCTTACAGAGAATTACGCAAAATATGAAAATCTGCAAGTCTCATGCCTGTGTGTCCCTCCTGTGGGGGATGAGGGGCGCTGGGCACCTTCCCAAGTGCGCCCTTAATTCTTATGCCCAAACTCCCCTTCTAATGTGTTAAAATTCTCCAAATCTTATAAAAGTAACTGTCAGCTAAACAGTTTCTAGAAACAGAATTAGAATTCCTTTCAAACTTAGAAATAATCATCCTAATTAAGACTTGGGTCTTACAGGTTGAAACTTTACATTGAAAACTGGAGCTCCTGGGGAGCATGCAGACCCGGGACGGCACCAGCAGCAGCAGAAGGGCAAAGAGGCCCTGGGAGGCCTGGCTCCTTGTCTGCCACTCCCACCCCCACCCCAGCTGGGCAGGGCAGGAGGCCCCATGGGCTTTGCTCAGGGAGGAACCCAAGCATCCAGTATGGGTCCCAGTGCACAGGAGATTCTCAACACAGGATCTGCTGCCTGAACACGCGGGAAGTAACACACGGTAAACCCACCTCTGTAGGCCCCAGGACCAGACTCCTTGGCACAACTCAGGCCCCCAGGGCCATTTGCAAGCCAGGGAAGACCAGCAACAGCCCCCCCCCCTTCACTGACCAGGGCCTCACAGCATGTGGACAGTGCCCTGTGCCATCAGCTGAATGGTTCATGATCCACACTTGGAAAGATGAGACTGCAAATATTAGAGAAAGTGACATCAGCGAGGACGGTTTCATCCAGCTCCGCTCAGCTGTGTCTGAGTGTATGGGCACCACACATAAACACAGGTGCACGCTGGGTCACATCGAATACGCCCTACCCAGGAACCAAACCTCCAGTGAAACTCCTGACCCACAGAGCACAAGAAGCACCTCCGTTATTCAAGCAACAGGTGGGACTAGTGGGTAATTGTAGGGGTCCGCTGAGAATCTTCTTTATAAGAAAGCGGCGTACTTACCATTGGGTCAACCCAAACTGTATTTCCCAGGGCCAGCATCACTTTTGCATCATGCAGTTTTCCAACAATTTTATTATGAATGTACCTAGTAACCTGAAAAAAAAAAAAAAAAAAGCACGTGACGTTGTTTACCCGAGGTTGAGCACCGTGTTCTGTGTGTACTGCACACTTCGCAAACGCGTCACTGGAGCCGGACAACCTCTGGGCTCACAAGGCCATCAGCCTCCTTTCCGTGAGGCAGACAGCAGAGGTTCACAAGAACAGAGTCACACGAGTGCAGGAGGCTGCCCGTGGCCCCGAGAACAGACAAGGCCCGTGCCCTTGGACGACCAGTCTTGTGTGTGCCCCCCGCCCCATGCCTTCTACCAGCTGTCAATGTGTCTGTGAGAGCTCAGCGAGGGGGAAGGAAGGGCAGGGAAGGCAGTGTCTGCTCCAGAGGCCACCACAGGCGGTGACCACGGCCGAGGACCCAGGTCTCCTGTGTGCGTGCTCCTCTCGAGTCGGGGCTCACCTGTCCTGCGTATGTCACTTCTATGAAGCAGAACAGGAGGGAGCTGGCCCTCCCGTGCTAGTCCCATCCCTCGTGAGCTCTGTGAATGGACTGCACAAACACCCAGAGGGAACTCTCCCCACGTCTGCACAAGGCTGCCCACGCCTGCTGTTCTGGGGACGAGAACCATGACCCCTCGCTGACGGCTGCCTCCCCCGGACCCGCATGGCACGTGGCTCCCGGTGCACACTCGGTAAATGCTTATTAGAAGCAAGGGAGAAGACTGCTGTCTGATAAACACTGACGTCACTGAGCTCAAGCGCTGGGGCTGTGTATTCCTCCTGCGCCGTGGAAACACTCCCTCGCGTATTTCCCAGGCAGCGTTTAACCTTACTTACAACGCAAGCTTTTTATTTCGCCAATTCTAATGGCTTACTCCAGATCCCATTAATCAGACTGCAGAATGTAACCTTCCCTTTGTGGGCGTAAGAGTGGAATGAGGAGTCCAGGGACTAAAGTCAGCTGGGACACGGCCCGAGCCGCGAAGACTGCCGCCCAGCTGTTCCTAGAAGACATGCCCTTTAGAAAAGCTGAGCCGTGAGCAGGAGACTTCTGGACAGCAAGGAGTAAACTTTACTAAGCACTGGGCCACCGTCTAGGAGAGTGATTACACTGTCTGCCCCCCCGCCGCGGGGCTGGGGTCGGGGCTCACTCCTTAATCAGTTGTCAAGTCTGTCATCTGCTCTCTGATACTTTCCCACTTTCAACGTGGTTGGCAACCGCACCTAAGTCTGTACTGTTTAAGAGTGGCTCAAAGCACGCACCCACCCTGTAAGGAAACGGTCAACCACAGCCAAACCCAGGCTGGTGGTGCAGCCGACTCAGGCAACCGACTGGTAGTCTGAGACCGGACTCCCTGATCCCGGCCCACACCGAGCGTCAGGGGCATCGTTACGAGAGCACCTGGCTGCTCAGGTGCTGAGCGGGGCTGTGCCTAGCCTCTCTCCACCCCACCGTGGATGGACACACGGGGCCACACGGGGCCACGCAGGGCCACTCTTCTGTGCTCCATGTCCTGGCATGGGGAGACTTCTTGGCTGGCAGTGCCCCACCCATTCTAGTAGGTGACATCCTAGCAACCCACAGGGCCCAAAGGAAACACCACCCCCTTCAGAAGCATCTCTGGCCACCACCTCTCCTTCCTTGTCCCCCGGCCGTCACGTGAGTCGCTGGGCGTCTCCAGGCACGCCCATCGCCAGCATCAACACCCAAATCCACGGGGCCTCCGTTGTGTGTACTCTGGGCTAAAGAGGTCTCAGCAGCCGAGGCCGCTCACCTTCGGATTCCACTCCACTTCGTTATCTGCTGGCTTCACTCTACAAACCACGAACTCCACAGCCTGCGGCGGCAGCGTGCAGAACTGCTCCGGGAGGCGCCACAGCTGCTCTCTGGGGACGAGTCCAGTTCTGCCTTCGTCGACGAACCTCACCAGGACGCTGTTCAGGACACAAGTGTCTTCTTTCTGGCTCATCTCCAACACCTGAACCCTGGAGAGCAGCAGCGGCAGAAATTCCAGACACACAGAACTGTGGCCTCCGCTTGCCCGTTAAATGCAGAACCTAAAAAGACTCCTACGTTGCAGTTCTACCCTACACTGGAACTAAAACACGAGGGCTTTCCAGTGGAGGGTCTTTCAGAGTAACCTGGCATTCAAGCACGGAGCACTTCTCACAGGTGACTCCCAACATAACACAAACACAGCCAGTGGACGCGGCGTCGGTCAGTTCTGCCCCCAGGCCAGAGACCGGCAGCCGCGGGGGTGGATTCAGCGAATGAAGGCAACAGGCAGCTGGGCAGAGCACCGGCCACCGAGCTGCCGCTGGAACAATGAGGCGAGGCCGCCAGGGCTCAGGGTGCTGCTCTGGGAAATGGGCATGGTACCATCTGACAGACACGGGCTAGGGAGCTGCACGGTATGTCACACATGGTGACAGCTTAGTAACCACCTGAGGTTGCACAGGGGACAGTCTCCCATGGAGAACTGTACCGGGCATCGGGGGAGGCACTGCACCAGCGCCACCTCCCCGGGGGCGGCCTCTCTGCCAGAGGGGAAAAGAGGGATTCCACAGCACGCAAAGTACAGACCACTTCATGCTTCGCAGCTTCAGGAAGGGAATGCACAGGTATCTTACCTGTGAAACAGTGTTTTTTCTGCTAATCCATACAATCCACATTTCTCCACCTTTTCAACAGCTGTTTTATTACTGGAATCCTTAAAATATTCATTCATTTCGGCATTAAGAGTTGCAAAAAGATCCAAATATTTGTCAATTATACGGCCAAAGTAATTTGTTGCATTTGAAACATAAAATGGTATTACCTGAAACACATACAGTAAACAAATCCAGAAAACAAAATTTAAATAAAAAACACACACACTCCCTGTGTTTGCAGAAAGCAACACCTGACCTGAGACCTCGATGCAAGCAAACGGGACTGAAAGTTAACTGTGAGGGGCCGGCGTCGTGGCCCAGCGGGGTAGGCCACTGCCTGCAGCACCCCATCGAGCTCGGGCTGCTCTCCTTACAACCTCGCTCATTTTCTCTGCTAATGGCCTGGGAAAGCAGCAGAAGTGCTTGGGCCTCTGCACCCACGTGGGAGACCCAGAAAAAGCTCCTGGCTTCGACTCAGCCCAGCCCCGGTTGTTGTGGCCATCCGGGGCTGAACCGGCCGCTAGAAGATCTGTCTCTCTCTGTAACTCTGCTAGCTAGCTAACTAAAATAAATAAACAAATAAATACATAACTCAAACTAGGACGCAGGCAAATGCCTCATCATATTTACAAATAATTTCACTTTAAGATTTTTTCCAAATTCCCTAATTTTTAAAAAATATTCACTTTTGTTAAGATTTATTTTATCTTATGTATTTGAAAGGCAGAATTACAGAGAGAGAGCTCTTCCATCCACTGGTTCACTCCCCAAATGGCCACAACAACCAGGGCTGGGCCAGGCCAAAGCCAGGATCCATAGCTTCTTCTGGGTCTCCCACACGCGCAGCAGGGGCCCAAGAACGCGGCCCATCTTCCGCTGCTTTGCGAGGTGCATTAGCGGGGACTCACATTAGTGCTCTGATATGAGATGTGGGTGTCACAAGCGGTGGCTTAACACACTGCACCACAATGCCAGCCAGAAATTCCATTATTTTAAAGGCTCCATTTAAATAGAAGCATTCCACTGTCTACTTCCCAACTGCACTTCTGTGACAGTTCTCCTGGGAACAGCACTGGTGTCTCAGCCACTTCTACTTGATTCCATGTAAGCAAGCACAAGTGCTTTAATAAAAGCCTTCTGCAGGCCGGCGCCGCGGCTCACTAGGCTAATCCTCCGCCTAGCGGTGCCGGCACACCGGGTTCTAGTCCCGGTTGGGGCGCCGGATTCTGTCCCGGTTGCCCCTCTTCCAGGCCAGCTCTCTGCTGTGGCCAGGGAGTGCAGTGGAGGATGGCCCAGGTGCTTGGGCCCAGCACCCCATGGGAGACCAGGAAAAGCACCTGGCTCCTGCCATCGGGTCAGCATGGTGTGCCGGCCGCAGCGCGCAGGCCGCGGCGGCCATTGGAGGGTGAACCAATGGCAAAAGGAAGACCTTTCTCTCTGTCTCTCTCTCTCCCTGTCCACTCTGCCTGTCAAAAAAAAAAAAAAAAAAAAAAAAGCCTTCTGCAAACCAGCCCCAGGGGCCTGCAGTGACAGGGCGTGGACAGAGGCCACAGCCATGGCACGGTTAAGACAGCAGGGCTGCTGGTGTGCGAGGGGGAAGGCGGGGAGGCACCGGTACACCTGCCAGAGTGTGGGGAGGGCGTTCCAGACAGAGGGACTTCGTTTGCATTAAGGCAGGGCGCCCTGTCTGCCTGGCAGGCAGCAGTGAGGAGGAGTTACTTGTTAGGATGGCAGAGAGGCCGGTGCTGACTGGGAGTAAGGCCGGGGAGGCAGGCAGGGATCAAAAGGAGGGTGGGGACTCCCAGGGCTGACAGCCCACAGCCTCTTCTGTGGCCCCTTCTAACTTTATCACCTGCCACTTCCCCACTCGCATCGCCAATGAGCCTTGTGCTGCCCTTCGCACTGGCTGACTCCTGTGCCTGGGCTATTCTTCCCCAGATCCTCCCATTGCTGGGTCCTTGTTACTCAGGCCCGAGTGCTAGTCACCGCCTCTGCAGACAGTCCCCCCCTGCCTGCCACTGCCAAGGGCCCCCTGCCCCGGCACACTCACACCAAGACACCCGCTGGTACTTCACCGCCTCTCAGCTCTGCACAGTCACCTTCCTCACTGACGCTCCCTGCTGACCACCTCCACGGAACGCCCGCCCCAAGGCACAGGAACCGTGTCTGGCAGGCAGCTTGGGGAAGGGCCCTAACAAACCCGGAGCCTCCTGCGTCCTCCTCAGGCAGTGTGCGCCGTTCTCCTTCCTGCTCACACACGGCCCTGGCCCAGGGGGGCTGGGAAAGGCAGGCTCCCCCTGTGGAGAGGGCCCCCATCTGCGTGCCCACCTGGTGAAGGCAGACATGGCCTGAGGAAAACACGCACTACCACGTCATGAGACGTGAACTGGGCGTAGTATGATTACACACGGCAGTAGCGGACTATAAAAAGATGCAGAGAAAACATACTGAGGCGCCAGTGGTGGCAGTTTCAGGAGAATGGGTATAAAGGGCGCGCTCCCCGCCCTCACACTGCACTTGTAAGACTCTGTGTGCTGGGCCTGGGGGCCTTGCAAGCTCAGCAAACAACGGAATGCAGGCCCGCACCCGGCAGCAGGTCTAGCGGTTTCTCGTGGGGATCAGCACGCCTGGGCATAGAGGTCACCAGCGGGAGGGCGGGGCCCACAGCAGCCTGTGGGCTGGATGCTCTTCACAGAGGGGAGCACTGGCCCCCCCCACAGGGTGACCAGCTCGCCCTGCAGCCTGGGGCCCCCCGCTCCGGCACCCGGGAGACTCCTCAGTCGTCCTCGCTACTGGCCTGCTGCCACTCTCCCTTGGACCCTTGCAGACAGCTAACTGTTCTTACGGGGACAGGACGAAGGGGAAGGAGACAAAAACCAACGATATTTTTAAAAGCAATTAGAAAATAAACTTAAAAACAGCAACAGTAACAGGCGTGGACACCTGGCACCCTGGTTAAGGAGCCGGTTAGATGTCCACATCTGACGCCTGCATCTCTGGCTCCTGGCTCGTTTCCTGCTAATGCAGATCTTGGGAGGCAGTGGTGATGGCTCAGGGAATTGGGTCCCTGCACCCATGTGGGAGATCTGGCTTGAGTTCCTGGCTCCTGGCTTCAGCTACAAGTATGTGATGACAAAAGGGCATCCCATATGGGCGCGCCAGTTCGAGTCCCAGCTGCTCCACTTCCTATCCAACTCTCTGCTGTGGCCTGGGAAATCAGCGGAGAATGGCCCAACTCCTTGGGTCCCTGTACCCGTGTGGGAGACACAGAGGAAGCTCCTGACTCCTGGCTCCAGATCGGTGCAGCTCTGGCCATTGTGGCTATCTGGGGAGTGGACCAGCAGATGGAAGACCTCTCTCTCTCTCTGCCTCTCCTTCTCTCTCTGTGTAACTCTAACTTTAAAATAAATGAATAAATCTTTAAAAAAAAAAATAAAGATGAATCAGGGGGCCGGTACTGTGGCATAGTGGGTAAAGCCGCTGCCTTAATGCTGGCATCCCATACGGGAAAAAGAAATAAAAGGGCATCCCAAAATATATCGAGAATTGTTTAAAAACTAATTAAGTAGAAATCTCAAATAAAAAAGGCACAAAATCTGAGCAGAGTTGATAAAGGAGATGTAAATGGCCAGTGGGGGCTGGCATTATGGTGCAGTGGGTTAACCCACTGCCCGTGATGCTGGCGTCCCATGTGGGTGCTGGTTTGTGTCCCAGTTTTGCCCCACTTCCTATTCAGCTCCCTGCTAATGATCTGGGAAGGCAGTGGAGGATGGCCCGAGTGCTTGGGGCCCTGCATCCCACATGGGAGATCTGGAGGAAGCTCCTGGCTCCTGGCTTCAGCCTGGCTAGGTCAGGCCATTGTGGCATTTGGAGAGTGAACCAGCAGAGGGAAGCAAGCTAGCTCCCTCTGTCTCTCCTTTTAGCTTTCAAATAAATCTTTTTTTTAAAAAAATGGCCAGGAAGAAGAGCAAAGATGCTCATGAAGCTTCATGGCCAGGGAAATGCAAACAAGCGATAGCGGCAGACTCCACAGAACGGCTGAGACGGAAGACGGTCAAGTGCCGATGGCAGAACCAGAGTTCTCACAGGCAACGCTGGTGAGAATGCAAGATGGCACAACGACTCTAGAAGAACGTTTGGCAGTTTCTTATAAACACACACGTCTATGACTCAACAATTCTACTTCTAGGTCTCAATGGAAATGGAAAGATACCTCCAAAAGACTAGCAACACAACTGTTCCCAAGCAGCTTCAAACTGGAAATGACCCACATGCAGCAACCTGTGAACACAGAGACATGGTACGTCCATGTAAAGGACTCCTACTCAACAAGGAAAGGACACCACGGAGGAATCTCTAGAGCTTCACACTGAGGAACTGGGGTGGGCATTCGGCTTAGCGGTCAGGCCGCCCGTCAGAACACCCGCATCCCAGGTCAGAGTGCCTGGGCCTGAGTCTCCGCTCTCTCCCGATTCTAACTCCCCGCAGGCAGCAGGTGACGGCTCAAGTGGTTAAGTCCCTGCCATCCACATGGGAGACCTGGATTGAGTTCCTGGCTCCTGTGGGCAGCTGAGGAGCAAACCAGTAGATGGAAGCTGCTCTTAAATAGATGAAAAAAAATTTTTTTTGACACACAGAGTTAGAGAGACAGACAGACAGAGACAGAGAAAGGTGTTCCTTCCATTGGTTCACTCCCCAAAGGGCTGCCACGGCTGGTGCGCTGCGCTGATCCGAAGCCAGGAGCCAGGTGCTTCTCCCCAGTCTCTCATGCAGGCACAGCGCCCAAGCACTTGGGCCATCCTCCACTGCCCTCCAAAGCCACAGCAGAGAGCTGGCCTGGAAGGGGAGCAATCAGTACAGAACTGGCACCCAACTGGGACTAGAACCCGGGGTGCTGGCGCCGCAGGCATAGGAATGAGATGGAGAGACAGAGAGAAAGGTTTTCCATCCGCTGGTTCACTGCCAATGGCCGCAACGGTCGGAGCTGTGCTGATCCGAAGCCAGGAGCCAGGAGCTTCTTCCCAGTCTCCCATGCGGGTGCGGGGGCCCAAGGACTTGGGCCATCTTCTACTGCTTTTCCAGGCCACAGCAGAGAGCTGGATTGGAAGAGGAGCAGCCGGGACTAGAACTGGCGCCCATATGGGATGCCAGCGGCGCAGGCAGAGGATTAACCTGCGGCGCCACAGTGCCAGTCCCGGAGATGGCTTTTTAAGATAGGACATCAAAAGCACCATCCTGAAAGAAAAAATCAGTGAGCTGACTGCATTAAAAACAGAAACTTCTGCTCTGCAAAAGACACAACTATCATAAAGTGAATGAAAAGATCAGACCAAGACTGAGAGAAAACTTCTGCAAAATGCTTAACTGATCAAGTTGTATCTAAAATATACAAAGAACGCTTAACACTCAATAATAGGAAAATAAACCAACCAACTAAAACCATCTGAATGGACGCTTTACCCAAGACTCCATACTGATGGCATACTTTTGAATGAAAGCCTGTTCAGGGTGACAGTTGGCCTGGAGGCTAGGATGCCTGCATCCCACAGCTGGGGCTCCTGGGCTCAGCCTGGTTCCAGCCTCCTATTAACCCAGATCCTGGGACGAGGCAGTGACAGGGTAAGTGACAAGGTCCCTGACACACACACAGGAGACCTGGCTAGTGATCCTGGTCCCCTGCTGAGGGCATTTAGGGAGAGAAACAACGGATGGGAGCTCACTCTCTTTCTGTATATTTTTATCTACTACCCTCCCACCTTTCAAATAAATAAATACATGTTTTAACAAAGAAGGAATGCATGGTGTATCATGAGGAAACTGGAAATTAAAAATACTACAAGCTGACAGAATAGCTGAAATCCAACACACTGACTATGCCAAATGCCGGTGAGGAAGTGAGCGACAGGAAGGCCCATTCACTGCTCACGGGAATGTAAACTGACACAGCTGTGCTGGAAAACAGTTGGCAGTGTCTTGTAAAACTAAACGCCGTGCACCCTTGATCCAGCAAGCACACTCCAAACAGCTCACATGGGTGTCTGCAGCACCTTCAGTCAGAGCCAAAGCCCAGACGCAGCAGGTGAACGGACGCGCCAACTGTGACACTGACACCAGCTACTATTCAGCTCGGAAAAGGAATGAAGCCTCATGCCATGGGAAGAGCTGGGGGAAACACAGATGTGTATGATTTTCTTCAAGATTTGTTTATTTTTATTTAAAAGGTAGAGTTACAGAGATCTAGATGTGTATTTTTTTTAAGATTCATTTTTGTTTTTTGAAAGGCAAAGTGACAGAGATCTTCCATTCGCCACAAACAGCCAAGGCCAGGCGGAGCTCCATCAGGTCTCCCACACAGGTGGCAGAGGCCCGTCCGCTGCTGCCTTCTCAAGTGCATTAGTGGGGATTTGGATCAGAAGTGGAGCAGCCAGGACTCAAAGTGGTGCTCTGATTCGCGATGACAGCATGGCAGGTGGTGGCTGAACTCACTGTACCACACGCCCGGCCCCTGCGGGCGTGCATTAATGACTACACGAGAGACGGCAATCTGAAAAGGATCCTAAATAGACGACATTCTGGGAAAGCAGAATGGCTGTCCTAAGTGTGGGGGCAGGAGGGGGACGTGCAGGCGGAGCGCAGGGGGCTTGAGGCAATGAAAGGACTCCAATGCTGACGTCGCAGTGGGGGACAGGCACTACCACACGCCTGTCACAACTCTACACCAGCAACAGGGAGCCGGCACCGAGACCACGGACTTCAGTTAATAAAAATGCAGCAATACTGGTTCATTGGTTGTCACAAATGTGGTACACCAACCCAAAATGCTAGTAACAGAGGAAACTGGGGGTGGGGGGGAGGCTTATGGAATCCCATCTTTTCTGTAAATTTAAAACTGCTCCAAAAACTAGTATCTATTAATTTAAAAAACAATGAAAAAACAATTAAAAGTAGAGCAAAAGCCACCCACATCCACCAAAGCTGCCTGGTGCCCGTGTCTGGGTGGCAAGCGGCAGAGCGTCCAATGGGTTCGGGAATGGAGAACTGTGGGGGAGGCGGCAGGTGCCTGGGAAGATGCTGTGGCCTGCGGGACAACAGCAGCTACACTGGGAAGGCCCTCACCTGCTCTGCAGCAGGGCAGGCTGCCGCCGCTATGACACACCCAGACTGACCCTCCAAGGGCAAGAGAATGGCCAGACCGAAGTGGGAAGGGAGACGGCCGGGATGTTTCCAAACCTCATACACTTTATCAACATACACATACTATATATATATATATATATATATATATATATACACACACACACACACACACACACACAAACATACAGAACACAACAACAGAAATGGGAACTCTATCAAATTAGAAAAATTACCCTGACCCACACCTCCTAAAATTTTCAGAAACTGGAATTTACATAAAAGTGAGCAAGACAAAGAATTGAGGCTACATGAATCGGCTTTTTGTCACTGTAACAAAATACCTGGAACAAACTGTCTATGAAGGAAAGAGAGGATTATTCTGGATCACAGACTTGGAGGTTCAAGTCGAAATCCACAGCTCCATCAATCCACACCCCATCAGCCGGGCATCTGGTGAGGGCACTGTCGCTGGGAGGGTCCCAAGGAGGTGCAGCACGTCACTCAGTGAGAGGGAGTACAGGTGCCCCTGTCTCCCTGTGATTCAATCCTAACACCCTAACAGCCCATTAAAAACAATCACCTCCTGAAGGCCAACCCTTCAACCCTCACAACTGGGTGAAGTTTCCGCCTTCTCAGCACCACTAACATGAGATGCTGGGGACCAAACCTTTAACACAAGAACTCGGGGACACTCAACACTCAAATCACAGTAAGAGTCAAATCTCACATTAAGTAATAATAAAATAAGAAGCAATAAAATATTTAATAAAATAGTTAAAAAGACAGTTAGAGGCAGAACAGCCTCTACAGACAATGAAAGCCATTAGCAAGATGGATACACAAGAGACTAAAACTGTAATCTGCAATTTCTAGACATGCTCAGTTTAGCTTAAAAATATTATTATATAAAAGAATAACATAAATCAGAATTAGAAAAGCTTAGAAATGAGTGACAGAACTCAGGAAAGAATGAGGAATTAAAGAAAAAATTATTTCGATAATGAAAACCATAATAGTTTGCAAAACAGCCCCACACGTAGGTGCGTCTGTGTCCTAGCATTCACAGGGGCTCTGCAGATGAGGAGATGTCGTGGATAGGCCGGGTCAGGGGTGGGCCTTCTCCAGGGGGCACAGAAAAAAGGGGGAGGGCAGTAAGGAGGCTGCGGCAGGGATGGGGGCGGTGTGGCTCCGAGCAAGACACACCAAGGAATGGCCGGGTCAAGAGAAGCTGGAGAGACAGCACAGGCTGTCTTCTGGCTGTGGAGGGAGCACGGCCCTGCCAACACCTTGATCCTGGACCTCCGGCCTCCAAAACCATGAGGAAGTCAATGGGGGCTGTTCTAGGTCACTACTGCTGTGGTAACTTGCTACAGCAGCCCTAAGACACTAACACAACAGACAGTGTCTTATGGAAAGAGGTGAACGGGAGGAAATATTTTAACGCAAAAAGAAATGAAGACATCTAGAATTCAAAGAAAATGAACTCTTTAACTCAGCCATTCTATTTGCATCTCAAGAATTTTCCTCAAAGGAATAATCTTGGATGTTTTGAAAAGATTCATGTAATCAATGCATTATTTTTAATAGCCCCAAATGGAAACAATATTTTAAAAATATAACTGAAAAATCCAATCCCTAAATTTTCCTCCATTTGGCTAATTTGACCTTGCTTTTACCAATAAACTGGGGCCCTGGAAGGAGGCTGCATCTAGGGAGCCAGGTCACTTGTCAGATAAGCAGTTGTCCCCTAGCACTGACTACCCAGTCCTAACTGCGTTCTGGAAGATTCTGGTCCTCAGGAGCACCTTCACGGAGATGGCATTACTCAGCGGGAAAAAGGATCTTTACCAGAACTTACTTTAATGTATCCAGACACGGGCAGGGCTTGGTTGGATAATTTCCTGGGCATGTCCATTTCTGGGTTAATGTGGTGTCGGTCAGGACAGATCCTTTGGTCTCTGAGAAAAAAGAGAACACTAAATTTTTATAACCAGAAAAACACCACTAACAATTGTTGCCACAAATTTGTAAGTGTTCTTTAGAAAATTAATCTACCATCATCAGAGAATTTTTCTTCCAAACACCTTAAAAGTTAAGTAACTACGACTCATACTTGATATAACACAACAATATATAAATAATTGAAAGGTTTCTAAAATTTAACACTGAATAATAAAGAATTACTTGATTACTTTTCTAGAATACTCTTTTAAAAAAAGATTAATTTATTTGAAAGGCATAGTGACAGAAGGAGAGAGAGGATCAATTTTCATCTGCTGATTCACTTCCCAAATAGTCACAACAGCCAAGTCTAGGCCAGGCCAAAGTCAGAGGCCTGGCACTCTATCTATGCTGCCCATGTAGGTGGCAAAACTTGGGCCATCATCTACTGCCTTTTCAGGCACATTAGCAGGGAGCTGGATCAGAAGCAGAAGAGCTGGGACTCAAATCAGCACTCTGATGTGGGATGCTGGCATCAAAGGTGGCAGCGTACCCTGCTGCGCCACACGCTGGCCCCACGTAATAAATGGTGAGGGAGCATCATGTGCAAGATGGCAACTCTGCCCTGTTTCCCACCAGACACACAAATTGACAAGTGTGGGTCTCAGACTTAGATGATACAGCTAAAACTACAAAGTTTCTGGAAGAAAACATAGGAGAATGTCTTTATGGCCAGAGATAGACAAATATTTCTCATGTAAAAACATACAAGACAGCAACCCTAAAAGGCTGCACCAAACCAAGTGTCTGTTAATGAAAGGGCTACTGAAAAGAGTGAAAAACTACAGCCAGACTGAGAGAAGACATCCTCGATGCATGTCCCAGATATATACACACATCTGTGTGTATATGCATGTATGTGTGCGTATATGTGTATATATATGTGTATGTATGTTATATACATGTTTTATACGTACACCTATATATGTGTATATATAGTCACCACCCATAAATCAGTAAGAACAAGATAAATGCCCTCATTTATTTACTTTTAATGATTATATTTATTTATTTGAGAGGCAGAGCTACAGAGAGAAAGGGAGAGACACAGAGAGAGGTCTTCCATCTGCTCAATGGCCACAGCTGAGCCATTCTGAAGCCAAGAACCAGGAGCCTCCTCTAGGTCTCCTATGTGGGTACAGGGGCTCAAGCACTTGGGCCATCCTCTACTGCTTTCTCAGGCCACAGCAGAAAGCTGGATTGGAAAAGCAGCAGCTGGGACTAGAACCAGCACCCATATGAGATGCCGGCACTGCAGGCAGATGCTTAGCCCACTATGCCACAGTGCCAGCCCTCAAAAGCCCCCAATTTAAAAACAGTCAATAACCTGAACAGGCATTTCACAAAAAGAGGATAGTCTAATGTCCCACAAGCATATGAAAAGATGTCTGACCTCACTGTAGGGAAATCCAGTTAAAGTCACTATAGTGGTTTGCCACTATACCCGAAGGTCGGGTAGCGCAAACTGTGTTCTACAGCCTTCAGGATCCCAATAGGTTAACCACCAGGAGGAGGTGGCTGGACACCCATCCTGTGACCTAGCAATTCCACTCCTTAATAAAGACAAAGAGAAATGGATGCAAATTTCAACACGAAGACATGAACAAGGCTGCTTGTAGCAGTTTTCACACACAATAGCCAGAAACCAGCAACAGCAGGAGGGACACACACACATTGTGACAGAGTCACAGAATGCAACACTCAGCCACAAATTACACTCAGTAAAATACAGAAACCACAACGACAGACAGGTGTTGCTGACCCTGGGTTGAGGAAGAGACCAAACACAAAGAGTACCTACCACAAGTCCCTTTATATGGGGCTCAAAGCAAGCAACATTACTCCAGGCTGACAGCTGCCGAGAGGGCAGTCACCTCTGGTGCCCCTCAGTGCTGGGAGGGTGCACGCGCCCAGCGGTAAACTCAGCAGCTGTGCACCTGACGGCATGGGCTACCTCCCTTTTAGAACAAGAACACAGGCTTACTTGCAAAATCCAAAAGCCTTAAGGTACGGACAAAGCGGACTTGTGGCCTTCTTATCTTCTTTGGCTTCCAGAACCCCTGCAGTGAACTCGTACAGCTCCGATGGGACTTTGGCATCTGCTCGCTCCAAGTAGCGCAGGACGCCCATGGCATGGCTCGCGTTTCTCTCCGTCAGCAGCAAGACAGACTTGGTCTTCCTGTCTCCCTGTTCTGCAGGAGAACCCTTAACACCGGGGTGAACACAGGAATGGGGTCACCCACACCAGTCTAAATGGGGAAACGTGTCATTACATAGAAAACCACCGTGACACCCTGAAGATAATAAAAAGTAAGCAAACCTGTTCGGTTAAATTCTGAAAATGATCAGACATGCAATACAGGCGTCCACCAAAAACTTTTGGCGAGGAGGGGAAGCTGAAGTGAATCACACATGTGGCATCAGTGATGGCCAAGAGTGGTATGCAATCGTCCGTCAAGGCTGGGGGAGAGGATTCCGACAACCGCACGTGAGCCGGGCACGAGCCGCTCCAGAAACCACACAACACGACACTGCCGTGTGCGTTTTACTTCACACTTGCAAAGAAACTCCCTTCCCACCGTTTTTGTCAAAAGTGCCGCAGCCTGTGGTAACTGAACTCTAGAGAGAAGTGGCCTCCCTTCCAGTTCAACAGTGCCTCTTTCTACTCCAATGCGCAGGCTGCCTGTATGCTTTTCACTTACTTCGTGCATCTAGCCTTTCGTATTTCTGATGTTCAACGTAACTATCATTCACAACACATTTCGGCACAGGCATGTATCTGATAATGATGCCTACAGGCCTACTCACCCACCCACCTACCCAACAGGGATCTGCCAGCCACAACTCCAGGGAGAAAGTCTAGACTGAGGGTTTCTGCCGGTTACCAACCTGAGAGCCCGGGGGGGGGGGGGGGGGGCCCTCGATTCACCTCAACAGGAAAATCATAGCAGAGGTTAATCTCCAGCTTAAAATTAACATTACTAACTCCCAGACAACCTGGGAAAGAATGAGAACTCTGGAGATGAGAAACATAAGTACAAATGAATTAAAGACAGGATTCCTATTAACTAGAAATTAAAACACTTACCTAGGACAATGTGAGAGCCAGAACTCAACCTCTTTTTCCACTGTTCCAAAACACTTTTTAAGTTAAAAACCATTTCTTTGTGCATTTTCAAGCAAAATATTGAATTGCTTTCTACTACCTAAACGAGAAACCAAAGAGGCCAGTTCACAGTCAGGAACAAGCTTGAAGCCACTTGTTCCATCAAGAACGATCAACATAAGGACTGGAGTTGTAGTGTAGTGGTTAAACCAACACCTGTGATACGGCATCCCACATGGGCACTGGTTGAGTCCTGGCTGCTCCACTTCTGATCCAGCTCCCTGTTAATGCACTTGGGAAAACAGCAGAAGACAGCCCAAGTACTGGGGGCCCTGCCACCCAGCTGGGAGATCTGGATGGGATTCTGGACTCCTGGCTTCTGTATGGCCCAGCCCTGGCTGTTGCAGCCATTCGGGGAGTGAACCTGCACAGGGAAGCTCCTTCTCTCTGTGTCTCTCCCTCTGTCTCTGCAATTCTGCCTTTCAGATAAAAAATAATTAAAAAAAAAATAATTATTAACATAAGCCACTTTACATTACCCAGGAAACTACTATCTCTCTGATTAGGCATTCTTACTAATGAGATGACTAAGTTTTGAATAAATGTATTTTCCCAATTTTGTAATCTATCTATATCTAAAAACCCGCTGAAATATTATTTTGATGAAATATTTTCATTCCCTTTTAAATGACATGTATATATTTATGTATGTAATATACAAAGTATGGGTGTGAATGTATATGTGTACGCACATCAAATACACAGCACTTTTGTTAACAAGCACTTTTTTTTTAAGAGATGGAGACGGAAGGAGCTCCCATCTGCTGGTTTACTCCCCAGACGTCCACAATGGCCAGGACTGGGCCAGGCCAAAGCTAGGAGCCCAGGAATGCAATCCAGATAGGTGGGTATCAGGAACCTAACTCCTTGAGCCAGCACCACTGCCTCCCAGTGTGCTTTAGCAGAAAGTTGGAATCAAGGGCCAGAACCAGGACTCGAACCAGGCACACCAAAATGGGATGTGGGCATCCCAATAAGGTCAAGCCCCGCCCCAAGAAGGGCTTTTGAATTCTACCTTCTAGGTCATCACTGTAGAAAGGTAGATGTGTAACTCACTCCCTGTATCTGGCTTTGTTTCTATATTTGAGCACTTATGTAGACAAAATCAGATCAAACTGAATATATCCTAAGTCAGTTTATCTGGTTCTTGTAGCCAACATCTGATCTTTCTAGCTACACAGTAACTGTCATCTTCTCAATCTTCTTGAAGGAAGGGGACACAAAATGTGGGCATTTCTTCACAAGTGGGACCCTCTCCCTGCTCTTCCAGACAAAGCGTGAGCACTGCTCCCCAGGGGAGCGCTGCTACAGTGCGAGGCTGGCTGCACCCCTGGGGCGCCAGACCACTGCCAGGCCTCCAGGCACCAGTGCTTCCGGGAGCAGAGCCCACTCCCCTGCTGCCTGATGTTAAACTTGTGGACTCGGATTTCCCCCATTGCATACTCAGCTCCCCTAGTCATTTTCTGACGACCTGAGATTCAACCACAGTTTAAACAGCGGGGACATTTTAACGTGTGGTAGGGCTCACCTTAGACACCATGTCTGCTTCAGCCACGGAGCAGGTGAAGATCAAGGTCTTCTGTGTCTGGCTTGGAATGAAATCAAGAACTTGGAGTAAAGTAGAAGTTTTTCCACTCTCCAGGCAAAGGTGCACAACCTAGTAATGACATACAATAGTATCATCTTCTAAAAGTTCAAGGCGCTCCAGTTTCACTTTCTGTAAGTAAGTTCTGATTCTCAAAGGAAATAATACCTAGGAAATCAATACAAATTTATACATAATCACAAATTTGTGTATCAAATCAAATCAGAGTGTAATGGTTTAATATCAGCCCATGTAATGCAGCTGCTTGCTGTGTTCATCAGCCCTGCTCCCCTTCCCCATGGCCGCTACCTGCTGGACGTTGCCGTAGAGGGCAGCCTCTTCCATGGCCGTGATCACAACACAGGGGTCGTTCAGGAACTCTCTGATTAAATGTGCTATATGTTTGTTCCAGTGAACTCCAACTGCAACGATCTGATGAGGTGCAGACTCTCTTTCTTCAACGTCAATATTTTTTTTAAAGTTATCTAATATAGCAAGCATCTAAAAAATCAGTATAATTCATTTCATTTTAAGAGAGAATAAGCTGGTTTGACAGAACATAAAATATAAAATGGAGAAAATGTTAAATTTCAAGTCAATAAACGTCCAAAAACCCCCACTCTAAAAAAAACCTGGAGCACCAACAAAGTCTTGGTACATACGTGTAACAAAGGATTAGATGTTCATACAGAAACCTCTTTTTTTTTTTTTTGACAGGCAGAGTGGACAGTGAGAGAGACAGAGAGAAAGGTCTTCCTTTGCCGTCGGTTCACTCTCCAATGGCCGCCGCGGCCGGCGCGCTGCGGCCGGCGCACCGCGCTGATCCGATGGCAGGAGCCAGGAGCCAGGTGCTTTTCCTGGTCTCCCATGGGGTGCAGGGCCCAAGCACCTGGGCCATCCTCCACTGCACTCCCTGGCCACAGCAGAGAGCTGGCCTGGAAGAGGGGCAACCGGGACAGAATCCAGCGCCCCTACCGGGACTAGAACCCGATGTGCCGGCGCCGCTAGGCGGAGGATTAGCCTAGTGAGCCGCGGCGCCGGCCCATACAGAAACTTCTAAAAACTGGTGACAAAGATCATCCCACCCACAGAAGGTAAAGAAATGAATATGCAATTCATAGAGGGATGGACACAATGTTCAACGCAGGGAAATACAAACCAAGCTAAGGAGATCTCACTATTTACTAATTAGACTGCAAAGCAAGCTGGGCCCAGGAGTGCGGGAGCAGGGTCGGTGACACAGGGGGAGTGTCCCTCGGTCTGTGCTTTCACAGGCAAATGTACAGCAGTAACCCCAGAGGAAAAAAGTAAGATCTTTAGCCAAAGACATATACAAACTAGGTTAAGTGTCCAAAACTAAGACAATTTTGGAGTAAATTGTGTTACACGCATGTGACTCAGTGCCATACGGCCAATGAAAATCATGCTGCAGAATAGCAACTAACAATACAACAGTGTTAACTGCAAAATGCAAGTTACAAAACTGTACCTAAAATATGTTCTTGATATAAAATATATGCATCAACGAAAACAGGAATTAAGAAACAAAATACTTCAAAACAGTTGAAGCAATTCCTCTGAATGTGAGATTATGAATGTGGGGCTTTTCCCTGGTCTCTGCTCAAATTCTCTAAATTAAGAATTCCTGCTTCCATAATCAGAAAAATACTAAATATTCAGAAAAATCTCCTGGTAAAGAACTGCTTCTCAGTGAGAACTTTAACAGTGGGAAAGAAATTCCAGATACACATTCTCTCCATCACAGAAGTCACAAGGGGAAGGGGGCTTGGATTAGCCGTTTGTTCCCCACGGGACACCGCCCCGACCCTGCAGAGCGCTCAGGACTGCAACCCTTCGCGTGGCCTACCTGCTCGTTAGCTTCCGAGAACAGCACTTCCACCTCATCCAGGACCAGGTGGCAGAGCCTGAGAAACAGCAAGCTCTGGTCCGTGAGCAGCCGCAGCAGGCTCTGTGGGGTTGTAACAATCACATCACCTGCATTTTCAGAGAAAAAAAAAAATCAGATTTTCCACAATTTCTCTAACATTTCCTTTACTAATCTTCCAGTGTTTTTCAAGAGGCGGTTTGTCTACTCAGGTGGGTGCGGCCAGCCCCTGCCCACTGAGGCTCGTCCCTGCCAGTATCTAGTCCAGTGCCTGGGCTCCACCAGGCTTCGTGCTCCTGAAAGGCAGGCAAGGCTGGAGTCCACACCACGTGTCCAGCACCTAACACACTCCACATGCTCAACAAAGAGCTGCCAAATGAACGAATTCACACCGCTGTCTCAAGGTCACCCACTGGTGACTGATGGGGAGCGAGGGCCCCGTCATCACACGGCCCGCTGGGCAGGGATCCACCATCTTCCACAGGAAAACCCAACAGCCCGGAAAGGACGCTTACACCCCCTGGGCAGCTTCAGATTTTTGGCTTCGTCTTTGTGGAGTCCGATTGTTAACAACATGGGATGAAGAGGCCTCGAGGACTTGCTATAGTCTTCCAATAATTCAAAAGTTAATTGGGCCTTTTTCCACCCAGGGCACACGATGACTGCAAGAGGCTGCAAAGACAAGCAAATTCAAGTAATTGTGGACACTGGTTAGGAATCCAACTTAGTGTATGGAAACATCCAGAACATCTCCCTGCACAGCATAAGCCTCTCACAAGTTTTTACAACCATCGTCATTGAAGAGTTCAGCAAAATTCATTAGACTGAGACACACTGAGTGAGATTTCCCTAGGGCTTAAACCTAGTACTTCACAAGTTCTCACCGAGTCCTCCGGACACTCCTTCACGGGGGGGTCTACTGTTACTCCATCTCACAGATGGCAGGTCTGAGGCACAGAGAGGTAAGCCAGCTGCCCAAAGCTGCACAGCTAGTACACGGTAGTCTGGCCCCAGACCCCGCAGTGCGAGGAGGCACCACTGAGAAGGGCCTTCCCAAAGGCTGACACCTCTTCCTGAGGAGACCCCCTTTCCGACCTCGGCAGTCCACCAGCCCCCCTCCCGGACACATGCCCTCCACTGACGAAGACAGAACCCAGGTGAGTGCAACTTCCAGGCAAAGGGCTGAGAGCAGGGCAGCCACAGAGGTGTGGAGAAAGCAGGGGGGGCACGAGGAGGAAGATCTGGACATCCCTTTCTCTTTAACCTAAGTGGCATCTCACCAGCACGGCTCAGCTGTTCACTAGTTCGGGGATAGACACGCATGCATTCGTGGTGACCGTGGTGACCGCACAGTGCCTAAGATGCCACTTGGGATGCCCACATCCTATTATCAGAGTGCCTGGGTTCAAGTCCCAGTTCTACTTCTGATTCCGGTGCCTGCTAATGCAGACTCTAGCAGGCAGCATGTAATGGCTTCAGGAACTTGGGTTCCTGCCATCCACATGGGACATCTGGATTGAATTTTGGGCCCTTGGCTTTGGCCTGGCTCAGTCCTGGCTATCGCAGGCATTTTGGGAATGAACCAGTAGATGGAAGATCTCTGTTTATATCTCTCTCTTCCAAATAAATTAAAAAGTGGTTAATTACTCATTTGATTAAATCAATATATATATAAAATGATGCACATGTCCAAAGGGCAATCATTAAACTGCATAGCATAACAACAAACTACTGCACGTTTCTGCCTACTATTTGTCACCTGACGACGAGTGGCAGAACTACTTGTACTGCACCCTTTGTGCCAGATTTCAGATCCATCAGTTCACCCATAAGACAAAACCCAGTAAGGGTAGCTGTCTCTGCCCACCATCATTCGACTCTAATACTCAATTCCTTTCCATCTCATCATCTTTCTCAGTTATTTTCAGATCCCCTCATGTGGTCCCCTCATGTGGTCAAAGCAGGATTATAAAACAATGTGGTTGTTATGAAATAATTTAAAGAATGTATAACAGTAGATACTTATATTCTACTTCTACCTCTTGTCAGCTGTTAAGAATTTACCCAAGTAACTTTTCATGAGTTAATGTTCTTATCTATAAAACGGTGAAAACAAATTGAGTAAGTTGTCACTAGACCATCACCAACAGTTAAAAATAAACACTGAATCCGCTTTGTTGGGAAACCAAACCATCTCAACTTACTCCGTTTCTACTTGGCAGCGACTTGTAGCAGCCCCCCGTTTGCAAAATTGTGAGAACTGGTGGGAGGTACAGCAAAGGGTCATTTCCACAGTGAGAAATGACCACCACATCGCAGCCACGCGCTATGGGAGGCCACGAGTAGGATTCCGTGTGGCTGGGTCCAGGGTACTTGTTTCTTTGAAGAGTCTACGAAACACAAAACCCCAAAACCACAATAAAGTACAGGAAACCAACAAAAACTCCATGTCATTGTTCACTTTAGTCCAATAACCACTACAGATTAGCCTCTACTGAATATGGTATTCCCCATAGGTGGCACACTGACCTCTGCTTCAAGCACTCTGGGACATCAGTGTGGCTCTTCCTCCCTATTTGTCTAATAATCAGTCCGTCTATCAGCTTCGCTTGGAAGGCTTTTTAAAAACACACTTCTATTTGCTCCTTTTCCTACGTCTCCGACACTAAAATCCAAATGTTCCACCGGCTTTCCAACCATGTCAGGATCTCCCCAAGGCTGGGCTCCTCAGCACCCTTTCTCTGTGACCTCCTCCTCCCCGAAGCCACTGCGATCCAGGCTGTTTCTATGCATTCAGCATTCGACTGCCATCCCGGGAGTTCCCTTCTTGGCTTAAGCCTTCGCTCTGATGGAGAACAGGGGATGTACATTCTGTGGAGCTCTGAACATCTGAAGGCGTTTTCAGTCCACCTCTCCCCTCCCTGACATAATGAGGAAGGGACTCACTTCTCACCAGAGGGCTCAAGGCCACACCCCTTGTTCTTGCGGAGACATCCGAGATCATTCCGACTGCTGGTCCTGGGAGGACCAGGTCCTCTTCTTCTAGAAGCCTCCACGATCTCCAAGACCCCTGGGTGTAGCTGCCTCACAGCCACACACCTGCCATCCTCTGTCCGTGATGGCAGACTAACCGCTAATTTGCAGAGTCATGGCCGCAGGCGGGACAATGGCCACAGCTCACCCTTCAGAGAACCATCTGCCCCCTTCCATCTCTCTCTAGAAATCCCACTTTCAGACCTTGGACTGGTCAAAAATCTTTTTTGTTTTTTAAAATTATTTCCATCTCTTTGCCTTTGTGGTTCTACTTTGATAGTTAGCTTCTCTTTTATATCTCAAACCAACTGCTGATTTTGAAAGTTTCTGTAATTGCTTGGATTTCCATGTTTTTATTTTCTCACTGTTCCTTTTTTTATAGCACCGTGTCATGTTAACTGGATGCAGTTTTCTTCTCTGATTCTGGAGGATCCTTTTACATTCTCACATGTTCTTCTATCTTGGCATTGTCTATTTCCTTCAGAGTTTGGTCTCTCTTGTTTGTGAACTACTGCAGAGGCCAACACTAAAACCTGGCTAGAAGCTTGGTGGGTGGGACAACCTGTCATCATGTGAGTGTCATGTCACTGAGGGAATGCAGGCCAGGAGGTGGGCATCTGCACTGGGAGAATTCCAGACAGAATCATCTAGAGGCTACTTCTCCAGGGCCATGTGGTTTTTCCAGAAAGAGTCTCCAATCTCTCTCTCCTGGAAACAATACAAACTGGCTCTGCATGTTCAGGGAACAGGGCAGGAAAGTTCACAGCCTCACTCTGTCCACTATCATCGGCCACAGTGCACCACTTGTTTTTCCATCTTCGAAAGGCCTGTAGACACTTCTGTCCACTAATACCTGTCTCTCTTTGTATACATTTTTTTCCAGAAACCTTTTATTTAAGGACCATACACTTCATGCAATTCATAACTTTA
The DNA here is from genome assembly GCF_964237555.1 of Oryctolagus cuniculus. Taxonomy (NCBI): domain Eukaryota; kingdom Metazoa; phylum Chordata; class Mammalia; order Lagomorpha; family Leporidae; genus Oryctolagus; species Oryctolagus cuniculus. The sequence goes on along the minus strand of NC_091449.1, from coordinate 21,051,135 downwards.
GAAATATACTGATTCTTTGCACAGTACCCACCCTCCCACCCCTTTTCCTCCTCTTTCTCCTATTCCCATTGTTATTTTTTACTAAGATCTACTTTCAATTAACTATAATCATATGACTAACTCTATACTAAGAGTTCAAGAAATTGCATGAAAAAAAACTGTTCTTCAACAGTTAAGACAAGGGCTATTCAAAGTCACTGTATCTCAGAATGTCAATTTCACTTCTATAGATTACCTTTCAGGTGCTCTATTGGTTATCACAGGTCAGGGAGAAAATATGGTATTTGTCTTTTTGGGACTGGCTTATTTCACTAAGTATGATGTTTTTCAGTTTCACTCATTTTGTTGTAAACAACAGAATTTCATTTTTTTTTAATCGTTGTGTAGTATTCCATGGTGTACATATCCCACAATTTCTTTATCCAGTCATCAGCTGATGGACATTTGGGTTGATTCCATATATTAGCTATTGTGAATTGAGCTGCATGTAGTATGTCTTGAAATCTGGTATTGTGATGCCTCTGGCTTTGTTTCTGTTGTATAAGATTGCTTTAGCTATTCAGGGTCTCTTGTGTTTCCATATGAATTTCAGCATCATTTTTTCTGTATCTAAGGATGTCTTTGGTATTTTGATTGTTATCACAATGAATCTGTAAATTGCTATCAGCAGTATGGACATTTTGATGATATTGATTCTTCCAATACATGAACATGGAAGATTTTTCCATTTTTTTCTTCCTTTCTTTCTTTAATGTTTTGTAATTCTCATTGTAGAGTTCACTGATATCCTTGGTTAAATTTATTTAGAAGTATTTAATTTTTTTGTGGCTATTGTGAATGGGATTGATCTTAGAATCAAGCCATGGCATTGTCTATGTATACAAAGGCTACTGATTTTTTGTGTTGATTTTTTATCTTGCCACTTCACCAAACTCATTTTTATGAGTTCCAATAGTTTTAATGGAGTCTTTTGGATGCCCTATATATAGAATCATTTCATCTGCAAACATCCTCCTTCCCAATTTATATCCTTCTGATTTATTTTTCTTGTCTAATGGTTCTGGCTAAAACTTCCAGGATTATACGGAATAATGATGGTGATAGTGGGTATCCCTGTCTGGTTCCAGATCTTAGTGGGAATACTTCCAACTTTTCCTTATTCAATAGGATGCTAGCTGTGGGTTTATCATAAATTGCCTTGATTGTATTGAAGAATGTTCATTCTATACCCAATTTGCTCAAAGTTTTTATCATGAAAGGATATTGTATTTTATCAAATGCTTTCTCAGCATCTATTGAGATAATCATATTGTTTTTGTTCTTCAGTTTGTTAATGTGAGGTAGCACATAGATTGATTTGTGAATGTTGAACTATTCCTGCATACCAGGGATAAAACCTACTTGGTCCTGGTGAATAATATTTCTGATGAGTTGCTGCATTCAGTTGGCTAGTATTTCATTGAGGATTTTTACATCTATGTTCATCAAGGAAATTGGTCTATAGTTCTCTTTCGCTGTTGTGTTTTTTTTCAAGTTTAGGAATTGAGGTGATACTGGCTTCATGAAAGGAGATTGGGAGGTTTCCCTTCATTTCAATTGTTTTGAATAGTTTGAAAATAATTGGAGTCAGTTTTTTAAAAGTTTGGTAGAATTCAGCAGTGAAGCCATCTGGTCCTGGGCGTTTCTTGATCAGTTATTACTGATTCAATTTCCATCTTGGTTTTTGGTTTGTTCAGGTTTTCTATGTCTTCATGGCTCAATTTAGGTAGGTTGTATGTATCCAGGAATCTATCCATTGCTTCTAGGTTTCCCAATTTGTTGGCATATAGTTCTTTGTAGTAATTTCTGAGATTCTTTTTATTTCTGTGGTGTCTGCTGTTACATTTCCTTTTTCATCTCTGATTTTATTGTTAGGTCTTCTCCCTCTTTTTTCTCTTTTCCTTTTGGTTAGTTTGGCCAATGGTCTGCCTGTCAATTTTGTTTATTTTTTCAAAAAAACAGCTCTTTGTTTCTCTGGGTTTTTTTGTTTGTTTTTGTTTTGTTTTTTATTTTTTTATAGGTAGAGTTATAGACTGTAAGAGAGACAGAGAGAAAGGTCTTCCTTCCATTGGTTCACCCCCTAAATGGCCACTACGGCCAGCGCTGTGCTGATCTGAAGCCAGGAGCCAGGTGCTTCTTCTCAGTCTCCCATGCGGGTGCAGGGGCCCAAGCACTTGGGCCATCCTTCACTGCCTTCCCGGGCCACAGCAGAGAGCTGGACTGGAAGAGGAGCAACTGGGACTAGAACCCAGTGCCCATATGGGATGCCAGCGCCACAGGCGGAGGATTAACCAAGTGAGCCACGGCACTGGACCCTTCCCTGATGTTTTGTACTGCTTTTTTTGTTTCAATTTTGTTTTTTTTTCTTCTCCATTTTTAATTATTTCTTTTCTTGGGGCCAGCGCCGTGGCACAGTGGGTTAACGCCCGGCCTGAAGCGCTGGCATCCCATATGGGCACCAGTTCGAGAAATGGCTGTTCCACTTTCTGTCCAGCTCTCTGCTATGGCCCAGAAAAGCAGTAGAAGATGGCCCAAGTCCACGGGGTCCACCTGCATGGGAGACTGAGAAGAAGCTCCTGGCACCTGGCTTCAGATCGGCACAGTTCTGGCTGTTGTGGCCGTCTGGAGAGTGAACCATCGGATCAAAGACCTCCCCCCCCCTCTCTCTGCCTCTCCTCTCTCTGTGTAATTCTGACTTTCAAATAAATAATCTTTAAAAAATCATTTCTCTTCTCCTACTAATTTTGGGTTTAGTTTGCTGTGGTTTTTCTAGGTCCTTGAGATGCAATAATAGTTCATTATTTGGTGCCTTTCTAATTTCTTGATGTAGACACCGAGTGCTGTGAACTTTCCTCTTAACACTGTTTTAGCTGTATCCCGTAAGTTTTGATGCATCGTCATTTGCTTCCAGAAATTTTTTGATTTATTCAATGACCCACTGTTCATTCAGGAGCATGTTGTTCAGTCTCCATGTGTTTACCTATGTTCTAGAGATTCTTGAGTTGATTTCCAGCTTCATTCCACTGTGATTCGAGAGGATGTATGGTATGATTTTGATATTTTTGAATCTGCTGAGACCTGCTTTATGGCCTAACTTGTGGTGTATCATAGAGAAAGTTCCATGCATTGGTGAGAAGAACGTGTATTCTGCATCTGTAGGATGAAAAGTTCTGTAGATATCTGTTAGATCCATTTGGTCTGTAGTGTCAATTAACTGTGTTATTTGCTTGTTGATTTTCTGTCTGGTTGATCTGTCCAATGCTTAAAGTGGGATATTGGAGTCCCCCATTACTACTGTATTAGAGTCTATGTCTCCCTTTAGATTCATCAACATTTTTTTAAGCAACCAGGTGACCTGTAATGAGGTGCATATACATTTATAATAGTCACATCTTCCTGTTGAATTGATCCCTTAATCATTACATAGTGCCCTTCTTTGCATATTTTTTTTTTTTTAAATTTTTGACAGGCAGAGTGGACAGTGAGAGAGAGAGACAGAGAGAGAAAGGTCTTCCTTTGCCGTTGGTTCACCCTCCAATGGCTGCCGCTGCAGCCGGCGCACCGCGCTGATCCGATGGCAGGAGCCAGGAGCCAGGTGCTTTTCCTGGTCTCCCATGGGGTGCAGGGCCCAAGCACCTGGGCCATCCTCCACTGCACTCCCTGGCCATAGCAGAGAGCTGGCCTGGAAGAGGGGCAACCGGGATAGAATCCGGCGCCCCAACCGGGACTAGAACCCGGTGTGCCGGCGCCGCAAGGTGGAGGATTAGCTTATTGAGCCACGGCGCCGGCCCTTCTTTGCATATTTTAACAGTTTTTGTGTTAAAGTCTATTTTGTCTGATATTAGGATGGCTACACCAGCTCTTTTTTGGTTTCTGTTAGCATGGAATATCTTTTTCCATCCTTTCACTTTCAGTCTGCGTGCATCTTTCTTGGTGAGATGTGTTTCTTGTAGGCAGCAAATAGA